>NW_025333577.1:2267500-2867500 GCF_019186645.2 Phyllostomus hastatus
CGTCCTGGTGTTCTAAACGCATGGCTACATTGATCACTGTCTCAGTGCACAAGAGCAAGAAAGAGGGCTGATACGATGTCTCTGGACCTGACATGTGGGGCTCCATACTCTCACCATGTAGAGCAGCAAATAAACAGCAGGACTCCATGTCATATGCCTTCAGTTATACCTTTGCCTCCATGTCCTTCTCTTGTCCATTTATTCCTCAGAAGCCTTGGTCACCTGCTGGATTATCCTCTCTTTTCAACCCCACCAGGTGCCCAAGCTGGCCATGCACTTATTTGACAATGAAAAGTTCACATTGGAGAAAGTCTTTATGAATGCACACAATGTGGGAAATCTTTACACAAAATCTTACCTCATTGTGCTTACGAGAGTTTACACTGGAGCAAGGCCTTATGAGTGCAGTGAGTGGGGAAAATATTTTACCAATAGTTTAGTACTTTCTACATTGCAAAATACATAGAGAAATGTAGGAATCTTTTTGCCAGTAGTTCAATACTCATTCTACACCAGAGAGTACACACAGGAAAAAGGCCTTATGAGTGCACTGAATGTTGGAAATCCTTTAGCCATGAGTCATACCTCACTCAACACCAGATAGCTCATAGTGGAAGAAAGTCTTACGAATGCAGTGAATGTGGGAAATCTTTTACATCTCATCTAGGCCTACGTTATCCTGAGAGTGTTCACAATGGATCCAGGTCTTATGAATGTAGTGAACATGGGAAATGTTTTAGCTCTCATCTTTGCCCTCCTTACCATCTGAGAGTTCATACTGGAAAAAGGCCTTATTACTGTAGTGTATGTGGGAAATTTTATAAAGTCCCACTTCATTTAACATCAGAGAGGTCACATAGGAGAAAGGCTTTGTAAATATAGTGAAAATGGAAAATATTTTGCATTTGGTTCCAACTTTAGGGCTCATCAGAGAGTACACACAGGAGAGAGACTTTATGAATGCAGTGATTATGGGAAATCCCTTTTCCAAAAGCTTCACCTCCTTACATACCAGAGAGTTAACACAGAAGAAAGGCCTTATCAGTGTAATGATTGTGGGAAATCTTTTGTTCTCCTAGTATTCCTCCTGTTAGTTGTTAATTATCTTATTTCTATAGGGTTAGTTTACAGACTAAAAATCAACATAAGATAAAAGCTACACAATTTTGGAAGAATAGCAGGCTTCTGCCTCAGAGCTTGTCCCCTCTAGAACACCCAAAGAATGATAACCCTGCACCCTCTGCCAGGCTGCCTATCTAATATACCATCCATTGCGAAATGCAGGGAGCTGTAGCACAGTCATCCAGGCATCCTCAAGGAAGAGAGAGCCAAAGAAAGAGAGACAGAGAGACTTAGAGCCTGAGAGCCCCTCTTGTATTTCAAATCTAGCCCATAATTCCATACACTCTAGAGGCATTCATCTTCTCAGCCAAACCTGTCCTAGACTGTTTACCATTGCCTTGGGCTATCTCCTTCTATGGCCCCTCCCTATTCCACTCCAGTGATCTGATCAGATCTTTATTAAAACAAGGAAGAGGAAAGGGGTCCCTTCAAACATCAGGGTTGTTTAAGTCCTGACTCACCAGACACCATCACCTGGGGATTATCTAAGAATGGTCATGTGGGAAGGTAACTTAGTGTCCAGAAGGCAGGTTTACTTTTTGTCTCAGCATTGAAAGAGACACATTTTAATGAAATAGTTACTCAGCAGCTGACAGGTAGGTTTTCCCCTCATTGATGATGGGAAGAGAGGGTGTGATGAAAACAACTCCAGATCCCACCAGTGTTGTTAAAGAATGTCACTGGAGAGAAATTAAGTGGGGGAAGAGAGACTAAAGCCTAACTAATATTTTTGTCTTTTGTTTTAGTACTCACCTGAAAATGTGTTTATTGATTTTAGGAGAGAGAAACATTGATGTGAGAGAGAAACATTGATTGGTTGCCTCCTATAGGCATTCTGCCTGGGGAGAAAACCCACAGCCTAAGTATGTGTGCTGATCAGGAATCAAACTTGCAACTTTTTGGTATACAGGACAAAACTCCAACTAACTTAGCCAGTAGCCAGGCCTGGGGTTTTTTTCTTTACAAACAAAACTTTCACAAACTTTTATAACTTTCATAACTTTCTACAAATCTTTCTACAGCTTTCACAAACCTTCTTATTCATTGAGAAATAATCATTCTTAGAACAACTTTTTTTCCTTTTCCTTCAAAAATTACCTCCATACCTTATTTCTTCTATTATCAAAACCATACAATATCTTTTCAACTCAATTAGAATTGTTAAAAACCTCCATTTTCAATGGCAACCAAAAAGGTAAATAACTAACGGATCTAATCACCCTGGAAGGAATAATTAAGAGAACTCCATTATCTTTTTCACAAGCTGTTAGGGTGGCAGGTGACGCTGGCTGTGAAAGAATTCACAAAGAGAAGAAAATGCAGAGAACAAAGTTTTATTCACTTTCCAAGATCGAAAAGGGGCTACATGGTGGAGAAATGCACCAGTACTGAAGGGTGGAGGACTTGACCTTTTATTGGATTGTACAGGGTTGGGGTTGGCTGTGGCTGTGTGTTGTTGCTGGGCTGTTAGGAGTGTTGCAGCATAGGTTTCCACTGGTTTTGCATAAGCTGCAGTTTGCTCCAGTGTGATATTTTGCCTGTGGCTGTGGGCAGTGGTTAGTCACATTCTATTCTTGCTTTCCAGTAACTTCCAGTCCTGGTGACATAAGCGCAGAAGAGTAAGATGGCAGTCATGGTTAACAAGTTCACAGGCCTGCTCTGCAAATGGTACCATGACAGAAAATTGCATCAGCTTTGTCCTTTCACAAACTGCTGCTTGTTCATCTAATTCAGAATACTTCCTTTCTTTCTTCCCAGCAATGACTCAATATGGAGTCATTTCTATAGTTCTCGGCCATTCACAATAAAACAAAATACAAATATCTACCTCACACGCATTCGAAGGCAATAACAATGTGCCCTGCTATGCCTGAATGTTATGTGGGAATGACTCTATACAAAGAGCCCGTTCAGATCACGATATTTGAGAGCATCACAGGCTGACTTCACAGAACATCAAATTATGCCTTTTGCTGCAGTAAACTATGAAGAAAAACCCTCTCAGGAAGTAGGAACACTACTTTTGCTGGATCCTTCCCTTAACAAAGGTCCTTCCTTCCTTCTTTCCTTCCTCCTCCCTCCCTTTTCTTTCTTCCTTTCTTTCTTTTAAGGTTTTATTTACTTTTTTAGAGAGAGGGTGAAGGGAGGGAGAAAAAGAGGGAGAGAAACAGCAATATATGAGAGATACATTGATCGGTTGCCTCTCACATGCCCTTAATTGGGGACCTGGCCTGCAACTCCACTGAGCCCCACCAACCAGAGCTTAACACACGTCCTAGCAGGCCAGGATGGAGAACTCTTTCCTTGTGGGCTCTAGGGTCAGGGAACTACAATACCCAGAAGAACCAGCGCCGAGTAAACCAATGAAAGATCAGCGTGTGTGCATATCCATGATTTCTGCGTTTGGAGTGGGACTTCTAGGAGCGGGACTGACTTCTCAACTCGCTGAGGCGCTGGGTCCAGGTAAGTGCGCGTCCCCTGGGCACTGCCCCCGCAGCCCACGGAGCCCTGCAACCAGAGTTCCGGCGTCTGTCACGCCCTGCAGCCCCCGCCCTGGCGTCCGGGACACGAGGGGCCCGAGTGGATACAGGTGTGTTGTGGCTACTGAGAGGACAGCAAGTACAGTGCATAGTGGACCGGGGTTATTTGTAACTGGAATGTACATGCCCTTCTGGGTGCCTAATTAATGAAATGAAGGTCTGAGGCAGGCAGGGAGGACTGAGGAGTCTCATTGGGCTTTCCCCGGCTGTGGGACCCGTCAGAGGATGGCGCTGTGCTGGATAGTATTTGAGTCTCTTGAGCACTCTGGGTGCCACGGCCCACACACCGGCTTAGTGGAGAGAGATGCCTGTCATGCAGGGAAGGGCGGTCGCAGAGCTGTGGGGACCAAAGGTGTTAGAAAGTAGCATGTACGAGTGGTGTGCACACGGTAGGTCGTGTGAGCTGATGGCCCGAAGGCCCTGGTGGGACCAGGTGAAGGAGCCCACCTTTGCTGAGTCTAGCAGGTAGTCTGGGAGACCCCTGCAGGGAATTGCTCTGCAGGGGGCATGGGGCCCTGCAGGTATGGCCCACAGCTTGGGTGAGGTCCGTGTGTCCCCACTGCCTGTTGCTGAGGGCTGAACACAGTCATTAGAGGACTGTAAGAGGTGAGCAGACATCTCTGTCACTAGGGCCTGGTGTCTGATTGGGGGAGCCCTGGAGGAGGATGGGCAGGAGGGAAGGATCTGTGAGGTGGACTATGAGGTTCTCAGAAAGACCAAGTTTGTGGTTTCCTCTGTCCGCATCTTGACAGGCCAGTGTGACCTTTGAGGACATTTCTGTACTCTTCTCCTGGGAGGAATGGAGTCTCCTTGACGAGGCTCAGAGACACCTATACCACGATGTAATGATGCTAGAGAAGCTGGCACTTAATATCCTCTCTGGGTAGGACTCTGAGTCTGTAAAATGGTATATACAAGGTGTTTGAAATGTAAAATGTGATAGTCTGATATATGTATATCTTGTTAAATAATTCCCATAATCAAGTTAATAAACATTTGTCACCTGATATAATTACCACTTTTTGTAATAGGGCTTAAGACATACTCTCCCAGCAACTTTTAAGTGTACAGTATTATTTACTGTGGGCACTATGTTTACATTAGATCCTCAAAACTTGATTCATTTTATAGGAAGGCTTGTTACCTTTTGATTGGTAACTTTCCACTTTTCCTCCCCTTGGCCTTGTCAGGCTACTCAGTTTCTGTGAGTCCAATTTTTTTTTGCTGTTGTTTAGATTCCACAGCTAAGTGCTATCATACAGTACTTATATAACTTCATGCGACTGGCTTATTTCATTTTGCCTAATGCCCTCCAGGTTCATCCAAGTAGTTGCATATGGCAGGTTTTTTTCTTCCTTTGTCTCTTTTTTATTTTTATACCTTTATTTTTGTTAAGCTGAATAATATCCCAAGGGGTTGTATACGTGTGTAACACCTCTTTTTTATCCAATTACCCCTGGCTAGACAATTACGTTGTATCTATAGCTTGTGTATTGTGAACAATGAAGTACACATGAGAATAAACATGTCTCTTTTGATTTTATTTCCTTCAGTGTATGCCAGGAAGTCAGATTTGCTGGCTTATACTGTAGGGTTTTTATTTATTTTCACACATTTTCAGGTATTTTCATTCTTTTTTTAAAAAGTATTTTATTTTTATAGAGAGGGGAGAAACAGAGAAACATTCATCTTTTGCCTCTGGGGATCTGGCACACAATGCAGGCTTGTGCCCTGACCGAGATCTGAACCACTGACCTATTAGTTTTGAGGCTGGTGCTCAATCCTCATAGCCACACAGCCAGAGCTCTATACTACTTTTCAAAATGCCTTTAAGAGTTTACATTCCTATCAACAGTGTACAGTGTTCCTTTCTCTATATATGTTTACTAATACTTACCTCTTGTCTTGTTGGTGATAGTCCTCATAACATGTATGAGGTAATATCTCGTTGTTTGGCTTTACAGTCCCCTGCTGATTAGTAAGGAAGAGCAATTTCTCATTAAAATTTACCTGTTAGTCACTTAAATCAGATTTTCTCCCATGTTTTATGTATGTATTCATTGGTTGATTTTTTAAAAAAGACTTTATTTTTAGAGAGAGGGGAAGAGGAGAAAGAGGGAGAGAAACATCAATGTGTGGTTGCCTCTTGCACACTCCTTGCTGGGGAGTTGGCCTGCAACCCAAGCATGTTCCCTGACTGGGAATCGAACCAATGACCCTTTGGCTTGCAGGCCTATACTCAATCCACTGAGCAACATCAGCCATGGCATATCTTCTTTCTATTATACCTTATTGTGTCCTTTTCCTGGTTAGAACTTTATCTTCTTTTGTGTTAGGAGGTGGGTAATGCTCAGGAGCTACTTCCCCATCCACATGTTAACTCCCCTCATTGAAAACCATCCCCTAGACTTACTTCTGATGTAACAAATACCCATTTGTGATGACATTGCATCTCTATAGTCAACATGTATTTCACCAGCGTTTATTTGCGTTCAGGTGGTTGCTGTGGACCAGAGAATGTAGAAGCCCCCTTTGAACAGAATGTTTCTGTGGGAGTGTCACAGGCCAACACCTTCAGGGCATCTCTGTCTTCCCTGAAGGCTCACTTCTGTCAGACTTGTGGTCCAGTCTTGATAGACATATTCCAGTTGGCTGAGCACTGAGGAACACCACACAGCCAAGTAATAATGTTCAGGTGTGGGATGTGTATGAAACAATTTAATTGTAGTGCAAACCTCCAAACACACCAGAAGTAGCACCAGGGAGAGAAACCTTTGAGAAGCAGCAGGGCCTTATTTGTGAAGAGCTATAAATTCTGTGTTTCAGAGAAGCCCTTTACCTGTGACGAAGTCGAAGTGGACTTCCTGGCCACCTCAGAACATCTACAGCAGCAGAACACTCAGACCAGGGGGGTGTCCAACAAAATCACCCAGAGGCAGGCAATGGTACAAAAGAGAAAAACTTGTTCCAACCTGGGAGAATGTAAGAAACCCTTCAGCACAGTGTCTTTTGTGCCCTCAATGTAGAAAGGCATTCAGATGTCAGTCCTCATTAGTTGTTCACCAGAGTTCACACTGGTGAAAGGCCTTATAAGTGTAGTCAATGTGGGAAATGTTTTACCTCCAGCTCTGCTTTTCATTATCATAAGAAAGTTCACACTGGAGAAAGGCCTTACCAGTGCGGTGAATGTGGGAAATCTTTTTCAGCTGGTTCCAACCTCAGTAATCATCAGACAATACACACACAAGAGAGCTCTTATGAATGCAGTGACTGTGGGAAATCCTTTATCCAAAGACATCACCTTCTAGCACACCAGAGAGTTCATACAAGAGAAAGACTGTATCAGTGCAATGAATGTGAAAAATCTTTTGTATCTGGTTTTAACTTCAGAAATCATCACAGAGTTCATACAGGAGAAAGGCTTTATGAGTGCAATGAATGTGGAAAATCCTTTATCCAATATCCAAAAACGTTCCTTTCATATACATCTGAGAGTTCACACAGGAGAAAGCCTTGTGAGTGCAGTATATGTGGCAAGACTTTTACCACTAGGAAGAAACTTCTTTATCATCAGGGACTTCACAGTGGAGAAGGGCTTTATGAGTGTCATGAATGTGGGAAATCTTTTACCTCTCATTATGCCATTTGTGACCATCGGAGAAATCATACAAGTAAAAAGGCCTTATGAATGTTCTGAATGTGGGAAGTCCTTTAGAGCAAATTATTACCTCACTGAACACTCAAAAGTTTACACTGGAGAAAAACCTTATCAATGTACTGAATGTGTACTGATCGTTTTCATCTGGCTCTGGCTTCTATTATCATCAGAGTGTTCATATTGGGTTAAGGCCTTATGAGTACAGTGAATGTGGGAAATCTTTTCCTGAGAGCTGGGCACTCATTCAACATTGAAGAGTTCACACAGGAGAAAGGCCTTATGTGTGCAGTGACTGTGGGAAATCTTTTTTTTTTTTTTTTTTTTCCAGAGAAATCACCTTCTCATACATCAGCGAGTTCACACAAGATAGAGGCCTTATGATTGCAGCGAACATGCGAAATCCTTTAAGGATAGTTCCCAGTCGAGTTAACATGAGAGTTCACATTGGGAAATGCATTTGAAAGTAAAAATATGGAAAATCCTTTAGCCATAGATTTTACCTTCTTAACACCTGAGATTTCATATGGAAAATGGTTTTATGAATGTAGTGAATATAAGAAATATTTTACCTATATCTCTGGAGTTTGTTATTATCTGAGAGTTCATACAAGATGAAGGCATTATGTGTAGCAAATGTAAAAACTCCTTTACCCACAGTCTTTCACCACCAGAGAGTTTACCCAGGAGTTCTTGGAATGTGGAAAATTCTTTTCCCAAAGGATTTTCCTTAATATACAATGCAGAATTTAGATTGGAGAAAGACCTCAGATGTGCAAAGGAATGTGTACTTTTCTTGTTTAGTATTATGACACTGGAAGAAACCATAAGAAGCCATCTGTCTGAATATGATCTCATATATCCAGTTGTCCACAGTTGGGAGATTTGCCATAAGTTTGGTTATTTGGGAAGCATGTGTACCTATGTTGCCCTTTCTGACCTGTGTGGGGCTTTATCAGGCAGCTGACTAAAATAATTTCTGTTGACCAAAACTTTGTAACTTTGGGAATTAATGTAAAATTGGAATTAAGGTGTGGAGAGAGAAAAACAGGGTCATGTAAACAGTTATCTATGTAATCTAGAACTTAAAAAAATTATTTATTTTTAGAGAATGGAAGGGAGAGAGAAAGAGATGGAGAGAAACATCAACGTGTGGTTGCTTCACACATACCTCCAAATGGGGGACTTGGCTTGTAACCCAGGCATGTGTCCTGACTGGAAATGGAACCAGTCACCTTTTGGTTCACAGGCCAGCACTCAATCCATTCAGCCACACCAGCCAGGGCTAGACCTTTTTACAGGAGAACTTCGTAGGTAGGTAGGCCTGGTTTCTTACCTAGTTGCTATGTCACACAGCTGGCAATATGTTTATTACCGACAGACGTCTGAAATTGATGCCCTGACAATCAAAAGCTTATTGTTAGGCCCTACAGGGAGGGATGAATAGGCAGAGTGCAGAAATTTTTTATGCCACTAAAACACTGTGATATAAAGGTGGATAGGTACATGTCATCACAGTGAAGACTTGTAAGAACTTTAATTTCATAATTTGTGGCCCAACATTTATTTGTATATTTTGCAGTTTAGTCTCTGAAGCAGCTTACAAATCATGACTTTATTCTTTGGGCTCCAAAACCACCCACAGCATGACTATGCTGTCCAACAATGCTACTTCTTATGCTGCTGACAACCAACACTCCCTGTACTAAAACTGTAATTAAAACTTTTCATTCTGCAGACCTGAACTTAAATTAGGACGTTGCTAAATGCTTAATCATATACAAGGAAGGACCCCCTCCCCAAACAAAAAACCATCACGGAATTATCTCGTGCAGTGTGGCCCCACTGTAGTATAGGATTGCCCTGCCCAGGTGAGGGTTCTAGGAACCCATCTGTATCACTATACCAGCTGGCACTGAGAGAAGCTGTGTTTGGCTTCAGTGAATTTTCTTTAAGACTCATTGTGTTTGCTCATTTCATGATGGGTGATTTAAGAGCACACCTGCCCACACAGCGCTGGGTATTCAGTTTTTGACCGAAAACAGCATGACCCCAACCCCACCCTTCCTATTTACCTGTACTTGCCCTGAGTGACTTTGTTTTGTTTCCCTGGATTAAAAAAAAAAAAAGAAAAAAAAAAGCCCTCAAAAGGAAATGTTTTGCTGATGTGGAAGAGGTAAAACAAAAAACAGAAGCACTAAAAGGCATCAAAACTGACAAGTTCAAAAACTGTTTTCAGTAATGGGAAAAAAAGTCTTGATAGGTGTATTGCATCAAATGGAGAGTACTTTGAATGTCAATGAAGTTTAAACATGTAAGAATAAACACATAATTTTTTATAAACACATTCCAGGGTTTTTTGGGTTCCCCCTCATATTGCTCATTGCTCTCAACTCACAGCTCCACCTGTTAACCACTGGATCACCTGAACATTGAAGGTCCAGTTGACCCTACCAATCAGAAAATGAATGATGTAAGTTTGTGAACTTACTCCCTAGCAGCTCATCTCTTTGACTGTCACCTTGCAAAAATGCATCTTGAGGTTCTGGCCAAGATGTAGGAATAGGTAGAAATGCTTTGCTTCCTCGCAAAACCAAAAGAAGGATAACAACTGATTTAAAAACAATAAACAACCAGAAGTGCCACAAAATGAAACTGCAAGGAACTCCAACAACCAAGGAGTTAAAGAAACATTCACCCAGGTAGGACGGGCAGAGATGGGAGACAAGCAGCCAACTGGAGAGGACGTGCAGCAAGGCAGCAGACTACACAGGCCAGGCAGGGCTGGCTAAACAGGAAACTAAAGACTCAAAACTAGTAAATACTGCAGGGATTACCATGGCAGAAGAAACTCCCATTCTCATAGGAGATGTCCTTGGAAAGAGTAGCTAGAGCAGAGTAGGCAAACGGCATTGTTCCTTCTCTGACCTGTCCCTCACAGCACCACAATGCAGCAAACAGAGTTGCCCTGCCCCAGCTAATACATAAGACTCCACCCCCTTACAACATAACAACTGTGTTGAGACAAAGAAATATGGCCTAAATGAAAGAACATCAAAACTCCAGAAAAAGAGCTAAGCAAGGAGGAGAGACAACGTATCTCATGCAGAGTTCAAAACAATGGTAATCAGGAAGGTCACAGAACTGATTGAGCTCGTTCACAAAAGGAAGGAAGAAATGAAGGCTACCCAAAGTGAAATAAAGTAAAATATACAGGAAACCAATAGTGAAGGGAAGGAAAGCAGGACTCAAATCTACGATTTGAAACAAAAGGAAGAATAAACATCCAACCAGAAGAGAATGAAGGAACAAAAATTCAGAAACACCAGGAGAGGCTTAGGAATCTATGAGACAACTTTAAGCGCTCTTAACATCTGAATCATAGGGGTGCCAGAAAAAGAACAAGAACAAGGAATTGAAGACTTATTTGAACAAATAATGAAGGAAAACTTACCCAATCTGGCAAAGGAAACAGACTTCCAGGAAGCCCAGAGAGTCCCAAAGAACTTGGACCCAAGGAGGAACACACCGAGGCACCTCATAAGTAGGTTAGCCAAGATTAAAGATTAAGAGAGAATCTTAAAAGCAGCAAGAGGAAAGGAGAGAGTTACCTACAAAAAAGTGCCCATAAGACCATCAGCTGATTTCTCAAAAGAAACCTTGTAGTCAAGAACGGGCTAGAAAGAAGTATTTGAAGTCATGGAAGACAAGGACCTATGGCCAAGAATACTCTATCCAGCAAAGCTATCATTTAGAATGGAAGGGCAGATAAAGTGCTTCCCAGATGAGGTCAAGTTAAAGGAGTTCATCATACCAAGCCCTTAGGTGAAATGTTAAAGGAACTTATCTAAGAAACAGAAGATCAAAAACTGAACAGTAAAATGACTACAAAGTCATGACTAGCAAATTAATCTAAAACACAAAACAAAAACTAAGCAAACAACTAGAAAAGGAATAGAACCAGAGAAATGGAGATCACATAGAGGGTTTTCAGTGGGGAGGAGGAAAATGGGGGGGAGGTACAGGGAATAAGAAGCATAATTGGTAGGCATAAAATAGACAGGGAGAGTTTAAGGATACTATAGGAAACACAAGTCAAAGAACTTATGTACAACCCATGGGCATGAACCAAAGGGGGAGGGGGAATGCTGGAAAACAGGGGTAGGGTACAGGGTGGAAGGGAGGATAGAGGGGAGAAAAAAATCAGGACAACTGTAATAGCACAATCAATAAAATATACTTAAAAATTGGTTTATAATAAAAAGTTGAATTTATAATAAAAAAACAAAAAACAAAAAACCTAAAATGCATCTTCAAAAACCCCATTCCACTGTCCCCACTCAGGGTATGTCTTGTTTTTACTGAAGGCTGTGTTCCCTGATTTGCAAATCCAAAAGAAAAAAGTCCCTTTCAATTTCTCAGAAGGGTCTTCTGGAAATTTTGTTTATAAAACATTTGTCCAAACCAGTAGAATATACAACAAGAATGAACTTTATGTAAACTTGTCTTTGAAGGATGATGTGTCAGTGTAGGTTTATAAATTGTAAAAAAATCTCAGGTTGGGGGATATTGGTATTGAGGGAGGCTATACAGGTTTTGGGGGCAGAGGTATAGGAAAAATATCTAAACCTGCTGTTCAATTTTGCTGTGATTGTAAAACTCTATTAGCATAGTATTACTTAAGTTGCTCTCTGGTTGAGATATATGTAAGATTACTCAAAGGAATTTGAGTATATGTTAGCATATGTACTAAAAATTAGTATGCAAATAAAGCAATGTTCAGGAATGGGGCAGACACAATTGCTGTCAGTGACACAGGCAAGAGAGAGGTTTTCCTGTGGAACCAGTGGCAGGGCTCTAGTTTGTCCACCTGCTTCATTGCAACCTAATAGTCTTCTTATGGCCCTACATGGAACTTTTTCCTCTTGACCAGACATAGTGACAACACTGACTAATTCTTCAGGTTACATACACTTGAAAAGCAATGTCATAATGTTTCCAGCTATGCGTGTACTTATTTTATGTGTGAATGAGTACGGAAGGATACACCCATTTACATAATAAAGGAATATCTCAGACCTTAAGACTGAGACCCCACAGACTTCATCACACACAGCACACACACAGAGTGGATCTTGCAGTAGTGAAAAAGCAGCTTTGCCCTCAGTGTCATGTAATCTAAGTTACTCTTCTGCCTCAGAATTATGTCCACTAGTACGACTGAAACCTTCATCACCTGCCACACAATCACCATGACCACCTCCCTCCTTCACTTGTATTTATTGCGCAGCACCATGAGCAAGTGCAGAGAACAAAAAAACTCCACATCCCGTACCTTGGTTCTTTCTGACCAAGTAATACCGCTGCCAGATCGACATGCATTCCGCCACCTAAACACGGTCGACCGCGGCTGCGGCTGCAGGGCTCGGGACGGGGTTAGGAGAGGGCCTGGGTTACACACTCACCTCAGCTGGGCGCCTCACACTGGCCACAGCCATCAACTCGGCACAGCCATCAACTCGGGACTGAGGTACGAGATCTGTGTTCGAGGAGACGGCCTTCGCACCGGCCACCCGGGTGTCCTCTGCGCGCTTCAAACTCGAGCCTGAGTGACAAGGACCAAGACTCCGTGGCTCTTTCTCGGATTTGTTACCTCAAAACCGACACGATTCAACGGACCGACTCCACACACACAGAGCAAGTATGGCCGCCAGGAGAGAACCGGAAGCCCCGCCCCACGTCAGTTTCAAGGAAATGCTTTCAGTCTGGTACGTCATTGGTTTAACTTCGCGCATGCACTTCTGGGCAATGTAGTTCCTCGGACCTTAAGAAGCGGCAGAAAAGTTCTCAATCATTGCCCACAAGAATGTTGTAAGGCAGTGATCCTGCGGTGATGTACCGATTTCCAGAGCCTTTGCTCATTGTGACCTACAGCCGAAGACACAACTCCTCCTTTCATGAATTTCAGCCTGCTCCCAGAATGAAAAATATTTGAGATGCTCTCAAATCTCTTGATCTGAAAGGAAATGTCCTTCCAGTTACTCATACAAAATAGTCCAGGCATAGCAGGACGTTGTTATTGCCTCCAAATGTGTGTAGCCTTAAGTGTGTACTTGTATTTTGCTTTATGATTAACCAAGAACAAACAAAAATGACTCCATACTGAGCCATGGTTGGAAAGACGACGTATATTCTGAATAGCTTTAAATAGGCAGTACCAACCCCCCAAAAGGGGGCGGGGATTCTGTGGAAAGTAACTTCAAAGGGCGATCTATCTGATCATCAACTCCTAACCCTGAAGGGCATAGTGGGGAGTCACATGCCAGGCCTGAAACTTCTTTAGGGAAAAGTGCTAAGGCAGCTTTGTCTTTTTAATGTGTCTGTAGGTTAATACTCCTTCAGAGTATCAAAAGTACCGCTAATAGCACTCAATGGGACAATGAACCCTCAAGAGAGTGTACAATTTTGTTAACTATCCTGTAATCCCCTTCACACTTTGCTTTTGCCAAACTCCATGCAGTTTTCCCTCTGTACCCTCAATTTCAACTGCATAAAAGTGCAAAACTTATTCTCAAAAGCATTGGAGACTTTTCTCCCAGGCATGTCATCATTTTGGATCACATAAACTCTTAAAAATTCTCTACAGCTTCAGGTGTTCCTCATGTCAAGTTCTTCTAGTCCATGAACAAACAAACAAAAGAAAAAACCTCTCTCTTCCCCGTAGTCAATGATTATATTCTGCCCACTTACGGACTTTACCTGCATAGTGTTTCTTTATAAAAAAGACTATTTACTTATAGAAAGGGAGAAGAGGAAGAAGGTGAAGGGAAGAAACACTGATGTGAGAGAAACATAGATCAGTTGCCTCCTGCTTACCAGGACCAAATCCGCAACTCTGGCACGTGCCATGG
Organism: Phyllostomus hastatus; assembly: GCF_019186645.2. NCBI lineage: Eukaryota > Metazoa > Chordata > Mammalia > Chiroptera > Phyllostomidae > Phyllostomus > Phyllostomus hastatus. The sequence continues at coordinate 2,281,729 of NW_025333577.1, forward strand.
CGAGGAATGAAACAGGCAAACTCACTTTCCATGACACCCAATCAACTGAGCCACATCAGTCAGGGCTACCCATGTAATATTTCTTAATTTATAATCTAAGACAAACACTATCTATGAGGGATTGATTCCATGACCCTGCAAATACTTACATATAAAATGACATAAGATTTGTATATAGCCTACATATGTCCTGTAGACGTTAACAAATTTCTAGATTACTTATAATACATAATGCAATATAAATTTTATATACTTTTTTTGTATTGTAGTTTTACAGAATATCGAGAAAAACTATTCATGTTCAGCAGGCAAAACCACACAACCAATATACAGCTAGAAGTACATAGTACACGTGAGCAAAAATGTAAGTTATATTTTAATATTTTCCACTCATGATTAGTGTAATGCAAGGATGTGAAACCCATGGATACAATGGCCCAACTTGACTTTTTAAAATATTTTTAAAATATTTTTTTATTTTTTAATCATTTTTATAGTTGTTCGAATACAATTCTCTCCATTACCCACTACCACTTTCCCTCGCCACACCCATCCCCATTTCCCACCCAATTTATTTATTTTGAGAGAGAGGAGCGGAGGAAGAAACAGAAAGATCAGATTCTCGCACGCCTCAACTGGGGGCCTGAACTGCAAACCATTTGCCCTGAGAATCAAACCTGCAACCATTTGGTTCCCAGACCAGCACTCAATGCACTGAGCCACACCCCCCAGAACTCAATTATTCTTTTTTAAATGACCAAATTCAGCTATACAAAATAACCATGCCTGGGAGTACTCAGATATGTGCAGACTGATCGTGCAGTCAGGGTCCCAGAAAGAATTCTGGGTACATGTGTAGAAGAGGCACATTCATCGAGCTGGCTGCAGTTTCTCCAATCTATAATGGGCCACTTTTTCTGCACCAACTATGGTCTTCCCTGAACCCAGTCTCTCCCCACTGACTAGGGTCAGTGACCCTAGTCCAATGAAATATGGACAGCAGGCCATTTCACTTCCTGAATACCAGAAGATGACGACCCACTGATACAATCTGTGCCATCAGCTTCGGGTAAAGGAAAAATCATGCTACTCTCGTAACTATCTGAGGGTCTTATATCTGCCACCTCCTCAGGGTAATCTCTGAGACTCCTAAAACACAATATCCAAATGAAAACCAGAAAGCCCTTCATTCCTTTCTAGGAAACTTTGGAGAGCCACAGAAATTTGGTCAAAACTGGCCAGTTAGTTTCTGCCATCAATTGTCCACAACAGTCTGTCCACAAGCAGAGAATGTTTGAGATCTGGAAAATATTCACCTCTTCATACTTGTAGAGCCCAAATCAGTTTATAAACTACTCTGCACAGTAAAAAAAAAAAAAAAAACAAAACAACCAATTTTAAAGGAGAGCGCTGGCTGGGTAGCTCAGTTAGTTAGAGCATCACCCCAGTGTGCCAAGGTTGTGGGTTCAAACCCTTGTCTGGGTACATAAATAATCAACAAATGAATGCATAAATAAGAAACAAATAATTCTCTCTCCCCCTTCTCTAAAAATCAATATATAAAAATTAAAAACAGCCCTGGCTGGTGTAGCTCAGTAGATTGAGCACTGGCCTATGGCCCACAAGGTTGCTACTGCAGTTCCTGATCAGGGCATATGGCTGGGTTGCAGGTTGGGTCCCAAGCTGGGGACATGAGAGAAGCAACTGATCTACGTTTCTATTTCTCCCTCCTTCCTCCTTGCTAGAAATAAATAAAATCTTTTTGATTTTAAAAATAAAGATTAGCATGAAATTAAGAGTAAGGCCTCAATTATTCTACAAGCCAAAGCAATGTGCAACAGGCACTTCCTAGATTTATGAACTGCTAGCTAGAAAAAGTCATCAAAAGTATCACGTAAGACCAATGAACCCCTGGGACTCAAAATTAGTCATAAAGGGAAAGCTGACACCTAAGTGCTCACATTATTCCTACTTTACTACAGTATATGTGAGGACAAGAGGTCAGTTTCCCTGAGCACATTAGGGTGTGGACTCTTGCAAAGTTTGTAAACCTGCCCCGTGGTAAAGTGGAAAAGGCTATACCCACACAATTTGCACTGTAAACCTAAAAAGAGTCCTGAGCAAGTAAGAAATTACATTTCCACACATTTCCCACATGAATGAAATTTAGAAGGAATCTCCTCATTGGGTCAATTCAAATGTAACAGCTTAGATTCAGACAGGTGGCTCCTCAGTTTCCTCCAAGGCTATTTGTTACACTGAACAGAAAATTGTACATTCGCAACACATTTAAGGCTTTTCTCTAGTGTGAACTCTCTGATGTTGAGTCAGGGTAGATATTCGCTTAAAAAATTTCCCACATTCACTGCACTCATAAGGTCTTTTTTCAGTGTGAACTCTCTGGTGTTTGCTGAATTGGGAACTATCCTTAAATGACTTTCCACATTCACTGCACTCATAACGCCTGTCTTCTGTGTGAACTCGCTGATGATAACGAAGGTTGGAACTACTGATAAAAGATTTTCCACATTCACCACACTCATAAGGCCTTTCTCCACGGTGCACTCGCTCGTGACATTGAAGGGAGTAGCGACAAGTAAAAGATTTGCCACATTCAGTGCACTCATAAGGCCTTTCTCCAGTGTGAACTCTCTGGTGTCTAACAAGTGATGACTTGCTAGTAAAAGATTTTCCACATTCAATGCACTGATATGGCTTTTCACCCCTGTGAAGTCTCTGATGATAACGAAGGCCGGGAGCAGAGGTAAAAGATTTACCACATTCACTGCACTTGTAAGACCTTTCTCTGTTATGAATTTTCTGGTGCATTGAGAGGGAGTATTTGATATGAAAGGATTTCCCACATTCACTACACTCATAAGGCCTCTGTCCAGTGTGACCTCTCTGGTGTTTAACAAATTGAGAACTATCTTTAAAGGTTTTTCCACATTCACTGCATTTATATGGTCTTTCTCCAGTATGCATTCTGTGATGATAACGGAGGCTTGAGCTAAAGGTAAAAGATTTCCCACACTCATTGCACTTATAAGGTCTTTCTCCTGTATGAATTCTCTGATGGTAACTAAGGGTAGAACTAGATGTAAAAGACTTCCCACATTCATGGCATTCATGAGTTCTTCGCCCAAGGTGCCGTCGCTCATGACATCGAAGAGTAGAGCTAGAAGTAAAAGATTTGCCACATAAACTGCACACATAAGGCTTTTCTCCAGTGTGAATTCTATGATGGTAACGAAGGGTAGACCTAAAGGTAAAATATTTTCCACACTCACTGCACTCATAAGGACTACTCCCTGAGTGAACTATCAGGTGTGTAAGAAGGTTATTTCTATGGGCATAAGACTTCCCACATTCCGTACATTCATAAGGCCTTTCTCCAGTGTGAATTCGCTGATGATAACGAAGTTTGGAACTACAGATAAAAGATTTTCCACATTCACCACACTCATAAGGCCTTTCTCTTGTGTGAATTCTCTGATGATAGCGGAGGGTGGAACCAGAGGCGAAAGATTTTTCACACTGACCACATTTGTAAGGCTTTGTTCCTGTATGAACTCTCTGATGATAAGAAAGGCTACTGCTACTGGTAAAAGACTTTCCACATTCACTGCACTCATAAGGCCTTTCTCCAGTGTGAACTCTCTGGTGTTTAGTAAATTGTGACCTATCCTTAAAGGTTTTTCCACATTCACTGCATTCATATGGTCTCTCTCCAGTATGCACTCTGTGATGATAACGGAGGCTTGAGGTAGAGGTAAAAGATTTCCCACACTCATTGCACTTATAAGCTCTTTCTCCTGTATGAACTCTCTGATGATTATTCAGGGTGTATGTAGATGTAAAAGATTTCCCACATTCACGGCAACCATAAGGCCCGTCTCCTGTGTGAGAGCTCTGATGATCATTTAGAGCAGCAACAGAGGTAAAAGATTTGGAACAGTCATTACACTTATAAGGCTTTTCTCCAGTGTGAACTCTCTGATGGGGAATCAACACTGAACTATGACTAAAAGGTTCTGTACATTCACTGCACACAAAACTGTTTTCTCCATTGTGCTGTCCCAAGGGAGGTATGAGGAAATATTTGTGGCTTAAGGATTTTCCACATTTGCTGCACTTATACTGCCTTGCTCCAGTATGAATCTTTTGATGCTCACTGAGGGTTGAGGCTTCACTAAATGATTTTCCACTTTCACCACCCACACAGAAACTTTCTCCAGTGTGCTCTGTGCAGTGTGTGATAAATGAGGATTTGTACCTGAATGTTTTTCCACATTCATTGCACACAAAACACTGTCTTCCAGTATGAACTGCTTGGTCCACAAGTATGTGTTGGGGGTTGAAGGCTTTCTTGCCTTCTACTGAACTGTAAAGACTTTTTGTGCTTTGTAACATTGCTTCCCACTGGGTGTCTTTGTTGGGCTCCTTCACATTATGGGTGTCCTGCTGCTGCTGAGGACCTGAGCTGGCCAGGAAGTCAATCTCAACCTCATCACAGGTAAAGGGATTCTCTGACATGTGGATTTTGCAGCTCTTCACAAATGAGGACCTGCACAGAGTACTACTGAAGGGTTTCTGTCCCATATGCTGTTCCTGGTACTGTTGACACTTTGCACTGAAATGAAATCGTTTTGCACATGCCCCACACCTCAGCAGTGTCGGGCTGTGTTGTGTGCCCTGCTGCTCTACCAAGGTGAACATGTCTCTCAAGACAGGCCCACAACTCGCACAGGGGTGAGTCTTCTGGGAAGATGAAGTTGCCTTGGGATTCTTGGTTTGTGATACTTGTACAGAAACATTCTGTTCAATGGGTGTCTCCACATCCTTTCTTCCACAGCAGCAACCTGAATACAGAGAAATGCAGGTGAAGTATCTATTAACAGCAGAGAACCCCAGCACACATATGTATATGTCACATGAAAGCAAGAATACATGAAATGTTCTTCAAAATGAGAAAGTGCTACTGAAGGACTGGCTGATTCTTGTCTTTTATTGGGCCTCCAAGGTCACAATATAATGGAAACCTTTCCAGGGGAAGGATACTCGCACAGGGCATGACACACGGAAGAGAGACAGGGCTTATAATGCATTTCCTCTGCCAACAGCTTCCTGCATGTTCCTTTCTGCTGCTGACATTAGGCTGGGTAGAAGCATGCATACAAACCCATTACTGTCCAATTGCAAGATATGAGCTGCTGTACAAGATCAATATATAGATTTGTGAGTGTCTGGGTGAATAACACATGAGCGCCAATGTTCAAGAGTACTACAGACAGAGGGGTGAGAGAAAGGGTGAAATGTGAATCAATGGAGGTAGAAATATCCCTGAGCTGGAAACCATGGGGGAAGTGACAAGTAGTAGGACTGACAAGTCAGCAAAGTGTCAAAGCTGGAAAAGGTAGAAGTGGGTGGGGCTACTGGCAATAACAGCAAAACTATGGTTGAAAAAAAGTCATATTCCTGATATGATCTGAACGAGATCCTGAGTTCACAATCTCCATAGCTACCACACCTCCTGTGAGCCCACTTTGCCATTGTTAGAGAGAGATCCATCCTGTGATTCATGTAGATAGGACTCTTCCCTCAAAGTCCTAGCAGGGCAGCTACATAGAACATGGGTGACAAAAGGAAAAACCAGGAACACTGAATGGCCAGCATTGTCCCAGAGCAAGGAAGCATAGAACAGATGCAGAAAAGAGACGTAGGTGAGTCATATCAGCATGATGGTGAAAGAAACCAGCCTTGATTACTAATAACAAAATATTAAGACAGTTATACACAGAGAAAATTGGTCCTTGGAGCACTAAAGAGTATCATTAAAATGCTACAGCACCATGCCTGGTGTAGCTCAACTGGTTGTGCATCATTCTACAGAAGGTCAGGAATTCAATTCCTGATCAGTGCATATGCCCACTTTGTTGGCTCAGTACTTAGCTGGGCCGCGTTCAAAAGACAAGCAACTGATATTTCTCTCACATCTATGTTTTTTCTCCCTCCCTTTCCCTATCATAAAAATGTTTTTTAGAAAAATAATGAAACAACTTAAAAACAAAAAGACACACAGCAACACAGTGGAAAATGAAAAGGAGAATATCCACACAAAGAGATCAGGTGGTGACATTAGCTTAGTGAACACAGACAGAAATGGAAAAGAAACAATAAGGCAGAAGCCATGCATACCAGCTACAGGGCAGATGACATAGTGTTCCCAATGCCGTGCTCTGCCAAAAACCCCAAAGCCTTTGCCACAGAGACCACAGATCCTGCTGAAAGTGAGAACTCCTACAATATGCACAGCAGAGGAAACCCAGCACGTGTTGCCCTGGGTCCAAGCTGCCTACTCCCCAGAGGACACTGGCAGCCTTAACACTGACGGTACCAAGGGCCACCACCACAGGCAACCTGTGGGACCAGAGTGGGTGAGTTCTCCTTGCTCCCCCTTTCCAGCACCAGGGCAGCCACATCTCCCAAATCCCAGGCCCCAGAGCCACAGCTGCTCCTGGGATGCCTGCATCTTAGACCCTGACTCCACAGCCATCAAGTGAGTGCTTAGGGCTCAGGCACCAAAGCCATGACCACTGAGGGGCAGCCGGCTCCTCAGACACCAGAATCACTGTCTCTCTGTGTGTACCTGTGTGCTGGTCACAGGCTCCAGAACTGATCGGTGTGTGACTGCATCTCACACAACAATGTCAATTTTCCTGGGGGCTTGTCAGTATCTGAGACCTTACTACTGCTATTCCTCTGAGTCTACTCAGAGTCTAGAATCAGATTCACACCTGCTCTACAGGTGCCCAAAGATCAGACACCAACTGCATCATCACCATGAAGACCCCCTGCACTTGGCACCAAAAGGGAACCACTCAGCCAAAACAGTTCCCACGAGAGAACAAAGTTGAGAAGTCCTCAGAAACCTTCTCTACTGGTGTCAACACCCACAGTCTTAGCTATTGTTTCCCTAATGTTGACCTCAGGTGACACAGATTCAGACACTAAGCTGCTGGGCCTCCTTGTATTGAAAACTGCAACATCCTACTAAGTCTGCACAGTGACACCCACACACAGGATCTTGCCCCGTAAAACCTTTCCATGAAGTCTGCAAGAAATTCTGCTCTGTGAAATGTACAGTCATCAACACAAGGCTCCAAAGTACACACACACACACACACACACACACACACACACACACACACACCCCATCAAGGAAACATGACAACAAACCCCCAAACAAGAAAACACAGTAATTTATCAATTACCCCAAAGAAATGAAGATCTGTGAATGGTCAGAAGGACTTCAAAATAAAAGAAACAGAAATTATGGTGCTTAAAAAGATAATAAATGAAAAGAATGGGGCAGAGTGATTCAGAAATGGAAAGGTGTTTTAATACCATCCAAAGGAAAAGTAATCAAAAGAACTAAATAGAGTGAAGAAAGTCTACATAATTACACGTTATCATAGGGTTATTTGAAAAAATAATGGCCCTGGCTGGAGTGTCTCAATGGATTCAGCACCACCCTGCAAAACTATAGGTCTGCAGTTCCATTCCCCATCAGGACAAATGCCTCAGTTGCAGGCCAGGTCCTGGATTGGGGTGTGGGGGTGTGCAGGTATTCAAGAGGCAACTGATTGATGTATCTAGCACATGGATGTTTCTCTCCCTCTCTTTCTCCCTTCCTCCCCCACCTAAAATAAATAAATAAAATCTTTTTGAAAAGCTTTAAAAGATCATCGATATTGCCCTGACCAGTGTGGCTCAGTTTCTTGGGTATTGTCCTATAAAGGGAATGGTCAGTGATTCCATGCCCAGTCAGGGCACATGCCAGGATTGTGGTTTGGTCCCAGGTCAGGGCATGTAAGAGAAGCAACTGATCAATGTTTCCCTGTCACTCTCACATCAATGTTTCTCTCCCTGTCTCTCCCCCTTCCTTTCCTTCCAAGATCAGTGACCATATTCTCCTCTCAGGATAAATAAAAAGCTGTACCAAAAAAGAAGTAAAACTGCTTGTGTTTGCAGATGACATAAGTTTATATGATTAAACCTAAAATCTGCACACAAAAAAATAAATAAAAACTCTGCTAGAAGAACAATCCCTGTAAATTTACAGAACCCCAAATCTACATAAAAATCAGATGCATCATAACACTAACAAAATATTTCAGTAGGAAATGAAGAAATCCATAGCATTAAAAACAATAAAATACTTAGAAATAAATTTAATCAAGGAGGAGAAAGATTTGGATTCTAAAAATTATAACACAGTTTTCAAAGAAATTGAAGATACAAACTAATGGAAAGATATCCTGTATATTTGAATAGGAACAATTATTATTGTTAAAATATTTCTAATAAACAAAATGACCAAATGATTCAATGCAATCTCTACCAAAATCCATAACATTTTTTACCAGGAACAGAAAAAGAATCCTAAAATTCAAACAACAAATGATATCCAATAGTCAAAGCAATTTTGATCAAGAAGATCAACTACAGAGATAGAGGCATCATACTTCATGATTTACTTTTTTAAGACTTCATTTATTTTTCGAGGACAAGGGAGGGAGAAAGAGAGACAAATACTGAGATGAGAGAGAAACACTGATCAGTTGCCTTTTGTACACATCCCAATGGAGACCAAACCTGAAACCCAGGCATGTGCCCTGACCAAGAATAGAACTAGCAACCTTTACCTTTGAGAGATAACACCCAACCACTGAGACACACTGTTCAGGGCTAACACTTAAGGATTTAAACCATACTGCAAAACAATATTAACCAAAAGAGATGTTAATAGACACATGGACACACAGATTTAAGAAACAGAATATAAACAGCCCAGAAATAAACCCAAATATGTGGGCAACTATTCTTTGCTAAGAACACCAAAACCACACAATGGGGAAAAGATAGTTTATCCAAGAAATAGTGTTGAGCTTTGGCCAGGAAAATCAATTGCTTAGAGCATCATCCTGATGCACCAAGGTTTCAGGTTCAATCCCTGATCAGGGACAAACAACATGAATCTACTAATGAATGCATAAATAAGTGGAACAACAAATCGATGTTTCTGCTTCTCTCTCTCCTCCCACCCACTCTTTATAAAAATCAGTAAAATAAATTAAAAGTGTTGAGAAAACTGAAAATATACCTGACACCCTACTTTATAACTGTCAGAAAAATTAACTCAAAATGTACTAAACCCTCAAACATAACACATGAAATACAAAATTTCTTGGGAAAAAAGATCTTTTTGAAACTGGCTCTGGCAACAATATTTTGGATGACACCCCAAACAGGCAAGAAAAGCAAAAAGTAAGCTAGGCTACCTCAAACTTCATAGTAAAGAAAGCAATTCTGCATAGTAAAGAAAGCAATCAACAGCCCTGGCTGGTGTGGCTCAGTGGATTGAGCACTGAAGTGTTGACTGAAAGGTCACCAGTCAGTTCTGAGTCAGGGCACATGCCTAAATTGCAGGCCAAGTCCCCAGATGAGGGCGAGACAACTGATTGATGGATGTATCTCTCACACATTGGTGTTTCTCTGTCTGTTTCACTCTCTCAATAAATAATAAAATTAAATTAAATGTTAAAAAGAAAGGAATGAACAAAATGGAATATAAGAGAATATTTGTAAAAACTGTCCCCTAAGGGGTAAATATCCAAAACATACAAGGTCCCATACAACTCAATAGAAAATCAAAAAATTGGCAACAAACCAGAATAATTATTTAATCCCAAATCTAAAAATGGTCCACAGAGATATGATAAATGTACTTCCTTCCATGTTTTGGCACCGAAAAACATAAAACACACATACACTCGTTTTTACTCACTAAGCAACATAAAATGCAAATCAAACCAAGAATGATATCAACCCCCCACCTGATAAGATGGCTATCATTAAAACAGCAGAGAGCCTTGCCTGGGGTGGCTCAGTGGACTGAGTCCCCACCTGAAAACCAAAGGGTCGCCAGTTTGATTTCCAGTGAGGGCACATGCCTGGGTTGTGGGCCAGGTCCTGGGTAGGGGGCATGTGAGAGGCAACCACACATTGATGTTTCTCTCCCTCTTTTTCTTCTCTCGCCCTTTCCCTCTCTCTAAAAATAAATGAATAAAATCTTTTTTAAAAAACAAGAGAGAAGTGCAGGTGTACATATACTAAAACTGCTGTACATGTGGTTGAAATGTAAGAAAGAAAATCAAAATTATGAAAAAAGAGCAGAATGCCAGGATCTGGAGTGTACTGCAAAATGGGTACCTGTTGGTCAGGGACAAACATTCCTTTAAAAGATGAGTGAATTCTGAAGAAGTAATTAAAAGCGTGGTACCTATAGTTAACAATATCATATACTTGAAATTCAAGAGAGTAGATCTTAAGGATTCTTAGCATAAAAAAAAATAAGGTAATTTTCTATAGTGATGTTGAATTAACTTCACTGTGGCAATTATTTCACTAAATGCATAAAATCACTACACTCTACACTTCAATATATACGAGTTTATACCTCCACAAAGCTAGGGGAAAAAAAGGAAAACAGATCTAAAGACTACACACTATGTACCGAAGGTATTTTAAGACAAGTCCATGGTTCAGATACCTAATGACCAGGACAACACCTGCAACTCCTGGCCCAGGGAGGCAGGAAATGACAGCTAAAAGAAAGACTCAAACCCCAGGATGCAGAAGTGACGCAGATCTGGACACATTAACCCAGACACTGAGAGGGCAAGCACTGTGAATGCACCAAGCTCAATGCAATAGTACTGACCTTGAATTCTTCCCTAAAAGGGTTTAGGACTGGGACTACAGGGAGAGATGAGGGCAGTGAAAACACACCAGCCCTAGCAATACAGCAACTACCCAGAAAACTAGGGCAGCAAGCAGTGCCCGTGGTCTACACCTGAGCACTGAGAAAGGTCTTGGGGTGGATGGAGTAGAGTCTAGTCCGAGTCACTGGTGAGGCTGTGGGTCTTACCCAGAGAGGATATAAGTGAAAAGTTCTCCAGCATCACACAGAGGTACAGGCGTCTCTGAGCCTCATCAAGTAGCCTCCATTCCTCCCAGGAGAAGTGCACAGCAACATCCTCAAAGGTCACACTGGCCTGTTATCATGGGGACAGAAAAAAACATAAACATTCTGTGTGTGAGAACCACAACCCACCTGCCGCACATCTACCCCACACCCAACCTTCTCTAAAGCTGCACATCTCAGAGGAATTCCACTGATACCTGTCCTACCCTCAGGTCCCTTTTTATTCATTATTGTTCAGCCCTCAGCCTCATCAGGCAGGAAAGCACAGAGATGTAATCCAGTTCTGGTCCTGGCTTGTAAGGTCCCATCCACCCTGTCATTAATTCCCTTTGTGGTCTCTAGATTGTGACAAGACACAGGCAAGTGTGGGCTCATGCTTCACCCTTCAGTGCCCAAGGGCTCTGGGACAATAACTCACTTTTTCTCAATAATCACATCATTACGTAGATTGTCCCTTTGACACCTTCAGTCACCACTTGAGCTCCCATAGGCACACATTTGTGGAGACGCTGCTTTGAAAGACTCCTCTATACTTCTAGCTCTTATTTCAATATTTGCCTCCCAGAAGCACGTGTGAACTTCTGATGCCCATTACCCTTTCCGACTGGCTGTTCTCAGCAGCCACAATGGGCTTTCACCAGTTTAAAACCCCAATTCTGATGGTCTCCATTCCAGGTACAGTGACAATCAAAAGTGACATTTGTCCCAGCTTTTGTCCACCAACAGGACTGAAACCACCCTCCCCCAAGACCTCAGCACAGCACAGCACACGCGGGGTGAATACTGCCCTGGTAAACAAACAGCAACTTTGCCCTCAGTGCCACGTCATCGCAGTTACTCTTCTGCCTCCAGAACTATCATTTCCACTTGTACCATCGAAGCCTTCCTCACTTGCCACACAGTTACCGTAACCACCTCCTTCCTTCACTTTTTTTCCTGTATGGAGCACATTGATGAACTGCAGAGCAAGAAACAACTCTTCAACCCGCACCCTCTTTTCCTGACCAAGTAGTACCGCTGCCAGATCGACGTGCATTCCGCCACCTAAACACGGTTGACCGACCGCGGCTGAGGCTGCAGTACTTGACTGGCGCCCAGGAACCTGGGCTGCAGGGCTCGGGACGGGGTTAGGAGAGGGCCTGGGTTACACACTCACCTCAGCTGGGCGCCTCACACTGGCCACAGCCATCAACTCGGGACTGAGGTACGAGATCTGTGTTCGAGGAAACGGCCTTCGCACCGGCCACCCGGGTGTCCTCTGCGCGCTTCAAACTCGAGTCTGTGAGACAAGGACCAAGACTCCGTGGCTCTTTCTCGGATTTGTTACCTCAAAACTGACACGATTCAACGGACCGACTCCACACACACAGAGCAAGTATGGCCGCCAGGAGAGAGAACCGGAAGCCCCGCCCCACGTCAGTTTCAAGGAAATGCTTTCAGTCTGGTACGTCATTGGTTTAACTTCGCGCATGCACTTCTGGGCAATGTAGTTCCTCGGACCTTAAGAAGCGGCAGAAAAGTTCTCAATCATTGCCCACAAGAATGTTGTAAGGCAGTGATCCTGCGGTGATGTACCGATTTCCAGAGCCTTTGCTCATTGTGAACTACAGCCGAAGACACAACTCCTCCTTTCATGAATTTCAGCCTGCTCCCAGAATGAAAAATATTTGAGATGCTCTCAAATCTCTTGATCTGAAAGGAAATGTCCTTCCAGTTACTCACATACAAAACAGTCCAGGCATAGCAGGACGTTGTTATTGCCTCCAAATATGTGTAGCCTTAAGTGTGTACTTGTATTTTGCTTTATGATTAACCAAGAACAAACAAAAATGACTCCATACTGAGCCATGGTTGGAAAGAAAGACGACGTATATTCTGAATAGCTTTAAATAGGCAGTACCAACCCCCCAAAAGGGGGCGGGGATTCTGTGGAAAGTAACTTCAAAGGGCGATCTATCTGATCATCAACTCCTAACCCTGAAGGGCATAGTGGGGAGTCACATGCCAGGCCTGAAACTTCTTTAGGGAAAAGTGCTAAGGCAGCCTTGTCTTTTTAATGTGTCTGTAGGTTAATACTCCTTCAGAATACCAAAAGTACCGCTAATAGCACTCAATGGGACAATGAACCCTCAAGAGAGTGTACAATTTTATTAACCATCCTGTAATCCCCATCACACTTTGCTTTTGCCAAACTCCCTGCAGTTGCCCTTCTGTACCCTCAACTTCAACTACATAAAAGTACAAAATTTATTCTCAAAAGCATTAGATTTTTCTCCTAGGCATATGTCATCATTGTGGCTCACATAAACTCTAACAATTCTCTACAGCTTTGGGTATTTCTGAAGCAGTAGACAAGTTCTACAAGTTCTACTTTTAGTCCAATTTCAAAAAAGAAAAAGAAAAAAACCCCTCTCTCTTCCTGGTAGGTAATGATTATGCATTGCCCATTTAGGGACAATTTTACACACATAACATTTCTTTTTTTTTAAGATTTTATTTATTTTTAGAGAAGGGGGAAGACAAGGATAAGATGAAGAAACATTGATGTAAGAAACAAAGATTGGTTTGCTTCCTGCTTGCCTGGGGCAAAGGCGCAACTCTTGCATGTGCCATGGGCAGGAATGAAACTGGTGACTTCACTTTCCATGACACCCAACCAAGTGACATCTATCAAGGCTACCCATGTAATATTTCTTGCTTTATACTCTAAGACACTATCTATGAGGGATTGATTTCACGAGTCTGCAAATACCAGTCTGTGGATGTTCAAGTCCCTTATATAAAATGGCATAAGGTTTGCATATAGCCTACAATGTTCTGTATACCTTAACAAATTCCTAGATTACTTATAATACATAATGCAATATAAATTTTATATACTTCATTTTTAAAGATGTTATTTATTTTTAAACAGAGGTGCAGGGAGGGAGGGAAACACCAATTTTTGGCTCCCTCTTACACTCCCCTCACTGGGGAATGTGGCCTGCAACACAGGCATGTGTACTGACTGGGAATCGAACCCTTTGCTTCCCAGTCCCGTGCTCAATCCACTCAGCTACACCAGCCAGGGCCTACGTTTTATATACTTTTTATATTGTGGTTTTGAAGAGCAAGAAAAACTGTTCATGTTTAGTAGGAACAATCATACAACCACTATACAGCTAACTACATGGTTACATGTGAGCAACAATGTAACTTTCTTTTAGCATTTTCCACCCACAGTGAAATCCAAGGATGCAAAACCCATACATATTATGCGCCTACTGGACTAAGTTTTATTAAAATATGGACCTCAGCTACACAAAATAATCATGCTTGGGAGGTCTCAGATCTGTGCAAATTGATCACAGTTGCACTTGCAAAAAGAATCCTGGATACATGTTTAGAAGAGGCACATTAATCTATCTGGCTGCAATTTCTCCAGTCATTATGGGCTACTTTTTCTGCACCAGCTACGGTTTTTCCTAGACCCAGTCTCTCAACCAGTTACCCTAGTCCAATGAATTGTGGACAGCAAGGCACATTTCCTGAAGACCAGAAGACAAGCCATTCCCAGTTCTGATACAATCTGTGCCATCAGCTTCGGGTAAAGGAAAAATCATGCTACTCTCGTGACTATCTGAGGGTCTTATATCTGCCACCTCCTCAGGGTAATCTCTGAGATTCCTAAAACACAATATCCAAATGAGAACCAGAAAGCCCTTCATTCCTTTCTAGGGAACTTTGGAGAGCTACAAAAATTTGGTCAAAACTGGCCAGCTATTTTCTGCCATCGACTGTCCACAACCAGAGAATGTCTGAAGCTGGAAAATGTTCACCTCTTCATGCTTGTAGAGCCCAAATCAGTTTATAAACTACCCTGTACAGTAAAAAGTACAACTAATTTTAAAGGAGAGCACTGGCTGGGTAGTTCAGTTAGAGCATCAGACCAATGTGCCAAGGTTGTGGGTTCAAACCCTTGTCTGGGTACATAATAAACAAATGAATGCATAAATAAGAGAAACAATAAATCAATAATTCTCTCTCCCTTCTCTAAAAATCAATAAAAATTAAAAACAGCCCTGGCTGGTGTGGCTCAGTAGATTGAGCACTGGCCCATGACCCAGTAGGTTGCTGCTGCAGTTCCTGATCAGGGCACATGCCTGGGTTGCAGGTTGGGTCCCAAGTTGGGGACGTGAGAAAAGCAACTGATCTGTTTCTCTCCCTCTATTTCTCCCTCCTTCCTCCTTGCTAAAAATAAATAAATAAAATCTTCTTTTAATTTTAAAAATAAAGATTAGTATGGACTTAAGAGTAAGGCCTCAATTATTGTACAAGCCAAAGCAATGTGCAGCAGGCACTTCCTAGGTTTATGAACTGCTAGCTGGAAAAAGTCATCAAAAGTATCATGTGAGACCAACGAATCCTTTGGACTCCAAATTAGTCATAAAGGGAAAGCTGACACCCAAGTGCTCACATTATTCCTACTTTACTACAGTATATGTGAGGACAAGAGGTCAGTTTCCCTGAGTGAACATTAGGGTGTGGACTCTTGCAAAGTTTGTAAACCTGCCCCTGGTAAAGAGGAAAAGGTTACAGCTACACAATCTGTTTGAACCATAAACCTAAAAAGAGTCCTGAGCAACAAAGAAAATACAATATACACATTTCCCACATGAATGAAATTTAGAAGGAATCTCCTCATTGGGTCAATTTAAATGTAACAGCTTAGATTCAGAGTTTCCTCCAGGACTGTTACACATTCAGAATGTACAACAGAATATTGTACATTCTCAACACATTTAAGGCTCTTCTCTAGTGTGAACTCTTTGATGTTGAGACAGGGTAGATTTTCGCATAAAAAATTTTCCACAATCTCTACACTCATAAGGCCTTTCTCCAGTATGACCTCTCCGGTGTTGACTGAATTGGGAACTATCCCTAAATGACTTTCCACATTCACTGCACTCATAAGGCCTTTCTCCTGTGTGAACTCGCTGATGATAACGAAGTTTGGAACTACAGATAAAAGATTTTCCACATTCACCACACTCATAAGGCCTTTCTCCTGTGTGAACTCTCTGATGATAGCGGAGGGTGGAACCAGAGGCAAAGGATTTTTCACACTGACTGCATTTGTAAGGCTTTGTTCCTGTATGAACTCTCTGATGATAAGAAAGTGTATCACTGCTAGCAAAAGATTTGCCACATTCACTGCACTCATAAGGCCTTTCTCCAGTGTGAACTCTCTGGTGTCTAACAAGTATTGAGCTGCTGGTAAAAGATTTCCCACATTCAATGCACTGATAGGGCTTTTCTCCCCTGTGAAGTCTCCGATGATAACCAAGTCCAGACGTAGAGGTAAAAGATTTACCACATTCACTGCATTTGTAAGACCTTTCTCTATTATGAATTTTCTGGTGTATTGAGAGGGAAGATTTGTGGCTAAAACATTTCCCACATTCACTACACTCATAAGGCCTTTGTCCAGTGTGACCTCTCTGGTGTTTAGTAAATTGTGACCTATCCTTAAAGGTTTTTCCACATTCACTGCATTCATATGGTCTCTCTCCAGTATGTACTCTGTGATGATAACGGAGGCTTGAGCTAAAGGTAAAAGATTTCCCACACTCATTGCACTTATAAGGTCTTTCTCCTGTATGAACTCTCTGATGGTAATTCAGGGTGGAACTGGATGTAAAACATTTCCCACATTCACGACACTCATAAGGCCTTTTTCCCGCATGAGTTCTCAGATGATAACAGAGTGTGGAGCTAGAAGTAAAGGATTTCCCACATTCACTGCACACGTAAGGTTTTTCTCCTGTGTGAACTCTCAAGTGTTGAATGAGTGTCGACTTATTGTTAAAAGATTTCCCACACTCACTGCACTTGTAAGGTCTTTCTCCTGTGTGAACTCTCTGGTGTAAAATGAGGTTATTTCTTCGAATAAAGGATTTCCCACATACACTGCACTCATAAGGCCTTTCTCCTGAATGAGTTTTCTGATGATACTGGAAGTCAGATCTAGAGATAAAAGATCTCCCACATTCACTGCACCCATAAGGCCTTTCTCCTGTGTGAACACTCTGATGGTAACGAAGGGCAGAGCTAGTGGTAAAAGATCTATCGCATTCAGTGCACTCATAAGGCCTTTCTCCAAGGTGGCCTCGCTCATGATACTGAAGGGTAGAGCTACAAGTAAAAGATTTGCCACATTTACTGCACACATAAGGTTTTTCTCCTGTGTGAATTCTCTGGTGTCGAACAAGTGTCCACCTATTGTTAAAGGATTTTCCACACTCATTACAATCATAAGGCCTTTCTCCTGTATGAACTCTATGATGATAACGAAGGCTAGAGCTAAAAGTAAAAGATTTACCACATTCACTGCATTCATAAGGCCTATACCCTGAATGAACTCTCAGGTGTATGAGAAGGTTATTTCTACGGGTAAAGGACTTCCCACATTGCCTACATTCATAAGGCCTTTCTCCAGTGTGAACTCTCTGATGATAACGAAGAGCAGTACGAGTAATAAAAGATTTCCCACATTCACTACACTCATGAGGTCTCTCTCCAGTGTGAACTCTTTGATGATAACGCAGGTCAGACCTAGAAATAAAAGATTTCCCACATTCATTACACCCATAAGGCCTTTCTCCTGTGTGAGAGCTCTGATGATAATTTAGAGCAGCAACAGAGGTAAAAGATTTGGAACAGTCATTACACTTATAAGGCTTTTCTCCAGTGTGAACTCTCTGATAAGGAATCAACACTGAACTATGACTAAAAGGTTGTGTACATTCACTGCACACAAAACTGTTTTCTCCATTGTGCTGTCCCAAGGGAGGTATGAGGAAATATTTGTGGCTTAAGGATTTTCCACATTTGCTGCACTTATACTGCCTTGTTCCTATTTGACTTTTTTCATGATGACTGCGAGCTGAGCTTCCACCGAAGGATTTTCTACTTCTACCATACACATGTAAAGTTTTTCCAGTGTGGCCTCTGCAGTGCGTGATAAATGAGGATTTGTACCTGAATGTTTTTCCACATTCATTGCACACAAAACACTGTCTTCCAGTATGAACTGCTTGGTCCACAAGTATGTGTTGGGGGTTGAAGGCTTTCTTGCCTTCTTCCAAAGCGTAATGAGTTTTTCTGCTTTGTAACGTTGCTTCCCACTGGGTGTCTTTGTTGGGCTCCTTCACATTATGGGTGTCCTGCTGCTGCTGATGTCCTGAGCTGGCTAGGCACTCCTTCTCAACCTCGCCATTGATAAAGCGTGTCCCTGACACATGGATTCTGCAGCTCTTCACAAATGATGCCCTACCCACACTACTTCTAAAAGGTTTCTGTCCCATATGCTGTTCCTGGTACTGTTGACACTTTGCACTGAAATGAAATCGTTTTGCACATGCCCCACACCTCAGCAGTGTCGGGCTATGTTGTGTGCCCTGCTGCTCTACCAAGGTGAAAATGTCTCTCAAGACGGGCCCACAACTCGCACAGGGGTGAGTCTTCTGGGAAGATGAAGCTGCCTTGGGATTCTTGGTTTGTGATACTCGTACAGAAACATTCTGTTTAATGGGTGTCTCCACATCCTTTCTTCCACAGCAGCAACCTGAATGCAGAGAAATGCTGGTGAAGTACCTATTGACTATAAGGAGCAGAGAACCACAGCACACAATTCTATGTGTCACACAAAAGCAAGAATACACGAAATATTCTTCAAAGTGAGAAAGTTCCACTGAAGGACTGGCTGATTCTTATATTTTATTGGGCCTCTAAGGTCACAATATAATGAAAACCTTTCCAGGGGAAGGATACTCGCACAGGGCATGACACACGGAAGAGAGACAGGGCTTACAATGCATTTCCTCTGCCAACAGCTTCCTGCATGTTTCTCTCTGCTGCTGACATTAGGCTGGGTAGAAGCACGCATACAAACCCATTACTGTCCAATTGCAAGATATGAGCTACTGTACAAGGTCAAATATAGATCTGTAAGTGTCTAGGTGAATAACACATGAGCGCCAGTGTTCAAGAGTACTACAGACAGAGGGGTGAGAGAAAGGGTGAAATGTGAATCAATGGAGGTAGAAATATCCCTGAGCTGGAAACCATGGGGGAAGTGACAAGTAGTAGGACTGACAAGTCAGCAAAGTGTCAAAGCTGGAAAAGGTAGAAGTGGGTGGGGCTACTGGCAATAATAGCAAAACTATGGTTGAAAAAAAGTCACATTCCTGATATGATCTGAACAAGGTCCTGAGTTCACAATCTCCATAGCTACCACACCTCCTGTGAGCCCACTTTGCCATTGTTGGAGAGAGATCCATCGTAAAAAACGTGCAGAAAGGACTCTCCCCCGAAAAGGCTTAGCAGGACAGCTACATAGAACACGGGTGACAAAAGGAAAAACCAGGAACACTGAATGGCCAGCATTGTCCCAGAGCAAGAAAGCATAGAACAGACGCAGAAAAGAGATGTAGGTGAGTCATGTCAGCATGATGGTGGAAGAAACCAGCCTTGATTACTAACAACAAAATATTAAGACAGTTATACACAGAGAAAATTGGTCCTTGGAGGACTAAAAAGTACCACTGAAACACTATAGCACCATGCCTGGTGTAACTGAGGTGGTTTGAGTCATCATAAAAAGCAAAAGGTTGGGGGTTTGGTTCCCAGTTCAGCCTTGTTCAAATGGCAACCAATTGATATTTCTCTCTCACATCAATGTTTTTCTCCTTCTTTCTTCCTCCCTTTCCCTATCAGAAAAATATAAAAATATAATAAAACAAAAAGATATTACAGCAACACAGTGGACTATAAAAAGGAGAATATTCACACAAAGAGATCAGGTGGTGACATTAGCTTAGTGAACATAGACAGAGATGGAAAAGAAACAATAAGGCAGGAGCCATGCATACCAGCTACAGGGCAGATGACATAGTGTTCCCAATGCCGTGCTCTGCCAAAAACCCCAAAGCCTTTGCCACAGAGACCACAGATCTTGCTGAAAGTGAGAACTCCTACAATATGCACAGCAGAGGAAACCCAGCACGTGTTGCCCTGGGTCCAAGCTGCCTACTCCCCAGAGGACACTGGCAGCCTTAACACTGACGGTACCAAGGGCCACCACCACAGGCAACCTGTGGGACCAGAGTGGGTGAGTTCTCCTCGCTCCCCCTTTCCAGCACCAGGGCAGCCACATCTCCCAAATCCCAGGCCCCAGAGCCACAGCTGCTCCTGGGATGCCTGCATTTTAGACCCTGACTCCACAGCCATCAAGTGAGTGCTTAGGGCTCAGGTACCAAAGCCATGACCACTGAGGGGCAGCCGGCTCCTCAGACACCAGAATCACTGTCTCTCTGTGTGTACCTGTGTGCTGGTCACAGGCTCCAGAACTGATCGGTGTGTGACTGCATCTCACACAACAATGTCAATTTTCCTGGGGGCTTGTCAGTATCTGAGACCTTACTACTGCTATTCCTCTGAGTCTACTCAGAGTCTAGAATCCAGATTCACACCTGCTCTACAGGTGCCCAAAGATCAGACACCAACTGCATCATCACCATGAAGACCCCCTGCACTTGGCACCAAAAGGGAACCACTCAGCCAAAACAGTTCCCACGAGAGAACAAAGTTGAGAAGTCCTCAGAAACCTTCTCTACTGGTGTCAACACCCACAGTCTTAGCTATTGTTTCCCTAATGTTGACCTCAGGTGACACAGATTCAGACACTAAGCTGCTGGGCCTCCTTGTATTGAAAACTGCAACATCCTACTAAGTCTGCACAGTGACACCCACACACAGGATCTTGCCCCGTAAAACCTTTCCATGAAGTCTGCAAGAAATTCTGCTCTGTGAAATGTACAGTCATCAACACAAGGCTCCAAAGTACACACACACACACCCCATCAAGGAAACATGACAACAAACCCCCAAACAAGAAAACACAGTAATTTATCAATTACCCCAAAGAAATGAAGATCTGTGAATGGTCAGAAGGACTTCAAAATAAAAGAAACAGAAATTATGGTGCTTAAAAAGATAATAAATGAAAGGAAAAGAATGGGGCAGAGAGCATCAACAGTTTACTTGATACATCAAAGAAATGATTCAGAAATTGAAAGGTCTTTTAAAACCATCCAAAGGAAAAAGTAATGAAAAGCACTAGAGAGTAAAAAAAAGTCTACATAAATTATAGGTTATCCTAAGGTTATTTGAAAAAATAATGGACCTGGCTGGAGTGTCTCAGTGGATTCAGCAGTACCCTGTCTGTTTTAGAAGTTGTAAACCCCCATGGCTAAGGCTGAGTAAAAATACCTTGGGACTATAAGCCACTAAAGGAGATAAAACATGTTCCCAGTAGGGGTGCTGCCTACTTCAACCTGCCTGGCCCAAGGTGGATGACTGGTTAGCCAAAGATGGGTAAGATTCCTCAAGGGAAGGACAACCTAAGATAGTCAGGGTCACAGAAGGGGCCACCAGGGAAGTACTTAGGGGACTATAGAAAAAGGGGTGATGGACCCTCACCCCTCAGCTTTGTCAGAGCATGAGTGCTCATTCTATCTGTATAAAGTCTCCTAATCTCTTGGCTGCCCCCACCCACTACCTGACTTAAACCTAAAATAATGCTGGAGGTGGGTGTGGCCCTGTCCTGGAATGGGGGTTTCCTAGGGAGATCAGGCCTAAGAAAGGAATGTATAAAATCCTGTGAAACCTGCTTTGGTAAGAATACCCTCAATTTAAATGATAACAATCTAAGCATAAAATGAGTTTGTTTCCCAAAGTTTTATGGCCCTTTGAGGTCACTCTATGTAGCTGACCCTGACTCAGAAAAAGACATTATATTTCTTTGAATATCCATTCCTTGATCATAACTGCTGGACAATGATTGATGAACTTTACCTATAAGCCCTGTGTTCCTATGCAAATTAAACCTAATAAAAGTCCATTGAGGAACAGGCTCAAGAATGAGCACTCAAGAGACTGGCCACCTTTCCTCCCTAAGGAGATCGCATCTTGGTAGACTTATTCTCCTCTGTGGAGGACAGGAGGGCTCTGTGGGCAGAGCCTCCCCACAGCAGGGCAGGTCCTTGATAAAGGGTGTAGGGGTATGCAGGTGTGCAAGAGGCAACTGACTGATGTATCTGGCACATGGATGTTCCTCTCCCTCTCCTTCTCCCTTCCCCTCTCTCTAAAGTAAATAAATAAAATCATTTTTAAAAATTAAAAAAAATAATTGATATTGCCCTCATCAGTTTTGCTCAGTTTCTTGGGCATCGTCCTGTAAAGCAAATGGTCAGCAGTTCCACCCCCCAGTCAGGGCACACCCTAGGGTTGCGGTTTGGTCCCAGGTCAGGGCATGTAGGAGACGCAACTGATCAACGTTTCCCTCTCACTCTCACATCAATGTTTCTCTCCCCCTTCCTTTCCCTCCAAGATCAGTGACCATGTTCTCCTGCCAGGATAAATAAAAAGCTATACAGAAAAAAAGTAAAACTGCTTGTGTTTGCAGATGATATAAGTCTGTATTAATAAAAACCTAAAATCTGCACTAAGAAAAAAAACCCATGGCAGAATGAACAAGCCCTGTAAATTTACAGAACCCCGAATCCACATAAAAATCAAGATGCATCATAGCACTAATAAAATATCTCAATAAGAAATTAAGAGACCCATAGCATTAAACACAATAAAATACTTAAGAATAAATTTAATCAAGGAGGAGAACAATGTGGACTCAAACTTTAACACAGTGATGAAAGGAACTAAACACAGAAATTAATGAAAAGACATCCTGTGTTCTTGGATTGGAAGAATTATTATTGTTAGGATATTTCTTTTTTAACAAAGATGTATTTATTTATTTATTTTTGAGAGGGGAAGGGAAGAAGATGGAGATAAACATCAATATGCATGTGCCTCTCGAATGCCCTGTACTGGGAAGTTGGCCCAAAACCCAGGCATATGCTCTGAATGGGAATTAAACCACTGATCCTTTGGTTTGCAGGCCAGCACTCAAACTAGTGAGCCATACCAGCCAGGGCTGGCTATTTCTAATAAAACCACCAAATGATTCAATGCAATCTCTACAAAAGTCTGTTAATATTTTTACCAGAAACAAAAAAAGAATCCTAAAATTCAAACAACAAATGATCTCCAATAGCCAAAGGAATTTTCAAGAAGATCAAGGGTAGAGACAGAAGCATCACATTTCATTATTTACTTTTTTTAAGACATTATTTATCTTTACAAGAGAAGGACAGAGAAAGATAGGGAGAGAATACTGAGGTGAGAGAGAAACATTGATCAGTCACCTCTTGTACACACCCCAACTGGGGACCAAACGCAAAACCCAGGTATATGCCCTGACCAAGAATGGAACCAGCATCCTTTAGCTTTGTGGGACAACACCCAACCACCTCAGGCCACTGTTGAGGGCCAAAACTTCAGGATTTAAACCATATTACAAATCAATATTAATCAACACAAATAGACACATGGACACAAAGATCTAAGAAACAGAATATAGACAGCCCAGAAATAAACCCACATATGTGGGCAACTATTCTTTAATAAGGACACCAAAAACACTCAATGGGGAAAAGATAGTTTGATCAACTAATAGTGTTGAGCCTTGGCCAGGTAGTTCAACTAGTTAGAGCATTATCCCAATGTGCCAAGGTTTCAGGGCACATACAAGATCATAAACTGATGTTTCTGACTCTCTCACTCTCTCTCTATGAAAATCAATAAAATAAAGTTAAATAAATAGTGATGAAATATTGAACATATACCAGACCCCCAACCATACACCACTCACAAAAATTAACTAAAAATGCAGTAAACTCTCAAATGTAACACATGAAAATACAAAATTCTTTGGGAAAGAAGACCTTGACATTGGTATTGGCAATAATATTTTGGATGACACCACAAGCAGATAAGAAAGGCAAAAATAAATAAGCCAGGCTATATCAAACTAAAAAGATTCTGCAAATGCCCTGGCTGATGTGGCTCAGTGGACTGAGTGCCAGCCTGTCAACCAAAGATTCACTGGCTCAATTCCCAGTCAGGGCACATAACTGTGTTGCAAGCCTGGTCTCCAGTGGAGGGTGCACAAGAGGCAACAACTCATGGATGTTTCTCTCCCTCTTTTTCTCCCTCCTTTCCCTGCTCTCTAAAAATAAATAAAATCTTTAAAAGAAAAGATTCTGCACAGCAAAGAAAGCAATCAAAAGCCCTGGGTGGTGTGGCTCAGTGGACTGAGCCCTGGCCTGTGAACAGAAAGGTCACTAGTTCAGTTCCTAGTCAGGGCACATGCCTAGGTTCCAGGCCAGGTACCTAGTTGGGGTTGATGCAACTGATTCATTGGTGTATCTGTCACACATTGATGTATCTCCCTCTTTCTCCCTCCCTTTCACTCTCTCTAAAAGTAAATAAAATAGCCCTGACTGGTGTAGCTCAGTGGATTGAGCACAGGCTGTGAACCGAAGGGCTGCCAGTTTGATTCCCGGTCAGGGAACATGCCTGGGTTGCAGGCTAGGTCCCCAGTGGGGGCCACATGAGAGGCAACCACACACTGATGTTTCTCTCCCTCTCTTTCTCCCTCCCTTCCTCTCTCTGTAAAAATAAATAAAATCTTAATACACACACACACACACACACACACCAATCCTATTTTTAAAAAAAGTAAATAAGAGAAAGCAACCAACAAAATGAAAATCGAGGCAATATTTGTAAGAATGGTCTCATAAAGAGTAAATATCTAACATATAAGGTGCTCAAAGAACTCAAAAGCAAAAGAACAAATTAAAAAGTTGGCCCAAATCTGAATAAACATTTAATCAAAAATCTAAAAATGGCAAACAAATACAGAAAATGTATTTCTTTCCATGTTTTGTCACCAAAACACATGCACAGACATACACAAACATTTTTCCTCACTAATCAACATTAAATACAAATCAAACCAACAATGATATCACCTCTAACCTGATAAGATGTCTATCATCAACACTGCAGAGAGCGCCCTGGATAGTGTTGCTCAGTGGTTTGATTGCTGGTTCAATCCACTAGCCTGAGAACCAAAGGGCTGCTGGTTTGATTCCCAGTGAGGATACATGCCTAGGTTTTGGGCCAGGAATCTGGTGGTGGGCCTGTGAGAGGCAACCACACACTGATGTTTCTCTCCCTCTCTTTCTCCCCCCGCTTTCCCTCTCTCTAAAAACAAATAAAGAAAATCTTCAAAAAAGAAAAACACTGCAGAAAGAAGTGTTAGTGCAGGTGTGGATATAACGAAACCCAAGTAAAATAAGGCTGAAATGTTAAAAAAAAAATTCAAAATTATGAAAAAACAAGTAGAATGCCAGAATCTGGGGTGTAGTGGAAAACAGGACCTTGCTGGTAGAAAGGTACAAACATTCCTTTAAAATATGAGAGATTTTTTTCCTGGCTGGTGTGGCTCAGTGGATTGAGTGCTAGCCTGAGAACCAAAGGGCACATGACTCGGTGGTGGGCCAGGTCAGCTGTGGGAGGTGCATGTGAGAGGCAACCACACATTGATGTTTCTCTCATTCTCTTTTGCCTTCCCGTCCCCCCTCTCTTTATTTATTAAATAAATAATGAAATCTTAAAAAAAAAAAAAGATGAGTAAGTTCTGAGGATGTAATTAAAAGCATGGTGACTATAGTTAACAACTTCATATACTTGAAATTCAAGAGAGTAGATCTTAACCATTCTTAGCATTAAAAAATAAGTTAATTTTCTATAGTGATGGATGTTGAATTGACTTCACTGTGGCAATTATTTCACTAAATGTATAAAATCACCACACTCTACACTTCAATATATACAAGTTTATACCTCCACAAAGCTAGGGGAAAAAATGGAAAACAGATCTAAAGACTATACACTATGTACCGGAGGTATTTTAAGACAAGTCCATGGTTCAGATACCTAATGACCAGGACAACACCTGCAACTCCTGGCCCAGGGAGGCAGGAGGAAATGACAGCTAAAAGAAGGACTCAAACCCTGGGATGCAGAAGTGATGTGGACCTGGACACATTAACCCAGACTCTGAGAGGGCAAGCACTGAATCCACTAAGCTCAATGCAATAGTACTGACCTTGAATTCTTCCCTAAAAGGGTTTAGGACTGGGACTACAGGGAGAGATGAGGGCAGTGAAAACACACCAGCCCTAGCAATACAGCAACTACCCAGAAAACTAGGGCAGCAAGCAGTGCCCGTGGTCTACACCTAAGTACTGAGAAAGGTCTTGGGGTGGATGGAGTAGAGTCTAGTCCGAGTCACTGGTGAGGCTGTGGGTCTTACCCAGAGAGGATATAAGTGAAAAGTTCTCCAGCATCACACAGAGGTACAGGCGTCTCTGAGCCTCATCAAGCAGCCTCCATTCCTCCCAGGAGAAGTGCACAGCAACATCCTCAAAGGTCACACTGGCCTGTTATCATGGGGACAGAAAAAAGCATGAACATTCTGTGTGTGAGAGCCCACAACCCCCCCCTCACATCTATCCCACACTCACCCTTCTCCAAAGCTGCACATCTCAGAGGAATTCCACTGATGCCTGCCCTACACTCAGGTCCCTTTTTATTCATTATTGTTCAGCCCTCGGTCTCATCAGGCAGGAAGGCACAGAGATGTAATCCAGCTCTGGTCCTGGCTTGTAGGGTCCCATCCACCCTGTCATTAATTCCCTTTGGGGTGTCTAGATTGTGACAAGACACAGCCAAGTGTGGGCTCACGCTTTGCCCTTCAGTGCCCAATACTAGGGTCCTTGGACAGTAACTCACACCTTTTCTCAATAATCACATCATTATGTAGATTGTCCCTCTGACACCTTCAGTCCCCACCTGAGCTCCCACAGGTATGCATTTGTGGAGACGCTGCTTCGAAGACCTCCTCTGGCTCTCGCTTCAGTGTTCGCCTCCCAGAACCACATGTGAAATTCAGATGGCCATGATCCCCTTCCACTAGTGTGCTGTACTGCTCAGCCTCAATGGGCTCTCTCCACACGGCCTTCCCTAAAAATCCCAGTCCTGATCGTCACCGTGCCAGGAACAGACACTCAAAAATGACCACACGTGTCCCAGACCTTAGCCACCAGCAAATCTGAGACTCCCTCAGACCCCACACAGCACAGTGCACACACGGAGTGGATCCAGCTCTAGCGAACATGCAGGAGCTTTGCCCTGTGTCAAGTCATCTCAGCTACTCCCGTCTCCAGAACCATCACGTCCACTCGTCCCACTGAAGGCTTCGTCACCCGCCACAGTCACCGTGATCACCTCCATCCTTTACTTGTATTTCTGTGCGCAGCACCCCCATTAGATTCAGAGTCAGAAGAAAACTCATCCCGCACCCTACCTACTCTTTCTGACCAAATAGCAGCACCGGCAGGAAGATCTGCATTCCGCCACCTAAACGCCGTCCACCAGGGTTTGGGCTGCAGGACAGGACGGGCGCCCCGCACCCGGACTGCGAGACTCCGGAGGGTGAGGGTGGAGGGCACCGGGACGCGCACTCACCGCAGCTGGGCGCCTCCTCGAAGCCGCCGCCATCCGACAGTGTGGGCGGAGCGGGGCGGGAGCGGCGAGTGCGGAAGGGTCCCCCGGACCGCGGTTCGATTCTCCGCGGTGGCGGGCCTCACGGGCGGTGTCACCGAGTGTCAGACTCCTGTCTGTTCGGCAGGGACTACGACTCCTTTGCTCTTTCTCCGTTTTATCACCTCATAAGCGGCTCACCTACCCAAAGCCGAATAGACTCACAAGAATGGGAGCAAGAATGGCCGCCAGGAGGAGGATGTCGGAAGTCCCGCCCCAAATTGGTGAAATCTCAGAGAAATGCTTTCTTTCGATTTGGGATTGGCTCCACGAAGCCCTCCGTCTTCTGGGTAATGTAGTTCTCAGAGCTCTGGCGGTCCTAAGGAATGGAGTTCTCTATCCTGAGCAACTGGAAGGATGCGTAAATTGATACTCCTCCTATCTCGAGGGAGGACTTTGCTTTCTGTTAATTTGCAGTTCCGACACAATGTACCGGAACCTAGCTTCAGGGGTCAGATCCGGAAGACTGGCCTCCCAATTCACATGCAAATTTAAGGCGTGTTACCTGTGCTTTGGAAGAACAGGTTATTTTTCAAAAACCACAGGCCCAAAATGGCATCAGTGATGCTGAAAGCCCAAGATACGAAACCAAGTTTAATTCATGATGTAATTGTAGGTTTACGGAAATCTAGTCTTACCCAGTTTGACATTTTCTGTCCAATGTGATCTTCAGGTGATCTTTCTTACAAACCCTCTCCATTCCCCTTAGTTAGAAGAGGCAATCTGCAAGACAAAAACCCCTCTAGATCTTTTCCTCTAATGAAAAGATGTCCTGGCTCAGAAATATCCGGTCCTTTCTAATTGCTTCCATGCCCCACCCTGCTTCCTATAAAACCTCATTTATTTTTAGAAGATTTTATTTATTTTTAGAGAGAAGGGAAAATGAGGCACAAGAAGGAGAAATCAGTTGGTTGCCACTTGCCTGTCACCAACCAGGGACCTGTCCAGCAATCCAGGCATGTGTCCTGAGGGAACTGAATCTCTAACCTTCCGCTTTGCAGGCACACTCCCAAGCCACTGAACCACACCAGTCAGGGCAAAGCCTCCTATTAAGACTTTTGTCTTCCCCTAAGGGAAAGTGACTTTGCTTGAAATAATCTGTAATAAGAAAAGTTGGCATTTGTGCTGCCTGTCACTGACAGAACCAAAAAGTAGAGACAAGTATTGAATTTTAGAGAATTTGAGATCTTGTTTCCAGGCATTGTTACCAGTGGTAGCTCAAATAAATTCTTTAAAAAATTCTCTCCAGGTTTGGACAAAAAGAAAATTTAATTTTTCTGTGTGCATTATTCACATGCCAACAGTCTAAAGAAGATGGCAGGTTATGTACCTTAAAAACTGTCTTAACATCTCATGTCAGGCTAGCCTTTTAATAATAAGGGCAGGGTAGGTAGTGGTTTTGGAATTCAAGAAAAAAGTAGGTAAGGTGCCCTAATCTAATTCAAGGAAAAAATCAGATAAAAATTGCAGTCCAGCGATTTTTCCAGCCTCTCTCTCTCTTTTATTTCCTTTTAGAGAGAAGGGAGGAAGAAAGAGAGGGGGAGAAACATCAATGTGTGGTTGCCTTTCACGTGTCCCCTACTGAGTACCTGGCCTGCAACCCAGGTATGTGCCCTGAGTAGGAATCAAACCGGTGACCCTTTGGTTCACAGGCCCTTGCTCAATCCACTGAGCTACACCAGCCAGAGCTATTTCCTTAATAATTTTAATGTGTGTTGTTGGATGCTTTTCTAGCATCTATCTGCTGACCACTGATTGTTTATCTGTATCCTGGTCGATGGATGTCCCCTCTCTGGAGCACAATGGTGCAGATACCATCTTGATCACTTGCCATCCTCCTGGGACACAAAAGTTGACTTGCTTCTTGGCATTCTACAGTTAGGTTATGTCCAGTCATGCATTCCACTTCATGGAACCAGTTTTCTACATGCATTAATCACTAAACATATTAACTATAACTAAAGCTAAAAACCATTTTTCAGTTTTTAAAAATATTTTATTTATTTATTTTTTAGAGAGACAGAAGGGAGGGAAAGAGGGAAACATGGATCGATAGCCTCTCACAACCCCCAACCAAGGACCTGGCCTGCAACCCAGGCATATGCCCTGACCCGGAATCAAACTGGCAATTTTTGGTTTGCTGGATGGTGTCCAACACACTGAGCCACACCGGCCAGGGCTAAAGCTAAAAATTTGTAACTTTTGACTTCCCTCATTAAATCCACCTTGAACATCTAAGTTTCTTCCTCCCTCCATTTCATGCAAATCTGAGCACCTTTCATGTTATTAGATGGGTTGCTGCCAGATTAAGGATCACTTAAAGCCAATTATCTTTAAATTTACTTGGTTAAATTTTGTTTATAACACTCTAAATCAGTCTGTCTGGGAAGATCATTTGGTTGGGTGGTTAGAGGGTCACCCCATATGTTAAGGTTGCAGGTTCCATCCCAGATCAGGGAATATACCAATTCATTCAACCAATGAATGCATACATAACTGGGAAAACAAATGGATGCTCCTTTCTCTCATTTCTTTCTACTTCAAATCAATCAGTAAATAAAAATGACCTACATTAAATTTTCTTATAGAGATTATACTCTAAAAAGTGTATTTGGGCACTGACTGGTATAGGTCAGTGTGTTGGATGCCATCTGACAAACCAAAAGATTGCCAGTTTCATTCCTGGCCAGGTCATATGCCTGGGTTGTAGGCCAGGTCCCTGGTTGGGGGTTGAGAAGCAACCAATTGATGTGTCTCTTGCATGTCAATGTTTCTTTCCCTCTTTCTTCTTCCCTTGCCCTCTCTAAAAATAAATAATCTTTTTTTAAAAGTATATTTGCATCTCTCTGCTAACTGGAATCAGGAGTAAAAGAATCTGCATTGTGGATAGAGTATGCTGGACACTGGGGTCAGGGTTTGTATATATAAAAATACTATGTACAAAGTCCTTGGTGCAGACAGAGACTGCAAAAAAATGACTTTGGTTCAGAACATGGTCAGGGATGCAGGAAAGAAATGGTGAGCATCAGTGTCTCATAAAGCCACTCTGGACAGACAACAAAATAACATAGGCAGTAGGACCCTTGCACGGAGAAGAGGTGAGCACTCACCCAATGAGACCAGCATCCTGCAGGTCTCCAGCATCACTTTTGAATATGAAGTCCCAAAATTTACATCCTATTGTACCCTGTCCTTCAGGGTGAATGTAGAACCATGTAATGTCAATACTCTAAGAGACAAATTAAGATATCAAATTCATCTCAAGGGATGGTATCACATCCTGACACCCAAAAGGTGGGTGAAGGTGCAGAGACCCAGCCCAAATTACTGAGGTCTCCTGAGGGTCACACTCTATGCTGAGCTCAAAAAAGAGGCAAATTGCAACTCAGACTGAAAAAAAGGTTTACTGGGAGAAACTACTGGAGGTGACATATGATGCCATTTTTCTGGAGACTGGAGGGCAGTGCGTAAGTACTCTTAGATGTTAGGGGAATGGAAGAAAAAAATAATTACAATGGAAAGGGCAGCTTCAACTAACCCTACCTGGTTCTCCCTGTGTATCTGCCCCAGTGAAGGTTTCACAGCAGTGACACTGTCCTGGGCTCTGGAGCCAGAATCCAAAGTTAGAAACCAGCCTCTTTGACAGTGTGCTGTGTTAACTTGGAGGATGTTTTATTTCTCTAATCCTGGATTTTCTCAGCACTTCAATGTTAGTTTACATTCCCAGCGTCTTGTGAGAATTAAAAAAAAGAAAATGCTCTAAACCCTAACCCTGGAATCCTGATACCAGCAAGTACTATTTGTTCCCTTTACTGATCCCCAGAGCCAAAGTAAGTGCCATCATTACCTGCATGAGGTTCAGGGAGTTCTAGCGAGTCACCCTGAGATTAACACAGTTCTAGTGTGTATTAAGGGGAACAAGGGGTGGCTGTCCTGTCAGATAAAGGTGGGTGAAGGTAAAGACCCAGGCCATGAATCACTGGGTCTCCTTAGGGCCAGCTCTGTGCTAATCTCAAAGTTGAGGCAGACGAAATTCACCTGAGACTCAAAAAACGTTTCCCTTGGAGTCACTATTGGAGATGACAACAGATGGCATTCCCATCAAGTTTGTGGGGCAGACAGTGAGTGCTCTGACACAACAGAGTAACAAGAAAAAAATCATGATTATAATTCCAATTAAAGCAGCAGCAGCACTTGAGCCTCCCTGCTCCTCCCTAGCCATCTGCTCTAAATTGAGGGCTTCACATGTCCTGGATTGTCCCTAGCTCTAGAGTCAGAGTCTCTGGTTTATGCAGCCTCTGGAATCTGACACTTATCTGATGTATGAACTTGGAAAACTCACTTTATCTTTCTATCTTTATAACTTTATTTTTTTTTAAGATTTTAGAGAGGGGAAGGGAAGGAGAGAGGGAGAGAAACATCAATGTGTGTTTGCCTCTCATATACCCCTCACTGGGCACTTGGCCCACAACTCAGACATGTGCCCTGACTGGGAATTGAACTAGATATCCTTTGGTTCGCAGGCCACCGCTCAATCCAATGAGCTACAACAGCCAGGGCTCACTTTATTGTTCTGATCCTTGATTTCCTCAAATTTCCAGGATATTATAAGTATTAAAAAAAAAAAAGGCTCAAAAACCCTGGAATACCGGCAATGGTACGTATTCAGTGTTTTGTTACCTCTATTGATCCTCCCTGGTTAAAAAAAAAAAAATTCCCTTCCCTTCCCTGGTAAAAAAAAATCCACGCCAACACCTCAGTGCTGTGAAGACATCTCCTCCATGTGGTGGGGGTCTGTGTGAACCTTAGCCAGTCAGGGGTCCTGAGAGGCCCA
Organism: Phyllostomus hastatus; assembly: GCF_019186645.2. NCBI lineage: Eukaryota > Metazoa > Chordata > Mammalia > Chiroptera > Phyllostomidae > Phyllostomus > Phyllostomus hastatus. The sequence continues at coordinate 2,314,230 of NW_025333577.1, forward strand.
ATTTATTTTCTCAAGCACTGGGATGCAAAGGGTCCCAGGGGCATCTGGTCTGTGGATGACACCCACACATAATGGGACCAGTCATTTTGTGCACACTGGCTCTACCAGGTACAGCACTAAAGCCTGGTGTACGGCAGCCCATTGCTCCCATCTTACAAAAAATATGAGGGATGCTTTCTCTGTTATTGTGGTGATTGTTGGAGTTCTGATATTTTAACTCAGGTTGCATGGACAAAGGTATGAAGAGTTGGGGCACTGATCTCTTTCATTTTCAGAAGGGCTTTGGAACTCAACAGACCCTCACCTTCATACCACCTGGTGCACCTTTGCATTTGCTCCATCCCAGCACACCCCAGAAGATAGACCACAAAAATTAGTAACACTTACAAGGAAGGCTTTTACAACTATAAAGGACATATGGACAAAACCAAGGAGGGGTGGAAAAGAGGGGAGGGAGGTGGCGATGGGTGGGGGGGAGGGTGGCAAATGCAGACAACTATACTTGAATAATTAAAAGAAATAAAAAGGATTTTTATATTAGTAAATGTTTGAACTTACAAAAGTAATGAAATGCCTTAATAATGCAGATCATTCTTTTTTTCCTTTTTTTGTAGAATATTCTATCAAGTGTATGGAATATGCCTAAATAATAGTGTATATACCAAAATACTTTTTAAAAACTGGAAATATTTTCCCTGTATTGAAAACAATTATACCATAAAGCAAGAGTTATGCCTGTTATTGAGGAAGTAAAAATAAGTGACAATGCATTGTAACATATCTGTTGTTTCACTGTCCTATTGGTTAAAGCATTTAAATTCATAATAAAATAAGTAAATCACATGAGCACACATTTTACTAAAATTTTATAATTATTAAATACACATCTGCAAAAATGCTCATGAATTCTTATAAAAATGCAACTATAACAGCAAGAGTGCACAACAAACCTATTTAAAAAGCTAAAATTAATAAAGTTTAAGCAAATCAACAGCTTTTTAGTGTGGCTGAAATGGAACTCTCCTACACTGCTGGTAAGAATCTAAAAAGTTACAATCAGTTTACATCATGAACTTATGAGAAATGTCCACTCTGTGAATATTTGTATAAAGGTTAACCCAGATGGATGGATACTCAGTTTTCTTCAGTGTCATTATAATGAACAAGAAAATAGCATTCCCTAAAACCTAAGCATTTTCAGAGTGTTAACTATTCAATGTCAAGAGGGCATAATTTTATGGCTAAATAATTTCCCACATTTACTTCATGCCTGAACCCTTTAACCAACTTGAGTTCTTTGACAACAGAGGCCACAGCTACAGGTAAAAGATTTCCTACATTTGCTGCTTACATTGAGGCCTTTCTCTTGTGTGATGTATAACAAAATAATATGGCAACATGGTAAAATATTTTTCATATTTTTTGCACTCAAAAGGCCTTAGTGTGTGAATTCTTGGATGACAATAAAGGCAATGACTGCTGTTAAAAGATTTTTCTATTTAGGACACTCACAAGGCCTTTCTACAGTGTGCAATCTCTCATGATAGTGAAGGTTACTAACACGAACAAAAGATTTCCCACAATGACTACAGGCATAAAGCCTTTTTCTTGTATGGACTTTCTGATGACAACGGAGGTCACTGCTACTGGTAAAAGATCTCCCACATTTATTGCACTCATAAGGCCTTTCTCCCTTATGAACTCTCTGGTGATAACGGAGGCCATTGTTACTCACGAGAAATTTCCCACACTCACTGCACTCATAAGGCCTTTCTCCAGTGTGAAATCTCTGATGATAACGAAGGCCGTTGTTACTGGTGAAAGATTTTCCACATTTATTGCACTCATAAGGCCTTTCTCCAGTATGAACTATCTGATGTAAACGAAGGTCAGAATTTCTTTGAAAAGATTTCCCACATTGACTGCACACATAGGGCCTTTCACCAGTGTGAACTCTCTTATGAGCATAGAGGTTACTGCTCCAGGTATAAGATTTTCCACATTCATGGCACTCATAAGGCCTTTCTCTAGTATGAACTCTTTCATGAAAACGGAGGCGACTTCTAAAGAAAAAAGATTTCCCACATTCATGGCACACATAAGGCCTCTCAGCAGTGTGAACTCTCTCATGATAACAGAGCTTACTGCTACTGGTAAAAGATCTGTCACATTCATTGCACTTATAATGCCTTTCCCTTGTGTGAACTCTCTGATGACACTGAAGGCCAAAGCTGCTTGTGAAAGATTTCCCACATTCACTGCATTCATAAGGCCTTTCTCCAGGATGAACTCTTTGATGTTTTCCAAGGCTACTAGCTGTGGTAAAAGACTTTCCGCATTCACTGCACTCATAAGGCCTTTCTCCTTTGTGAAGTCTCTCATGACAACGAAGGCCATAGCTGCTGGTAAAATATTTCCCACATTCATGGCACAAAAAACACTGTCTTCCATTATGAACACCCTCATCCTGTCCAAGAGTGTGCTTGTGGCCAGTGGTATTCTTGCATGATTTCCAGGTATAATGATTTTTTCTTCTCTGAAATGTCACTCCAGACACAGGAATTTTATTTGGTCTTTCCCTGATTTCAGTGTCATTTTGCTGGAGATTTCCTGAGATGGTTAGAAAATTATTCCCAACCTCCCCAGCAATAAAAGTTTTTGATTTATGGAAATTGCTGCTATTCACAACAGAGACCTTCTCCACTCTATATATAAAGGATTTCTCTCTCATGTGCTGCTCTTCAGGCTGGTAATAATTTGCACTGAAATAAAATCGTTTTGCACATGCCCCACACTTCAGCAGTGTCAGGCTATGTTGTGTTCCCTTCTGGTCAACCAAGAGGAAAATGTCTCTTAGCACTGGCGCACAACTCTCACATGGGTGGCTCTTCTGGGAAGATGAAGCTGCACTGGAATTCTTTGCCTGTGATGCTTGTACAGAAATGCTGTGTTCAATGGGTGCCTCCACATTCTCTTTTCCACAGCAGCATCCTAAAGACAAAGAAATGTTAGTGAAATATATTTTGATCTTATAAAGAAAAGGTAATCAGCCCTAGCTGGTGTGGCTCAGTGGATTGAGCACTGGCCTGTGAACTGAAGGGTCATGGATTCAGTTCCCAGTCAGGGCACATGCCTGGGTTGCGGGCCAATGTTTCTCTCCCTCTCTCCCTCACTTGCCTTCTCTCTAAAAATACATAAATAAATTCTTTTAAAAAAAAGGTAATCACATCATAAATGTCCATATGTCACATCTAGGCAGATAGTATAGAAAGATTTCAATACAAGTGAGTTAAGACTCTGCAAAAATGGCTCAAACCCTTAATGGCAGTAAGTGGCAAAAACTTCACCAATGGTAGGACAGAAACACAGAATGACACAAAAGAAAGAGACATGGTTTACAAGTAGTTCCTCTTCTTGTTTTGTGACTGTTCTTGCTGTTGTCATGAGGCTATGTAAAAGAATGTGGAAGCGCTCAAAGCCATGAAAATTAATTGCAGCAGAACAGATGCTGTTCACAGTCAACACAAGGATATGTGCACACTGTAATGTGCTGCAGTCAAGTACCACAGTTGAAGAGCAGTACAAAGAGAAATGGTTGAGGTGTAGAGTTTACAGAGGTGAAGATCATCCATAAACTACAAGTCTGATTATAAATAATAATTGCTAGAACCGACCAGTTGGCAAAGTGTGGGCAAAAACAAGCAGAGTGGGGTGTGGGCACTGGAAATGATAACAAAACACTGCTGGACAGCCTGGGTTCCCAGTTATGACCTTAATAAAACCCTAACATAAAACCTTTTACCAACTGACCAAAGCAAGGCTGTTTGTGATCCCACCCTACCGTGGATGAAGTAATGTGCATCCTGTGATGCACAAAGGACCCTTGCCCTTAACTCCCATATGATTCACTACATAGCAGACAGATAGAAAATACACTTCCAAAGAGAGAAACTGAAGAGAGGGATAGCCAGCACTACGGTAGAAAAACACAGCACAAAACAAACCACAGGAAAAAGACCTGTATGTGTGACACCAGCAACATGGTAGATTAGGAGTTACCAGAATTCATTACCCTTCCCAGCACAAGTAGACAGTTATCCAGGAACAAAAACAGACCCAAGGGAGGGGAATAAGAGTTCAATTGACACAAAGAGCAATGCAAAGGAGCAAAAAGAAACAAATGCACAGAAACAATGACTGGATACACTGGGTGTACAAAGATGCATAAAGATCTTGGCTGGGGCCAAAAGACAAATATAAAGGCTAGCTCTTTTAGCCAGTTTGCTCGTGTCAAATTGAACCCTAATGGCCTGTTCAATGAAGGACACTGACAAATTTTGTTGATGAAATGCTTCAAAGCCCCTGTAATATCTAAAACCTCTCCAGAGTTTACACCTCAGAGGACACTGCAGAGTTCAAAGGCATGAATTCCAAAAGATCCATGAACACATAACATTCCACAGACGATGCGCAGTAGAATTGTGCATCTGTAACCTGTGTTATTTTGTTAACCAGTGTCACCCCAATGAAAGGAAGGAAGGAAGGAAGAAATAAAGAAAAGAAGGAAGGAGGAAATAAAGAAGCTGAAGACTGACTTTCAATATCTAATTGAAAATGTGGTCATACAAGTTCATTATTCTCACAGGTCCCTGTACAAATTCAATGCAAACAGGATCTCACCGAAACATATTACAATGAGTGTCAAAAATAAAAGCAAAAGAGTACTCATAAAGCACGAAGAGAAAATAAACTTTTCTCACACAAAAAACAACCCCACATCAATAAAATACATATTTTAAAAAAAAAAAGATAAAGAATAAAAAATTCTCAGCAGAAGCCATTCAGGCTAGGAGAAAACCAGGTGATATATTCAAAACACTAAAAGAAAACAACTGCCATTCAACAAGACTGTACCCAGAAAGACAGCCCCTTAGAAACAAACAAACAAAAAAATAGTTTCTCAGACAAACAAAAGCTGAGGAAGTTTACTGCCACTCAACCTGACTTGTTAGAAATGCAAAAAAATATGGTCAGGTAGCTCAATTGGATAGAGTGTCATCCTGACACATCAAGGTTGTGGGTTTGATCCACAGTCAGGGCACACACAATAATCAACCAATGAATGCATAGATAAGTGGAACAACAAATCAACTGTTTCTGTGGCTCTAAAATCAATAAAAAAGAAAAAGAAATGTCAAAGAATGTCATTCAAGCTAAAATGAAAGGTTACTAAATAAAAACACAGGAAGCTCACTGGTAAAGCTGAGAATGTAATCAAACTCAATACTACAATACTCTATTGGTCAAGTGTATACCACATAACTCTATTATAAAGGTTAAAAAGTAAAAGTAGTAAAAATGATGGCTACAATAATTTTTTTGTTTTAAAATTTATGATTTATTTTTATTTTTTCCATGACCATTTATATCCCCCTACAATAATTTGATATTAGATGCCCAATATAAGAGATGTGAATTGTAACACTGAAAACATAAAATGCTATGTTCTGTGAGAGATACAAATTTAAAATATTTATATGCAATTGAAGCTTTTATTACATTAAAATGGACTTTTGAGTTATTTTACATACTCCTCATGGAAATGGCAAATAAAAACTTACATAATATACAACAAAGAAAGGGATCAAAGCATTCTACTAAAAAAAAATGATCAAATCATAAAGGAAGAGAAGAAAAACAAAGGAACTACAAAAGAGCAAGAAAACAATGAAGACCTCAATACTAGCTCCTTAAACAAATTCCTCAATGAAAAGACACAGAGTAGCTGAAGGGATAAAAACAAAAGAGCCAATATATGCAGCCTACAAGAGACTTACTTCACCCTTTTGGGAACAAATAGGCTGAAAGTATAAAAATGGAAAAAATATTACATGCAAATAGGCACCGAGAGAGCAGGAGCAGCTAAATTTCTATCAGACAAAGAATTCTTTCAAGAGACAATGGTCATCATAGAATGATAAAAAAGTCAATTCATCAAGTGGATATAGCAATTTTAAATATGTACCCAATGTTTAGAGCACTGTCCTAACATGCCAAGATTGTGGGCTTGATCCCCAGTCAGTATACATACAAGAATCAAACAATAAGTACATAAATGAGTGGAACAACAAATCACTGTTTCTCTCTCTCACTCTGTAAAATCAATAAATTAAAAAAATAAATGTTATGCGCCCAAGATTAGAACACCTAAGAATTTTTTTTAAATATTGTCAGACCTGAAGGCGGAAAATGCAACCCAAAGCAGTTAAGAACTTCAGTACTCCCTTTTCAACAATAGGTAAATCATACCAACTGAAAAACAATCAAGAAACTACTGAAGTTTAACTATACTTTCGAGAAAGGCAATAGAAATAGATAAAACATTACATCCAAATGCAGCAGATTACACATTCCTTTTAAGTATATAGGGAATATCATCTAAGTAGATGATGTTAGATCAGGGAACTTTTCTGGTTGCAATGGTATGAATGTAGAAATAAATTTTAGTTGCAAAAAAGGTGAAAAATTCACAAACATGTAGAAATTAAACAGACTCCTAAAAAATTAACAAGTCAAAGAAAAAAAAACAAAAGAATTCAAATACATCCAGAGGCAAATGTGAGTGGAAACACAGGCTACCAACCACTATGCCTGAGGTACAGAACAAACAGTTCTAAGAGCTAAAATACAGAAAATAATAACAAAAGAACAAAATGATTACCCATTTTTAAAAAAAGATACAGAAAATTGGCAAATCTTAATGAGAGATTACACATTATACCTGATACTACAAACCATGAAGGATCCTGAGATGCCTGCAGGTGATATAACACAGGTGGAAAACACAAGGCCCATGGGTTGATTCCGGCCCTCCACCTTGTTTTATCTGGCCCCGCACCTTGTTTCTACCCTGTGGCAGTACTGAGCTCTCCCTTAACAGTTAAGGAGTAGTTACATTTATACAGTCCTCAAATTACATTTGGCCCTTTGAAGGCAACTGCAAGGCTGATGTGGCCCCCAGTGAAAATGAGTTTAACGTCCCTGTGATATAACCTCATATACATAATATCATTTAGATTCCACCATGAACTTCAAAAACTAATGAACAAATTAAGTAAACTGACAGGATACACAATCGACATGCAAATCAGCTCCATTTCTATACAATATAAGAGATATAACAATAAGATCTGACAGAGAAATTAAGAAAGCAATCTCCATTATAATAGCTTGAAAAGCCATAAAATACCCAGGAATAAATTTACCCAAAAAAGTGAGAGATCTGTACATTAAACACTGTAAGACTGACAAAAGAGATGAAAAAAAAACACAAATAAATCGGAAGACATTATTTATTCTTAAATTCCAAGAACTAATATTGTTAAAATGTATTTACTACTGATTTAGTGCAATCCAATCAGAACTGTACTGGCATTTCACACAGAAATAGAATATAAATTCTGAAATGTATGCAACCTCAGAAGACCTTCAGTAGTCATGGCAATCTTTCGCAGGAAGAACAAAGCTGTTGGCAACAAGTTCTCTCATTTCACTCTATTACATTATAGCAACCAAACAGTGTGTTACTAGCAAGAACACAGAAGTGATGTTGGGAACCGCCCTGCCTGGTTTCAGAAGCTGTGACCCCCATCAAGTCTAAGGTTGAGGGAGCGACCTTGGGCTGTAACCCACCAAGGAGACAAAAGCTTATCTCCCTGGCAGGAGCACGCTTCTGCTCCTTTTACTTCACCCTGCCTGGCCCCCAATGCTTGGTCAGTTAGCCAATCATGGGTAAGATTCCCCAAGGGGGAAAAGACCTAACACAGGCATGATCACGTGGGAGGCCCCCAAGGAAGGACTTTGGGGGCTACAGCAAAAGGGGGTGATGGACCCTCACCCCTCAATGTTGACAAAGCTTGAGTCCTCACTGTCTGAGAGAAATCTCCTAATCTCTTGGCTGCCTTACTTCCCTTGCTCCACCTAAGCCTGAAACAATGAGAGAGGGTGGTACAGCCCTGTGCTGGAAAGAGCGGGTTCCCCCAGGCGATTAGGCCTAAGAAACAATATGTAAAATCCTGTGAAACCTGCTTTGTTTAGAATGCCCTCAATTAAATGATAAGGGTCCAAGCAAGAAGTAAGTGTGTTCCTCAAAGTTTCACAGCTCTTTAGCTATCTGATCCTGACTCAAAATAGGCCCTCAGACTTCTTTGTTATCCATTGTTTGATCCTCACTGCCTGGCAATGGTTAATGAGCCTTACCTGAATTTTTGTGTAAATGAACACAATAAAAGGCCATTGAGGATCAGCCTCCTAGCCCTTCTCCTTTGAGAGATTGGCCACCCTTTCTCCCCAAGCAGATGTCTTGGTAGACTTATTCTCATCTGTGGTGGCCAGGGAGGCCCTGCAGGCGGAGCCTCCCCACAAATAGGAAGATATTATTCATTCTTAAATTCCAAGAACTAATATTGTTAAAATGTATTTACTACTGATTTAATGCAATCCAATCAGAACTGTAATGGTATTTCACACAGAAATAGAATATAAGTTCTGAAATGTATGCAACCTCAGAAGACCTTCAGTAGCCACAGCAATATTCAACAGGAAGAACAACGCTGGTGGTAACAAGTTTTCTCATTTCACTCTATTACATTACAGCAACCAAACAGGGTGTTACTAGCAAGAACACGGAAACATAAACCAATAGCCCTGTATAGAGAATGCAAAAATAAACCCAAGCACATATAATCAAGTAATCTTTGATAAAAACTGGGAGAACATATATGGAAAAAAGCATAGTCTTTATAATGAAGCCTGTTAGGAAAACTGAGTATTATACCACTAATAACAATTAACTCCAAATGGATTAAAAATTAAATACAAGAGCTAAAAATGTAAAGCTCATAGACGACAATCTAGAGAAAAAAGCTCTGTGAAATTGTTGTCAGCACTGATTTTCTGGATATGATCCCAAAACACAGGAAACAAAAATAAAAATAAAAAAATCTAAACTACAACTAATGAAAAAGCTTCTGCACAGCAAAACAAAAAATGAATGAAACAAAAATACAATCTAGAGGATGGTAGAAAACACTTGCAAACAACATACAATTATCCCTTGGAAGTATAGGTTCAGGTCAGACCTCCACAATAAAATGAGTATCACATGTAAGGAGTCACATAAAATTTTTGATATCCAGTGAATAATAAAGCTGTGTTTACATTATATTCTAGTCTCCTAATAGCTCAATAGATTTATGTCTGCAAAAGTGTACATAAAAATTAAAAATACTTTATCACTAAAAAACACTAACCATATACTATGACTGCTCAAAAAATGGCCTCAATAGATCTGCTGAGAGTTTCCATAAACCAAATTTGTAAAAATGTAATATCTGTGAAGTAAAATTAAGTAAATGCAAAAAGATATATCTGATAAGGAATTGATATATAAAATATACAAGATATTAAAAAGATTCATTAGCAAAAGAAAATTACAATTTTTAAAAAATATTTTATTTATTTACTTTTTAGAGAGGGAAGGGAGGGAGATAGAGAAAGAAACATCAATGTGCGGTTGCTGGGGGTTATGGCCTGCAACCCAGGCATGTACCCTGGCTGGGAATCGAACCTGGGACACTTTGGTTCCCAGCCTGCACTCAATCCACTGAGCTACGCCAGCCAGGGCGCAAAAAATTACAATTAAAGAAGGACTTAGAATGCATAGATGTTTTTCAAAAGAACATATAAAAATGACCATGAGGAATATAAAATATTCTTTTTCTCACTAACCAAGGTGGAATCCATTTGGCTCTTTGCAAGACCAGCAACCACAAATACTTCCCTATGAGGATTCAGTACAGCAGGTATTGGGGCTGCAGGGAGAGAACAGGGCAGTGCTAACAAACCAACCCTGCTAAAAACAACATCTACCCCCAAAATCAGGGAAGCGAGCAGTACCCATAGTCCATATGTGAGGAAAGAACACACCCTGAAGAAATGGGGCATGGAAACTACAAAGCCTACTCCAGGTCACTGTGTAGCCTAGGGGTATGTATCTTACCCAGTGAGGATATAAGAGCAAAGTTCTCCAGCATCACATCCAGGTACAGGCGTCTCTGAACCTCATCAAGGAGGTGCCATTCCTCTTGAGAGAAGTACACAGCAATGTCCTCAAAGGTAAAACCAACCTATTAGGATGAATAAAAAAGAAACAAGAACATTGTGTCTCTGAGAACTCACAATCCTACTACTATTCACACATCTTCCCCATATTCACCATCCTCCATTGCTGCCCCTGCCACAAGATACTGAGACAGTATACTGAGAAGCTAGGAAAGTTTCTTGGCACATGGAATAGAGAGACTGAGACAGAAAGCTGAACACAACGGCCAAGTAATTTACAGCCAGTGAAGACTGTCACCAGAAGTGCCTGACAGGGGCAAATCTGCGAAAACAAGGACCTCACCCCCAGGGTAACCTCTTCTCCCCTGGCCTTTCCTCCCTGGAGATAACATCTAGGCTTCCATATTTCAGCTCCAGGCCCAGAAAAGCAGCAAAACCAGGTGTGTAATGCCAGGACCAACTGTAGTGACTAAAGACCCCTTGCTGTGTCACTGACCAATCAGCGGTGACCATGACCCTAAGAGAGCATACCTGGAAAACTGGTGAATATTTTACTGAAGCTCTCCCAAGACCTTTGCTAAGATTCCCTCCTCCAAGAAGAGAGAAAAGCCTCAAGACAAATGACCAGTGTGTGTCTTCTCCCTCTGAGGAGCAACCAGCACCATTTCCTTCCCCCCTCCTACTTATTTCAAGGCAAACATCTCCTAAACTCTAAGGCAATGGGCAACTGGCAGCTTGTCCCAGGCAGGTTCCCTGAACCTATCCTCAAAGCCTCCTTTTCTCTGACTTCCTAGTGAGCTGTGGCAGCCCCATATAGGCTCTCCTTTTGCTTTTTTTGTGCTAAGCCCTTCCTTGTTTTACTGTCCCCAGGTTTAATCAGTGTATCCTCATAGTCACCTGATCTTGTGTTATGTGAAACCTTTCCTACACAAACTGAAGAACTCACACATTACCAACTGACCCTAGGCAAACCTGCTCAGGCCAAGGCCGGTGTCCAGTAACAACACCAGGCCCCGGTACCAGTGACACTATCTGCTCATGATCCCAAGAATCACTGTGATTGCCCTCAGCAACATCAGCAGTGATGTGATGTGCAGCAGACAAATAGCATCTAAATTCCAGGCCATGCCTGCAGAGCTCCAACCTTCCTGCCCAACAATTTCACTAAGTCTCCCAGCTCATGCCTCCAACACTCAGCCAAACATGGGCTTATACTTCACCCTTACGTCCCTACACCTGGTACCCAGGTGCTCACACTACCTCTGGCTGTGCACACACACTGTGTGATTTCTTCCTCCCTCACAGCTTCACACCCAGGTTCACTCCCTCAGCTCTATCACCTCCTGCTCCACACCACAGGCATCTCTCTGAAATTACCCATGAACTTAGCATGTGGCTTCCAGAGAGTGCTCAGATATTTCAAAATGCTCCAGAACAACTGAAACAGGACAGAACGAATTTAAGAGAAAAATCCTCACCACTGGTGGTAAAATCCCACATCCTTTAATCTGAGCCCCAACCTCTCCGCACAAAGGGAAACACTTAATGGCAGGAAGCCCGCGGCAATCACAGGAATCAGAACAAGCCCCACTCCCAAACAGAAGGCTCAGAATTTGGCACCAAAAAGCTTGGCGACAGAGGCCCTCACCCTTGGAAACATAAAAGTCCAAGAACTATCTCAGCACTCGCTCCAGTCTCTCCAGTTGGCGCGCATCTACTCAGAAACACTGGTTTTGCTTCCTTCACAGTGGCTCCCACACTGGCCTCTTTTTTTTTTCTACCAAAATAAAACTTGCTTTAGTCTCAACCCGATTTGTCCTTCAAACCTTCCTGGGCCAGTCAAGGACCTAAAGGTTGTCTGACACGGGAAATTTTAGGAACGTCCAGGGCAGGAAGGATCACCCCGGTGTGTTGGAGGTTTAGTGAGAAAACCGCCCCTGGCCCCTCAGCCCGTCACCCTCTCCCTACTCCCGTCACACCGTGTGTCACCCGTGAGCGCCTGGCGCTCCCAGACGCCGCGGCCTGGGCTGCAGGGCTCGGTGGGCTGAGGGGGAGGGTTGGGGGACGCGCGTTCACCTCAGCTGGGCGCCTCAGCGCGGGCGCCGCCATCAAACTCCGTGGGCTGAGCCGGGCCGGAGCAGCAGAAAACAGTGGTCCCCGGGGCAAGACGAACTCTGTCCCCGCTCTGACGCTGGTCACCGAAGCGGAACGGCCGAGCTTCACACTTAGTGTGACCACCATTCTCACGTCTTCTACATTCGACTCCCTGACCACGAGATCCTCACCGTGGTAATAAGGAAACTGAGAGTAAAGGAAATGCCCGTCTAGAGAACCACCGAAGTCTAGTCCTCCATCAGTGCCCAACCGGAAATGCCTTTTTTTGAGTCTCCATTGGCTCCCTGTGGCGGCATTCCACCCCTGGCCTTCTGGGTAATGTAGTTCTTACCCTCCAAGGCCTGGTATCTGTATTTCTCCAGCTGACTCCGGATGTGGATTATGGGACATACACCGCAAGAATACACAGAGAACCCTGATGAGGAGAGCCCTGGTCTGGTGGCCTTGTTGTTTGGAGCGTGGTCCCATGCACCAAAAAACATCGGCATTTTGATTTCAGGTTCGGGCACATACCTAGATTGAGTTTGATCCTCAGTAAGGACATATGCTGGAGGCAACCAATTTACCGTATATTTCTCAGATCAACTTTTCTCTTTCTCTCCATTCCCCTTGCTCTAAAAATCACTGAACGTATCAAATGAGTATTTTTAAAATACCATATTTCTAAACTTTTTAAAAATTTATGTTTACCCTATACACTACTGTAGTCTATTAAGTGTGCTATGGCACTGCAAAAAGTAACAATATACACCTTGATTTTAAAATTTTATTAATTAAGAATACAAACCATCACCTGAGCCTTCATTGAGTTGCATACAATCTTTTTGCAGGTGGAAGGTCTTGCCTTTGTATTGTTGAATGTGCATTATCTCTGAAGCTCAATAAAGCACAGCTCAATACAGGGAGATATATTCCCATTGGAGAACGAAAATTTTTAAACGAATGTCTTGGTGCACAATCATACATGCCATAAGTGTAACACAAGAATGTAAAACTAACTGTTAAAATGAAAGAATGCATAATATAAACATAAATGAAAGGCTATATATTTATAATTTAAATATCAATTTAAAAACTAATGTTTGAAAAAGTGGGAGACTTGAATTCTGACAAAGTTATTTGTATTTTTGTTGGTATAAAAATGCTATTGTAATTATCATAATGAAATAGAACTTGTGAGTTACAGATGTAGTTAATAATTTATAGGTGAGATGATGATAAGGATGGCATTGTCACTGCAGTAAGATTAGGGACATATTCAGGAATTATATTTAGAATAAATAAAGAAGTACATATTCATAATGAAAGTTGAGGAATGCTGAGCTGAGAATTTCTTTACATCACAAGAAATATTATAATAAACAAGAAATTATGAGAGTGCATGCTACTATGACACAATTCTTTGTTGTGTGCTGGTGACACTTTGCACTAAAATAAAAATGTTTACCACATGCCCCACACCTTAGCAGTGTGGGCCTCTGTTCTGTTCCCTTCTGGTCAGCTAATAGGAAAATATCTCTCAAGACTGGCCCACAATTCTTACAGGGCTTGGAGTTCTGAGAAGACACAGGTGCCGTAATATTCTTTGACGGCAACACTCTTAGAGAAATGTTCTGTTCAATGGATGCTTCCATGTCTTCTGCTCCACAGCAGAAACCTGAACAAAAGAAACCCCTGGTGAAGTACATATTGACCTATTGGGAAGGGGTATCCTCATAACAAATTTTTGTCTGTCACATCTAGTTATGATTCAATGGGATGATTTTCAAGGCAACTAAGATAGACTTAGAAAACATTGCTGTACATTACAGGCCACTAAGGTCAGTAAGTAAGGGGCACCTCATTAAACAAAAAACACTAGGATAGGACAGGACACAAGGAAGAGAGGCAGGATGTTAGGCTTTGTAGAGGAATGTGAATGTGCCCCAAACCATGAATAACAACCACAGCAGAGACACGAAAGCATTTGAGATCTTGCTTCCTGGCCATTGACATCAGTTTGGCTCAAATAAACATTTAAAAAATTTTCATGGCGGTGAAAAAGGTGAAGGGATCAAGAAGTACACATTGACAGTGACAGAATAGCCATGAGGACGTAAAGTACAGTCTAGGAAACAGAGTCAATAACATTCTAAAACCTATGTATGGTGTCTAATATCTATATATGGCTAGATTTATCAGAAAGATCACTTAGTAAGTTATATTATAATTATAATGTCTAATCACTGGGGTGTACACATGAAACTAATATCAAAATGCATGGCAACTTTAATTTAAAAATATTTATTTACTGGTGGTGTAGCTCAGTGGATTGAGCTTGGGCTGTGAACCAAAGGGTTGCTAGCTCAATTCCCAGTTAGGGCACATGCCTGGTTTGCAGGTAAGCCACGTGAGAGGCAACCACACATTGATGTTTCTCTCCCTCCCTTTCTCCCTCCCTCCCCCTCTTTCTAAAAATAAATAAATAAAATCAATGAAAGCTTTAAAAAATAAAAATAAAAATAAAAATATTTATTTATAAAAATAAATAAGTTGAGGATAGAACTACTGGAAAAGCCTGCTTAGGCTTTGCTTTTGTCTCCCTGGCACTTCTCACTCACCCCACCCCCTGCAAAAATCTTCACAAGACACAATATATGGTGCTTCCAAGAGTCTCACCGAATCTTCATGAACAGAAATAAGCTGAAAACAAAGAGATGTAATAAATATTTCATGCAAATATAACCAAAGAGAACAGGAGTAGCTAAAATGTATCACACAAAACAGACAACCTCAAACACTGTCAAAAGGGGAATAGGTCATCCTAAAATGATAAAGAAGTCAATTAGAGGATAACAATTTTAATTACTATGTACCCCACCATAAAGCACCTAAGAACATTAAGCAAACAATATGAGATCTGAAAGCAGAAACTGCAACGCAACAGTACTAGACAAATATTCCTCTTTCAAAAATAGATAGCTCATCCTGTTCAAAAGGATTAAGTAATTATTGAAGTTTGAGTACTCTTTAGACAAAATACAACTAATAAACATATACAGAATATTTTATCCAGCCATGGCCGGGTGACTCAGTTAATCATTAGATCAGTTAATGATCTAAGGATCATTGTCCTGCGAACCAAAAGGTTACAGGTTTGATTCCTGGTCGGGGCACATACCTAGGTTGCAAGTTCGATCCCCGGTTTGGGTGCAGATGGCAGGCAACTGACAGCAAATACTTCTCTCTCACATTGACATTTTTCTCCCTCTCATTCTCTCTTTCTCCCTCCCTCTATTCTTCTCTCTAACAATCCATAAACATACCTCTGATGTAGAAATGATCAAGAGGAATATAAAAAATGGGTTTCCTCACTAATCAATGTGAAATCTATTAGGTTTCCAGCAATACCACTGAGGTCAAATCCTTCCCTAAGAGTTCAGTACAGCAGGTATTGGGGCAGCAGGGAGAAAAGGGGGCAGTGCCAAAAAAGCAGGCCTGCCAAGTACAAGACCTACCCAGAAATCTGGAAAAGCAAACTGTACACAGTCCACATGTGCAGACAGAGCAACCCCTGAGGAATGAAGGGAGTGGGGCAAATGCACAGCCCAGAGTTCCTTCTGCAGGAGCATGAGGAGCAAAAGTTTATTAGAAATACTGTACTTTTTGGACAAGGGAGTGTGGCTTATCCACCACTGAATGATGGCTGAAGTAAGGGCTAGGGATATTTATTTGGGTTTGTTTCCAGATAACAAAAGTGTAAGAAAGAAATTGGCATAGAAGGTTAAGACTGGGTCTGGCTTCCAGCCTGGTTTTGAAGCTTACCCACTGTGAGTTTTGGTGCACGTATCACAAGAATACAGTGAAAATATTAAGTGTGATCTAGTGTCCCCAGGGGAGTTATTTCTAGGGCAAGTTTGTCTCTGGTGAACATGGATGGCTTCCTTTAACTGCTGGTTTTGCATAGCTTTCTGAAGGATTTGCTCTCTCTAACCTTCGGGCATCCTTTTCTTGCTGATCAGGTCACCTGGCATCCAGGGCCTTCAGGCAGACTGTCTTTGGGGGGGAGTGGCTGAAGTCCCTAATGCTGTTTATCCTGCACCAGTTGGGCTCACTATGCAGCTAATGTCACAAAACAGACACTAATACTTCACAGCATGTATTCTTGATGTAATGAGAAGTCTCTCAGGTCTGCCTGTGCAGCAGTGTGGCTAGACTCAAGTTGGGTTTGAGCTGAATCCTCTGGCTCAAATTATACATTTATTGCAAACAATGGAGAACATATTGTGGACATCAAATACATATAAGTACAAGCATTCCTCCAAAACAGTGCATGTTCGGTTCCAGACCAATCAATCAAATATGCCCACAAAGCTACTCACATGAATTTGTTGGTTTTGCAGTGCATATAAAATTTACGGTTACACAATAAACTACTGTAGTATACTCACTGTGCCATAGCATTATCTCAAAAATAATATTGTACATACCTCAATTAGAATACTTGTTACTAAAAAATGCAACAACTATTCTTCAATGAATTACATGCAATCTTTTTGCAGCAGGAGAGTCTTGTCTTCAGGTTGATGAAAAGACATTGTCTGTGAAACTCAATACCACAATAAAGGGTGGTATGCTCAAATTCAAGAATCTGGGAAATGTTACTAGGCAAAGATCTAGTTACACCATCATACATTTGAAAAACATAACACAAGAATGTAGGAGAGACTTGTGAAATAAAAAATCTAAAATGCATAATATAAACACAAACTGTTTATAATTTAAATTTCAATTGAGAAAAATTAATTTTGAAAAACTGAGAAAACTGAATTTTGACAAAGTTTTGGTATTTTTGTTACTGTGACAATGCTATTATAATTACCATAATAACAGACACCTTCTGAGTAACAGACATATTTAAAGATTTATAGTAGAGATCATATATATGGCATTGTCAGTGTGATAAGATTAGAAACATATTCACAAATTACACTTATAGTAAGTGAAGAAGTACAAATTCATACCGAATTTTGACCTATGCATAGATCACCATCTTTTTTACATCACATGAAATATCTTAATTATCTATTATGGGTATGTGTAAATGCAATAAAAATTAAAAACCAGCCTTGCCTGGGTAGCTCAGGTACTTAGAGCATTGTCTAGGTACTCCAAAGTTGTGGGTTCAATCCACAATCAGGGAATATAGAAGAATTAACCAATGAATGCATGCAGAAGTGGAACAACAAACTGATGTTTCCCTATTTTCTGTCCCATCATCTCTCTCTGACATCAATAAATAATTTTTTAATTAAAAATCAATAGTAATCCTGTAAGAAGTTCTCTTTTACTTAAAATTTTAAAGTACCTTCCCTTCGTTCTTCAGATAGCAGCTAGTGTCGAGGTCTCCGTCTCTAACCATCATTTGCTGTATGGGCTGGCCGAGATCCTTGCAGGTTTTATAAGATAGAAAAGTGTATGACACCCTTGATCCAGGACAGCCCTTTGTGCATTTTCAAAATATGCCTTACCACACATTCAACAAAGGAGAAAGGATCACAAAGTTTGCAGTCTGAAAGGGTGCCACATATCAAGTCAAGAAGGACATGAATGAGTACTCTCACTTTGGTGGTGGAAATTGGTACGCTTACATTTTTTAGGAAGATGAAACTGTTTCCAGTTGGTGGACACAATGTACTCACAGAAGACAACCTACCAGCAGAATCTAATGTGATTAGCATGGATGAACCTCTGCAAATTCAAAGATCTGCAGACCCTGCCTGAGAGGGCCAAGCAGAGAGAGTGAATGTACACATCTGTGGAAAAAACAATTCCAGGGACAATTTAGATTGAGAACCAAATGAAAATAAGAGAAACCATGAGTCTCTGAAGTTTGTTTAAAGACTGGGAGCAGGAAGAGAAATGGACTTTTCTGTTAATGAAGGTGCTCTACCTGAAGCATCTTGTGTCAGAGCCACAGGACAATCAGTGATGCATGGCCCTACAATACTATGATAAAGGCTTTGACCGCATCCCCAGAAAGAGCAACAAGCCCCTGTGGAGCTTCAAGAGCATCTGCCACATATTCACCACCACAGTTGACCCTGTCATCTGAAACTTGTAATATCTAGAGCAATGTGTTGGCCACCAATACCATGTTGTGCACACTGATGAGCTGTGCCCACTCCCTGTATTTCCTGGACATGTCAGGTCCAAGCTCTTCTTTGACAGTGGCCACAATTTTGACTTTGACCTCCTGACAATGAGACTACCAAAGAGCCCCTTTGTAAGACTGAAACCTGGCCATGGAGTCAACCTACATGAATCACAGCTTCTCCCAGCAGCGCCTGAAGATGAAGAACCAACCCAAACCCATTTGTAGAGGATGACATGGGTAAGAAAGAAATAACCTCTGTTGAAAACTAGTCTTGTAGGTAGAAGCTTGGAAACACTCAGGCCCTAATTTTCCATTGTTGCACAGCCCATGGGGAAGTGTCCTTCATCAACATTAGCACCCTCAACAAAGTGACACTCCATGCACTGTGTGGCATAGACTGGACTCTCAGTCAGGGGCTGTCCTTGCCATAAAGTTGAAGAACAATAGCTACAAGCTGGCTCAATGGGGTTTCTGTGGTTTGCTGGCTGGATTTGAGTCAGTAGGCTTGCTTACATGTCCCAAAACCATGTGAATGACCCCTTGTATCATGTCATCCTGGGCACCCAGCAGTTAAAGTCGAATGAGTTTCCCAACCACATCAGCCTGAGCATAGAGAACACCAGGCACATCTTTTTTTTTTTTTTTTAAGATTTTATTTATTTATTTTTTGAAAGTGGAGGAGGGAGAAAGAGGTAGAGAAACATCAATGTGTGGTTACCTCTCACATGGCCCCCACTGGAGACCTGGCCTGCAACCCAGGCATATGCCGACTGGGAATCAAACAAGTGACCCTTTGGTTTGCAGCCCATGCTCAATCCACTGAGCTACACCAGCGAGGGCAACACCTGGCACATCTTGCGCTGCATGGACATCAGCATGAATTAGAAGAGGGCAATTACCACATCCTCAATGACCCCAACAAGCAGGTCATAGTAACCAATAGCCTGCCTGATGGCTCCTTTTGCTTGAACAAGGACGAGGAGGAGAAAGTAAAAGAAACTTAAGCCCAATGATGGCATGGAGCTTCAGGGTTTTTAAAATCTATTTTATATATTTATTTGTAGAGAGAGGTTAAGGGAAGGAGAGGGAGAGAGAAACATCAATGTGTGGTTGCCTCTCATGAGCTCCTACTGAAGACCTGGCCCAGAGCCCAGGCATGTGTCCTGATTGGGAATTGAACTGGCAACCCTTTGGTTCACAAGCTGGCACTCAATTCCCTGAGCCACACCAGACAGGGTGGAGCTTCAGTTTTTAAATCCATGCAGCCTGGGACTCCCAGTCAAGATGGAGTTGTAAGTAGACACACTGTGCCTTCTCACACAACCATAAGAACCACAACTAACTTTAACACAAAAAATCACCCAGAACTGCAGGAAAATCAAACTGTATATAAGTCAACAACCAAGTATCTGAAGAAGCCATATTCATCTACATGTGTAAGAGGGAAAAAGCTTGGGAGGAAAGGATGTGGTGTGGCATTGGAGATGCAGCACCAGGGTCAGAATGCAGTCTCACGTTCATGTGTGGTGGATAAAAATTGGGAAGGATACCTTGGGAACAAGTGATCCCAACACCAGGCCAGACAGTGCAGCCCAGGCTTCAGTGCCAGCAAAATAAAGCCTCATAATTTCTGGCTTAAAAAACCTTTGGGGGTTGGGGTGGTGGAAGAAACTGTCAGTTTCTCAGGGGAGTTCATTTAAAGGGCCCAGCCCACAGACTTAGAACATACGCAAGCCCACCCACTCTGGGAACCACCACCGGGACACAACTAAAAGGATGCCAGTCACAGACAGGAAGTGGGTGAAATGACTGAAGACATAGCAAGTGCCAGACAAGCCTCCAGAAGCTAAGCAGCAGCATTGTGCCCTTCCCGACTCCTCCTCCACACACAGAGCCACAAAGTGAAGTGGGTTGCCCTACTCTGGCAAACACCTAAGGTTTCGCCCATACAACTTAACAGGTGTGCTAAGACAGGGCATCAAACCAGCTCTACCTAACACACAGCAACAAATTCAGGGAGGCTGCCAAATTGAGGAGACAGAGAAATATGGCCCAAATGAAAGAAGAGAACAAAACTGCAGAGAAACAACTAAACAAAACAGAGAGAGACAACCTATGAGATGTAGTTCAAAACACTGGTGATCAGGATGCTCAGAGAACTCACTGAGTATTACAAAAACATAAAGGAAGAAATGAAGGCTACACTAAGTGAAATAAAAGAAAGTTGACAAGAAACCAACAGTGGAGGGAAGGAAGCTGGGATTCAAATAAACAATTTGGAAGACAAGGAAGAAGAAAACATTCAACTAGAACAGAAATAATAAACAAGAATTAAAAAAAAAAACGACAAAGAGTGTACAAGACGACTCTGGGACATCTCCAAACATGCCAACATCCGAATTATAGAGATTGCAGAAGGAGATGAGGAAGAGCAAGAATTACACGCAAATGTTTGTCCCAGCTTTATTTTAAATAATCAAAAATTAGAAATAACCCAATGTCCATGAACAAATGAATAAACAAATGTTGACAAATTCAAAGACAAAAATATTGCAGAAAAAAAGATGAGTTACAAACATATCAAAATAAATCTTCAAGTATTTATGCACCATAAATTAAAACAAAAACTTTTATTCTCATCATATAAATTCCAGGGAATGCAAAGTTACCCATTAAAGGGAAAAGTAAAGCAATGGTCAATTAGAGAATTGTGAAGGGCAGGGAGAGTGGTTATAAAAGGACGTGAGGTAAATACACAGAAACAGATATGGTTAGCATTATAATTATGGTGAGGGTTTCAGCTTAATACATATGTAAAATTCCATCACATATTCTCATTCAAATACACTATTTGCTAATTAAAACATTTCAAAAATGCTTCAATATAACAAAAATACTGCCTGTCCAACGTTCTGGATAATAGATTTGACAACTCTATATTCAACCCATGTTCTCATGCCCTCCAGGGTCACTCTTGCCTTAGTTATAGCCAATATGCCAATCAATGAATGACTTTCAACCAAATCAGCAGAAATGCTAGATGAATCACAAAAGCCACACCACTGGACAAGATACCACTTTTCTCCATCTTTAATTTTTCTGTGTAGACATCAGTGGTCTTCAGGTAAACATATGGCAGGGTACATAAATCCACAAAACTATTAATTTTCAATGACAGTGACTTGGACTAGAAGACAAACATGCTTGGAGATCCTCAGATTTGTGTACACACCGACTCTGCAGTCTTTTTCACAGAAATATTTCTGGACAGGTCTAGAAGCAGCACATTGAGTATAGCTGGCTGCAGTCTTCCCAAATCTTTTTTATGCACGTGATTCTGTAATAATCATGGTTTACCCTAACTCCTTTGGTCATACAACTCAGAGACTATCACTTAACTTATGTAATTATAGATGTTATAACACATGGACCTTTGAAAAACTCTTGAAAGTGATTCCCTTCAAAATTATTGGCATACCCCATTCACAAGGGAAAAATTCATGCTGCTGTCAGAAGTACTTGAGGTGGTCCTGACCACTGTGGCTCAGTTGGTTGGGAATCATCCTGCAAAGAAAAGGTCGGTGGTTTGATGGTGAGTCAGGACACTTGCCCAGTGCCCAGGTTCATTCCCTCATTGGGGCATGTAGGAGAGGCAACCAATTGATGTTTTGGTCTCACATCATTTTATCTCTGTCCTTTTCATTTTCTCTAAAAGAATAAACATACTCATAGGTGAACAATTTGTTTTTAAAAGTTCTTTGTCTGGTATGACAACAAAGGTCAGAGATTCTGATAAAAGATTTCCCACATTCACTAAGCTAATATGACCTTTCTCCTCTGGGAGCTTTCTGAGAATAGTGAACATTACTGCTGATGAAAAAAGATTTCCTATATTCAGTGCACTTTTAATGCCTTTCTTTAGTGCAAAACCTCTGATGGGAACAGAAGCCATGGCTAGTGGTATAAGGTGTTCCACTTTAACTGCACTCCTAAGGCCTTTTTCCATTGTGAACTCTCTGATGACAACGGAACGGATATTTCCTATTAAAAGATTTCCCACATTCACTGCACTTATAAGGCCTTTCTCCAGTGTGAACCCTCTGATGATAAAGAAGGCTAGAGCTCCAAATAAATGATTTTCCACATTCATTGCACTTATAACGCTTCTCTTCAGTGTGAACTCTCTGATGATACAGGAGGGCAGAATTTACAATGAAAGATTTCCCACATTCACTGCACTGATAAGGCTTTTCTCCAGTGTGAAGTTTCTGATGACAACGAACGTGCCATTTACTCTTAAAACACTTCCCACATTCATCGCACTCATAAGGCCTTTCTTCCGTGTGAGTATATTGATGACAAAGAAAGTGCCATTTCCTCTTAAAAGATTTTCCACATTCACTGCACTCATAAGGCCTTTCTCCAGTGTGAAGTCTTTGATGACGATGAAGGCCAGACATTCTGGTAAAATATTTCCCACATTCAGTGCACTGATATGGCTTTTCTCCAGTGTGAATCCTTTGGTGTTGAATGAGGCTTCCCCATTGGCTAAAGGATTTCCCACATTTGTCACACTCATAAGGCTTCTCTCCAGTATGGACTCTCTGGTGTATAATGAGGCTTGAACTTTGTTTAAAACATTTTCCACATTCACCACACCTATAAGGCCTTTCTCCTAAATGAACTAAGCTTTTTCCACATTCACTGCACTTATATGGCTTTTCTCCTGTGTGAACTTTCTGTTGATAATGACGCCCAGAGATTTCTAGAGAACATTTTTCACATTCATGGCACACAAAACACTGTCTTCCAGTTTTGACAGCTTGATCTGGATCAAGTGGACGTTTGCAGCCAATGGCTTTCTTACATTCCTTGCCTGTGTGATGTTTTCTCCTGTGAAAACCCTCCTCAGATGCTGCCATTTCTTTTGGCTTGTCCCTGGGGTAAGTAGCCTGTTGTTGGACATGTCCTGATCTGGTAAAAACATTCTGCCCAACCTCCCCACAAGTAAAAAGCTTTTGGGACACATTAAAATTGCTGCCCTTCACAAGGGAGGCTCTGTCCCCACCTCGTATGGATGGCTTTTCTCTCATATACTGCTCCTGGTGATGCTTTGCTCTGAAATAAAATAGTTTTTTACAGGCTCCACATCTCAACAGTTTCTGGCTATCTTCCATTCCCTGCTGGTCAACCAAGAGGAAAATATCTCTCAAGACCAGCCCACAGCTCTCACAGGGGTGGCCCTTCTGGGAAGGCAAAGCTATCTTAAGATTCTTTTCCTGTGATGCTTGTGTAGAAAGGTTCTGTTCAGTGGGTGCCTCCACATCCTCTGCTCCACAGCAGCAACCTGACAAAAAGAAAATACTTTTGAAATGTATGCTAACCATATCCTGAAGGAGTATTATAGTCACAAATGTTCATCTGTCACAGCTAGGCATGATCCTATGGAATGATTTTCAAGACAATGAGTTACACTGAGGAAAGGGCTGTTATACATTGGCTGGCCCCAAAGGTCAATAAATGGTGGAGAGCTCACCAAAAAAGATACAAGCATAGAATGTAAAACAAAGACAGGAGGACAGGAGGTAGGGCCTACTAGTTTTTCCTTAATTGGGAAAATAGGACCTTTCCTTCTGGTAATGACAGGCTGTGTAGAAGAATTTGAATGTGCGTGAACCCATAAAAACCAATCACAGCCCTGGCTAGTCTAGCAAAGTTGGTTTGGTGTCATCATGCACAGCAAAATGTTGCCAGTTCCATTCCTGCTCAGAATAGATGTTTGGGTTGCAGATGCAGTCCCAAGTTGAGGCACATTGAAAAGGCAACCAACTGATGTTTCTACCACACATTGATGTTTCTCTCTCCCTCCTCCTCTCTCTAAGAATAAACACATAAAATCATTAGAATTTCTCTTCAAAACAAAAATCAATTTCATCAGAGCATATGATATTCAAGGACAATATTAGAATATGTAAGTGCTGCCCTGACTGGTGTGGGTGAGTGGTTTGGGTGTTGTTCTCCCTCCCACCCCCTCTCTCTAAAAATCAATTGGAAAATCTTTAAACAAAATAAAGTTAAAAAAAAAAAGATCTGGTACATATACACAACGGAACTACCCAGCCATAAAAATTTTATCCCTTATGACAGCATGGATGGACCTGAAGAACATTGTATTAAGTGAAATAAGCTACTCAAAGACAAATATCGTATGATTTCACTCATGTGGATTCTAAGGAACAAAGTGAACTAACAAGCAACATAGAGCCAGACTTATAGATAGAGAGTAGGGTGACAGTTCTCGGGGTGGGGAAATTGAGCAAAAAGGAAAAAGGACTCATGGAAACAGACAATAGTGTGGTGACAGCAGGAGGAGGAAATGGGGAGTATAAGGGGAATAAATGGTAATGAAAAAATACAATAAAAATATATATATTAAAATCTTCCAAAGGGAGGGGGTGGGGAAACAGAATACCCAAGTCCTTGCTGAGGTGGCCACTTGGTTGGAGCATAAACAAAAAGGCTGCAGGTTGGTCTCCATCCCCAGTTGGGGTATGTGCAGAAGCCAAATGATTAACTGATTGTTGTTTCTTTATCACATCTCTCTCTATCTCAAAAAAATAAACATAGCCTCAGGTGAGAAATTAAAAAATAATGATAAAAATGAATACTGAGGGTATACTCAGCCCACATTATGAAGCTCTACATGCATGGATCAAGGATGGAGAGCAGTGAGGAGAGAAATGGTTGAGGTGAAGGGCATTTATTTATTTATTTATTTATTTATTTATAGAGAGGGGAAGGGTGGGAGAAGAGAGAAAAACATCAGTGTATGGTTGCCTCTTGCGCTCCCCCTACCAGGGACCTGGCCTGCAACACAGGCGTGTGCCCTAGACTGGGAATTGAACCTGCAACCCTTTTGTTTGCAGGTGGGCACTCAATCCACTGAGCCACACCAGCCAGGGTGAAGGGTTTAGAAAAATGGAAATTATTCACAGGCTGGGAATCCTAGGAGAAATGATAACTGTCAAAACACAGAGTAGTTAGAAAAGTATCAACAATATACAAGGTCAAGTAGATTAAGGTGTAAGAAAGCAATGGTAAAAAACTCTGTTAAATAAATGAGTTCCTAGTTATGACCTTAACAAATCCCTGGCATCAAATCCTCACCAACTGCCATTCACCAAGGCATAAACCCTTTCTGAGCCCACCCAAATGGATGAAGTCATGCCCCTCCTGTGATGCACAAATGACTCTTCCCCTTAACTGTCATTGGAGCCATGCCATGGCATTTGGATAAAAAAAAATCCTAAAAAAGAAACTGGAGATGAATGATAAAACTATGATAAAACAAGAGAGCACAAAACAGACTCTAGCAAGCAAAAAGATCTCTATAAGTGACATCAGCAAAATAGCAGAATAGGAGATGTGAGAAAAAATGTGAGAGAAAGAGAATTAGAAAGTTGATTTTAAATAACAACCTGAAGACTGACTTCCCAAATCTGAAAGACATGAAAATAATCAAGTTTGCGGTTTCTCACAAGTAACTGTACAGGTTGATGGGAGTAGGACTTCACCAAGACACATTATAATAAAAATGTCAAAAATGCAAAGCAAAGACATTTTGAAAGCACAAAGAGACTAGAAACACTTCTCACAGAAAAAACACACCCATATTGTATGGGTAAAGTTCTGTGAAAAAATCTTAAAGGCCAGAAGAAAATGAAGTGATATATTGAAAACACTAAAAGACGAAAATGTGCAAACCAACAGTATATATCCAGAAAACCTGTTCTTCAGAAATAAGAAAGACATGCCCAGGCAAGAGAAGCTGAGAAAGTTCATTGCCACTCACCATGACTCAGTAGAAATCTCAAAGGAGAAACTTCTGGACAAGAAGGCTGCGTAGGCCAACATGGATCGCCACTTCACACAACCACATCAAAATTACAACCAAAAGGTACAACAACCATCACTCAGAATGGTCAGAAACTGAGGTGAAAGGAAGTCTGACAACTACAGAATTAAAGAAACCTCATCCATCCAGACTTGTAGGAGAGGTGCAGACAGAGAATGGGCTGGTCCCACACCCACATGTGATAGATAAAATTCAGGAGGGATATCTCAAGATCAAGGAGTCCCAGCCCCACACCAGGACCCCAGCCCAGAGTTCCAGTGCCAGGAAGATAAGTCCCCACAACTTCTGGCTGTAAAATCCAGTGGGGATTGAGACAATGGAGAAAATGCTGGGCCCCCAAGCAGGTCCTCTTAAAGAACCTACACACAGACCCACCTACTCAGCCTCAGTCCCTCTGAGCTCCAGCACCAGGGTAGCAGCTTAAAAGGCACCAGTGGTATATTGGGAGAAACTGAAGTATCTGACGTTAAGGAGAGCAGATGTCACTGTCCCTTTGCTAAACCTTCCTGCCACAGAGCCAGCAAGCTTGTGCCATATCTAAGACTCACATCAACCTGGCTAACACTGCTTAACCTGACTTGGAGATCCCCAGAGACTCTGGCCCAGGCAACTTATGGGCTCACCTAAGCAACTTTACCATATGAATGACTCATCTTGGCACATGCTTCACAACTTCCTAAATCCTCTCAAACAAGTAACAGCTGGCCTCAGTGAGCCCCAGGTCCGGAAATAGAACCAGCCAGCCTAGATTTACCTAGGAATCTCCAAGCCCAGCACAGGTAGCAGCCATCTCATATTGCTTTAGAGCTGAGGCAGTGTGACCTTGAGCAAAAAACAGATGGGGGCTGAGCTTCTCCTGCACCACCTGGGAAATGCCAGGGACAAAGCACCCACTGGACAGCTTCAGACCATGTCAGAGCATCACCACCCTCCCCTGCACAGCTGATTCTTCATGTAGTATGGATGCTGGTGGTCAGTGGTCACAGACAATCCTTGCAGCTGACTGGTTTGGGTAAATGCCTCCCACTGATCTGCTAACAACAACCAAGGCTCAACTACAAAAGGAGGGTATACTCAGCCCACACAGAGTGTGCACCTTGAGTATCCAGCTTGGATGATAGGGGAGGCTGGGCCACTGGATCCTACAGGATGCCTCCTACATTAGACCATACTACCAAGACACAGACACATACTACCAAGACACATGGAGGCTGGAAAAACAAGGAGATAAAGGAACATGGCCCTAATTTCAGGGATGTCCAAACAATGGCCCATGGGCTGCATGTTGCCCAATATGAAATCTCTGTCATATCTCTGAACTTTTTTTTTGCTCATCAGTTTTCATTAGTGTTTGTATTTAATGTGTGGCTCAAGACTATTATTCTTCTTCCAGTGTAGCCCAGAGACGCCAGAAGGTTGGGCACCCTTGGGCTCTAAATGGAAAAAAAAAACAGAAACAAAAAACAAAAAACAAACCAGATCAAAACTCCAGAAAAAGAACTAAATGTAATGAAGATAAGTAATCTATCAGATGCAGAGTTCAAAACACTGGTTATAATGATGCTCAAGGAACTTAGTGAGGATCTCAACAGCATAAAAAAGATCCAGTGAGTAACAAAGGATACATTAATTAAATTAAAGAACAATTTACAGGGAAACAATAATAGAAAGGATGAAACCCAGAATCAAATCAATAATATGGAACATAAGGTAGCCAAAACAACCAATCAGAGTAAGAGAAGAAAAAAGAATCCAAGAAAGAAAAGAAGATAGTATAAGCAGCCACTGACACAACTTCAGGAGGTCCAACATTCTCATCATAGGGGTCCCTGAAAGAGAAGAGAAAGAGCAAGAAATTGGAAATCTATTTGAAAAAATAATGAAGTCCCAAACAAGATGGATATAAAGAGGCCTACTCCAAGACACAGCATAATGAAAATGCCAAAGGTTAAGGATAAAGAAAGAATCTTAAAAGCACCAAGAGAAATGCAGTTAGTTACCTACAGGGGAGTTCCCATAAGACTGCCAGCTGATTTCTCAAAAGAAACTTTGTTGGCTAGAAGGGACTGGCAAGACATATTAAAAGTCATGAAAAGCTGGGAACTATAGCCAAGATCCCTCTACCCAGCGAAGATATCAAAGGGTAGATAAAGAGCTTCTCAGACAAGAAAAAAAACTGAAGGAGTTCATCATCACCAAACCATTATTATATGAAATGTTAAAGGGACTTATTTAAGAAAAAGAAGATCAAAGCTATGAACAATAAAAAGGCAAAAATACTTATCCATCAAAAGCTGAATCTAAAAAAACTAAGCAAACAAAAAGATAAGAGACAGAATCATCAATACAAAGAACTTTTTGATGGTTGTCAGACAGCAGGGGATGAGGGGAGGACAATGGGTAAAGAGGTGAGGGAATTAAAAAGTACAAATAGGTAGTTACAGAATAGCCATGGGGATGTAAAGTACAGTATAGGAAATGAAGTAGCTAAAGAACTTATATGCATGACCCATGCACATGAACAATGGTTGGGGAATTGCCTGAGGGAGTGTGGGGTGCTGGGTAGAGGGGTGAAAAAAAGGAAAAACTGGGACAACTGTAAGAGGGTAATCAATAAAATATAATTAAAAAACCCCCCTCATAAATCCCAAAGGAAGTTCTTCATGTTGAAATGAAAGAATACTTAACAGAAACATGAATATATAAAAAAGTGTAACTAAATCTGAGAGTGGAATTCACAATATAGCAAGACTGCATTGGTACAATGTACATTACTTAAAACTATTACAAACATTAAAACTTAAAAGGAGTAAAAACAACAAAGCTAACATTGTGTACCTTAACAGATATACAATTTAAAAGATGTGAATTGTGACATTAAAAACATATAAAGGAGTAGTGTGGTGAAGAGTCAAAGGGAAGAATTTTTGTATGCAATTGAAGCTGCCATCTAGAGAAAATAAACTGTTGAGTGTCGCCCTGGCTGGCATAGCTCAGTGGATTGAGCGCAGGCTGCGAACCAAAGCATCGCAGGTTTGATTCCCACTCAGGGCACATGCCTGGGTTGCAGGCCACGGCCCCCAGCAACCGCACATTGATGTTTCTCTCTCTCTCTCCCTCCCTTCCCTCTCTAAAAATAAATAAAGAAAGAAAGAAATCTTAACAAACAAACAAACAAACAAACAAAAAACCTGTTGAGTGTCTTAGTTGTTTTATCTAAGCCTCTCAGAAACCACAAGCAAATGCCTATGTAATAGATACACAAAAAAGAAAGGAGTTTAAGCACAACACCATAAAAAATGATGAAATCACAAAGGAAGACAGACAAAAAGATAAAGAAACTACAAAAGTACCGGAAACCACTAAAAAAATAGCTAATAGGTTCTTCAACAAACTTTCCAATCAAAAGACATAGAGTGGTTGAAGGGATAAAAAAAAAACACACACACAATATATGCTTCCCAAACCTTTATGGACACAAATAGCCTGAAAGAAAAACAAGGGAAACATATTTATTGGAAAGAAAACCAAAAGAGGACAGGAGTAGCTAAAATTTTCTCAGATAAAATAGACAACCTCATACACTGACACAAAAGAGAAAGGTCATCACAGGATGATAAGTGGTCAATTCATCAAGAGGACAATTTGTCCTGGCTGGTGTGGCTCAGTGGACTGAGCACCCGCCTGCAAACCAAAGGGTTGCCAGTTGGATTCCCAGTCAGGGCACATGCCTGGGATGCAAGCTAGGTCCCTAGTAGGGGGCATGTGATAGGCAACCACCTATTAATGTTTCTCTTCTTCTCTTTCTCCCTCTTTTCACTTCTCTCTAAAAATAAACGAATAAAATCTTTAAAAAACTGAGGACAAAATTTTAAGTATTAAGCGTCCAACAACATATATTAAGATTATTAAGGAAATAGCTCTGGCTGGTATGCCTCAATGGATTGAGTGCTGGCCTGGGAAGTAAGGGGTGGGTGGTTGATTTCCAGTCAGGGCACATTTGTCTGTTGCAGGCCATATCCCCAGTAGGGAGCGCATGAGAGGCAACCATACATTGATGTTTCTCTTCATATCTTTCTGCTTCCCTTCCCCTCTAAAAATAAATAAATAGAATCCTTTAAAAAAAATATTAAGGAAATAATATCAGAACTGAAGGTGAAAATAGAAACCCAGTATTAGTCCAACATTATTAGGGAAATTTAATACCCCTGTTCAACAATACCTGGATCATCCCATCTGAAAGCATTAAGGAATCACTGAAGTTTGACTATACTTTACAATATAATAAATATTTACAGAACATTTCATCCAAATACAACAAAGGATGTAGTCTAGTCAAGGGCACAAGAAACAATATCTATGTAGGTCATATGTTAGGTCAAGAAACATGTTTTGAACTTTCAGTAGAAATTACATCAAGCGTCTTATCTGGTTGCAATGGTATAAAACTAGAAATCAATTTTAATGTTAAGAAAGATGGAGTATTGCCCTGGCTGGTGTAGCTCAGTGGATTGAGTGCAGGCTGCGAACCAAAGAGTCGCCGGTTTGATTCCCAGTCAGGGCACATGCCTGGGTTGCGGGCCCAGTAGGGGGCCACGTGAAAGGCAACGACACATTGATGTTTCTGTCTCTCTTGCTCCCTCCCTTCCCCTCTGCCTAAAAATAAATAAATATAAAAAAAAAGAAAGATGGAGTATTCACAGTTATGATGAAATGAATCACAACACTCCTCAAGAAAGAGCAGGTCAAAGAAAAAAATGAGGTAACTCAAAAAACATCTAGGGACAAAAGGAAGAAAAAACACAACATACCAAAGCTTATGTATGTGGAGCAGAAAATACAATTCTAACACCAAACTTTGTAGCGATCAATCCCACCTTGAGATAAAAGATCTCCAATAAACCACCTAAACATGCACCTCAGGAACTTAGAAAAACAAGAAGAAACTAAACTCAAAGTTAGCAAAGAAAATAAAGAGCTCTTTTTTGAGACAGTACACCTGACACTAAGAACCACAAAGCAACATTAAGAGAGATTTCCTGATGACATGACCCAACATACAGAAAATTATCAACATTTTATTACAAACTTCTGAAATTAATAAATTCAATGAAGATACAGGATACAGAATGAACATCAGTTTGGTATTTATGCACTAACAATAAACTCTTTAAATGGGTTATTAAGAAAGTAAAGAAATTTACAACAGCATCAAAACCAAGAAAGGATACAGGAATCAATTCAAACATTCAGGTGAAAGGTCTGTACACTGAATACTACTAGACATTGATCAAAGATGTGGAAGAAAACACAAATGAAAAGAAATCTTGTGTTCTTGGGTTTTAAGATTTATTACTGTTAAAATGTTATACTCCCCAAAGCAATCTACAGATTAAATGCAATTTTGATCACAATTCCAATGGTATTTTAAACAAAATCTTTAAAAAAGGAATCCTGAAATAGAGGAAACCTCAAAAGACCTTGAATAGCAAAAGCAATCTAGAGCAACAACAACAGATCTAGAGGCATCACACTTCCTGACTTCAAGGTATTACAAAGCCCAAGCCAAACAGTGTGTTGTTATTGTCATAAACACAGACCAACAGGTCAGGAATAGAGAACGCAAAAACAAACCCAGGCACAAATTTCCATTAAAGTTTGACAAAAACAGAAAGACACATGTGACAAAAAGATAGTTTCTTCAATGAATGATGCCAGGGTAACTGGACACTCACATGTCAAACAGCAAAACTGGACACCACTGATAAAAATTAGTTCCTAAGCCCTGGCTGGCGTAGCTCAGTGGATTGAGCGCGGGCTGGGAAACAAAGTGTCCCAGGTTCGATTCCCAGCCAGGGTACATGCCTGGGTTGCAGGCCATGACCCCCAGCAACCGCACATTGATGTTTCTCTCTCTCTCTCTCATCTCCCTCCCTTCCCTCTCTAAAAATAAGTAAATAAAATCTTAAAAAATAAATTAGTTCCCAAATGATTAAAAAATTAGTGTCAGTCTCAAAACTCAGAAATTCCTTCAAGACACCCTGGCTAGTGTGCCTTAGGGGACTGACTGAGTGCTCTTCTGCGAACAAAAAGGTTGCCGGTTAGATTCCTGGTCAGGGCACATGCCTGGGTTGTAGGCCGAGTCCCCCAAGTAGGGCACATGGAAGGCAACCAAACATTATTTTTCTCTCCCTCTCCTCCCTTCCCCTCTCTCTAAAAGTAAAAAATCAAAATCTTAAAAAAGAACACACACACACACAAACTCCTTCAAGACAACCTAGAAAAAAAGCTTTGGAGATTTGTATTGGCAATAATTTACTGGATATGACATTAACCTCCAGGCAAAAATACACAATCTGAACTACAAAACTACAACAAACTAATAACCTTCTGCACAGCACAACAGCAATTAACAAAATGAAAAGCACATTTACAGGATGGGAAAAAATACTTGGAACCCATGTAAAGGTATTTCCTGGAAATATTACAAGCTGTGCCCTGGCTGGTGTGGCTCAGTGAATTGAGTGCCAGCCTGTGAATCAAGGGGTTGCCAGTTGGATTCCCAGTCTGGGGTGCATGCCTGGGTTGTGGACCAGGTCTCCAGTATGGGGCACACAAGTGGCAACCACATATTGGTATTTCCTTCTCTCCTCTCTCCATTCCTTTCTCTAAAAATAAATAAATAAAATCTTTATAAAAAAGAAGGAAATATTATCAATTCAGTTCAGATCACCATAATAAAATGAATACTGTGATACACAAAAAAAGTTACACAGATTTTTTGATTTCTCAGTGAATAAAATTGCTGTTTACATTATACTGCAATCTATTAATGCAATAGCTTTGTATAAAGAATACTACATAACTTAATTAAAATATTTCAATGCTGAAAATTGGTAACCAGCATCTCAGCTTATTAAAATGGCAGGTTTTCTGACAGAAATATTTAACTTGTAAAAAACTCAATATCAATATCTGTGAAGTATAATAAAGCAAAGTATAAGAAAACATGTTCCTGAATCACATAAGTTAATTTATAAAATATACAAAGTTAGCCTATCCTGGCCTAGTAGCTCAGTTGCTTAGAGTGATGTTGATTCCCCAAGGCTGAGGGTTCATCCCCTGGTCAAAACACATACAAGAATCAATCAGTAGTTACAATCAGTAGAGGGTTCTTTCTGTACAGCAGGTATTGGGGCTGCAGGGAGAGTAAGTGGAATAATAATCAATGTTTTCCTCTCTGTCTCTGCAAAAATCAGTGAATAAAAATGAAAAGAAAAAGACTAATCATTAGCCCAAAAATATGGTTAAAAGCAAGGCTAATGGTGTAAACATTTTCCAAAAAATATGTAAAATTGATGAACAAAAATATAAAAAATGCTTTTCCTCACTCATGAAGGTGGAATCCATTAGGCTTCTGACAACACTACTCACCTCAAATCCTTCCCTATGGGGGTTTTGTACAGCAGGTATTGGGGCTGCAGGGAGAGTAGGGGGCAATACAAGCAAACTAGCAAGCAGTGCTGACAGTCCACACGTGAGGACAGAGCCCACCCTAGGGAAGAGAGGGCAAGGGGAAATGCAAGCCCTAGTCAAGGTCACCAGGAGAGGTTGAGGGTCTTACCCAGCGAGGATATAAGAGCAAAGTTCTCCAGCATCACATTGAGGTACAGGTGTCTCTGAGTCTCATCAAGGAGGCGCCATTCTGTCCTGGAGAAATATACGGTGACATCCTCCAAGGTCACCTTATCCTGTCAAAATTAATACAAATGAATTTGGAACAGACTTTCTTCTGGACCCTGCAATCCTACCCTTCCCCCTGTCCAAACCGCTCCAGAGGCCCCAGTTCAGAGAAGACACCGGTCCATGGCCCCAGTGCTGACTTCTGTTTCTCTGTCTGTCTCACTAATCACTCTTACCACCCTCAGCAAAGCAGCAGGGATGGGATGTACCACAGATAAATAGGATCAAAGCTCAGGGCCCCTTCCATCCCGCCAAGCAATTTGTCTGAGTCTCCCACATCATGCCTCCAACACATAAGCAAACATGGGCTTATACTTCACCCTTAAATCCCCAGAGCAGGTACTCAGGACCATGAGCTCACACTTCCTCCAGCTGTGCACAACACTGTGTGATCTCTGCCTCTTTCACATCCAGGTTCACTCCCTTAGCTCTGCCACCTCCTGCTCCACACCACAGGCATCTCTCAGAAATCACCCATGAACTTAGCATATGGCTTCCAGAGAGTCTCAGATATTCTTAACGATCTAGTACAATTGAGACAGGTCAGAAAGAAGTTTGGGAATCACTGCCTGGTATTGCTCAGTGGATTGAGCACCCCTGTGCAAACCCAAAGGGTCGCTGCTTCGATTTCCAGTCTAGGGCACATGCCTGGGTTGCAGGCCAGGTCCCCAGTAGTGGGGGCGCCTACAAATTGATTTTTCTCTCCCTTTCCTTCTCCTTCCCTTTCCCTCTTGTAGGGAGCAGACCAACAGCCGACCATTGACACAGTTGGGACGGATGAGCTGCACAGTAGAGGCAACTGTGGCCAGATCTCCTGTCTATCTCTTCCTGTATGCCTGTCCCTGCTAGCAATAGGTGGTGGGATTTTTAGATACCTGTGCGTTAAATAAAAAATCTGCAGGATGCCTCTGATTCTGTGCAAAATGACTTGCTGACCACAGAACAAAAGTCCCTAAAAACCCTAATGCTGCCTACTTTCCCCACCTGGGAAGTTAAGGACAAAATTAAACTATGGGTAGACCAGCTGCCAGAATGCTGGAGGAAGCTGTTGCTAGGAATGGTCCTTAAGGAGTCACCACTTAAAAGCTCAAGATTTATTAGAGCCACTACCCCTCCCATACCCTGGACAGGAACGTTGATTAATGGGACCAGGTGGGTAAAGCAAGGAGTTCTAGTTGAATATAATAATCTCAATACATGGAAACAAATACAAAACATGGCCCCCGCCCAAGATGTATAAATCAAAAGAACTAGGCAGGAAACCAGTTACCTAACCTAGACAAATCTAACCTCAATAGACAATAGCTAGGTTCTATATAACCTATAAATCACCCCTTGCATCCTTTTAACTTAGACCAGTCCCTAGAATCTTAATAGACACCTAGTTACTAATTGGCACCTGAAAGTTTGTGCCCATATAGCTTCGTTGGCTATCTGATTGATAACTCTCTTGGTCAAAATAACCTATGTTTAACATGGTTGATCTGTGGGACCTCCTGTACTTTTCGATTATTTCTTTAACATGACTGATCTGTAAAACCTTCTGTACTTTTCGAAGTTATTTCTATGGTAACCGTTTCTGCTTTAATAATTACACTATGCACTTGCTCCATAGAATATTGTATAACCTCCCCTATAAAAATAAAGATTAATTCTTCTCGGTGAGTCAGTCGGGCCCAAAAAGCCTGACTGTCCTCTGGCACCCCACCTGGTGTCTCGCTCCATTTTCTTCGCCTGAGCCGTTCCTCCTTCGCCTGAGCCATTCCTCCTTCGGGGACCCTGAGACCCGTCGAGGCTGGACCCCAGCACCCTCTCTCTAAAAGCAAAACAGTGAAAGGCAGGAAGCTCCTGTGGCAATCACGGAAATGGAAATTACAAGGACACCTCCCACCCAGAAGACCCCCTCAGATTTTGCCACCACAAAGCTTGGAGACAAAGCCCCTGCCCTGGGAAATACATAAAATCCCAAGAGCTGACTGAGCACTCGCTCCTCTCTCTCCAGTTGGCCGGAGTCCACTCGGAGGCACACGTTTTGCTTCCTTCAGTGGCGCCCACACTGGCCTCTTCCCTTTTTTCCTGAGTAAAACTTGCTTTAGTCTCACACTGACTTGTTTATTCAAATTGACCCTGGGCCAGTCAAGGACAATAAGGCTGTCTGACAAACCCAAGTTTTAGGAACAAACCAGGACAGGCGCAGCCCCCGGTGTGTTGGAGGTTCAGTAACCAAAACCACTGTCGGCCCCTCAGCCCGCCCCCCAACTCCCTGCTCGTCACACCCTGTGTCACCCACGAGCGTCTCCTGATCCACTGCACCGGGACCCGGGGTGGAAGCCTCCGTGGGGTGAGGGGGTGAGGGGGGTGGGCCCGGCTGCGCGCACTCACCTGGGCCCTGCGCCTCAGCGAGACCGCCGCCATCGGACGCCGGGCGCGGAGCGGAGAGGCGACAAGGCTGGCCTTGGTGTCGGCGTTCCTGTCCCGGCCCTGGCACCGCTCACCAGAGCCGCGTCGCTGGGCCTCACGCCTGCTGCGACCACCAGCACTCTCGCGCCTTCTTCTCCTTTTCATGTCGGGACGGCAAGATCCTGATCGCGTAATAACGAAATAAGAGAAGAGGAAATGCCCGCCACTGGAAGGTACGGAAGTCCTGCCCTGCAGTACAGCCCAAACGGAAATGCGTCTTCTGAGGCTTTTTCGATCAGAATCGCTATGTTCTACGCCCGCCTTCTGGGTTGTGTAGTTCTTCCACTCCAAGGCCAGCATCCTCAGTTTCCTCAGCGGACTCTGGCAGGGGATTTTCGGACAGACAGCCCAACAAGCATGCCGAGTACTAGGGGCTATCACACCTTGGTGAACATCGTTCCTTCATTTCTTGGGCGAGGTAGTCTGTGGTGTGCTTGCACTTTTTTTGTTTGTTTCTTTTGCTTTGGGTTTAACTGCAGCTTTTGCCTATCTTTCTTCAGCACCTGCCATTTCTGACCTCCAGGCATCCTGTCTCTTTTTGATTCACGCCATCTGACTTATGGCTTCTTCATGTAGAACGTGTTTGGGGGAGGTTGCTCCAGACATAACACTATCTGTTCTGCCCTAGTTGTACCCACTTGGCAAAGTCAATGTAATAAAATATACACTAAGCCCTGGCTCGTGTGGCTCAGTGGATTCATTACCAGCCTGTGAACCAAAGAGTTTCTATTTCGATTCCCAGTCAGGGCACATGCCTAGGTTGCAGGCCCTGTCACCAGGTGGTGGCGTGAGAGGCAACCACACATTGATGTTCCCCTCTTTCTCCCTCCCTTCCCCTCTGTCTAAAAATAAAATGAAATCTTTTTTAAAAAATACACTAATACTTAAGGGCAACTGATCCTGATGCAATCAGAAATCTCAGCTCTTTTGGT
The DNA here is from genome assembly GCF_019186645.2 of Phyllostomus hastatus. Classification (NCBI taxonomy): domain Eukaryota; kingdom Metazoa; phylum Chordata; class Mammalia; order Chiroptera; family Phyllostomidae; genus Phyllostomus; species Phyllostomus hastatus. The sequence continues at coordinate 2,351,653 of NW_025333577.1, forward strand.
GAGCAGAGTGACTACCATCAAGACAAATTTGATCTTTTGCCTCTTGCTTAAATTATACATTTTTGAAAAAAAAATAAATGAAGTATATATTGAAGACCTCAAAGACATGCAATTACAGGAATTCAGTCCAGAAATTACATGTAGAGTTCCAGATGAACCAACTGAATATGACAGTCAAGGTAGTAACACTAATTTGTTGATGCATATTGTAATCTATTAAATATGCAATAGCACTATGTCAGAAATAACAAATGCCCTAGCTGGTGTGGCTCAGTAGATTGAGTGCTGACCTGCAAACTAAAGGGTCACCCATTCGATTACCACTTAGGGCACATGCCTGGACTGTGGGCCAGTTCCCCAGTAGGCAGGGTGTGAGAGACAACTGCACATTGATGTTTCTCCCCTCTCTTTCTCCCTCTGTTCCCCTCTCTAAAAATAAGTAAAGAAAGTCTTTTAAAAAAAGAAATAATTCTATATACCATAATTTAAAAATACTTCATTAAAAATGCAAAAAATCATCTAATCCTTCAATCAGTTGCATGCACTCTTTTTGCCTTTCTTGTTAATGAAAATGCATTGTCTCTGTGTTGGGAACAAGGAAATTAAGAACTAAATTTAACCTTAATAGACAAGAACCACATTGTAGCTAAAAAGAAATGATAAAAGAGCCAGAGTACAGTTAAGCAAACATCCCGTGTCTAGCAGATGCTCTCCCCTGGGTAGGCTAGATAAGCAATGCTTTGTAGTTTTAATCAGAAAATAAGAACCTAGCTAGCTAGAGCCAGGAGATTACTAGGTTAATGAACAAACATCCTGCCTTCCCGCCTTATGAAAGAATGCTTGGTTTGAAATTCCCGCGCACGGTCTTTGTAAGCGAATTACTAACTGCCACGTCTGCTTCTGTATAACGCTTGCTTGCCCGCCCATATATAAGAACGTAGTTGTAAGCGCTCACGGCTCTCGTTTGCAGCTCCTTGTGGGCACTGTGTTGCTGGACACTTTGAGAGTTCGCCCCTGCGCAGATTAAACTTGGCCAATAAAGTAACATCTTTGATACCCTGAAAGTCTCCGATACTTGTTCTCGCGTTTGCTGGATGCTACATCTGAACCTCAATAAAGCACATCACAATAAAAAAGGGTATGCCCATGAGGATGGAAATTACGGTATTGAAAATGGAGCAGCCAAAGAATTTAAATGCATGACTCATGGAACTGAACAGTGGAGTGGGGATTGCCTGGTGGAGTGGGGGGTGCTGGGTGGAGGGAGGCAAAGGGAGACAATTAAAACAACTGTAATAGCATAATAAGTAAAATATAATTAAAAAAAGAAAAAATTGACTAATGAATGCCTAAAAAGTGGAACAATAAATTGATGTTTCTCTTCCACTCTCTCCTTTCTTCATTTCTCTCTTCAAAATCAATAAATTTATAAAATAAAATTTTTTTAAAGTAAAATTATAAGTCATGGCTAGTGTAGCTCAGTAGATTGAGCGCCCGAACCAATGGGTCGTTGGTTTGATTCCCAGTCAGGGCACATGCCTGGGTTGCAGGCCAGATCCTCAGTAGGGGGTGTGGAATAGGCAACCACACACTGATGTTTCTCTCCCTCTCTTTCTTCTTCCCTTCCCCTCTCTCTAAAAGTAAATAAATAAAATCTTTTAAAAAATAAAATTATAAGAAAGGTATGCCCAGATTGAAAACTCTGGGAAATTTTACCAGAGAAATAACCTAGCTACCCCATCATACACATGACAAATATATGACAAAAAGTAGGGCAAACCTTTGAAAATAAAAAAGATGCATAATATAAATATAAATGAAAGCCTATTTATTTGCAATTTAAATATTAATTAGGAAAAGTTAATTGATGATAAACTTGGAGAATTGAATTTTGACAAAGTTATTGGTATTTTTGTTAGTGTGAAAATGGGATTGTAATTGTCATAATGAAATAGAACTGGTGAGTTACAGACATAGTAAAAAATTTATAGATGAGGTAATGATGAGTATGATATTCTCAATGCAATAACATTAGAAACACATTCAGGAATTATATTTAAGTAAATGAAGAAGTACATGTGTATAATAAAAGTTTACCAATGTTCAGCTCAGAATTCTTTTACATCATTACATGAAATATAATAAATAAGAAATTATGAGCTGCCATGGGCAGGTAGCTCAGTTGGTCAAATCATCAACACGACACACCAAGATTGTGGGTTTGATACCTGGTCAGGGCACATGTAAGAATCAATCAGCCCTGGCTGGTGTGGCTCAGTGGGCTGAGCACCAGCCTGCAAATCAAAGGGTCATCGCTTTGAATCCCACTCAGGGCAAATGCCTGGGTTGCAGGCCAAGTCAGTTCCCCAGTGGGGGAGGTACATGAGAGGCAAGCATGCATTGATATTTCTCTCCCTCTCTTTCTCCCTCCCTTCCCTTCCACTAAAATAAATAAATTAAAATCTCTAAAAAAAAATCAATCAATGAATGCATAAGTAGAACAACAAACCAATGTTTCTCTCCCTCTCTCTTACTTCCTCTCTCTATATAAAATCAATACATAAATTTAAAACAATATTAAAAGTAAGCATGCATGAAATGAAAATTAAAAATCAATAGTAATTTTAAAGAAATTTTGTCCTGTTTAAAACTTTAAAGGACTTTTTCCTGTCTCTCAGATTGCAGTAGGTGTTGAGGTCTCTCAACTCACCTTTCACCATCTGGACCAGCTGAGGAGTTTGCAGGTTATAGAGACTGCAAAGTTTGTGACACCCTTGATCTAAGACCACCCTTCAGGCTGCATGGGCTCCCTATGGGATTCCTGAGCATTTTTGGGATATGCTCTACCAGGCATTCAGCAAAGGAGATCCAAGCCGACAAAATCTGCAGACTGAGCATGTGCCACATACCAAAATACAAGGGACACACATTACCACACATCTCAGTTTAGTGGTAGAGAGAAGTATGCTTGCGTCTACAAGAAGAATGAAACTTTCCAGCTGGTGGACATGGCATGCATACAGGAGACCACCTACCAGCAAACCAGATGACATTTTCACAGCAGGATCTCACCTGGGACAAATACCCTAGGAAGGACACAGTTGAACCTGCAGATGCTCCCTCAGAGCACTGAGCAGAGAGAGAGAGTGAATCCATATGCCTGTGGAATAAATTCCAGAATCAACTTGGAGTAAGACTCATATGGACCCAAATTTAAGAAAATCCACAAGACTCTCAAGATTGTGGGAATTTAGAGCACACATGAAAATGGATGTTCCTCAGTTAATGAAGATGCTCTACTTGTAAGTGTAACAGCCACAGGACACTCAGTGATGTGTGACCTTAGAATACTATGATAAAGCATTTGACAGCATCCTCACACACAAAAAGATGACAAGCCCCTGTGGAGCACCAAGAGCATCTTCCAAACACTCACAACCACAGACGACCCTGTCATGTGAAAGCTGGAAAATACCTTGGGAAATACGTTGCCCACCAATGCCAGTATGGCCACACTAATGAGCTGTGTCCACTGTCTTAATTCCTGGGACACTGTCATCCAGAGAGTCTGGTTCAAACTCTGACAAGAGGCACAACTCTGACATTGACCTCCTGACAGTGAGTGAGACGGCCAATGAGCATGTCAGGGTGAAAGTAATTTCTTCAATTTGCCCTAAAACCTGGCCATCTGTGCCATTAAGGGGCATGTATGAGATCATGGCCACTTAATTTGAAGGTTCAGATTCACAGATAATAAAGATCCCCAAGTCAAAGGTGAATAGTTAAGCACTTTATTAAGCGAGACCAAAAAGAAAAGCAAGAATCAAGAGCATCCATCACCAGACAAGAAATCACCTACACCCAAACACAGACACTGGGGAACCCCAAGAGGCAGCAGTGGTCTGGGTTCGTTTGGGAACAGTTCTGAGCAAAGCGTCCTTCCCTTGGGTGGGATTCCAAAGTCGCACTTTGGGGCTATGATTAAATATGTTTTAGATAAACATGACTATGTGCCAAGGGCCTTGTGTGATTTTGACTAACTAACCATTCCATCTGGGAGAAGGGCCAATTCTCCCAAGGGAACAGCTAAAGATCAAAAGGTACTAATCTCCCAGGGAGAAGGGTCAGTTCTCCCTGGGAGACAGCACTATATTTTGCTTTTCCAATGAAGGTCACAACTCAGGCATAAACAGGGAGAATTTTTAGAGCCCCTTTAACCCTTCATCATGGAGTCAAATTATGTTGACCACACCTTCCCTTAGGCCTAAGTATCCTCTGAAGCTGATGAGATAATTAGTAAATGATTGTTGAAGAAATGAAACATGATATCATGGCTTTCCTTCAACACTTCTAAATTTATCAGCTCACAAATTACTATATTTTTCTTAGCTCACTAATTTTCCTCAAGTTCTTAGGAATAAAAAGGACCCACACTTTGTAGAAAGTAGAATTTCATGGTAGCCAAGTTTCCTGCAGAGCCATAGCTCAAGTTCATTCTCTCATATCTTAGAACTCAGTGTCCTTTATTTACCACCCTTTGAAACTTACATGTTCTCAGGCTTCATAGAGCATTTTCTCTTCTGGCTATTTAAATAATGCTCATTGTATAATGCCATAGAAAATCACTAATTGATTGCCTCTCACATGCACCTTGACCAGAAATGGAATCTGAAACTTCAGTAAGTACCCTGAGAATCTAATTTACAACCTTTCACTTAGTAGGAAAATAGCAGCCCATCCCACTGAACACAGGAGGCATAGCTAAGTGTGTAAGTGTGTGTGTTTAAAGATTTTATTTATTTATTTTGCAAGAGGGGAAGGGAGAGAGAAAGAGATGGAGAGAAACATCAACGTGTAAAAGATATATTGATCAATTGCCTCTCACATGCTCCCAACCATGGACCTGGCCTTAGACTTAAGCATTTGCCCTGAACAGGAATGGAACCAGTGACCTATTAGTTCACTGACCAGTGCTCAATCCAGTGAGCCACACCATCCAGGGGGTGTGCGTGTGTGTGTGTGAGTGTGTGTTTTAAATGTTCTGTATAAAGGTAGTTTACTCTGATGCCATCTTGGTAAGTAACACCAACAGTGTGAAGTTATATAGAATTCCTTCAGGGTGATGCTAGATTCAATCTGAAATACATTTAAAATCTGCATGGGAGCCCTGGTTGGCGTAGCTCAGTGGATTGAGTGCGGGCTGCGAACCAAAGCATCGCAGGTTCAATTACCAGCCAGGGCAAATGCCTGGGTTGCAGGCCACGGCCCCCAGCAACCACACATTGATGTTTCTCTCTCTCTCTCTTTCTCCCTCCCTTCCCTCTCTAAAAATAAATAAATAAATCTTTTTTAAAAATCTGCATGGGCACATAAACCATTACCTTCAAAGAACTTGGTGTATTTGAACTGATAGTTACTGTGTTGTGACCTTGAGTTCACTATTAAAAGGTTCACCCAAGCGGAGTCATGGAGTTAATTTGGTTATTATTGATAGTTTATATATCTTATACAATATGTCTAAATTCAGTTATAGTACCAGATAAAATTATTGATGGGAATGAAGTTTGTGTAGCACCCATTATCATGTGTAATCATGAAATGATTTAATATTCCCTTGGAAAAAAAAAAGAAAATACTGAGAGGCAGAGGGATATATGAGAGGGAACCTAAAAGAAACTTCGAGAATTTATTTATAAAATATTGTGTATTTATTTTTACATGTTGAAACTTTAGTCACCTTCAAAGAACTCTCCCTTTGATGCAATACACCTATCAAGATCTTTTCTTTAACTGCTTCAAGTTTTTTAACTCATTGATTTTGGTGGCTTTTAGTGTTTCTGCCATGTTTGTTTCTTGTCTTCCACCAAGGCCAAATATTTCTCTTTGAGGACTTTTTTAATCTAGGGAGACAAAAACAAAAATAAGTCACTTGGGGCAAGATTGGGTGAATAGGGAGGGTGGGGTATAGGGGTCATACCATTTTTGGTCAAAAACTGCTGAACACTCAGCACAGTGTGGGCAGGTGCACTCACAAATCACCCATCATAAAATGGGCAAATGTGTTGAGTCTTCAAAAAAAAATGCAATGAATACTAGGGCAAGGGGAAAAAATAAACAAATTGGATTACATCAAATTAAAAAGTTTCTACACGGCTAAAGAAACCATCATCAAAACGAAAAAGGAACTGACTACATGGGAGAACATATTTGCAAATGATACATCTGGAAAGGGTTTGATCTCCAAAATATATAAAGAACTCATATAACTCTACACCAGGAAGACAAAGAATCCAATTAAAAAATGGGAAAAGGACTTCAAAAGACACTTCTCCAAGGAGGACATACAGATGGCCCAGAGACATATATAAGGATGCTCAGAAACACTAGCCATCACAGGGATGCAAATTAAAGCTGCAATGAGATGTCATCCCACACCTGCCATAACAGCCATCACTATTAAATCAACAAAGAACAACTGCTGGTAAGGATGTGGAGAAAAGGGAACCTAGGGCACTGTTGGTAGGAATGCAGACTGGTGCAACCACTGTGGGAAAAGAGTATAGTTTCCTCAAAACATTAAAACTTGAACTTCCTCATAACCCAGCAATTCGACTGCTGGGAATATACCCTAAGTATTCTGAAACACAAATTCAAAAGAACTTATTTGTTAGGAATCGCTCTGCCTGGTTTCAGAAGCTGTAACCACCCCTCCTCTCCCCCCATTCCCATGGCTAAGGCTGAGTGAGCGACGAACCATAAGCTTCTAAGGAGACAAAGCTTCTCTCTCTGGCAGGGGTGCCGCTTCTGCTCCTTTTACTTCACCCTGCCTGTCTCCCGATGCTTAATCGGTTAGCCAATGACTGGTAAGATTCCCCAAGGGGGGAACGATTGAAGAAAGCCACGATCATGTGGGAGACCCAGGGAAGGACTTGAGGGGTTATAGCAAAAGGGCGTGTTGGACCCTAGCCCCTTGGCTTTGACATAGCTTGAGTCCTCATTCTGTCTGCAAGGAGTCTCCTAATCTCTTGGCTGCCTTACTTCCCCTGCCTGACTTAAGCCTGAAACAATGCCTTAAGCCTGAAACAATGCCTTAAGCCTGAAACCCTGCAGCCCTGTGCTGGAAAGGGCGGGTTCCCTAGGGCGATCAGACCTGATCAGACCTAAGAAAGAATATATAAAATCTTGTGTAACCTGCTTTGTTTAGAACGCTCCCAATGAAATGATAAGGGTCCAAGTGAGAAGTGAGTTTGTTCCTCAAAGTTTTATGGCCATTTAGCTATCTGACCCTGACTCAAAATAGGCCCTCAGTGCTGGGAGCCAGCCCAGCCCTGCTGTCTGACACAGTCACAGAGGGAGCCTTGCGTTGGCACAGCAGACACGGCGGGGGTGGGGGGGGTGGGGGGGGAGTACCTGGCACTCCTCTGCTTAATCACTGTATTACTACCCGTGCTTAGGGTCTATGTGATTTACCATGGGACTGGGACAAATGGCAATTCCGCAGAAGAAATACAGTTCTTCGGAAGTAAGAAAGAAAATGACAGCTCATTGGAGAGTGACTCCCCACCAGAGTGTTCTCCTAAGTGGGTTAGAGAGTTCAAAGAATGGGCATTGGGAAGATTATTATACACTCCACTTCTATGAAATGCTTAAGTGATCAGGGCCCCCATGGCGTTTATTGCCTAAAGACAATCAAAGATGGTCAGACATCAAAGATGGAAACAAATAATAAAAATGCATCAACACCAAGGTAGATGGCAGGCAGCCAAATGGACTGAGCAAAACAAAGATTATTACTTGCATAAGGTGACAGGGTTCTGGCGCTGAAGTGAGAAGTGACAGATACTAACCACATTGACCACAAAAACCTTCTGCATGGCCTTTGTCAGTGAGCTAAAACAGTCCTGTGCCCAGCTACATGCCCAGCTTGCAACTTTAGAATATATAGATTAAAATTAAGTTAAGCTTTAAGAAATTAAGGTGTTATATAATGTGGTAAAATGTGTTACTGATTAATTGCAAAGATTAGGAGCTAAAAGCTTGCACAATAATATGCAATAAACAGCTACTATTATGTGTCATATTTTCTGCAGAACAATGATAAAGCAAATATGCCTTGAAAACCTCACTTTTTTATTGCTTTCACATATGCCACATGTACACACCCAACTGTATAAAAATAAAGAACTCAAGAGCCCATGAGAGATGCCTGGCTGTTGAGCTTGAAACTGCACCTCTCGTGTCATTTCTCTGCCGATGCTGTCCCTCCATTGGGAATCCCTGGACCTGCTGGAGCTGGACTCCAGCAAGGAACATATCATAAGAAGAGAGTGTAAGTATCACCAAGGATGCTGGTCCTCACCCTCTTCTCTGAAAAGACCCATCAACCATAAAAATGCTATTTGGGCTGTGCATGCATAGAACCAAACTGATTTGGCTGATTGACCCACTGTGAATAATCAGGAGTAGGAATCTCAGTTGTGGGGAGAGTGTACTGGGAAATGGAATGAGAGTTTATGTTCAGAAGGACTTGTTCCTACCCCACTAACTCTGGTGCAAACATGGGGAGACTGGAAAGGAGGATGTGGTTGCTGAACATGGCCAGGACTGCAGGGAATAGATGGTGAGCACCATTGTCTCCTCCAGCCAGTCCTGCCAGAGTACAGGGTCAAGTGGGTACTGAGTTTCCTGTATGAAGAAGAGGTGAACACTTCACCAAGAAGATAATATTATAGATCTCCAGCATCACTTTTGAATATGTCCCAGGTATCATGTCCAGTTGTCCTCAGTACTGCAGAGTACATGTCAGTGACATGTACCAAAAACATTTGAAGGGTCAAACTGAGGCACAACATTCACCACAGTAGGTAAAATGGAAGCCAGTCATGCAAAAGATAAGTAAACATGCAGAAAGATAGTTTACTATGCCATGGTAGAGATTGCCCCCACCCACAGAGCCAGATTCATTAATTTGAACCCAGCCACTTCAATCTGACATTCGTCTACTCTGTGACCTTGAAAAACCTGACTCTTCTTCCCAATTGTCAACTTCCTCAAATATACAGTAAGATACTAATCTCTAGGGTGCTGTTAGAATTTTAAAAATGACCAAGCTCTGGCTGGTATGGCTCAGTGGACTGAGTGGCAGCCTGCAGAGCCAAGGTTGGTAGTTCAATTCCCAGTCAGGGCACATGCCTGGGTTGTGAGCCAGGTCCCCCAGTGGGAGAGGCAACCAATTGATCCATTTTCTCTCCATCTCTGTCTCCCTCCTTTCCCCTCTCTCTAAAAATAAAGTGAAATATTAAAAAAATCAAAATGATCAAAAAGCAAATCTTGAAATATTAGTACTTGTAAGGGTTCAGTGAGTTTCATAACTCTAGTGATCCTCATCAGGGTCATAGTTCCTGCCTTCATTAAATTCATAAGTTAATGAAGTGAGTTTTGGGGAGTTTTATTATCACTCAGATGCCCCAGTGGGGAAATCATACTGAGACCAAGGAGCCCTGAAGTCACATTGTCCACAAGGCTGAGTCCATGTGGACTGTAGCAGATATGGAGAATCTGAGAAGCTCCATTCATTTTCACAAGCACGTGGGGCAGAAGGTCCCAGTGATGTCTGGTGTGTGGGTGGCAACAATACGTGATGACTGATGGTATAGTCACTACTTTCCAAATAAGTACCAAGGCTGGGGTTATTAGCATTGACAGTGACACTGGCAGTGAGAAACTTCACAAAGAGAAAATGCAGAGAGCAAGGTTTTATTCACTTTCCAAGAGAGGACAGTGGCCTAAGTGTATGACAGGCAGCACTCTTGGTGAAAGGTTGGGGTTGTGAGTTTTTTATTGGGTTACAAAGGATGAGGTGTGTGCATATGGGTAGTCATGGCAATTAGGTATAAAATAGGTTTCAGGGTGATTATGCAGGGTTCAGTTTATTATGCTCTTATCTTTGGGTTTAGGTCCAGGCCTTTTGGTCCGATATGCCATATGTATAAGTTTCTAAACCACCTATGGGAAGGACATTTTCAGTAATCTCTCCAGTCCTGAGAAGAGGCTCAGAAAACAAATTAATTCTGCCTGACAGGGTCAAGAAGTGAATAGGTAGCTCTGGAAAAAGAGGGCCTAAAAGGGGACTTTTTATCCTTTCAGGGAGGAATGCTGCTTTTTAAAAAAGATTTCATTTTTAGAGAGATGAAGAGAGACAGAGAGGGAAACGTGAATATGTGCTTGCCTCTCAAGCACCCCTACTGGGGACTTGGCCCACAACCAATTCCTGACTGGGAATTGAACCTGCAACCTTTTAGTTGGTGGGGTAACACTCAACTCACTGTGCCACTCCAGCCAGGGCAAGGTTGCTTTTTATCCCTATTTTACACAGGAAAATACTGAGGCCATAGAGTGCATCACTTTTCTATAATCAAAACTATGGTCAATTATCTAAGATTTAAAGCCATATTGGAAGGCCCAAGGTATGAGGAGTTTAATCACTGACTCTTCTTTTGGACTTCTGACTCAACAAATACCAGTTCATACTGATTTCACCTGGAGCATCTACGGGTCCTGCAGCAGCCAGCAAACACCAGACAACACACCATAAAAACAAAAACTAAAAAGCAAGGCTTTTTAATTACAGTCCTATAAGTTTGAATTTACAAAAGTGATGAAGTGTGTTAATTGCTGAGGTCTGGCCACAACTGGGTCCAGGGGTTCCTGAAAGGTGGGTAAGGCGTTGGCGATGGGAGACAGATGACAACACGACTCAAAGGACGGTGAAGCTCTGTTCCATTTATTGCAAGTACAAGCAGGTTTTTATATTTTCATTTTTTGGCAGTGATTAACATTTGCGGTTAGGCGAAGCAGGAAATTTTCTACCTGGGTATCAGGTCATGCTAGTCTAGGGACCTTTTAAATCAGACATTAAAAATAGCTGTATGTATGAATGTCTTATTGTTTCTTAAAGTTTTTAGAATTTGTCATGGGGCAAAAGGATATGCTAGATTGAGTAGAGGTTATAGGTAATTTATTATAATGCCTTTGTGATGTCTAACTTAGCTATCTATCTATTCTATCTAAAATGTTTCTTTATATACTATGGACTCTGACTCCCTGGTAATTGTTTCTACATGCTTAGTTTGTAATAGCTAACCAGCTTTTCTTATTTCTTTGCCTGTCTAATTCTAATTGATATATATTCCTATTCAAGGTAAAAAAGGGGCTGTTACTCCAACAACTTTTAGACATTCAGGGGCTATTTCATTAGAGGGGATTTTGTTCTCTGGTCAAGAAATTATTTTGTACAACTTCATTGGAATTATGCGAATCAATAAACCTGAAATACAGGTATCTAACAATCCCACCACCTTTTGATCACCAAAACAAACATGTAAGGAGAGATAGACAGGAAATCCAGCCACAGTAAACCTTTTGACCTAAAAGGTGATAGACAATTTTATTAAATTTTGTAGGGTACAGGCCATTCTTGACTTTCTCATGTCTTATTCTATTTTTGTTTGGATAGTTCAAAGAGTTCTTTTTGGCAGCTGCTGCATGATAGGGGGAAATGTGGGCAAAATCCTTTGACAAGCTGGCGGAATAGTGACCTTTTTTGTTCCTTAGTTAATAAACACCAGGGAGGTCTGCTTCGAGCTAACCTTTCCATGAAATTTAGACTATTATAAGGCACTTGGACTCCATCCTTATTGACCATTCTAATGTCATCCTCATTATATGCTCCTGTATAAGGCAATGGGGGATCTGGAACCCTCTGGAGACTATTAGCTCCTCTTGGGGAATACCATAATTTGCCAATTAATCCAATATGCTACCCAGGGGTATCCCTGGGCTGTGGGTAGGGGTCTAATAGTTTTTTCTTGTTTTCTTGGAAACCCTTTGTATCTGTGGATAAGGAACAGGTGTGGGAGAATCTGCCAATAATTTAGCCTGTTGTAACTGATTCATGAATTCTTTTATGGGACAGTCAGGGATAATTTCTTACTCAGGTTTATAAACACCTTGTTTAAACAATTTGGGCATGATTCAATAGTCTGGGGAGAACTAGTTATCCCTTCAGAATTTCCCTCAAAGTTAATCATGGACTTACTTTGAGCCTCTTTCTCCTCACGGCCTGTTCTTATGGGAATCAGGGTACAAAGTAAGACCATGATTAATATTAGCAAGGAAATTATTAAGAGCAATCCCCAGGAAAATTACTGCCCCCCTTTGTATGCCATGTTCTCTTCCAGGAAGATGGATTCCTTGAATTCCTCCTTTCCACATTCGGACCTTGTCAGACAACATGGTTGGAAGAGGACGTGGCAGTTAATAATGCAGATTATTCTTTAAAGTATATGTGTACCTAGCACACTGTGTACCGCAAGAATAATCCAAGTCTTTTGGGCATGCTTTCTAATATTAAAAACAATTACTCCAAAAAAATTATTCCACAAAGTGAAAATTATTTTATTCAAGGAGTGAAAATGGGTGACATTACAACATAGAAATCTGTAGTTCCAACTGTCCTACTTGTTAAAGACAAGTTCCCCAAATTCATAAAATAGGTGAATTATGTGAGCACACATTTTGCTAAAAACATATCAGTAGTACATACAATTCTCCAAAAATGATCATAAATCCTTAGAAAAATGCAATTTAAACAGAAAGAGCATGAAAAACAAACAAAAAGAGTTAAATTATAAAATTTAAACAAATCTCTATTTTCTTAAGAGTGGGGAAATGCAACCCTCATACACTGAGTAAGAATGCATAAAGGCACAATTAGTTTAGATCATATTTGTTACATTCTTCAAAATTTCAACATTAAACTTCTGAGACATGTGAACATATAAAATCCCCTCACCTCTTCATCCATTCTCCCACTTCCCCTTCCATCTGGCAACCATCTAGTAAGGAACTTATTTTGCCTTGCTGTTTCTAAGAGCCTCTCTATCTTAAACCTTTGGCCTTTTCATTATGATGTGTCTTGGAGTATGCCTCTTTGTAAACATCATATTGGACTCTATGCTTCCCGGATTTGCATGTTTGTTTACTTCACAAAATTAAGGAAGTTTTCCTTTTTAACAAATATTTTATTTATTTTTATGGAAAGGGAAAGAAACATCATGAGTGGTTGCCTCTTGCACACGCCCTACCGGGGCCACAACTTGGCTCACAACCAAGGCATGTGCCCTGACTGGGAATTTAACCAGTGACCCTTTGGTTCGCAGGCCATTGCTCAATCCACTGAACCACACCAGCCAGAGCAGGAAGTTTTCTTTCACTATTTTATCAGAGATTTTTAATTTCTTGCTTTCTCTTCTCCTTCTGGCACCCCTGATTCAAATGTCATACCCCTTGAAGTTGTCCCAGAGGCTGTTGATACTATCCTCATTTTTTTGTGTTTTTTTTTAAAGATTTATTCATTTATTTTTAGAGAGGGAAGGGAGGGAGATGTAGAGAGAGAAACATCAATGTGTGGTTGCTGGGGGTTATGGCCTGCAAGCCAGGAATGTACCCTGGCTGGGAATTGAACCTGCGACACTTTGGTTCACAGCCCGCACTCAATCCACTGAGCTACGCCAGCCAGGGCTTATACTATCCTCATTTTTAAAAATTCTTTTCTTGTTGTGTGTTGTTTTTTGCTTCCTTATGATCCAAATCATTGATTTGATTCTCAGCTTCATCCACTCTACCTTTGTTTCCCTGTAAATTACTGTATCCTTCATTCCTCACTGGGTATTTTTCTACTGCTGATATCCTAAGTTCCTTGAGCATCCTAATAACCAGCATTTTGAAATATTCATCTGATCAATTGCTTATCTTCATTTCATTTAGCTTTTTCTGGAGTTTTGATCTGTCCTTTTATTTGGGCTGTCTTTGTCTCCTCATTTTGGCAGCCTCCCTATGTTTGTTTCTATGAATTAGGTAGAGCTGCTTTGACTCCATGTCTTCACAGTGTGGCCTAATGTAGTAGGTGTCCTATAGTGTCCAGTGGCACAACCTTCCCCATCACGCTAGCTGGGCACTCAAGGTGCACCCTTCATGTGGACAAATTATACCCATCTCTTGTAGTTGAGCCTTCATTGCTGTTGAAGATCAATGGGATTTACTCAGGCCAGTCAGGTACGAGAACTGGCTGTGACCACTGCCCACCACTCTCTACTCTACGTGAAAGATCAGTTGTGCAGGGGCAGGATGTTGGCACTCTGATGTGGTCTATAGCTGCCCACCACATGTGCAAGATCTGTCCCATCTGTGTTTTGCCCTGGGCCACCCTACCTGAAATATAAAACAATCTGAGATGGCTGTTACTTATGCTGAGCTTGGAGATTCCCAGGTGAAGCCAAGCTGTGAAACGAGACTGGCTGCTGCTATTGCCAGGCCTGGGGTTTACTGAGGACAGCTGCTGCTTGTTTAATAGAATTTAATAAGGTGTGAAGCATGAGTCAAAACCAGCCATTCATATGGAAAAGCAGCTTGGGTGGGACCTTAAGTTGAATAGGGCAGATTCTTTGGGGAATCTCCAGGGCAGGTACAACAGTGTTATAAGAGTTAACAGGTTGATAAGAGTATCAGGCATGGCACCAGCTTATCAGCTCTATGGAAGGAGGATACAGCAAAGGTACCTGTGGCCTCTGCTCACCTTGAAGAAAGACAATTCCGTTTTTCCCAGTAGACCAATGGTGCCATTCAAACTGCTATCCTGGTGCTGCAGCTCAGAGGGACTGAGTCTGTGTAATTGAGTCCATGTGTGGGTTCTTTAAGAGGACCTACTTGTGGCTCCAGCAGTTTCTTCCACTGACTCAGTCCCTGCTGCTTTTTGTTGCCGCCAGAAGTTGTGGGGACTTATCTTCTTGGCATTGGAATCCTGGTCTGGGGGCCCTGGTGTGAGTTTGGGATCCCTGGCTCCTGAGATATCACTCATGAATTTTTATCCATGTGGTTGTGATACCAGCCTTTCCATGTCTGCACCCTTCCTACTAGTCAGTATCGATGTTATTTCTTTAATTTTGTTAGAACTCCATTCAACTCAATTTCATAGTTGTCAGACTTCCATTCAGCTTCATTTCTGACATTCCTTAGTAACAGCTGTTCTACACCTTAGTAGTAATTTTGATGTGGCTGTTCAGAGGTGAGCCACGTCTGCCTATTCTGCCACCTTGACTGGAAGTTTCCCAAATTTTAACTTATGAAAATTTAATCCTTGTGAATTTCATGATGACAATAAAAATAGTGGTGACTCTTAAATTTCCACATTCACAGCACTCAAATGGTGTATCCATAGTGTAAATTCTCTCATAATAAGAAAAATCATTGATATAAAAAAAGACTTCCACATTAACTGCAGGCATAAGGCCATTCAGCTGTGTGAACTCTCTGATGACAACAGAGGTAACAGCCCCAGGAAAAAGATGTCCTACTGTCAGAGCACTCATAAAAGCTATCTCCTCTGTGAAATCTCTGATAACAGACAGCAGAGTTCATGTTAAAGATACCTCAGTTTTACTGTACCCAAAACGCCTTTAATCCTGTGTAAACACTACAGTTATGAAAAACACAGAGCTATTCATATCAGTTTTTCCACATTAACTTCACTGATATGGCTTTTCTCCAGAATGAATTCAATGGTGTTTAATAAAGGATGGTTCTTTTTGTAAAGTACTTCTTATATTCACTGCACTCTTGAGTTCTTTCTGCAATGTGAATTCTGATGAATACGAAGAAGAGAGCTACGGGTAAAAGACTTCCCACATTGAGAGCATTCATAAGGCCTTTCTCCAGTGTGAAGTCTCTGGTGAGAATTATAGTGGTGTTTCAACTTAAATGATTTCCCACATTCACCACATGCATAGGGCTTTTCTGCAGTGTGAACCCTCTTATGAGCATGGAAGGCAGAAGTCCTGGTAAAAGATTTCCCACATTCACTGCATTCATATGGCCTTTCTCCAGTGTGAAGTCTTAGATGAATATGAAGAAGACTGCGATTGGTAAAGGATTTCCCACACTGAGAGCACTCATAAGGCTTTTCTCCAGTGTGCACTCTCTGATGACAATTAAGGTTGTATTTCATCTTAAATGATTTCCCACATTCACCACATTCATAAGGCTTTTCTGCAGTGTGAACTCTCTGATGAGAATGAAGGGCAGAGCTACTGGTGAAAGACTTCCCACATTCACTGCATTCATAAGGCCTTTCTCCAGTGTGAAGTCTCAAATGAATATGAAGAAGAGAGCGAGTGGTAAAACTTTTCCCACATTCCCTGCACTCATAAGGCCTTTCGCCAGTGTGAACTCTTTGATGATAAAGGAGATTCCAACTACTGGTAAAAGATTTTCCACATTCACCGCACTCATATGGCCTTTCTCCCCTGTGAACTTTCTGATGATAATGGAGGGCATTAGTACGGGTAAAGGATTTCCCACATTCACCACACTCATAAGGCCTTTCTCCAGTGTGAACTCTCTGATGACCACGGAGGTTCCGGCTACTGGTAAAAGATTTTCCACATATATTGCACCCATAAGGCCTTTCTCCAGTGTTAACTCTTTGATGTTTACAAAGGTCAGAGATACTGGTGAAAGATTTTCCACATTCACTGCCTTTATTAGGCCTTTCTCCAGTGTGAACTCTCTGATGAACACAAAGGGAAGAGCTATTGGTAAAAGATTTTCCACATTCACAACACACAAAACGCTGTCTTCCTGTAAGAAATCTCTGGTCCTCAACAAGTGTGTCATCGCAGCCAATGGCTTTCTTGCATTCTCTTGGGATGTAATACTTTTTACTTTGAAAAGTCATTTTGGATTTAGCGATTTTGTTTGCTCTGTGCATGGTATGAGCATCCAGTTGCTCAATATGTCCTGGGATGATGACAAAGCATTTTCCTCCCTTACTAGAGGTACAAGGCTTCCATGATGCATTGAAATTGGAGCTCTTTGCACTTGAGACTCTGTCCACACTGCCTATGAAAGAATTCTTTGTTGTATGCTCCTCCTGGTGCTTGTTATACTGTGCACTGAAATAAAATGGTTTTGCACATGCCCCACACCTCAGCAGTGTGGGCCTTTTTTGTATTCTGTGCTGGTCAACCATGAGGAAAATGTCTCTCAAGATAGGCTCACAACTCTCACAGGGGTGGCTATTCTGGGAAGACTTGGCAGACTTAGGATTCTTAGCCTCCAACTTTCTTACAGAAATATTGTGTTCCATGGGTGCCACCATGTCCTCTGATCCGCAGCAGCAACCTGAAGAAAAACAAGTGCTAGTGAAGTACATAGTGACCTATAGGGAGGAGGTTTATTCAACACCAATTTGAATCTGAAACATCTGACATGCATCTATGTGATGATTTCCCAGATTAGTGAGATAGGCTCTGAGAAAGGCCTCAGGTCAGTAGATAATGGGGACCTCATTAAACAAAGGACACTAAGATAGGAAGGGACACAAGGAAGAGAGGCACAGTTTACAAGTTGTTCCTCTGCTAATGGCTGCCTGGAAAACCCTTCCTCACTGACGTCAGACTGTACACTTGGGTATGAATGTGCCCCAAACCATGAAAATCAACCACAGCAGAGTATATGCTGTGCAGGTTTTGTATGGAATATGTGCACAATTCAGGACAAAAAGGCATTAATCAAAATTGAAAAGCACACCAAAGTGATTCCTCAGAGAAATGGTTGTGGTGTTAAGGTTAGAGAGGTGAAGATTAATCACAGCTGGAAGTCAGAGGAGAAAGGAAAACTATTAAAAGTGACAAACTGGCAATGTGGCAACACTGGAAAAGGACAAGTAGATTAAACTGTAGGCACTGGCAATGGTGACAAAATACAGTTAAAGAGAACAGGTTCCTCATTATATTTTAATAACGTCATGGAAGCAAATTTTCCCCAATGGCCATTAATTAATGCCAGATCTTCTGTGAGCCTATCCTGTCCTGGCTGGACTCATGTCACCCGTGTGATATACAAAGGACTCTTCTACTTCCCTCCCAATTAAGTATTTACATGGAATACCGATGATGGAACTTCAAAGAGAAAACAGACGAGATGAATAACCAGCACTGTCATAGAACAACTCTGTATAAACAAACCAAAAGAGAAAGATCTATGTGAATGACAATAGCAATGTGGCAGAAGAAAAGATACAAATATTCTACCCCTTCCAAAATAATCAGACAATTATCCATGATAAACAACATCCCTTCAGAAATGGAAGAGAGGCTTAAGAGACCAGTAACTCCAAAGAGCGATAAAGTAGAGCATAATATGAAGTGGAGTTGGAGTGCAGGCTTAGCAAATAAGGTTAGATGCAAAACACAAGGGTAAAACCTTGGAGACACAGCGCTTATGTTACCATTGATTCTAGTGGCCTGTTTTGTGTCACTAAAACTCCAAAAGAGATTGTTAAATAGTTGGAAGCTGCAGCCCTGGCCACTGATCAACCCTTCAATCTTCAATAGAGTGACCTAGCTCATGGGGCTACAAGAAGAATGGGAAGTGAAACATCATCACTCCAGACACAACAAACCACTTAGAAAGTACCATTATGTGCATATGCAGAAAAACCAGTTCTATAAACAGAATTGGCCCATAAGTAAAAAATAATAACTGTTTAATCAAATATCACACAACACTAAGACAAAGGGAAATATGAAAAAAAAGTGACAAAAGACACATCATAATTTTAATGTGAATTAAACAAAAAAACTGGAGGTATAAAAACTATGAGAAAAATAATTCAAATAATAATTTTTAAAAACATCAGTTGGAGCCTTGGATGGTGTTGCTCAGTGGATAGAGTGCCAGACTGTGAACCAAAGCATAGCGGTTCAATTCCAAGTCAGGGCATATGCCTGGGTTGCAGGCTGGGTCCCTAGTGGGGAGCATGCAAGGGGCAACCACATGTTGATGTTTCTCTCCATCGCTTTCTCCCTCCCTTCCCCTCTGTCTAAAAATAAATAAATAAAATCCTTAAAAAATAAACAAAAAAAATCCAAAAACATCAGTGAGGCACAGGCGAATACACATGGAACTCAACATAATGAACAAGCAAATATGGGAAAAAACATGGAGTTCAGAAATATAGAAATCATAAAAGAGAATGAAACAGAAATTTGGAAGTTGCAGAAAATTATGAATGAAATGAAAAATGCAAAAGACTTTCAAAAGCAGACAAGATCAAGGAGTAAAATGAATATATCACCTCAGAGGCAGGCGATTTGAAAACATCCATGTAAAAGAAAAAAACTGAAGACGGCCTATGTGAATACTAAAACACCACAGAGATAACCTATATTTGTATTATGGGGGTCCCAGAGGGGGTGAAAAAGAGAAAAAAAGAGAGCAAGAGAAAAATGGAGAGGAAGAAGAAGCATAACATTTTTAATTTAAAAAATGAGTTAAAGTTCAACCTGAAAATATGAAAAGAAGTGTGAATAGTCATCTTAAAGATCCTCCCAGGTCCCAGTACACGTTTAATGCAAACAGAACTTCAGCAAGATACATTATAATAAAAGTGTCAAAAATCAAAAACAAGAATAAGTTTGAAAGACCAAAGAGAATAGACACTCCTATATAAGGACAACACTCCCCATAAGGCCAACGACAGATTTCTCTGAAAAAACCTTGCAGTCTTGGAGAATACCAAATGATGTATTCAAAACACTAAAGGAAAATATCTGCAAACTGGCAATACTTAATCCAGAAAAGCTCTTCCTCAGAAATAACAAGGAAAAAAAACACATTTTCCTGGAATGACAAAATGTGAAGAAGTTAATTTCCATTCATCCTGACTTACTAGAAATGTAGGGGGCTGGGGTGGAGGAGAGATACATCAGCTAAAATAAACACATGCTACATAGAAATAGAAGCCTGTAGCAAAGTATAAAATACTCTGGTAAGGCCAGGATGTCATCAAGTTCTGAATACTAGAACAGTTCTTGGTGAAGTATACTTTATTTAACTCTACTGTATAGGATAAAAATTAAGTGTATTGAGAATAACAATGGTGACAAGAATTTGTAAATAGACACACAATATAGAAAGACGTGAACTGTGACATCAAAAATATAAAGTGGTGATATAGCAGGGAGTCGAGGGTAATTTTTTTGCATGCAAGCAAAGCTGTTTCAAGGTTACAATGAAGTGTTAAGAGTATGAGTTGTTTTATGAAGTTTAATAAAAACAAAACACAAGCACAAGCCTGTCTAATGGATGCCCAAGAGAAAGAATCAAATCTAAAAAAAAAAGAAAAGCAAGATAGGAAGACAAAAAAAGAAGTACACAAGAGGCAGAAAACATGACAACGTGGCAATAGTAGGACCTTCAAAAAATTCTTCAATCAGTCCTTGGCTGGCATGGCTCAGTGGCTTGAGCACCAGACTGCAAAGCAAACTGTCGCTGGTTTGATTCCCAGTTAGGACACGTGCCTGAGTTGTGAAACAGGTTCCCTGGTGCAGAGCAATGTTTCTCTCTTTCTCCCTCCCTTCCCCACTGTCTAAAAATAAATATTTTTTAAAAAAATTCTTCAATCAAGAGACATAAGAGTGACTGATGGAATAAAAACACAAGATACAGCCCTGGCTGGTGTGGATAAGTGGATTGAGTGCCAGCCTGCAAACCAAAGGGTTGCTGGTTCTATTCCCAATCAGGGCACATGCCTGGGCTGCAGGTCAGGTCCCCAGTAGAGGACACATGAGAGGCAACCATACATTGATGTTTCTCTCCCTCTCTTTATCCCTCCCTTCCCCCTGTCTAAAATAAATAAATAAATAAATAAATAAAATCTTTAAAAAAACAACAACAAAATACAAAAGCATTTGATATCTGGCTTTCTGGCTACTGTCATCTGTTTGCCTCACATAAACACTTAAAAAATTCTTATCATAGGTGAAAAAGATGAAGGGATTAAAAAGTACAAATTGGCAGTTACCAAGTAATCATTAGGATGTAAAGGACAGCCTAGAGAAGGGGTGTCAAACTCTTTTTCACTGGGGGCCACATTAACCACGCAGTTGCCTTCAAAGGGCTGAAATAATTTTAGGACTGTATAAAAGTAACTACTCCTTAACTGTTAAGGAGTTGAAATTACATTTGGCCCTTTGAAGGCAACTTCAAGGCTGATGTGGCACCCGGTGAAAATGAGTTTGATACCCCTGACCTAGAGAGTATAGTCAATAGCATTCTACCAATAACGTATGTTGTCAGACGAGTGTGAGATTTATGGAGATGATCACTTAGTAAGTTATACAATGTCTAATCATAAAACTAATATAAAAATATATGTCAATGATATTTAAAAATAAAAATATTTACAGAAATAAATAAATGAATGAATAAATACATTGATGCCTGGTTAAGCTTACCTTCTGTTCCAAAAAAAAAAATTCCCACAAGACACAATATATGCTTTTTCCAAGAGATAATTAATCTTTATGGACACAAATACACTCAAAGAGATGGAAAATATATTCCATGCAAGTAACACTAAAGAGAGAAAGAAGATAACAATTTTAATTACTATGTACCCAACCAAGAGCACCTAAGTGCGTAAGCAAACGATATGAGATCTGAAGGCAGAAAGCACAATGCAACAGTACTAGACAACTTAAACGTTCCCCTTTCAACAATGGATCATCCCTTTGGAAAGCAATAAGGAATTATTGAAGTTTGAATACATAATAGAGGAAACAGACTTAATGAACATATGCATAGTCCAGCCATGGCCAGGTAACTTAGTTAGTTAGAGCATTGTCCCATGTACCAAAAGGTTGCAGCTTTGATTCCTGGTCAGGGCACAAACACAGGTTGCAGGGACAATCCCCTGTTAAAGGCATGTATGGGAAGAAACTGATCGATGCTCTCCTCTCACATTGGTATTTGTCCTTCCTCCTACCTCCTTCTCTCTAACAATCAATAATAATATTTTGCAGTGAGGATTAAAAAATATATAGTTGTAGAAATGATAGAGAAAATTTAAAAATGCTTTTTCTCACTAATCAGTGTGAAATCTATTAGACTTCCAGCAATACCAGTAACCTCAAATCCTTCCCTGAAGATTCTATACAGCAGGTATGGGGGCAGCAGGGAGAATAGGGGGCACTGCAAGTAAACCAGCTCTGTCAAGTTCAGGATCTACCCAGAAATCTAGAAAAGCAAACAGTGTGCACAATCCACATGTGAGGACAGAGCAACCCCTGAGGAATGAAGGCCTTGGGGGGATGCAAAGCCTAATCCAAGTGATTGGTGAGATGGAGGGCTTTTTTTTTTTTTAATTAACATGAGTTAGTTTATTAAAATTGCCAACAATGAAGAACAAAAAGGACTTCTGGACACAGGATTGGGGTAAGCGTGACTCCCGTTGCTGCTGTCCATTGCTATCTGAGTACAAGTCTGGGTGTCAGGACCCTTAGAGCTTAGGACAGAAGCAAACTGCAACCATGAGGAAAGGGGGGTGCAGGCAGTCCAAAGAACAGTGCGCAGCGAGAGTCAGTGTCTTACCCAGTGATGATACAAGAGCATAGTTCTCTAGCATCACATCGAGGTACAGGCGTCTCTGAGCCTCATCCAGGAGGAGCCATTCTTTCCTGGAGAGGTACACGGCAACGTCCTCAAAGGTCAAAACGACCTGTCAGAATTAAAACAAATGAATCCAGAGTCTGTCTCAGACTCTGAAATCCTAATATTCCCTAACTGAATCCCTTGCAGGGCCTCCCCAGTTCAGAGAAGACACCAGTGCTTGGTGTCAAAGATGCCTACTGTCTTATCAGTCTCATTTATGACTCTCATCACCCTCCACAAAGTAAGGCAGATGAGGAAGTAGGGCAGATAAACTGCCACCTAAACTTGGGTACATGACTCCAGGGCCCCATTCTTCCTGATAAACAGTTCCACTGAGTCTCCCAGATCACTCCTCCAAAACAGAGCCAAACATGGGCTTATGCTTCCCCCTTATGTCCCAACACCAGGTTGGGAGGACCATCAGCTCATATTCCCTCTAGCTGTGCATGTTACTGTGTGATCTCTACCTGCTTTACATCTTCACACCCAAGTTCACTCTCTCAGCTCTGCCTCCTTCACCCTCATGTACAAAAGAGCTTCCACTTTTGCTTCACTCCATCATGGATCCTTCCACAGATTTACAGAATCATATGTTCAGGTGCTCACAGGGTGTTTCCAGTCACTGCTCTTCGAACTTTTAAAAGTGTGAACCAAAACAACATTCTGATATTCCCAAAGAGAATTAACCTACCACCATCCTCCCCAGCCCAGTTGATAGAGCCTCCACTGCTTCAGCTGCTAGGACCAAAAGTGCTGCAGTGGTTTTGAGCTCTTTCCTTTTTTCCTGCAGCTGCAAAATATGAAGCTGTACTTACCTGTCTTTTTTTTTTAAGATTTATTTATTTACTTACTTATTTACTTATTTATTTTTAGAGACAGGGGATGGGAAGGAACGAAACATCAATGTATGAGACAAACATTGATCAGTTGGTTCTCGCATGCCCCCAACTAGGGAACTGGCCAATAACCTAGGCATGTGCACTGACTGGGAATCAAACCAGTGACCTTGTGGTTCACAGGCCAGCACTCAATCCAGAGCCACACCAGCAGGGCCATAGTGGCCCTTCTTAAAAAATGGAAGAGGGCCCTGGTTGGTGTGGCTCAGTGGATTGAGTGCTGGCCTGTGAACCAGAGTCACTTGTTCAAGTCCCCAGTCGGGGGCACATGCCTGGGTTGCGGACCAGGTCCCCAGTTCAAGAGAAAAATCACACATTGATGTTTCTCTCCTTCCCTAAAACAAATAAATCTTTTTTTTTTTTTTTAATGAAAAGGCAGGGTGGTGGAAGTGGGTATGAAGTGGATAAATGGTAATGGATAAAAACACAATAAAAAAAAAATAAAAGATAACCCTGACTGGTACAGCTCAGTTGGTTAGAGTGCAGTCCCATAAACCAAAGGGTTGTGGGCTCCATTCCTGGCTGGGGCACATACTTGGGTTTCAGGCCAGACCTCCAGTTAGGGGTGTCCAAGAGCCAACGGGTTGCTGTTTCTCTCCCTCTCTTTCTCCCTCCCTTCCCTTCTATCTAAAAATAAATAAAACTTTTTAAAGAAATAAAACATGTACCAAAATCCAACCTTTTCTCCTACCTCTAACGCCCAACTCTGGTCCATCTGCTATGAATTACAGAACCTGCCTGGTCCAGGGCTCCCTGCTCCTCCATTCATCCCCATCATGTTTTCCAGTACGCAGCCAGATGGAGCCTGTTAAACCCAGGAGTCGCCAAGTCCTTTCTCTTATGCAAATGCACTATTATCTCCATAATAGATACCCAAGTTACCATCTGGCCACTTTATAAATCTGATTCTTGTACCCCCTTCTTCCTTGTCTTTAACACAAAGGAGACCTGAGTGACCCACATCCAGCTCTGTGGCACCTCCAAGAATTTTTCAGTGCAGGTGTCCTTCCCTGGATAACCTGCCTTAACTGCTTACACTGGCTGTTTGTGGGAACCAAACAAGTGTGGGGCAGGGAGGCACATACTAAACCTGACAGCTTAAGAGTGTTCTCCCATGGCCTTACAAACTGAGAGACTGAAAAGCCTCTACATATGGTCTGAAATTAAAACTTTCTAACTAAAAGTGAGTCATGGCAAATAGTCATGTCCTAGGCCTGTGTCTTTCCCGAGGAAGGTCAATTTTTACCTTAAGTAAGCCCATCTTTGCATTTTTGCTCCTTTGTAACATAGCTTTGGAATTTCAGGATAATATCCTTTTTACTTACCACTCAGGGCACAAACACTGCACCAGAACAAAGACAAAAAACACTGCAGTGTTATTATTTTTGTGTTAATTAACTAAATATTAACTACCTTATACCCACCAATGTAAGAGAATCATGTTTCCATTCATTTTTACTTTTTATCTAAAAACAGTGATTTTCCTGCTTTGTTTTCTCCCACCTCCCTAACCTATCACCAATGGGTTTCAAGTTTCCATTTCTACTTTACTTCCTGATTCTGATGTATGAAGTAAATAGTAAAACTGCCATTTTCTGAAGTTTTCACACTCCCTTGAGATTTTGTCTTAACTTTACTTCTCAATTTGACTCAAATTAGTATAAAAAAAACCTCTCTATAGTTTGAATGTTTCTTACCTTGACAACAGAAATGGAAAATGGGAGCATCTTGATATTACCTGTGACCTGCACTCAGGATTGGGGTATCCCCAGGGTCCCCACATCCAAGAGCTAGGACATTAGCAAGGGAAGAGTCTTTTGACACTATAAGATAATGTCACCACCAGGCAGGGACTGAGACACCCTGTCCTTCTTTGTCTAGTTTACAAAATAGTTTTCAACTTCAGAACCTATGGGGGAAGTCTCAGTCAACCACCGTTAAGCTCCAGGTAAGCAGGTCTCAGCTGTACCTAGAACCATCCCTGGAGTACTGTGACCTTCAGCAAGTGTTTCCTCAATGCGGCCGCTTACCAGCCCTGTGACCTTCAACAATGGCTCCTCTTCTTGTGCCTGTCATCACCACACTCCACTGGGTTTTCTATCTCAGAAGGATCTAAAAGGCTTTCAAAACCGTGACACAGCCTGTCTGTCTCTCTCTCGGTTCAAGACCTTCTCCAGCTCCCAGAACCATTAGAATGAATGTGCAACCCCTCTGCCTCCCAGTCAGGACGTGACTCCGCCTCAGACTGTTGAAACCAGAGGTAAGGCCGATCCCAGTTCGCTGTCTTTCCCGGTCAATGATATCTGCACGTGCTTAGAAGGCTGCACCTCGGCTGGTCACCCTCGCCCACCTCGTCACACCGTGGGTCACCTACTAGCGCCTCATGGTCCCAGACGCAGGGGTCCGGGCTGCAGGACGTGACAGGCGTCCCGCACCCGGGCTGCTAGGCTCGGTGGGCTGAGGGCGCAGGGCCCGGGGACGTGCACTCACCTCAGCCCGTCGCCTTAGCGCGGTCACCGCCGCCATCGGACTCTGTGGCCGGAGAGGAGCGGCCCTGCGGGCCAGGAGGGTGTCCCTGGTACTGGGGTTACTGTCCCAACCCTGACGTCAGACACCCGGGCAGCGTGCTTGGCCTCACAGTTCCTATGGGGAGCAGCTTCCTAGCGCCTTGTCCTTCCCATACTGTGACCACGAGACCCTGACCAGGTAATAGGGAAACTGAGAGAAGAGGAAATGCCCCCAGGAGACCCACGGAAGTCCCGCCCTGCAGAATGGCCTTAACGGAAATGCTTTTTCTGAGTCTTTATTGACTCAGCCTAGTGATATTCCACGCCTGCCTCTGGGTAATGTAGGTTTACACTCCAAGGCTAAGATCCTGTATTTCCTGAGCTGACTCCAGGAGTGGATTTGCAACTTTATACCCTAAGAATACCCTGAGAATACTCAGTGCGTTCTATCGCTCTCTATTGGATGTCATTTCTTGGGCGAGGAAGTCTCTGCTACGCCAGGCCTTTTGATTCAGGCCATGGGGCATGTGCCTTCTTCATGCCGAATGTGGTTGGGAAGGTTGCTCCAGTCTTTAATGCTACCTGTCACGCATCAGTTGGACCCACAGTCCAAATTAAATGCAATAAATAATACACCAGTACTTAAGTGCATCTGTGCCTGATGTAGCCAGAAGTCTTAGCTCTGCCTGAACAGCATTAATAGAGTCCTAACTGATTTGATCTGATGCCTCTGACTTAAATTATACATTTTTTTTTTGCAAACAATGTAGTACATGTTGAAGACATCAAAGACATGCAAGTACAGGAATTCAGCCCAGAAAGTGCATATAAAGTTCCAGACCACAAACTAAATACGATAATAAAGCTAGTCACACTAATCTATTTGTTCTTAAGTGAACATTGTAGTCTATTAAATATGCAATTATACTAGGTCGAAAATAATGTAAAACCATAATTTTAAAACACTTCATTGATTAAAAATATAAACCATTATCTGAGCCTTCGTTGAATTGCATGCTATCTATTTGTAGGTAGAGGGTCATAAATACATATTTTCTGAAGCTCAATAAAGCACACTACAATAGAGGGGAGTATGCCCCCATTAGAAAATCTGTGATATACACTAATAACCTAGTTACCCCATCATACATAGGACAAATATACCACAAGAATATACGACAAACCTTCAAAAATAAAAATGATGCATAATATAAACATAAATGAAAATCTAATTCTTTATAATTTAAATATTAATAAAATAAATGAAACAACAAATCTATGTTTCCCTCTCTCACTTCCTCTGTAAAATCAATACATAAATTTAAAACAAAATGATGTGTATGCATACATGAAATATAAGTTAAAAATCAATAGTAATTTTTCTGAAGGTTTTTCCTATTTAAATATTTAAAGGGCTTTTTTTTTCTGTCTCTCAGATTGCAATAGATGTTGAGTCTCAACTCATCTTTCACCATCTGGACCAGCTGAGGAGTTTGCAGGTTGCAGAGATTGCAAAGTTTGTGATACCCTTGATCCAAGACCACCCTTCAGGCTGCGTGGGTTCCCTGGGGGATTCCTGAGCACTTTTGGGATATGCCCTACCAGCCATTCAGCAAAGAAGATCCCAGCCAACAAAGTTTGCAGACTTAACACGTGCCACATACCAAAATACAAGGGACACATGTTACAACCCCTCTCAAAATGGTGTTGAAAAGAAGTATGCTTATTTCACAAGGAGAATGAAACTTTCCAGCTGGTAGACACGGTATGCATTCAGGAGACCGCCTACCAGCAAATCAGATGACATTTTCACAACAGAATCTCACCCGGGACAAATGTCCAAGGAATAGAACACAGCTGAATCTGCAGATGCTGCCTCAGAGCCCCAAGTACAGAGAGAGTGAATGCACATGCATGTGGAATAAATTCCAGAGACAATTTGGAGGCACATTGGGACCGAATTTAGCAAAATCCACAAGACTCTGAAGTTCATGGAAACTGGGAGGAGACACAGAAACGAGTGTTACTTAGTTAATGAATATTCTCAACTTGTAAGTGTAAGAGCCGCAGGACATCAAGTGATGTGTAGCCCTAGAGTACAATCATAAGGACTTTGACAGCATCCCCACAAAAATACAACAAGTCCCTGTGGAGCAAAGAGAGCATCTTCCAAACACTCACAACCACAGACAATCTTGTCATCTAAAAGCTGGCAAATACCTAGGGGAATATACTGCTCATTGATGCCAGTCTGGTCACAGAAATGAGTTCTATCCACTCTCTGTAATTCCCAGGACAATGTCATGCAGAGAGTGCAAATCCAAGCTCTTCTTTGACAAGATGCATAACTTTGACTTTGACCTCCTGACGGTGAGTGAGAGAGCCAATGAGCACTTCAGGATGAAGGTAATTTCAATTTGCACTGCACCCTGGCTATGGAGTCAAACTACATCAAACACACCTTCCCTTAGACCTAAATATCCTCTAGACCTAAATAACTAGTAAATGATTGTTGAAGAGATGAAACATCATATCATGGCTTTTCTTCAAGGCTTCTAGATTTCTCAGTTCACTAATTTTGCTTAAGTTCTCATGAATGAAATAGACCCACACTTTGGAGAAAGCAGGATTGCATTGTAGCCAAGTGTCTGCTCAAGTTAATTCTCTCTTTTCTCAGAACTCAGGTTTTTAAAAAGAATTTATTTATTTTTAGAGAGAGAGGAAAGGAAAGAGAAAGAGGGGGAAACATCAATGTGTGGTTGCCTCTCGTGCACCCCCTACTGAGGACCTGGCCCATAACACAGGCCTGTGCTTTGACTGGGAATTGAATTCTTTGGTTCACAGGCCTGGGCTCCATCGCTGAGCTACACCACCCAGGGTAGAACTCAGTGATTTTATTTACCACCC
Organism: Phyllostomus hastatus; assembly: GCF_019186645.2. Classification (NCBI taxonomy): domain Eukaryota; kingdom Metazoa; phylum Chordata; class Mammalia; order Chiroptera; family Phyllostomidae; genus Phyllostomus; species Phyllostomus hastatus. Next base: position 2,380,514 of record NW_025333577.1, read on the forward strand.
TTTGAGATTTACCTGTTCTCAAGCTTCATAGAGTATTTTCTCTTATAGCTATTTAAATAATGCTTATTCTATACCTCCATAGAGAAATATCAATTGATTGCCTCTCAGACACTCCTTGACCAGAAATGGAATCTGAAACCTTGGCAAGTGCCCTCAACAGAGAATCAAACTTGGAACATTTTGCTTAGCAGATTGATGCCCACCCAACATTGCCACAGTGGTCAGAGCTCTGTGTGTGTGTGTTTTAAATGTGCTGTGTAAAGTTATTCTACTCTGAAGACATGTTAAATAATCCCAACAGTGTAAAGTTACATAGAATTCCTTCAGGGTGATACCAGGTTCCATTTAAAATACATTTACAACCTGCTTAAGCACACAAGCCATCATCTTTAAAAACTTTGTGTAGTTCATTTGATAGTTACTGTGTGGTGACCTTGAGTTCACCTTTAAAAGGTTCACCACAGCAGAGTAATGGAATTAATTTGATTATTAATGATAGTTTACATATCTTATGCAATACATCTAAATTCATTATAGTAAAAGACAAATTAATGGGGATGAAGTTGGTGTAGCACCTATTATCATGTGTAATCAATAAATTATTAATATCTCCCTGGGTGGGAGATATAGCTCAGTGGACTGAGCACAGGCTTGAAACCAAGGGGTCGCCGGTTCAGTTCCCACTCAGGGCACATGCCTGGGTTGTGCGCCAGGTCCCTAGTGGGGGCCACGTGAGAGGCAACCATACATGAGTGTTTCTCTCCTTTTCTCCCTCCCTTCCTTCTCTCTAAAAATAAATAAATAAAATCTTAAAAAAAAAGAGAGAGAGACCACATTCAGGAGAGTAGGAACATTAAAAAAAAAATTAATATCCTCTTGAATGCTGGCTGGTGTGGCCCAGTGGACTGAACACCAGCCTGCAAACCTAAAGGTCACTGGTTGGATTCCCGTTCAGGGAACATGCCTGGGTTGGTCAGGTTCCCCACTGGGGGTGTGCCAGAGGCATGATGTTCCTTCTCTGGTACATCAATATTTCTCTCCCCCTCTTTGTCCTTCCTTTCCCCTCTCTAAAAAATAAATGAAATCTAAAATTCTTTTAAATCCTCTTTAAAAAAACAGTGAAAGATGCAGAGGGATATGAGAGGGGACCCAGAAAAACCCACTGGAATTTATTAAAAATTGTGTAGTCTTACATGTTGGAAAGTCAGTCATCTTCAAAGTATTCTCCATTTGATGTAATACACCTATAGAGTTCTTTTTTCCACTGCTGTTTTTGAGCTAATCAATTTTGATGACTTTTAGTATTTCGGCCATTTTCATTTCACCTCTTCCACCAAGGCAAAATGTTTCTCTTTGAGTTTGTTCATCTATGAAGGCAAAAAGATGCTCCGGGCAAGATGGGGTGAATAGGGAAAGTGGGGCACAGGGTCTTGCCAATTTTAGTCAAAAACTGCTGAACACTCAGCACATTGTGGGCAGGTACACTCATAAATCACCCATCATAAAATGGGAAAACATAAGAGTCTTCAAAAAAATTCACTAAATGTGAATGCAGCCTCTCCAAATGCCAGCTTGTACATTAATTAAGGTCAGTTCCTAGAACACTTCCTAGCTGGGGAAGCCTATACTACAAGGGACCCACACTCCAGAAGATAATTCAAGTGTTTTGGGTCCCCCTTGTATTCTTAGGGCCTGGGAGCCATGGTGCCAAATCATCTACTTGCTTTAGAGTTGCCTAGGATGCCCCATCCAGGATTCCACTACAAACTCTGTAGAGTATTGTTGTTCTCATTGATGAGCAAATACACTGAACCCCTCCATGTTCATTGTAATATGATCCCCAATAAAAAGTGTTATTAATTTTTTCAGTTAATATTAGTCTGTTAAGCAATTGTTATGTATTGTTGACCTTTTCAAAGCATGATTTGCAAAAGAATTCTATGGCACTGTTTTAAAAATGTGTATGAATGTTAGTATAAAAACTTTCTGTAAGATTTAGTGAGACACCAAGACACACTTGAAAAATATGTCAATAAAAGCTTGTAGCCCTGGATGGTGTGGCTCAGTAGGTTGAGTGCTGGCCTGCAAACCAAAGGGTCACCAGTTCAATTCCCAGTCAGGGCACATGCCTGAGTTGCAGGCTAGGTCCCCAGCTGCGGGGGCAGGGAGGATGAGAGGCAACCACATATTGCTATTTCTCTCTTTCTCCCTCACATCCCCTTTCTCTAAAAAAAAAAAGTTTGTAAAATACGAGTAGCAATATAAACAATGTGCATGTAAAGGAACTTAAAGCTAAGGGCTGCGGATGATCTTAGAGTTCAGTAGGAGACTGAACTGTGCCTGCAGATCACCTGATACCTGATCTCTGCTTAGGGGAACATAGCTGTGCCCATGGTTACTGTTCCCTTTAACATGACCTAGTTTTCCTTATATACACTGCATCCTAAAAAATATACTTGTATCTTTCCAATAACTGGGAAGATAAATTTGACTTATGACTACTGATAGGTTACCTTGATGACGAAATGACATCAAATTAATGCTTAAATCCCAAGTAACTAACGAGTGGTATTCAGGGGTGCTCCATCTGTTGAAAATGGAAAATCAGTTAAGATTTAGAAGGGCTTTAAAGATTCAGCACTAATCCAAGGCATTGTACTGACAGTAGTGAGGAGGAAATGGCAAAGGGAAAGAATAGATTTTCAGGGTGCCCATGCATGCCACTTGATGACTTTAAATGGATTGTGTTATTTTGGAATATATAAGAGCAGTCTGCAAATATCACCAAGGATGCTTTAGAGTCACCCTCCCTCCAGCTGTAACAATGCAAATGGGACATGCAGACACAGACCCAACCTGATTTGGCCAATTGGCCCCTCCCTGGAACAATTAGGAGTGAGAATCTTAATTATGGCCAGCATGTACTGGGCAATGGAATGAGAATTTATGTTCAGAACAACTTATCCCGGCCCAAGTATCACTGGTGTAGACACTGGGAAGCTAAAAAGCAGGATGTGGTTGTCAAACATGGTCAGGCCTGCAGGGAATAGATGAACACCATTGTTTCCCCCCAGCCAGTACTTGACAGTGTACAGTATCAAGTGGGCATTGAGTTTCCTGTAAGAAGATGTGAACACTCCATCAAGGAGATACTATACTTCAGGTCTCCACCATGACTTGTGAATATATCCCAGGTAACATGTTCAGCTGTCCTCAATATTGCAGAGTGGATCAGAGACATGTAGTAAAAACACTTGTAGTGTAAAACTGAAGCACCACATTCACCATAGTGGATAGTATCCTAACCTATCATTCACAAAACAAGTGTGCAGAAAGACCCAGCTCTGATTCACCAGATCTCATTAGTGCTGAACTCTGTAATAAGCTCAAAAAAGAGGTAGACAAATGCAGCTAAGGCTCAAAGTAGTTCCCCCTGCAGACCACTGGAAATGACAGATAGGGCTCCTATGAAGACTGAGGAAGATATTAAACACACTTTTAAGACATAAGACAAATGCAGAGATTTTTTGACAATTGCAACAATGAAAACAGCAGCTAGATGAGTTTTACTTGCCTGGTCTTTGCTGTCCTCCTACCTTCTTCTGGGGGGCCTAATACGCTATGGTAGAGATTGTCCCCAGCTCTAGAGCTAGACTCACAAGATTGAACCTAGGCTCTTCAATCTGACCTCCCTTTGCTATGTGACCCTGTAAAAACCCCTTCCTCTTCCCAACTATAATTCCCCCAGAAATACAGTAACATCTACTAATCCTAGGGTATTGTTAGAATTTTAAAAAACTGTAATGATCAAAAAGCAAACCCTGAAATACGAATGCCTGTTAAGTGTTCAGTGACTTTCATTACCTCCATTGATTCTTACAAGAGCCAGTCAGTGCCTTAATTTCCTGTCAGTGAAGTGAGCTTTGGGGAGTTTGTCACTTAGATGCAACAGCAGGGATCCACATTGAGATCAAGGAGCCACCTCCTCCATGGGGAAGAGACTGTGTGGACTGCAGCAGATGAGAGATCTAAGAAGCTCCATTTATTTTCACAAGTACTTGGGTGAGGTCCCAGGAGTCACTGGCTTGTGGATAGCATCCACCAGTGTGATAACTTAGTGGTATAGCCACTACTTTTGAAGTAAGTACCAAAATTGGGTTTGTGTGGCCAGTAACAGGAGCTGTGAAATAATTCAGAGAACAAAAGCAGAAAGCAAAGTTTTACTCACTCTCCAAGAGAGGAAAGGGGCCTAAGTGCATGAGTGGTAGCGCTGGTGGTGAACGGCTGGGGCTTTGAGTTCTTATCAGGTGATAAAGGGCAGCTTTGCAGCTGGGTAGTTGTGGTACTTACTTATAAAACAGGTTTCCAACAGATTGTACAGGCTTCAGTTTGCTGTTATATTTTGGGTTAGGGTCCAGGTGTTGGGATTTGGTATGTGCTTTTTTGGTAAGTTTCTAAAATATCTGAATGGGGGACGAGTTCTGTAACCTCTCCAGTCCTGACAACAGAGGCTCAAACAAGTTAATTCTGCCTGACAAGGTCAAGGGATGGATATGTGGCTCTGGTTTAGAGCGCCTAAAAGGTGGGTTTTGTCCTTTCAGGGAAGAGGGCTGTTCTTTTTGAAAAATATTTTAACTTACATTCACTTATTTTCAGAGCTAGGGTGAGGGAGAGGAATATTGAAGTGCACAAAACATTAATTTTGTGTTTCTTGCATTTTCCTTACTAGGGACCTGGTCCAAAACCCAGGCATGTCCCAACCTGGAATTGAACCTGCAACCATTTTGTTTGCAGAATACTGAACCCACTGTGGCACTCAACCCAGGGCAAGGTTGCTGTTTAGCCCTATTTTACACAGCTAATCCTGAGGCCTACAAGAATGCATCAAGTTCCTGCAATCATAACAATGGTCAATAATCTAATATTTAAACCCAGGTTGCATGGCCAAGGTACTGGGAGTCCAATCACTATTCTCTTGCCTTTGGCTTCTAGGAGGGCTGAGTCTCAACAAATACCTGTTCATCTTCATACCACCTGGTGTACCTTCATGCTGGCAGCAACCCAACAAAACCCAGATGGCAGTCCATAGAAACAGCTTAAAACTAAAAAGCAAGGCTTTATTATATTATATTATATTACTAAATGTTTGAATTTACAAAACAATGAAGTGTTAATAATGCAACTCATTCCTTAAAGTATATATTATGTACATACTACATAGTGTACAGCAAAAAAAGAAAACAAAAAATCCAAGTAATTTGTATGCCTTCCACTATTAAAAACAATTATACAAAAAAGTTACTCTATAAAACAAGAATTATTTACTTAAGGAGTCAAAATGGGTGACTTTAAAACACAGATCTTTGTTGTTTCATTCTATTTGTTCAAGGTGAGTAACCCAATTTAATAAAATAGGTAGATTATGTAAGTACATCTTTTACTAAAAAAACATCACTAATATATACACTCCTGCGAAAATGCTCATCATAAATCCTTAGGGAAATGCAACTAACACAACAGAGAGAGCATAATGAACATATGAAAAGAGCAAAAATTATAAAAATTAAACAAATCAAGATTTTGTTAGAGTGGGGAAATGCAACCCTCATACACTGTATGACACACCTAGTTTAGATAGTACTTTGCTAGGTACTTCAAAATATAAACATTAAACTTCTGAGACACGTCCACACTGTGAGCATATAAATTTAACCTCAGAAGTTTTCTTACAAAGTTTTCTTCGGTGTCATTTCAGTCACACTGAAAAAATTTTTTTCCTAAAAGTTAAGCATTTATGCAGTGAGACCTCTCCTACATCAAAAGGGTATGTATACAGACTTATGCCTAAAGATTTCCCATGTTCACTTCATACCTGAAGCCATCAACCAGTGTGAACTATGATTAAGGTGTCTATGAGTCAAAATGTGTCCCACATTTGATGTACCTGTAAGACCTATCTCCTGTGTAAACTCTCTAATGATGAGAAAGGATCGAAAAGAATATTCCGCATTCCCCATACTCAACACCTTTCACCAGATTAAAATGTCTCAATATAATGGAGGCTAGTGCTACCCACCCCCCCAAAATCTCATATTGCATGTATAAAAAAACATTTCTCCTGTGTGACTTCTTAGAAGATAACAAAGAAAATGGATAAAAATGAAAGGTTTCCCGATTTTCTTTAGTTCTAAGAACTAAGATATTGTGAATTCTCTAATGACAATGAAGGGAATGGCTACAGTTAAAAGATTTCTCATATTTACATCACTTAAATGCACCCTAAACTCTTATTGTACTAATGGAAATCACTGATACAAGAATAACATTACACACATTCACTGTAGGCATAAGACCATTCTCCAGGGTGAACTCTCTGATGATAAGAGGGGACTCCTACAGAAGAAGAATTTTCCAAGTTCACTGCACTCATAAGGTCTTTCTCATATGTGAAATCTCTAAGGATAAGGAAGGTTACTGATAAAATAAAATCTCCCACATTCCATGCAGCCATAAAACTTCACTCCGGTGTGTAGTCTGATTACAATGAAGGTTAATGCTACAGATAAGATTTTCTGCATTTACTGCCCTCATAGGCATTTCTTTGGTGTGAATTCTGATGATAATGGAAGTGACTGCCACAAGTAAAGGACTTCCCACATTCAGTGCACTCTGAAGGTCTTTTTTAAGTGTGAATTTTGTTTACAGTAGGCAGAGCTACTGGTATAAGATCACTCACATTCACTGAACTGATACAAACTTTCTCCAGTGTGAACTCTGTGATGTTTACAAAGTTCACAGCAACTGGTAAAATATTTTCCAGATTTACCACACTTACAAGGCAATTCTCTAGTGTGAACTTTGTGATGATAATGGAGGGCAGATTTATTGGTAAAAGATTTTCCACATTCACTGCACACAAAAGGCCTTAATCCAGTGTGAACTTTCTGGTGACAACAGAAGGCAACCCCTATGGGTAAAAAATTTCCTACATTCACCACTCATAATGCTTTTCTCCAGTGTGAAATCAGATGAGAATTAAAGTAATCTTTTTTCTTAAAACATTTCCCACATTCACCACACTCATAAGGCCTTTCTCCGGTGTGAACTCTCTGATGACGAATGAGGCCAGATTTGCAGGGAAAAGACTTCCCACATTCACCACACTTATAAGGCCTTTCTCCAGTGTGAACTCTGTGATGATAACGGAGGGATGAGCTAATGGCAAAACATTTTCCACATTCACTGCACTCATAAGGCCTTTCTCCAGTGTGAATTTTCTGATGATGACGAAGGGAAAAGCTCCTGGTAAAAGATTTTTCACATATACTGCACTCATAAGGTCTTTCTCCAGTGTGGACACTTTGATGATTACGGAGAGCAGAGCTACTGGTAAAAGATTTCCCACATTCACCACACTTATAAGGCCTTTCTCCAGTGTGAACTCTGTAATGATAACGGAGAGACGAGCTAATGGTAAAAGATTTTCCACATTCACTGCACTCATAAGGCCTTTCTCCAGTGTGACCTCTGTGATGTTTACAAAGTTCAGAGCTACTGGTGAAAGATTTTCCACCTTCACTGGACTCATCAGGCCCTTCTCCAGTGTGAACTCTCTGATGATACTGGAGTGAAAAGCTATAGGTAAAAGATTTTCCACATTCACTACACTGATAAGGCCTTTCTCCATTGTGAACATTCTGATGATGACGGAGGGTAGAGCTCCTGGTAAATGATTTTTTACATTTACTGCATTTATAAGGTTTTTCTCCATTATGAACACTCTGATGATTACGGAGTCCAGAGCTACCAGTAAAAGACTTCCCACATTCATTGCACTCATAAGGCCTTTCCCCAGCATGAATTCTCTGATGATATCGCAGGCCAGAGCTTCCGGCAAAAGATTTCCCACATTCACTGCAATCATAAGGCCTTTCTCCAGTATGAACACTCTGATGATTACGAAGGCCAGAGCTACCAGTAAAAGATTTCCCACATTCACCACACTCATAAGGCCTTTCTCCAGTGTGAACTCTCTGATGATACCGTAGGGCAGAACTAAAGTTAAAAGATTTTCCACATTCACTGCACTCATAAGGCCTTTCTCCAGTATGAATTCTCTGATGAACACGGAGGGAAGAGCTAGTGGTAAAGGATTTCCCACATTCACAACATAAAACACACTGTCTTTCTGTAAGGAATCTTTGGTCCTCAACAAGTATGCTGTCACACCCAATGGCTTTCTTGTATTCTTTTCCATTGTCATATTTTGTAGTTTGAAAAGTCACTACAGACTTAGAGATGTCATTTTCCCTGGGCATGGTGTGAGCAGCCAGTTGCTCAAGATGCCCTGAGTTAATGAGGAAATGCTTTTCAACCTGACTAGAGGCACAAGGATTCCAAGACACATGGAAATTGCAGCTCTTTGCAAGTGAGATCCTCTCCACACTGCTTATGAAATGATTCTTTGTTATCTGTTCCTCCTGGTGCTGGTAACTCTGTGCACTGAAATAGTATGGTTTTGCACATGCCCCACACCTCAGCAGTGTTGGGTTCTGTTGTGTTCCCTGCTGGTCAGCCAAGAGGAAAATGTCTTTCAAGATGAACCCACAACTCTCACAGGGGTGGCTTTTCTGGGAAGACAGTGCTGATTTAATATTCTTAGCCTTTGAGTCTCCTGCAGATATATTCTCTTGAATGGCTGCCTCCACCTCCTCTGTTCCACAGCAGCAACCTGAACAAAAAGAAACATTACTGAAGTTCATACTGACCTTAGGAAGTGGGTTTTCTCATCACAAATATGCATCTGTAACCCCTGGCATGATTCTATGTGATGATTTCCAAGACAAGTGGGACAGACACTGAAAAAAGCCCCTCAATTCAGTAAATAATGGGAACTCATTAAACAAAGGGCACTAGGATTAGAAGGAACACAATGAAGACAGGCTGGGTTTACAAGATGTTCCTCTGTTAGTGGCTGCCTGCTGTGTAGAGGAATATGAATGCGTGCAACTTCATGAAAATCAACCACAGAAGATCAGAAGATCAGAAGATCAGATCAGATCAGGTTTATAGAAAAATATGTGCACACTGCAAGGTGCAAAAGGCATTGATCAAAGGTGGAGAGTACATCAAAAAGACCCCTCTGGGAAATAGTGGTGGTGTAGAGGTTAGAGAGGCAGAGAGTTTCCATGGCTGGAAGCCAGGGTAGAAATTAAAACTATTAAAGTAATAAAGGACAATATGTCAATACTGGGAAAGGATAAGTGTATTAAAGTGTAGCCACCGGTAATGGTGACAAAATACAGTTAAAGAGAACAACTTCCTCACTATGTTTTAACAAAGCCCTGGAATCAAATTCTCCCCAACTGCCGTTCACCAACTCCAGACCACCTCTGAGCCCATTTTGTCATAGGTGGATTCCTGTCTCTCTTGTGTTACACCAAGGATTCTTCCACTTGACTCTCCATTAATCAATTATGTGGAATACTGATGATGCAACTCTAAAGAGAAAGAGAAGAGATAATAACCAATACTGTCATAGAACTCTGCACAAAAAAAAAAAAGGCAAGTAAGAAAAAAAAAAGAGCTTTGTGTGTGATGATACCAAGAGGGCAGAATAAAAAATACAAATATTTAATCCCCTTCAAGAATAATTAGACAATCATCCATATAAAACCACATCCCTTCAGGAAAGGAGAAGCTAAAGAGACCAGTTATACCAAAGAGCTACAAAGTGGAGAACACAAAGAGCTAGGCAGAAGAATTCCAGGAAAGCCCTGGCTTGTATGGCTCAGTGGATGGAGTGCCAGCCTATAAACTGAAAGACTACAGGTTCGATTCCCAGTCAGAGCACATGGCTGTTATGCAGGCCATGTCCTCAGATGGGAGTGTGCAAGAGGCATCTGATTGATGGACCTCTAGCTCTGTCATTTTCACTCCCTCTCTTTCTTCTCTTTCGCTCTCTCTAAAAATAAATAAATCTTAAAACAGAAAAACAATAGCAAGAAAAATAGCTTAGCAAACAGGGTTAGATTCAAAACACTAGGGTAAGAACTTTTTGGAGGCACTGCGCTTGTGTTACCATTGACTCTAGTGGCCTGTTTTATGCCTCCAAAGACTCCAAAAAAGATCACTAAATATTTGGAACACCACAGCCCTGGCCACTGAGGATCCCTTCAATCTTCACAACGCTAACCTTGGTCATGGGGCAGCAAGAATGATGGGAAGTGAAGCTTCTCCTCAACGCAAAACACAGCATACCACCTAGCAAGCACCCTTGTATGCATATGCAGATAAAACTACTTCTCTAAACAGAATTGGTTCATGAAGTCCCAAAAAGTAACTGCTTCATCAAATATCAGACATCAACACTAAGAAAAAGGGAAATATGAAAAAAAAAAAAATCACAAAGGAACATCACAATTTTAAAGTGAATTAAACAAAAAAAGAGGAAGTATATAAATTGCCAGAAAAATAATTCAAATAATCATTCTCAAAAACATCAATGAGATACAAGCAAATACACATGGAATTCAACATAATGAACAAGCAAATACAGGAACAAAACACAGGACCAGAGAGAGAGAAATCATAAAAAAAGAATGCAATAGATATTTGGGAGTTGAAGAATACAATGTATAAAATTAAAAATGCAAAAGAGTTTCAAGACCAAACAAGATCACACAGTAAAATGAATATGTCACCCCAGAGGCAGGTTATTTAAAATCATCCATGTGGGGGAAAAAAAAAAAAAAATGAGGACAGCCTGTGTGAATATCGGAACATCATAGAGATAACCTATATTGCATTGTGGGTGTACCAGAGGAGGTGAAAAGAACTGAAAATGAGAAATAAACAGGAAGAGAAGAAGCATAAAAATTTATTTTAAAAAATGAGCTGAAGATTGACTTCAAAATATGAAAAAAAAAAAAAAGTGAATAGCCATGTTCAAAACCCTCCCAGGTCCCAGTACAGATTTAATGCAAAAAGAACTTCAGCAAGATAACATTATAATAAAAGTGTCAAAAATCAAGAGCAAGAAAAAGTCTGAACAACCAAAGATGACAAAAACTCCTCATGTAAGGACAACACTCCCGTGAGGCTATCAACAGATTTCTCTGAAGATACCTGGCAGGTTTGGAGAATATCAATTGATATATTCAAAGCATGAAAGGAAAACATCTGCAAATCAGAAAAACTATTCCTCAGAAATAAGGTCTTTCAGCTGAAATAAAGGCATATTATATACAAATAGGAAATGTAATAAAGTGTAAAACTCTGGTAAGGCTGGATGTCACCAGGTTCCCAACACTGAAACAGTTACGGGCTGAAGTGTACTTTATTTAACTCTATTGTATAGGATAAAAATAAAATGTTTGAATGGATAAAGTCAGTGCCATTTGCTATTGTAGCACCATTTGCTGAGCAGGCCCATGACCTTGTTAAACATGAATGCCATTTTACTCTTCTGAGCTTAAGTCCCCAGGACTGGAAATTACTGGAAAGCAAGAATAACCCGAGCAACTGCTTCCTACAGCCAAAGGCAGAAGATAACATTGCAACAAACTGCAGCCCCAACAGCCCAAGGGCCAGGAAACAGCAACCTTCCCATCCTGTTTTGATCCAGTTATAATCCAATTAAAGCTCAAAGCCTCCACCCCTCAATACTGGTGCTTCTCTCCACACCATGCCCCTCTCCTTTTTTGCAGAGGGAATAAAAACATTACTACCTATACTTTCTTCTCTTTGTGAATTCTTTCACAGCTAGCAGCACAGACCATCCAAACACCGAATATAGTCAGTAACAGTCTACTAATTATGTATGGTGTCGGGTGCATATGAGATTTATCAAGATGATCACACTTAGTAAGCTATATAATGTCTAATCATGAAAGTAATAATGTATGTCAATTGTATTTAAAAATAAAATATTTTAAAGAAAGGCGAAACTTGTCTTCCCACAAAAAAAAAAATCTCCGCAAGACACAATGTATGCTGCTTCCAAGAGACTCGTGAAATCTTTACAGACACAAATATGCTGAAAATAAAGAAGTGTAAAAAATATTCCATGCAAATAACACCAAAGAGATCAGGAGGATAACAATTTTAATTACTATGCACCCAACCACAGAGCCCCTAAGTACATTAACGAAACAACATGAGATCTTAAGGCAGAAAATGCAATGCAACAGTACTAGACGACTTAAATATTCCCCTTCCAACAATGGGTGGATCATCCTGTTTTAAACAATTTAGGAATTACTGAAGTTTTGAGAACACTATTGAGAAAACAGAACTAATACATGCATAGTAGTTTATCCAGCCGTGGCCATGTGCCTCAGTTACTTAGAGCATTGCCCTCTTTCAGAAATAGTTTGAGGATTTGATCCCCTTTTAAAGAAGTTTATAGTTCAATGCCTCTCTCACATTGATGTTTCTCCTTATCCCTCTCTTCTTTCTCTAACAATCAATGAAAGTATGTTTTTTAAAAAAGATTTATTTATTTTTAGAGAGGGGAAGGGAGGAGGAAACAGAGGGAGAGAGAAACATCAATGTGTGGTTGCCTCTCACACGCTGCCTGCCCACTGAGGACCTAGACTGCAACCCAGGTATGTGCCCTGACTGGGAATTGAACTGACAACCCTTTGGTTTGTAGGCTGGCACTCAATCCACTGAGCCACACCAGTCAAGGCGCAATGAAAATATTTTCCAGTGAGGCTAAAAAAATATATATATAGTTGTAGAGAGTACGGGCAAAATGCAAGCCCTAGTCATAGTCACCAGAAGAGTGTGAGGGTTTTTTTTAAATGAAAATGTGAGTTAGTTCATTAAAGTTTGGGGCAATGAAACAAACAAACAAACAAACAAACAAAAAAGGACCCTTGGAGACATGATCATAGGTGAGCCTGTTAGGTAGAAGAGACATTAAACTCAGGCAGGGAGGAGGGAGAAGTGTCTCACCCACTACCTCAGTAGCCCTGAGCCTGGTCCAATTATATTGCCAGGCGTTCTGAACATCACAAAACACTATGCTAACACAGGAGGGGGAAAAGCCTTTGAAATTTTATGTATAGTTTCCACTATCTGGGAAAGAAAGGCTTTGAAACTGTATATTAATCCCAAGGCCTAGAAGAAAAGCAGGAATGGGTCCACAGTGCCCAAAGAAGAACGTTCATAAAAACCTAGTTAATTGCCTGTCTCTGGTCACTACTGTTTTATGAGGGGGTCCCTAGTGCTTACAGACAGATCCCATAAATAACTTTGGGTAACTACCTTAACTTTAAAGATCTGCTTCCCGTTATGTATCTGTACACAACAGGATAACCAAATGTGGCCTGGAGCAAGATGAGAATTTGGGCTAATAACCTGCCTGCACATACCTACTTTTGGGTAGTAACCTCTGCCCCAGGGGAAGCTGGAACCACCTTTGGCTGTCAATCAACATGTAATTCCCACCTCCCCATCCCACCAACTATGTAAGTTCTCAGGACAAAGGACCTGATGCTTTTTGCTGCCCTTACCCTGCAATGTCCATAACTTATGCCTTTTGCCCAGACCTTGGCAAGGCTTGTTGTCTTCCATGAGAATGTATCACTAATGAACTCTGCTTAATGCTAGTAGACTGCTAATCTGTAACTCTTTACTGTATTGGAAAGACGAATCAAGTGTATCCTGTAAAAATCCCAAGACTAGATACTGCTGTCCATTGTCCCCTGGGTACAAGTCTGGTTGGGACCTATAAAGCTTGGAATAGAAGAAGCAAACGGCAAACCTGAGGAAACAGGGACGCAGGTGTGCCAAAGAAGGGCACACAGGGAGAGTCAGTGTCTTACCTAGCGAAGATATAAGAGCATAGTTCTCCAGCATCACATTGATGTACAGGCATCTCTGAGCCTCATCAAGGAGGTGCCATTCTGTCCTGGAGAAATACACAGCAACATCCTCAAAGGTCACAACAACCTGTCAGAATTAACAAAAATAAATCTGGAAAAGTCTGAGACCCCAGAATCCTACTTCCCCATGACCAACCATCTGCAGGGCCAAAATCAGAAAAGACATCAACCCTTGGTGCCAGGGATGCCTACAGTCTCATCATGATCTCATTAATCACTCTCATCACCTTCAGCAAAGGAAGGAAGAATGAGAGGAAGTGGAGCAGATAAATCCCATCTAAACTCAGGGCTGTGCCTGCAGGGCCCCATTCTTCTTTTCCACCAATTCACCTTCAGCTGCTAGAACCAAAATTGCTGGGGTGGTTTTGAACACTCTTTCTTTCCTGTAGCTGCAAAATCTGAAACTTTATACTTGTACTTCTTTTTTTTAGAGGGGAGAGAGGAGTGAGGAGAGGTGGAAGAGGGTATAAAGGGGATAAATAATGAAAAAAAAAAGAAAGAAAAAAAATGGACCAACAATCCAACTTTTTCTTCAAACTCTGAGGCCCAATGCTGCTTCGTCTGTCCTGGGACCCTAGAACCTTCCTGGTTCTGGGTTCCCTGACACCATTTTTTAACTCCCATAGTTATTTCCCACTATGCAGTCAGATGTAGCCTGTTAAACCTAGGAGAGCCTAGCTCCTTTTCCTATGCAAATGCCCCATTCTCTTCATGAAAATGACCATTTGGCCACTTTACAACTGTGATTCTTGACCCCCCTGTTCCTGGTTTTTAACACAAAGAAAGGAGACCTTAGATACCTATCCTAGCTCTGTGGCACCTCCAAGTATTTGCATATGGATGTGATTCTCCCTGGATAGCTTTCAATAACTGCTTTCATGGGCTGCCATTGTGGATCCCCCAAAAAGGGGGTAACCACATGCTAAAACTGACAGTTTTTATGGAATCTACCATGATGGCCTTACAAACTGAGAGGTGGAAAATACTCCGTAGATGGTCTGAAATTAAAACTTTCTAACTCAAAACAGGTAATGGCAAGTTTTCTCGTAGGCCTGTATCTTCCCCGAGAAAGGTCAATTTTTACCTTAACTGAGCCCATCTTTCTATTTTTGCACCTACGTTAACATACCTTTGGAACATCAGTGTAATTTCCTTTTTTCTTACCCCTAAGGGCACAACATCTGCATGACAATAGACTAAAAAAAAACCCTCATTGTTCTTACTACTGTTAATCAATTAATATTAACTATACTATATCCAAAAATGTAAAAGAACACTTACTTTTTATCTAATATCAAAGAGCTTCCTTCTTTGTTTTCTCCTGCCTCCTTAACCTATCACCCATTTAATTTCAAGTTCCCTACTTGCGTCTTCCCTTTCGATTCTGCTGTATAAAATAAGTACTAAAACTGCTATATTGCAGCCCTGGCTGGTATAGCTCAGTGGATCAAACGCCCGCCTGTGAATCAAAGGGTCACCAGCTGGATTCCCAGTCAGGGCACATGCCTGGGTTGACAGCCGGATCCCCAGTAGGGGGCGCAAGAGAGGCAACCACACATAGATGTTTCTCTCCCTCTTTCTCCTTTCCTTCCCCTCTAAAAGTAAATAGATAAAATCTTTTAAAAAATAAAATATAACTGCCATATTCCGAAGCATTTTCTCACTCTTTTGAGATTTGGTTTCCTGGCAATCATCGCCAGTTTGGCTAAAATAAACATTAAAAAATTAAACTCTAAAAATTGGAGTGTTTCTTACATTGACACCAGAAATGGGTGCACCTTGATATACCAGTGACCTGCACTCAGGACTGGGTATCCGCAGGGTGCCCAAATCTGAAAGCTGGGAAATTACCAAGGAAAGAGTCTTTAGACACTATAAGGTAATGAATGTCACCACCAGGTAGGAACTGGGACACCCTTTCCTTCCTTGTCTAGTTCGATAATGCCTTTCAGCTTCAGAACCTGTGGGGAAGACGCAATCAATCACCTTCACCTATTGGTAAGCCGGTCTCAGCTGTATCCCCGCCCAGCCCTGGGGTCTGGTGACCTCAGGCCAAGTGTCTCCTCGGTGCGGCCTTCAACAAGGGGCTCCGCTACCAGTGCCTCTCTGTTCTCATCACCAGACTCCAGTCGGTTTTCTATCTCAGCAGACTCCTAAAAGCTTTGAAAACAATTACACAGCCTGTGTCTCTCTCGGTTCACGACGTTTCCAGGCTCCCAGGACTCTGAGAATGAAGGTGCAAACCCTCTGCCTCCCAGTTAGGACCCGACTCCGCCTCACACTGTTTGAACGAGATGTGAGGCCGACATTAGTTTGCAGGTCCTTCAGGGTCAGCAGCAACTGCGCGTCGTTACTCCGTGGCCCCTCAGCCCATCACCCTCTGCCACGCCGTCACTCCCTGTGTCACCCACGAGCGCCACACGTCCAGAACACAGGAGCGTAGGCTGCAGGGCGTCACCGGCGCCCCGCACTCGAGATCCAGGGCTCGGTGGAATGAGGGGTTGAGGGCCCGATGACTGAGCACTCACCTCAGCCGGGCGCCTCAGCGCGGCCGCCGCCATGGCAATCTGTGTGCTGAGCTGTGAGGGAGCCGGGGGCCAGGAGGGGGCGCCGAGCACCGCGGTACCCATCGCGGACGAGGCCCCGGTCACCCAAGCGGATTCACGGAGCCTCCCAATTGCGTTTGTGACGCAGCGACCAGGTCTCTTCTCAAGAGCACCTCCACCGAGGCCCAGCGCTCACCTCCCTCTGACCGGAGAGATGAGCCTGAGAGCAGGCAAAATGCCCGCCAGCAGGGCGACGGAAGTCCCGCCCACATGCGTTTGGCCCCAGCGGAAAAGCCTTTTCTGAGCCTTCATTGGTTCAGCCCTGAACAGCCTTCTGGGGACTGCAGTTCCTAGAAAACAAGGAGATGAAAAGGGGTTTCCTACCTGATTTCAAGAGAAAAGTCCCAGATCTGAGGGAAACCTACTGGGAGACAACGCGTCCTGAATATGATAAATGATGTCATCTGTTTCTGGTAACGGGTCTCACGTGCACGATGATGAACATGCACTACCTCTGCAACTCCACACAGCCAGTCACAGAAAAAGGAGGTACCCGTATTTTTGGACCATAAGACGCACCTAGGTTTTAGAGGAAAATAGGAAAAAAATTTTTGAAGCAAAAAATGTAAAATATTTAATAACATAAATAACATAATATTTCACCAATGTAAATGTAAACAGAACTCAACAGCAGCACTAACAACCATTATTCCTCCCAAATTTGGGGGGGAAAAAAGTGCATCTCATAGCCCAAAAAATATGGTGCTCCTGCATTACAGGGCCTGGAAAATTTTATCAGAGAAATGACCTTAACATCACATGTATGTCAGAGATAACCCAGGAATGTAAGTCAAACGTTTGATATAAAAAAGAACTAAGATACAAAATATAAACTTGAAGTCAATTGTTTAGTTAGAAACATCCACTAAAAGAAGTTTTGAAAAACTGGGAGAATTGAATTCTGACAAGGTTATTTGTATTATTTTAACTTCAAAGTGATATTGTAATTATCATAAGGAAAGAGATTTTTCCCTGTGCAGACATATTTAAGAGCAGAGGTGCCATGTTTCTCACATTCCCAATGGAATAAGATGAATCTATTTAGAAATTATACTTAGAGTAAATAAAGTACATATTCATACTCAACCTATGTATACCCCAGAAAATTAAAAAGCACATAAAATGTTGGGATTAACAAAATATATGGGCATATGTGTGTGCAATTTCAAACATCAATAATACTGTAACAAGCCTGTCTTATTTAAAAATTTAGAGCAAACATAACACTAAAATATAAACCAAACCTTGAAAAACATTAAAACTAAGTAACATGAGAGTTGAAAAAATCTAAAAACTTACCAGATATTAAAAATCACTTTTCAAAAAATAAAAAACACAGTATTTTCAGCACCCTGCCATGGGCACAGTGGTCATAGAAATGATCTGATGCTCCAGCCAAGATGCAAACATGGAAAAATTGTACTATATTTTTATTATCCATGGAACAGCATCCTGATCTAATCACAACCTTCTCCCCTCTTTTAATGCTTTTAAAATACTCAGGATGCACATACTTTTTGGTGTGTTGTTTTTTTCATGTTTCAACAGCACTTATCACCTTATCGTTTACAATAATATAATTTCTTCTTGACTACTTGGCTAGCTTTCAGTTAAGGCTTTGAAGAAGCCAGGTTGCAAACATATTTATTTATTAATTGATACATAACACAGAACTAGCAGAGCTTCTGAATCAGATGAATATAAAAATTACTAAATGATTGAAGAAATGAAACATGATGCTATATCTCTTCTTCAACTCTTCTTTATATTTCTGTAATGGCTTGCTATCTTTGTCACCTATTTTTTCCAAGTTCTCATCAGTTAAAAAGACTCACACTTTGTAGAAACAACAATTTCATGGTAGCCAAGTTCCCAGGAGAGAAATTGCTCAGGTTAAACCTCTCATTCTTAGAGTCAGTGTCCTTTATTTACCACCCATTGTGTCTTACCTGTTCTCGGGCTTAGTAGAGCTTTTTATTTTCTAACTATATAAGTAATTCTCATTGTATAACTCCATTAATCAACAGGAATACCCCTCTGTACTTTGATCTAATTCTTCGATGCAATTCATCACATCAAAACAAACTAAGCAAACAATAAGAACAGGAACAGAATCATATGTATGGAGATCATTTGGAGGGTATCTGATGGGAGGAGGAAGGGGAGGGATGGAGGAAAACATGCAGAGATTATAAAGCATAATTCATAGGTACAAAATAGATAGTGGGATGTTAAGAATATTATAGAAAATGAAAAGCTGAAAAACTTATATGCATGGTCCATGGACATGAACTAAGAGGGGGGATTGCTGGAGGGAATGGTGTACTGTGTGGAGGGGGCACCAGGGGATAACTGGGACAACCATAGTAACAGATCAATAAAATAAAAATAAAAGTTAACTTTCTGTAGCATTTAGTGAGATGCCAAGACATACTTGAAAGGCATGTTAATAAAAGGTTGTAAAGTACAAGTAGCAATATAAACAAGCACAATGTAAAGAAACTTTCGAACGATGTAAGGAAACTTAAAGCTCAGGGCTGGGGATGATCTTAGAGTTCAATAGGAGGAGACTGAAATGTGCCTGCAAATGACCTGATACCTGACCTCTGCTTAAGAGAACATAGCTGTGCCCATGGTTATTATTCTCAACATGACCTACATAAGTTTTCTTGAATACATTGCATCCTAAAAAGTGTACTTGTATCTCTCCAATAACTAAGAAAATCAATTTGCCTTAGGACTTGTGATAGGTTACCATGAAAATGCAATGACATCAAAATAATGCTCAAGTCCTAAGTAACTTACAAGGGCTGCTGAGGGCTGTTTCATGTGGAAAATGGAAAATTTAGAAGGGCTTTAGAGCTTCAGCACTAAGTGAAGACACTCTCCTGAGAGCACTGAGGAGGAAACAACAAGAGGAAGGGGGTCAATTTTCAGAGAGTGTCCATGAATGCCACCTGTGCATTTAAGTGGATTGTGTTGTTCAGGAATATTGTAAGGTCAGATTGCAAATATCACCAAGGATGCTGCAGACTCATCCTGTTCTCTGAAAGAGCCATCAGCTGTAACAATGCTAATTGGGCCATGCACACATACACATAATCAATGTGGCCACTGGCCTCTGTCTGGAGCAATCAGGAATAAGAATCTTCATTGTGGCTAGAGCGTGCTGGGCAATGGAATGAGCGTTTATGTTCAGAAGGGCTAGTTCCTACCCAAGTATCTCTGGTGCAGACACAAGGAGGTTGGAAAGGATGATGTGGTTGCTGAACATGGTCAGGGCCACAGGAGATAGATGGTGAGTACCAATGTCTCCTGCAGCCAGTCCTGACAGAGTACAAGATCAAGTGGGCACTGAGTTTTCTGTGCAAAGAAGAGGTGAACACTTTACCAAGGAGATAACAATAAAATAGACCTTCATCATCACTTCTGAATGTATCCCTGGTATAATGTTCAGGTGTTAACAATAAAATAGGTCTTCATCATCACTTCTGAATGTATCCTAGGTATAATGTCCAGCTGTCCTCAATACTGCAGAGTGCATGTCAATGACATGTACCAAAAACACTTGCAGGTCCAGCTGAGGCACCATATTCACCACACTGGATAAATATTCTAGCCTGTCATATACAAGATAGCAAAAACACCTTGCCTAGAATTACTGGGGTCTCATTATTGCTGAGCTCTGCACTAAGCTCAGAAATGAGGTAGACAAAATGCAACTAAGTCTCGAAGTAGTTTTCCTTGGAGAGACAATGGAAATGACAGAAGGCCTAATATGCTATGATACAGGCTGTTTCCAGATCTGGAGCCAAACTCAGTTGAATTTAGGCTCTTCAATCTGGCACCTATCTGCTCTGTGATCTTGGAAAAACCCCTTCCTATTCCTGATCCTACTTTCCCCACTAAATTACTAATTTTCCCCAGTAAATTACTAATACCCAGAGTGCTGTTAGAATAAAAAAAAAAATGATCAAAAGCAAACCCTGGAGTCCTGGCTAGTGTAGCCCAGTGGATTGAGTACAGGCCTGTGAACCAAAAGGTTGCCGGTTCAGTTCCCAGTCAGGGCACATGCCTAGGTTGCGGGCCAGGTCCCCAGTTGGGGACACATGATGGGCAACCAATCATTGATGTTTCTCTCCATCTCTTCCTCCTTCCCTTCCCTCTCTCTAAATAAATAAAAAATAAAATCTTTAAAAAAAAGCAAACCCTGGAATATTAAAACCTGTGTTAAGTGAGTTCCGTTACTTCTATTGATCCTCACAACAGCCATAGTTAGTGTCTTCTGTTTACTTAATATCAGTCAGTGAAGTGAGTTTTGGGGTTTTATTGTCACCCTGAGATGCCCCAGTGGGGGATTCATATCGAAACTGAGGAGCCCTGAAGCTACCTCCTCAAGGGGAGGAGTCTGCAACAGATATGAGGGATCTGAGAAGCTCCATTTATTTTCACAAGCACTTGGGTCAGAGGGTCCCAAGAGTCACTGGCTTATGGATAGCAGCCACCAGTGATAACTGGTGGTGTAGCCACTACTTTTTAAATAAGCACCAAGGCTGGGACTGTTAGCAAGGCAGGTGACACTGGCTGTGAAAGAATCCACAAAGAAAAGAAAATGCAGAGAGCAAAGTTTTACTCCCTTTACAAGAGAGAATAGGGACCTAAGTACATGAGAGGCAGCACTGGAGGTGAAAGGTTGGGCTACTTTTTATTGGCTGATAAACAGCAGGGTCTTCGCAGCAGGGTAGTTGTAGCAATCAGTTATTAAACAGGTTTCAGGCTGATGGTGCACACTTGTTCTATCTTTGGGTTTAGGGTCCCGATGTGAGGATCTGGTGTGTGTTCTTTGTATGTTTCTAAAACACCTGAATAGAGAGTGAGTTTGGTAATCTTTCTAGTCCTGACAACAGATGCTCAGAAAAACAATTAATTGTGCCTAAGTCAAGGAATAGAGAGGTAGGTAGCTCTGGTAAAGAGAGCCTAAAATAGAGATTTTGGCCCTGGCTGGTGTAGATCAGTGGATTGAGTGTGGGCTGTGAACCACAGGTCACTGGTTTCATTGCGAGTCAGGGCACACTCCTGGGTTGCAGGCCAGGTCCCCAGTGAGGGCCATGTGAGAGGCAACCATACATTGATGTTTCTCTCCCTCTCTCTAAAAATAAATAAATAAAATCTTTTTTAAAGAGGAATTTTGTCCTTTCAGGGGTGAAGGCTGCTCTTTTTAAGAAATATTTTAACTTATCACTTATTTTAGAGACAGGGTAAAGGAGGGAGAGAGGGACCTAGTACAATCCCCAGGCAAGTGGCCTCACCAGGAACTGAAACTGCAACCTTTTCGTTTGCGGGGCAACACTCCCCCACTGTGCCCCTCAACCCAGGTCAATGTTGCTTTTTATCCGTATTTTATACAGGAAAATCCTGAGTCCCATAGACAGCACCACTTTCCTACAATCATAACAACAGTCAGTAACCTATGATTTAATCCCAGGTTGGAAGGCCAAGATAAAGTGAGTTCAGTCACTTGTTCTCTTGTGTTCGGGAGAACGTGGAAGGTATACATCCATCCTATTACCAACTGGTGCACCTTCAACTCCTGCTGCAGCCCAGCAAACCTCAGATGATAGACCACAAATGGCTGAAAACTAAGAAGCAAAGCTTTTTATTTTATTACTGTATGTTTGAATTTACAAAATCAATAAAGTGTTAATGATTCAGATTATTCGTTCAAGTATATAAAATGTGCCAACTACATTGTGTACAGCCAAAAAACCAAACCAAAACAAAAAAAAAAAAACCAAACAGCCCTGGCTGTTGTGGCTCAGTGGATTAAACTCCAGCCTGTGAACCAATGGTTCACTGTTTCAATCTCCTCACAGGGCACATGCCTGGGCTGCAGGCCAGGTCCCCAGTAGGGAGGCATGTGAAAGGCAACCACACACAGATGTTTCTGTCCCTCTTTCTCCTTCCCTTCCCCTCTCTAAAAATAAATAAAATCTTTTCAAAAAAAAATCCAAATAATTTGGGTATGTTTTCCACTATTAAAAACAGTTATTCACCTGCCTGGTGTAGTTCAGTGGATTGAGCATGGGCCGCAAACCAAAGGGTTGCCAGTCAGGGCACATGCCTGGATTGTGGGCTGGGTCCCTAGTGGGGGCCACTTGAGAGGCATCCACACATTGATGTTTCTCTCCCTTTCTTTCTCCCTCCCTTCCTCTCTCTCTACATAAATACATAAATACATAAAATCTTAAAAAACTAAAAACAATTATTTTACAAAACAGCTAATTCATAAATAAAAAAGTATTTGTTATTCAGGATTGAAAATGGGTGATACTACAACATAGATCTTTGTTGTTTCACTGTCCTGTGTTAAAGGGGAGTACCCAAATTAATAGGTAAATTATGTGAGCACACATTTTACTAAAAAAATATCTCTAGTACATACACTCCTGCAAAAACGTTCATCAAAAATCCTTAGGGAAATGCAACTAAAACAGTGAGTACATGATATATGTATGAAAAAAGCTAAAATGATAAAAATTAAACAATTAAGATTTTGTTAGAGTGGGGAAATGCAACCCTCATACACTATAAATATGAATCCAAAAGGTACCATTAGTTTAGGTCGTACTTTGTTAGGTTCTTCAAAATTTAAACATTAAACTTCTGAGACATGTCCACACCATGAACATATAAAATTAAACTCAGACATTTTTCTCAGTAAGTTTTCTTTAGAGTCATTACACTGAAAAAAATAGTACATTTCCTGAAATTTTAGTAACCATTTAGACAGTTAGAACTCTCCAGTATTCAAAGGGTAGAGACTTATGGCTAAAGATTTCCTGTGTTCACTTCATGTTCGAAGACTTTAACCAGTGTGAACTATGATTAAAGCAGTTATGGCTACGAGGTAAAAGATTTCCTGCATGTGATATCCCCATAAGGCCTATCTATGTGTAAACTCTCGGATGATAGAAAAGAGAAAGAATCAAAAAATATTTTCCCACATTCCCTGTACTCATGAGGCCTTCCACCAGAATGAAAATAGGAATATAATGGAGGCTAGTGATACAAAAAACCCAAAAACTTCTCATATTTGATGTATGTAAAAATGTTTCCCCTGAGTGACTTCTCAGAAGTTAACACACACAATGGATAGAAAATAAGATTTCTCAAGTTTTCTTTAGTTATAAGAACTAAGACATTGTCAATTCTCTAATAACAATGAAGGGAATGGCTACAGTTAAAATACTTCATATTCATAATTACTGTAATTGCATTTCCCCAGTGAAATTCTAACATACTAGTGGAAATCACTGATACACGAAAAACATTACACACGTTCACTGCAGGCATAAGGCCATTCCATTATGAATTCTCTGATGACAATAGCAAGAACTGCACAGAAAAAGATATTTCCAATTTCATTGCACTCATACAGCCTTTCTCCTATGTGAAGTCTCTAAGGATAACAAAGGTTACTGATAAAACAAAATTTCTCACATTTCCTGTAGCCATAAAACTTTGCTATGTGTGCAGTCTCTGATAACAATGAAGGTTAATGCTACAGAGAAAACATTTCCTGCATTTACTGCCCTCACAGGTATTCGTTTAGTGTGAACTCTTTGATGGTAATGGACCTGACTGATAGACATAAAGGATTTCCTAATTTAGTGCATTCATAAGGTCTTCATCCAGTGTGAACACTGATAAAAATGGAGGGCACAGCTACAGGTATAAAGTTTCCCATACCCCCTGCACTCGTAAGGCCTTTTTCAAGTGTGAACTCTGTGAAGTTTACAGAGGGCAGAGCTACTGGTCTACAATTTCCCACATTTATCACACTACTAAGGCTTTTCTCCTCTATGAACTCTGTGATGTTTACTAAGTTCAGAGCTACGGGTAAAAGATTTTTTGCACTTACTGCACTTATAAGGCCTTTCTCCAGTGTGAATTCTGTGATGATAATGGAGGGATGAGCTACGCGTAAAAAATTTTCCACATTCACTGCACTCATAAGGCCTTTCTCCACTATGAACTCTCTGATGTTTACACAGGGTAGAGCTGTGGGTAAAAGATTTCCCACATTCACCACATGTATAAGGTCTTTCTCCGGTGTGTACTCTGTGATGAGAATTAAAGTTATCTTTTCTCTTAAAATACTTCCCACATTCACGGCACTCATAAGGCTTTTCTACAGTGTGAACTTTCTGATGTTTACGCAGGGTAGAGCTATGGGTAAAATATTTCCCACATTCACCACATTTATTAAGCCTTTCTCCAGTGTGAAGTCTCTGATGAGAATTAAAGTAATCTTTTCTCTTAAAATATTTCCCACATTCACTGCACTGATAAGGCCTTTCTCCAGTGTGAACTTTCTGATGAGAGTTAAAGATACCTTTTCTCTTAAAAGATTTCCCACATTTACTACACACATAAGGCCTCTCTGCAATGTGAACTTTCTCATGTGCATGCAGGGGAGAGCGGTGGGTAAAAGACTTCCCACATTCACCGCACTTGTAAGGTCTTTCTCCAGTGTGAATTCTGTGATGATAACGGAGGTTCGAACTACTAGTAAAAGATTTTCCACATTGACTGCACTTATGAGGCCTTTCTCCAGTGTGAACTCTGTAATGATAATGGAGGGCTGAGATAAAGGTAAAAGATTTTCCACATCCACTGCACTCATAAGGCCTTTCTCCAGTGTTAACTGTCTGATGATAACAGAAGGTAGAACTATAGGTAAAAGATGTCCCACATTTATCACATGTGTAAGTCCTTTCTCCAGAATGTTTAGAAAGTTCAGAGCTAAAGTTAAAAGATTTTCCACATTCAATGCATTCATAAGGCCTCTCTCCACTGTGAACTCTCTGATGAACAGGGAGGGAAGAGCTACAGTTAACAGTTTTTCCAATTTCACAGTTCATAAAACATTGTCTTCCAGGAAGGAATCCCTGGTCCTCAAGAAGTGTATCACAGTCAATGGCTTTCTTGCATTCTCTTGTAGTGTAATATTTTGTACTTTGTAAAGTCATTCCAGACTTAGAGATTTTGTTTGTCCTGTGCATGGTGGGAACATCCAATTGCTCTAGATGTTGGGGGCTGATGAAGCATTTTCCAACCTGACTAGAAGTACAAGGATTCCATGACATATGGGAATTGCAGCTCTTTTCAAGTGAAACCCTGTCCACATTGCTTATGAAACAATTCTCTGTTGTGCCCTGCTCCTGCTGCTGGTAACCCTGTGCACTGAAATAAAATGGTTTTGCACATGCCCCACACTTCAGCAGTATCGGCTTCTGTTGGGTTCCCTGCTGGTCAAACAAGAGGAAAATGTCTCTCAAGACACATCCACAACTTTCACATGGGTGGCTCTTCTGGAAAGACAGTGCTGACTTCAGATTCATAGCCTTTGAGATTCTTATAGTAATATTCTGTTCAGTGGGTGCCACCACATGCTCTGCTGCACAGCAACAACCTGAAGAAAAACAAATGCTAGTGAAGTCCATACTGACCCACAGGGAGAGGGTTTTCTCATCACTAATTTGCATCTGTAACATCTGGTACGATTCTATGTGATGATTATCAAGACAAGTGTGACAGGCTCTAAATAAACCCCTGAGGTCAGTGATAATGGACACCTCATTAATTGAAGGATAATAGGACACAACAGGACACAAGGAAGAGGGGTTTACAAAATATTTCTGTTAATGGCTGCCTGCAGCCCTTCCTGCTTATGATGTATGGGTGTGTAGGAATTTGAATGTGAATTACAATGCAACCAACCACAGAGCACCTAAGTACATTAAGCCAACAAGATGAGATCTAAAGGCAGAAAACACAATGCAACAGTACTAGACAACTTAAATATCCCCCTTTCAACAATGGGCAGATTATCCCATTTGAAAGCAATAAGGAATTATTGAAGTTTGAACATATTGAGAAAACAGAACTAATAAATATATGTATAGTGTTTTATCCAGCCCTGCCCAAGTGGCTCAGTTAGTTATAGCATGGTCCCATGCATGAATAGGTTTTGGGTTTGAACCCCTATTAAAGGTATATATGGGGGCAACTTATCCATGCTTCTCTTTCACACCGATGTTTCTACTTCTCCCTCCCTTCTTCTAACAATCAATAAAAATATTTTCCATTGAGGATAAAAAATATATATAGTTGTAGGATGATCAACAGAAATATAAAAAATATATTTTCTCACTAACCAATGAGAAATCCATTAGCCTCTGGCAACACTGCTGATTTCAAATTCTTCCCTAAGAGGGTTCAGTATAGCAGGTATTGGGGATGCAGGGAGAGAAGGGGGCAGTGCAAACAAACCAGCTCAGCCAAGTCCAGGATCTACTCAGAAAACTGAAGCAAGCAAGCAGTGCCCAAAATCAATGCGTGAGAGCAGAGGGCTCCCTAGGGAACAGAGGGCATGGGGACTATGCAAACCTTAGTCAAGGTCACCAGGAGAGAGTGGGGGTTTTATTGTTTCTTGACAATGTGAGTTAGTTTCCTGAAGGTTGGGACAATGAAGCAAAAAGAAGGATCCCTAGAGAGAGGATTACGAGTGATCCTGTCAGGCAGAATAGGTAGTAAAGTCAAGGAGGAGAAGGAAGACATGTCTCACCCACTACCTCAGCAGTCCTGAATCTGGTCCAATAATATTGCCAGGTGTTCCCAATATCACAGAAAACACATGCTAGCACAGGAGGGGGGAAGCCCTTGAAATTCTATGTATAGTTTTCCC
Source organism: Phyllostomus hastatus (assembly GCF_019186645.2). Classification (NCBI taxonomy): domain Eukaryota; kingdom Metazoa; phylum Chordata; class Mammalia; order Chiroptera; family Phyllostomidae; genus Phyllostomus; species Phyllostomus hastatus. The sequence continues at coordinate 2,407,762 of NW_025333577.1, forward strand.
TGTCTGGGGGAAGAAAGCCTTTGAAACTGTGCATTCATCCCCAGTGTTGAAAGAAAGGGGGAAGGGGACCCACAGCACCCAAACAAGGTTCATAAAACAGCTTTGGTTAATTGCCTGTTTCTGGTCACTATCTGTTTTATGAGGAGGTCCCTAGTGTTTACAGAAAGATCCCATAAATAACTTTGGAAAACCACCTCAACTTTAATTACCTGCCTCCTGTCATGTATCTGTTTTACAAGATGACCAAATGTGGTCTGGATCAAGATAAGAATTCAGGCTGACAGACCCTGACTATATACTGACTTTTGGGTAGTCACATTCCCCCAGGGAAAGCTGGCACCACCTTTGCCCATCAGTAAATATGTAACATCTCACCCCAATCCTCCCACTACATGAGTCCTAAGGACAAAGTCCTGATGCTTTTTGCCACCCTTGCCTTGAAGTAAACCTACAACTTATACCCCCAACTTTGCAAGACCCATTCTCTTCCATGAGAAGGTATTAGTAATAAATTCTGTTTGCACGCTAGTAAACTTGCTGGTCTGTAATTCTTTACTGTGTCAGAAAGGAGAACTGAGGTTCCTACAACACACCAAAGCCCAGATGCTGCTATCCATTCCTCCCTGGGTATGAGTCTGGTCAGGACCATTAGAGCTTAGAATAGAAGCAAAAGGAAACCCATAAGAATGGGGAGTGAAGGCATACCAAAGAAGAGTGCAATGGGAGAGTGACTGTCTTACCCAGTGATGATATAAGAGCATAGTTTTCCAGCATCACCTCAAGGTACAGGCATCTCTGAGCCTCACCAAGGAGGCACCATTCTGTCCTGGAGAAATACATGGCGACATCCTCAAAGACCACAACAACCTGTCGGAATTAATGAAAATAAATGTGGAAAAGTGTGTCTGAGAACTCACTATCTTACTCTTACCCACACTCAACCCCCTACAGGGTCCTTAGTTGAGAAAAGAGCCCTTGGTGCTGCCGGAGCTGCCTGCACTCTCATCACAATCTCATTAATCACTCACATTGCCCTTGGCATAGATAGGCAGGATAACAGGAAGTGGGGCAGATAAATGCCATCTAAACTCAGGGTCCACCCTGCAGAGCCTCATCCTATGCACTGAGTCTCCCACATCATACCTTCAAGACACAACCAAACATGGTCTTATGCTTCACCCTTAATTCCCTACACCAGGTACCTAGAACCATGAGTTCACACTATCTCTAGCTGTGCACAACTGTGTGATCTCTACCCCTTCAGATCTTTACCCTGGGGTTCACACCTGATGCAGACACTGGCCCACAGTGTCCGCAGCATTATGGAGAAAAAGGGATGGTGCAACTTCTCTCTCAAGGGAAGAGCAAGCCTCGGAGGCCTCTGCCACCCTCTCAAAATGAGAGTGTCCTGACCCTAGCCTTGAGAGACTTTTATTGGATTCAATTTGCATAGGAATACAGGGTGTGTATACGTAAAGCTCATTAATAATTATCAGGCAGTAAGGACCAAACAATAGATAACATGCAGAGAACTCTAAGGGCCTATTTTGAGTCAGGGTTAGATAGCTAAATAGCCATAAAACTTTGAGGAACCAACTCACTTCCTGCTTGGACTCTTATCATTTAATTGAGAGCATTCTTAACAAAGCAGGTTTCACAGTATTTTAGGTATTCTTCCTTAGGCCTGATTGCCCTAGGGAACCTGCCCTTTCCAGCACAGGGCTGCACCCACCACCAGCATTATTTCATGCTTAAGTCAGGCCTATGTCAAAGCCAAGGGGCGAGGGTCTATCACCCCTTTTCTGTAGCCCCCAAGTCCTTCTCTGGGGGTCCCTGTGACTATGCGTGTCTTAGGTCGTCCCTCCCTTGAGGAATCTTACCCATCATTGGCTAATCCATCAAGCATTGGGGGTAAGGCAGGATAAAGTAAAAGAAGCAGAGGCAGCACCCCTGCCATGGAGATAAGCTTTGTCTCCTTAGTGGCTTACAGTCCCAAGGTCACTCACTCAGCCTTAGCCATGAGGGGGTTATAGGTCCTGAAACCAGGCAGGGCAGTTCCCAACACACAACCTCAGCTCTACCACCTTAACCCTCACCCTAAAGAGCCACCATTTTTTAATTACTCCTACCTCAACCCTTCCACAGATTTCCAGACCCCTGTGTTCACTCACGAGATATTTCCACTCACTGCTCTTTGAAACTTTTAAAAGTGTGAATCAAAACATCCTTCTGATATTCTCAAAGAGAATTAACATACCACCATCCTCCCCTGCCCAGCTGATGGAGCCTCCACTGCTTCAGGTGCTAGGATGAAAAATGCTAGAGTGATTTTGAACCCTTTCCTTTCTCTCCTGCAGCTGCAAAATCTGCAACTCTACTTGACATTCTTTAGAAATGGAAGGGGGAAAGTGTGGATGGAGGTGGAAGAGGGTATGAGGGGGATAAAGGGTAATGTAAAAACACATAATAAGAAAATAAAAGATGGACCAAGAAACCAACCTTTTCTCCTACCTGAGGCCCATTTCTTGTTAATCAGCTCTCCTCTGCATCTATCAGCTCTCCTTTGGATCATAGAACTTGCCTAGGCCAGTGCTCCCTGCCTCCTCCATTAACCCCCATAATATGTATTTCCAGTATGCATCCACAAGGAGCCTGTTAAATCCAGGAGAAACCAACTTCTTTCCCTTATGCAAATACTCCAGCATCCCCACTATGAATACCCTAATTACTATTTGGCCACTTTATAAGTCTAATTCTTGATCCTCTTGCTCCTTGTTTTTAACACAAACAAAGGAGACCTGAGGTACCTATTCTAAGTTCTGTGACATCTCTAAGCATTATTAAGTGCAGGTGTCCCTTCCTGGGTTACCTGAATTAACTGTTTAAAGTGGCTGCCTGTGTGGACTGGAAAAAAAAAGGGAGGGCACAAACTAAACCTGATCAGCTTAGGGGAGTCCTCCATGATGGCCTACAAAATGAAAAACTGAAACCACCCTTATATATAGTCTGAATTTAAAACATTCTAACTAAAAGCAAGTCATGGTAAGTAGCCATGTCCTAAGTCAGTATCTTCCTTGAGGAAGGTCAATTTTTACCTTAACTAGTCCCATCTTTGTATTTTTGCACTTATGTTAACATACCCTTAGGATATCAGGATAATTTCCTTTTTTCTTACCCTGCAAAACACAAACACTGCACCAGAAAAAGAGACCAAAAACCCCTCACTGTTATTATAGTGTTAATTAATTAAATATTAACTATCTTGTACCCACAAATATAAATGAACATTTTTATTTTTATCTAATATCAGAGTTTCCTTCTTTGTATATTCCTGCCTCTCTAACCTATCACCAATTGATGTCACATTTTCCACTTATGTCTTCCCTTTTGATTCTGATGTATAAAACAAGTAGTAAAAATGCCATTTTCTGAAGCATTTTCTCACTCCATTGTTTCTTTGTAATCAACGTCCTTTTGACTAAAATAAACATTTTTAAAAGTCTCTAAGGGGTAAAGGGGGAATAAATGATACTAGAAAAAATATAATAAAGATTTCTTAAAAATGTTCTAAAGTACCCTGGCTGGTGTGGATCAGTGGATTGAGCACTGGCCTGTGAACCAAAGGGTGGCTGGTTCCATTTCCAGTCAGGGCACATGCCTGGGTTGCAAGCAAAGTCATGCCCCTATAGGGGGCAAACGAGAGGCAACCACACATTGATGTGTCCCTCCTTCCCTTCCCGTCTCCCTACAAATAAATAGAATATTTTTTTAAATTTCTCTAAAGATTTGAAATTTTCTTTAATTGACACAAGAAGTGGGAGCACCTTGATATTACCAGTGACCTGCACTCAGGATTGGGGTATCCCCAGGGTCCCCACATCCAAGAGCCAGGAAAAAAACCAAAGGAAGAGTCTTTGGACACTATTACAGTAGTGTTATCACCAGGGAGGGACTGGGACACCCTATACTTCCTTGTCTAGTTTGATAATGATTTTCAACCTCAGAACCTGTGGGAAGAAGCAATCAACCACCCTTCAGCTCCAGGTAAGCAGGTGTCAGCTGTATCCTCGCCCAGCCCTGGAGTCTGGTGACCTCCGGCCAAATGTCTACTCAGCACGGCCGCTTATCAGCCCTGTGATCTTGAAAAACGGCCCTCTTCCTGTGCCCCACTGTCCTCATCACCCCACTCCAGTCGGTTTTCTACCTCAGAAAGGTCTAAAAGGCTTTCAAAACCGTGACGGAACCTGTGTTTCTCTCTGTTCACGACCATTCCGGGCTCCCAGGACCCTCAGAATGAAGGTGCAACCCCCCTGCCTCCCAGTCAGGACGTGACTCCGCTTCAGACCGTTTCAAGCAGATGTGAGGCCGATCCCAGTTTGCGGGTCTTTCAGGGTGTCAGCAGGTGGTCCCTTCAGCCCCTTCACACCCTGTGTCACCAATGAGCACCTACGATTAACGAGGCCGGGGCGTGGGCTGCAGGACGGGACAGGGGCCCCTCTCCCGGAGCCTTCAGGGCTCCGTGGGCTGAGAATGGAGGGCGCTGGGACGCGCACTCACCTCAACTGGGCTCCTCGGAGGGGTCGCCGCAGGCAAACTCTGTGTGAGGAGCAGGGCGGGAGCAGCGGGCCAGGAGGGGTCGTCGGGCATCGTGGTCCCCATCTCGGTTACCTAAGCGGAGTCACAGACGCTCACAATCGCTTTTGTGACCCCACGACCAGGTCTCTTCGATTTCTTGTCACTAGGATCTCCACTGCGGGACTGCATTCACCATCCTTCCTAGGGTGAGGTGATTCTGAGAGAAGACAAAATGCCCGCCAGCAGGGCGACGGAAGTCCCGCCCACATGCGTTTGGCCCCAGCAGAAAAGCCTTTTCTGGGCCTTATAGGCTCAGCCCTTGAACAGCCTTCTGGGTACTGTGGTTCCTAGAGCCCAAGGAATTGAAAAGAGGTTTCCTACCTGACACCAAGAGACAAGACCCAGACTCCCTGGAAAAGCTACTGGGAGATAACGCGTTCTGAAAAGGATAAATGATGTTTTCTGTCTGGTGACAGTACTCGCGTGCACGATGATGAACATGCATTATCTCTGCAACACCACACAGCCAGTCACAGAAAAAGGAAGTACTTCTGCATGACAGGGCCTGAAAAAGTTTTTCAGATAAATGGTTTACTTACACCACCGCACCTGCGTCAGAAGTAACACAAGAATGTAAGTCACATGTTTGATATAGAAAATAACTAAGGTACAAAATATAAACTTAAATGGAAGTCAACTGTTTAGTTAGAAACATCCATTAAGAAAAATAAAGTTTTGAAAAACTGGGAGAATTGAATTCTGACAAGGTTATTTGTACTATTCTAACTTCAAAGTGATATTGCAGTTATCATAAGGAAAGAGATTTTCCCCTGTGCAGACATATTTAAGAGCAGGGGCGACATGTTTCTCACATTCCCCGTGGAATAAGATGAATCTATTTAGAAATTATACTTAGAGTAAATAAAGTACATATTCATACTCAACCTATGTATACCCCAGAAAATTAAAAAGCACATAAAATGTTAGGATTAACAAAAAAAATATGGGCATACATGTGTGCAATAATATCAAATATCAACAGTACTGTAAGAAGCCTGTCTTTTTTTTTAAGATTTTATTTATTTATTTATTTATTTATTTATTTATTTATTTATTTTTTAGGGAGAGAAGGGAGGTAGAAAGAGAGAGAGAGAAACATCAATGTGCCGTTGCTGGGGGCCATGGCCTGCAACCCAGGTATGTGCCCTGACTGGGAATCGAACCTGCGAAGAAGCCTGTCTTAATTAAAAATTTAGAGCAAACATAACACTAAAATATAATCCAAAGCCTGAAAAACAAATTAAAACTAGATAACATGAGAGGAGTTGAAAAATCTAAAAACTTACCAGATATTACTTAAAAATCATTTTTCAAAAAGTAAAAAACACAGTATTTTCAGCACCCTGCTATGGGCACAGTGGTCATAGAAATGGTCTGACACTACAGCCAAGCTGCAAACATGGGAAAATTGTACTGCATTTTTATTGTCCACAGAACAGCATCCTGATCTAATCACAACCTTCTTCACTGTTTCAGTGAAAGCTCTAAAATATGCAGGATGCACATACTTTTATTTGTGTTGTGCTGCTTTTTTCATGTTTCAACAGCACCTACCACCTTATAATTTACAATAACATAAAATATATTCTTTTTGACTACTTGGCTAGACTTCATTTAAGGTTTTAAAGCCAGGTTGTAAACTTATTTATTTATTTTCTTTTTTAAAAAATATATTTTATTGATTATGCTATTACAGTTATCCCATTTTCCCCTTTAGTCCCCTCTGCCTTGCATTCCTCTTCACCACTGTTCACCCCTGCACCTTTATGTCCATGGGTCATACATATAAGTTCTTTGGCTTCTCCATTCCTATGTTATTTCTTAACCTCCCACTGTCTATTTTGTACCTACCGTTTATGCTTCTTATTCCCTGTACATTTCCCCCCCCAGTCTCCCCCCTCCCCTCCCCACTGATAACCCTCCATGTGATCTCCATTTCCGTGATTCTGTTCCTGTTCTAATTGTTTGCTTAGTTTGTTTTTGTTTTTTATTTTTCAGGTTCAGTTGTTGATAGTTGTGAGTTTGTTGTCATTATACTGTTCATATTTTTTATCATTTTCTTTTTCATAGATAACTCCCTTTAACATTTCATATAATAAGGGTGTGGTGATGATGATTTTTTTTAACTTGATCTTGTCTGGAAAGCACTTTATCTGCCCTTCCATTCTAAATGATAGTTTTGCTGGATACAGTAATCTTGGATGTAGGTTCTTGTCTTTCCTGACTTGGAATACTTCTCTCCAGCCCCTTCTTGCCTTCAAGTTTTCTTTTGAGAAATCAGCTGACAGTCTTATGGGAACTCCTTCATAGGTAACTCTCTCCTTTTCTCTTGCTGCTTTTAGGATTCTCTCCTTATCTTTAATTTTGGGCAATGTAATTATGATGTGCCTTATAAATACAAATATCTATATTTAATATCTAAATATAAATATCTATATCATATAAATATCTATATGCCCAAGACTTTTTAGAAATAGGTTTGGAAACTCTATTCAATCCATATTCTCATGCACTACAGAGGTAGCACTTCTCAGTGACAATATACCACACTGAACATCTTTCACTTATTCAATAAGAATGCTGACTGGGTCACAAAAATCACATTTCTGAACAATAGATAACACTTTTTGGTAACACTGACTTCCTGCCTGGACACCAATAATCTTCAGATAAATATCTGAGAAGGCAAAGAAATCTGCAAAATCTTTTGATGATTTTCTATAACAATGACTTTGGCCATAAAAAGAAACTTGCCTGAAGATCGTCAGATTTGTGAACACACTGATCTGGCAGTCTTTTGCCAGGAACCTTTGTGGATGCACATTTAGAAGAGGCACATTCCATCTATTTGGCTGCAGTCTCCTCCAATCTCTATTAGCCCAGCTATTGTGTAGCAATCATGGTTTTCCATACCCCTTTGGTCCTAAGACCAGTGACCAACACCAATTGTACTGTTGGCATTAGGACATAGCATTCCTTGCAAGAGTTTCTGAGTGATTCCCTTGAAAATGGTGCATTACTCTGACAAAGGAAACAAGTCATGCTGATCCTACATGCAACTGAAGTTGTTACCCCTCTTGAAACTGACCTGTGACTCCTAAAACTCATAGCATCCAGACTTGATATGAGTATCACAGAGCTCCGCAATCTGACCTAGAAGGAGGTGGGCAGCACTAATTTTGGCACCGTTGCGCCACCTGTGAGGCAGAGAAATTCTGAAACCACCATAAAATTTGTTTACTTCTTCATGCTTGTAGAGCACAAATCTGGCTATATCCTACCCCACACAGTAAATAAAACATCCAAACTGAAAGGGGACTTAAACAAAAACACACCTTCATTATTTTACACACCAAACAGACATGGACCTGGCCATTCTATCCTGTGACTTCAATGCTGGAAATATTCACCAGAGCTATCCTGGAAAAATATAGGATACAGAATGTTTCACTCACTTTCTCCCTCCCCCTCTCCCTAAAAATAAATAAATGAAATTGTGAAAAATATAAACGGATTATTTCCAGACAACAGGTTTTCCAAAAAGAAACATGTTTTGCAAGCTGCCAGCTGAACTCAGATGCTGTTTTCTGGGGTCAACACTAAGTCAGGTCCATGCACCAACTAGTCAGAGTGACAGAAATGCAGATCTCCTAAGGGCTCAGGCTACTCCTAATTTCCTCCAACAAATCAGAGAACAAAGTCAGCTTCCCTGAGGACAGTAGGACAGTGACCGATGAAAACTGAAGATTTAAAGAAAGAAAAAACTGTGAGTACCTGCTAGGTGGTACAGGTGAAATAGTTTTGGACACAGAAACTTCCATTGACATAAATCTAACAAGAACCCTGGGAAGTTTAAAAAATGTAACATAAACACACATACTTTCCCATGACTCGTGTGGCTCAGTTGATTGAGTGTTACTGTCCCCCAAAGCAAAAAGTGGCTGCTTAGATTTCCAGTCAGGGCACATGTCTGGGTTGCGGGTTCAGGCCTTTGGGGTATTCAATACCTCTTGATATTTATTTCTGGCATGAATGTTTCACTCACTTTCTCCCTCCCCCCTCCTTAAGAAGAAATAAATGAAATTATGAAAGATATAAACAGATTCTTTCCAGACAACTAATAGTTATTTCAATATCTCCCTTCCTTTGATGTTTGCATGTAAATGATTAAATTCAGAAAAATGACTCCTCAGAGTTTTCTCCAGTGTTGTTAAACCGAACCAAAGACAGTGTATATTTTTTTAAAGATTTTCTTTATTTATTTTTAGAGAGAGAAGGGAGGGAGAAAAAGAGAGAGAAACATCAATGTTAGGTTATTTCTGGCACATTCCCAATTGGGGACCTGGCCCACAACCCAGGCAATGTGCCCTGACTGGGAATTGAACTGGTAACCCTTTGGTTCACAGGACAGCACTCGCTTGCATCCACTGAGCTACACCAGCCAGGGTAAAAGTGTACATTTTCTACACATCCAAAAATATCCTCCAAAGTGAACTCTCATTTGTCCAAACATGATATAATTTTGGCTAAAAGATTACGAATATTTACCATTCTCAAAAAGTCTTCATTCTATTTGAACTCTGATGATAATGTTCTCTTGTATTAATTTCTCATGATAACAAGGGCAGAGTTCTTGATAAAATATTTCCCACATTCACTGCACATGTAAGTGCAGTGAGTGTGGCAGGAATCCATGTAAGGCTTCCTCTTTTTTTATTTTTCTGATGATGATAAAGACCAGAGGTTCCTAGAAAACATTTTTCATGTTCACGGCACAAAAAACAGTCTTCCAGTTTGGACAACCTGTTCTGGAAGAAGTATGTTTGCAGCCTGTGGCTTTCTTACATTCTTTCCTTGTGTGATAATGTTTTATCTTTGAGAACCCACCCCAGATGTTGACATTTCATTTGGCCTTTCCCAGGTGTAAATAGCCTGTTGTTGGACATGTCCTGAGCTGGTAAAAATGTTCTGCCCAAGCTCCCCACAGGTAAAAATCTTTTGGGACAGATTCAAATTGCAGCCCTTCACAACTGAGGCCCTGTCCACACCTCGTATGGAAAGCTTCTCCCTCATGTGCTACTCCTGGCGCTGGAGCTGCTTTGCTCTGCAATAAAATCATTTTGCACATGCACCACACCTGAAGTTTCTGGCTGTGTTGTGTTCTTTGCTGGTCAACCAAAAGGAAAATGTCTCGCAAGACTGGCCAAGAACACTCACTGGGGTGGCTCTTCTGGGAAGACAAAGCTTCCTTTGGATCCTTTGCCTGCGACACACATACAGAAAGGTTCTGTTCTGTGGGATCCTCCACATCTGCTGCTCCAGAGCAGCAACCTGAACAAAAAGAAAGCCTGGTGAATTTGATGTTGGGTGAATAGGGAAAGACTATTCCCATTGCAAACATCCATCTTGCACAATTAGGCATGATTCTATGGGATGATTTTCAAGATAAAGACTCAGACTTGGAGGAAATGGCTGTCATATATGGTTTGGCCCCAAAGTTCAGTAAATGGTGGAGACTTCACAAAGAAACACACAAGCATAGAATGGGAGACAAAGAAGAGAGGCAGGGTTTACTAGTTGATTCTCCACAAATGGCTTCCTGTAGGACCTTTCCTCCTCGTGATAAGAGGCTGCATAGAAGAAGTTGAATGTGTGCAAAACCACAAAAATCACATCCCAGGACCATAGATTCAAGGTCAATTTAAGGATATGAGAGTCCTGGCTAATATGGCTTAGTTGGTTGGAGTATCGTCCTATAAACAGAAAGATGTGATTCCCTGTCGGAGCTCATACCTAAATGGTGAGTTCAATACCCATCCCCAGTTGGGGTGAATTGATGTGTCTCTCTCACATTTTTAGCTATCTCTTTTCCTTCCTCTCTCTAAAATCAATAAACATATTTGATCCATCCAAGTCTCTTTGTGGTTTTTTCAACTTATCCAAAGGAACAATTCAGATCCCTGGGCTCAAACTCCTGCTTTATACCATCTAAACTCAGGGCTATGCCTACAGGGCCCCATTCTTCCTGGTAAGCACTTTCACTGAATCTCCCAGATCTTGCCTCCAACACACAGCAATATATGGGCTTAGGCTTCACCCTTCAATCCAAACACCAAGAACCCAGACCCATCAGATCACACTTCCTCTAGCTGTGCAAATGCTGTATGACCTCTTCCTCCTTACATCCTCACATCCAGGTTCACTCCTTTAGCTTTGACACCCTCACTCTCATGCACAAAAGAGCCACCACTTTTGCTTGACTCCGTCCTCCACCCTTCCACACGTTTCCAGGCCCATATGTCAGCTGCTCATGGGGATTTCCACTCACTGCTCTTTGAAACTTCTAAAAGTGTGAACAAAAAGAATGTTCCCATATTCCCAAAGAGAACTAACCTATTACCATCTTCCCCTGTCCAGCTGATGGAGCCTCTACTGCTTTAGCTGTTAAGACCAAAAATGCTGGGGTGATTTTGAACCTTTTCCTTTCTCTACTGTAACTGCAAACTCTGAAACTCGACTTGCCGTTCTTAAAAAATGGAAGGGAGAGTATGTGGATGAAAGTGGAAGAGGATGTGAAGGGGGTAAATGGTAATGTGAAAATGCAATAAAAAATAAAAGATGGACCAAGAACCCAACCTTTTCTCCTACCTCTGAGGCCCAACTATGGTCCATCAGCTCTCCTCTGAATCATAGAACTTCCTTGGTCTAGAGCTCCCTGCTTCCTACATTAACCCCCACAATCTGTTTTAAACTAGGCAGCCAGATGGATCCTGTTAAACTCAAGAGAGACCAGCTACTTTTTCTTATGCAAATGCCCCAATATCTACAGTGGATATCCAAATTATCATTTGGTCATTTTACAAGTCTGATTCTTGACCCCTCCCTTTTACCCCTTGTTTTTAACACAAGGAAAGTAGACTTGAGGTACCTATTCCCAGCTCTGTGGCATCTCCAAGCATTTGCAGGTGCAGGTGGCCCTTCTTAACTGCTTACGCATGCTACCTCTGTGGACCAAAGAAAGAAAAGGCTCAGGCCCAAACTAAACCTCACCATCTTAGTGGACTCTTCCGAGATGGCCTTACAAACCGAGAGTCTGCAAATACCCCTATATATGCTCTGAAATTAAAACTTTCTAAGTAAAAGCAAGTCATGGCAAGTAGGCATGTCTAGGACTGTATCTTCCCTGAAAAAGGTCAATTTTTACCTTATATGAGAACATTTTGAACTTTTGCACCTATGTTAACGTACATTTGTAAGGTCAGGGTAATTTCCTTTTTTCTTACCCCTCAGGGCACAAGCACTGCACCAGAGCAAAGACCAAAACAAAAAACCAAAAACCCCATTGTTCTAATTATTGTGTTAATTAACCAAATATTAACTATGTCATATCCACCAATGTAAAAGAACTGGGTTTCATTCATTTTTGCTTTTTTATCTAATATCAGGGATTTTACTGCTTTGTTTTCTTCTGCCTCTCTAACCCATTACCAGTGGATTTCCAAGTTCCCATTTATATCTTCCTTTTTGATTCTGATGTATAAAATTAGTGGTAAAACTGCCATTTTCCAATGCATTTTCACACTTCCTTGAAATTTTATTTCCTGGAAATCATCCTCAGTTTGGCTCAAATACACATTAAAAACAGTCTTTCCAGCCCTGGCTGGTGTGGCTCAGTGGATTGAGTGCCAGCCTGTAAACCAAATGGTCCTCAGTTTGATTCCTAGTCAGAACACATGACTCAGTTGCTAGCAAGGTCCCCAGTAGGGGATGTGTGAGAGGCAAGCACACATTGATGATTCTCTCGCTCTTTCTCCCTCCCTTCCCTTCTGCCTCAAAATAAATAAATGAAGTATTTAAGAAACAGTCTCTGCAGTATGAATGTTTCTTACTTTCCTTTAACTTATCTAAATTTCTTGACTCACACCTTACTATATCTTTCTCACCTTACTATTTTTCCTCAAGACCTCAGGAATGCAAAGAACCCACATTTTGTAGAAAGAATTCCAGGGTAGCCATGTTTCCAGCAGAGCCATAGCTCAAGTTAATTCTCTCATTCTTAGCTAAATACCTTTTGTACTATCCATTGTGATTTGCCTTTTCTAGGGCTTCATAGAGCATTTTCTCTTATTAGCTATTTAAGAAATGCACATTGTATAAGTCTGTTCATCAACATCAATACCTTTCTGTAGTTTGCTTACTTCACAACTCTTTTATAAAAAATGATCTCCAGTCACCATGCATAAACTGTCACTGCATTTACAGGTAAACTGATGATTATTTCCCTGCAATGTGGAGAAATATAACAATCCAAAACGATTGTCTCACGTTCACATGTTCACTTTATAAACCTTAATGGATGGCAAAATCACAGACATTCTGGTTATAATGTAAATTGTGTATATATAATTACAATTTCCAGATTCATGTTATATTCACAGAAGTTAAAAATACATCTTATCAGAAAACTCCATAAAACATTTCATGGGCCAAAACAAGTGTTTTCACCAGTAAGAAAATAAATACTAACCCTTTCTGGAGGTGGATGCTGCTAAGCACAGTGATCCCTCACCTATCGCAGGAGTTATGTTCCAGAGACTCCCGTGATAGGTGAAAATCCTCGAAGTAGCGGCATTATATTTATTTTATTATTTATATATATTTTAAGGCTTTATAAACCCTTCCCACACTCCTATAAACCTTTCCCACTCTCTTATTAACCTTTCCCACATTCTTATAAACATTTCATACACTCTTAAACCTACGTAATTTTAACAGCATATAAAATTCTATATGGGTACTCACCACCGAAGTACAGTACCGCAAAATTCCATGATGTAGCGAAAACTCCACGATTCAGAATTAGATTAAAAAAAGAACAAAACAAAACACGATACAGTGAAGCCGCAATAAGTGAACCGCGATATAGTGAAGGACAGTATCATTGTTAAAGTCTCCCTCCTGCAATTGTCATGTCTAAGCCAGAGTCTTTCAAAGAGCCCAAACAGCCCTGGCTGGCGTAGCTCAGTGGGTTGAGTGCGGGCTGCGAACCAAAGCATCGCAGGTTCGATTCCCAGTCAGGGCACATGCCTGGGTTGCAGGCCATGGCCCCCAGCAACCGCACATTGATGTTCCTCTCTCTCTCTTTCTCCCTCCCTTCCCTCTCTAAAAATGAATAAATAAAATCTTTTTTTAAAAAAGAGCCCAAACAGCTAAGGAAGCTCATTATTGGAGGATAGAGTTTTGCAGCATGTGATGAGGATCTGAGAAGCCATGCTGACCAATGGGGAACACTCAGAAACTATGTGATGAGAGATCCAAACACCAAATACTCTAGAGGCTTGGGGTTGTCACACACGCCACTGTGGAGGAGGTGGATGCAGCCACAAACACATAGCATTATGCTGTTGAGGTCCTTACTAACTTTCTGGAGAACAAATAAACAGTTTTGAAGTCTGTATATGACTGATTGCTAATATCCATTTTGGATAGCTCTTTTTCTGTAGTTTTGATCTGTTCTTTCATTTGGACCATGTTTCTTTTTTTATTATCTATATATTTATTTTTCCCCCCAAATTTTTAAAATATATCTTAGATTATGCTATTACAGTTGTCCCCTTACCCCTCTTTATTCCCCTCCACCCTGCACACCCTCTCCCACCCACATTCCCCACCTTTAGTTCATGTCCATGTGTCATAAGTTCTTTAGCTTCTACATTTCCCATACTATTCTTGCCCTCCCCTTGTCTATTTTCTACCTACCATCTATGCTACTTATTCTCTGTACCTCCCGCCCCCAACTCCCCTGTTGCTAACCCTCCATGTGTTCTCTATTTCTGTGGGTCTGTTCCTGTTCTAGTTTTTTGCTTAGTTTTTTTTTAGGTGTGGTTGTTAATAATTGTGAGTTTGCTGTCATTTTACTGTACGTTTTTTATCTTCTTTTTCTTAGATAAATCCCTCTAACATTTCATAAAATAAGGGCTTGGTAATGATTGAAAGGTTTTTTTAAGCTCCACCGAGGAATAAATGCAAATCAGCCACAAAATTAGGCAGTATAGAGCTTTATTGGGGTTTGTGCGCCCGGGTGACATTTCTCGGTCCACACAGTGGGGCTAAGAAAGTCACGAGCAAACAGGGAACATGGCAGGGTTTTATTTTGGTTGGTCCTCTTCGTGGGGTCTGGGGATTGGTTCCCTCCAAACAAAGTAGCAACATATCATTGGTGGTTCTCCTCGCACCCTGGTTTGATGTCAGCCATCTTTTCCGGGTCGTAGCTCAGCTGCCGTTTTGTCCTACCCCGCCCATACTGACATTCCGACCTCTTTGATAGGATAAGGGGCGCCGTGTTCGATCTGGCTACTTCCTGCTGTCAGCAGAGCGTAGAGGGGAGGGGCTAGAGGTTGGCTGTTTCTGGTTCGTTAGGGAGGGGCAAGTAGGTTTGGGCCTGAAGCAGCAACTGGTTAAATGTAACCTGGGAGGCTTTGTGAATTCTTTCCTGGAGGAATTTCAGGAAACAGGGGCCAAGCATTAATAGTATGTAGATTATTATGACTGGCCCTAGGACCGGGGCCAGGGTGGTAAAGAGTAGAGAATGCCACCACAGAGTATTGTTTCAGGAGTGGCGTGGTCTCGGCGTAATTCGTCCCTGAGGTTCTGTAGGGTGTTAACATTCTCTTCTACTATGCCGCTCTCATTCACATAGAAGCAGAACTGTTCCTGCAGGGAGAGACATGTTCCTCCTTTTTCTGCTGTTAGTAGGTCTAGAGCTCTGCGGTTTTGGAGGGCAACCTGGGCTACCGAGGTTATCTGTTTCTGCAAAGATGCTAGAGAGGTGACAGAGGCATTAAGGGCCTGCTCCAGCTCAGCCTGTAATTGGCGAGTGGCTTGGAGACTGTTTGTTAACCCAGCGCTGCCTATTCTAGCTGTTGCCAGGGTTGTGGTAAAGGTTAGACTTACTACTATGGGCAGGAAGACAGCTTGTTTTTCTTTATGCCTGGTTAGTTTGTCCCTGATCTCTCCTTCTCCATAATGCATAAGCTGTGGGGTCAGCACAGTTGGGAAGCAGGGGAAGGCAGAGGAGGAGTTCATGGTCCGCAGCAGCGCTTCATTGCACCAAAAAAATGTGCTGGTGGGGGGGCTGGTAGTGGTTCCTGATATGGGTATAGTGTGGTTTCAGGGGGAGATGCTATTAGTGGCATAACATACCTATGGATGGCGTTCGGGATCTTGAAGAAGAGGTACGTCCTTTAAGAGGAAAGGTGTGGGGGAGTCAGTGACATTGAGAGGAGTGGGAATGGGGACCGCTGCGATCGGGAAACGGTCGAGATAAGCACATAAGAAACAATCGGTAATATTTCCTATACCAGTAAGGTTTAGGAGGGAAATACCTTCACATACGAGGCCAAGCCAAGAGAAGGGGGTATTTTATTTTTCTTGCCGGATTTTTGTTAGTAGAGACTGTTCATGTGTTAGGATAGTATCTGTCAGTATGGTTTTATTCTATGGGCCTGGGACAAGGGCTTGGTATATTTCAATCGAATTCTGGGGGGGGCGGGGTGGTGAGTATGAAAAGTCTTGGTATAGTTTTCTTTTCTCCCTGTTCCCACTTGGAATCCCACGGATCTGTGATAATTAGGGTCCATGGTTGTGTTTTTGGGCCATTCATGATGCCTGCAGGAGTTATAAGGGCAGCCTCCATATTTGTCTGGCCACCATTTGCATCTTTCCTCTGTCTGATCGTAGAGGAAACACATAGTGGGGAAATTATCTAAGTGTCTGGCACTGTCTAGTCCTTTAAAGCTACTGGCCGGTGCAGAGAGAAGGATGTATGTAGAGCACCCAGAGGGAGGGCAATCCGCAGAAGTGACAGTGTGAGAAATTACTTGCCCGTTTTTTTTTTTTAGTGTGTTTTACACACAAAGAACCTCTAAACATACTTATTCTGCAGTTTGAGTATGGCCTTTGCCCAAAGTGGGAGAACAAAGTCGGTTTGCAGCGACTTCATCTGGGGAGCCTGGTGTTCGAGTAAAGTGGACTTGGGTATCTCCTATGAGCTGTGCTGACCACTTTTCTGAAGCAGGGGCTGGCTTAAGGTGGGAGAGGTGAACCCACACTGGCTGACTCACTAATTTTGCTGCTCTGGGGGTGGTCAGAATGACAGTATGGGGTCCCATTCACTTGGGCTGGAGCGGTCCAAGTCGGAGCTCCTTGAGTAATACCTGGTCTCCAGGCTGTAGGAGAGTGGCCGGGCCTGTCTCCGGACACCCCCCTACTGGAGGAAGAACTCTGTCAGTGTGTTTACAGAGAAGATGCCAGAGGAGAGAGAGATAAGACAGATAGGAGGCCAGAGGGGGAGTGTGTACTGGTAGGTTATGGTTAATTAGGAAAAGGCAGCCATACAGTAATTCAAAAGGGCTAAGTCCTGTTGGTTTTTGTGGGTCTGCCCATATCTGAGTGAGGGCTAGAGGGAGCAGAGAGGCCCAGGAACCTCTAATTTTTAGGGTATGTGTGGTTAGGTAGGTTTTCAGGATGCTCTTAGTCCATTCTACTTTACTGGGAGACTGGGGATAATAAGGAATGTGCAGCTTCCAGGTGATGCCGAGGGAGGTGGAGACCTGCTGGACAATTTGGGAGATGAAGCCTGGGCCGTTGTCTGACTGGATAGAGGAGGGCAGCCCAAATTGTGGGACAATGTGGTTGAGGAGGAAGTTGGCTACTGATCTGCTGTTTCTCTTATCATGGGATGGACCTCAATCCAACTTGAAAATATGTCAATAAAAGTTAAAAGGCAGTGGAATTTTTTGTGAGGAGGCATGTGAGTGAAGTTGATTTGCCAGTTCTAGCCAGGGAGATGTCCTCTCATCTGGTGAGTTGGTTTAAGGCCTTCCTGGGTTGATGTTTTAGAGCAGACTGAGCATTCAGAGTGCACCTGTTTGATGGACTGGAGAAGATTTGGGAAGGAGAAGAGGGGATCTAGGAACTTGAACAGAGACTTGAAGGACTGTCCATGTCAGTTGTTGTGAGAGGTTGGTGTCAGGGTCAGTCCAGGTAAAGGCAAAAAGAAAATATGAATCCTGATGGAGGGGGATAGTAAAGAAGGCATTTTTGAGGTCCAGAACAGAAAAATAGGTGTTGGTAGGTGGGATGCGGGAGGGGAGAGTGTAGGGGTTTGGGACTGCCGGGTGGATAGGGACTACTGCTTTATTAATGAGCCTTAGGTCTTGGACTAACCAGTATATTCCTGATGGTTTCCGAACTGGAAGAATTGGGGTGTTACTCGGGGAGTTGGTCGGAATTAAAAGTCCCTGCCCCATAAGGCGGGAGATGATAGGTCTGAGACCTCTATGATGGGCTTCAGAGATTGGGAACTGGGGTCTAGAAAGAAAGATGGTGGGGTTTTTCAGCGTGATGATGACTGGGGTGTGGTGAGAATCCATAACAGGCTTGGAGGTTTCCCATACCTGAAGGTTGACTAGGGTAGGTGAAATTGGAGGTTGGGTTAACAGGGTAGGTTATTGAGCTAATATAATGGCCAGGCCATAGCGGACAGAAAAATCAGCTGTTTTTGCTTGAGGTCAGGGTCAATTGCTGGCAAATTTTTCAGAAGGCACCCTAGAGGTGACTTAGGATCTGGCTTGGACCCCTGCTCCCCCGTTCCTGGCCCCAAGGATGGAAGATTGGTGACCGAGAATTGGCGTCCCGTAACTCAAGTCACCGACCAAGTTGGACAGAAATGGAGCACAAGGCTGGGGGATGTCTCCACCCTTTCTTGAATCCCGGAGAGAGAACAGTTTCTCCCGGAAGGGCTACCCCCGACATAGCGCTACAATTTTCGGTAGGAGAGCAGCCTCTCCAGCAGACGGGGACCCGGAGTCGGAGTCCAAGGACCAGGAAGTTGAGGGATGGCGACACTTACCCTGGTTCGGTGCTCAGACTGGTGGGGTGGCCATGAGGCCTCCTCGGGGAGTTGGGAGAGGAGCGGTCTTCAGTGGACAACTACTCCTCCCAGGTTTTGGCACCAAATGAAAGGGTTTTTTTTAAGGCTCCACCGAGGAATAAATGCTAATCAGCCACAAAATTAGGCAGTATAGAGCTTTATTGGGATTTGCACGCCTGGGTGAGGTTTCTCAGTCCGCACGGTGGGGCTGAGAAAGTCGTGAGCAAACAGGGAATATGGCGGGTTTTATTTCGGTTGGCCCTCTTCGTGGGGGCTGGGGATTGGGTCCCTCCGAACAAAGTGGCAACATATTGGTGGTTATCCTCATGCCCTAGTTTGATGTCAGCCGTCTTTTCCAGGTTCAGCCACCATTTTGTCCTGCCCTGCCCATCCTGACAATGGTGAACTCCTTTAACTTGACCTTATCTGAGAGACATTTTATCTCCCCTTCCATTCTAAATGAAAGCTTGGCTGGATAGAGCAATCTGGGATGTAGGTCCTTGCCTTTCATGACTTGGAATACTTCTTTCCAGCCCCTTCTTGCCTGCAAGGTCTCTTTTGAGAAATCAGCTGACAGTCTAATGGGAACTCCTTTGTAGGTCACTGTCTCCTTATCTCTTGCTGCTTCTAGGATTCTCTCCTTCATTTTTACCTTGGCTAATGTAATTATGATGTGCCTTGGTGTGTTCCTTCTTGGGTTCAACTTCTTTGGGACTCTGAACTTCCTGGACTTCTTGGAAGTCTATTTCCTTTGCCAGATTGGGGAAGTCCTCCTTTATTATTTGTTCAAATAAGTTTTCCACTTGTTGCTCTTCCTCTTCTCCTTCTGGTACCCCTATAATTTGGATGTTGGAACATTTAAAGATGTCCTGGAGGTTCCCAAGCTTCTCCTCATTTAAAAAAAAATTCTTATTTCTCTATTCTTTTCTGTTTGGTTGTTTCTTTCTTCCTTCTGGTCCACTCTATCATTTTGAGTCCCAGTTTCCTTCCATCACTATTGGTGCCCTGTGCATTTTCCTTAATTTCTCTTATCGTAGCCTGCATTTGTTCATCTAATTTGTGACCAAAATCAACCAATTCTGTGAGCATCCGGATTACCAGTGCTTTGAACTGTGCATCTGATAGGTTGGCTATCTCTCAGTCATTTAAAAGTATTGGTTGAGAGGTTTTCAGTTCTGTTTGAGCCATCTCTTTTTTTTTTCCTTTGGTCTGCTCGCACCTGTTACATATGAGGGGCAGAGCCTTAAGTGTTCACTGGGGTGGGGCACCCCAGTCGCTGAGTTGTGACGCTGTATGTGGGGGCAGGGTCCGAGAGGAAACAATGGCATTTGCTCCACTCTCTGTCAGACCTCAGTCCCTTCCGCTGCTTCCCCCAAGCAAACTGGATCTTTCTGGTGCTGATTCCCATGTGGGTGGGCTTGTGCACCCCATGGAACTTTCCAACGACCTCTCCTGTGAGGCTGGGAGTCTCTCCCTGTTCCTCAACCCCCACAGGTGTTTTCAATCAGTGTCCCAAGGCTCTATTTCCCAGCAATGTGATCCTGGGTTGCGCGCAGTGCCTCGCTGGGTCTGCTGATTGCCACCCCTCAGCAGAGGTCTGCCAGCTGCCGCTTGCAAGCTCAGGGTCTGCCCACTGCGGTCTTGCGCGCCCCATCCCAATGCTCTCTGCTCTACACGCTGAGACCTGCACCCGGCTGCCTGACTCCGCCCCTTCTACCAGTCTGGATGAATGTGTCTATTTTAACTTCTTGGTTGTCAGTTATGGTTGTTATTCTGTTTCTAAATTGTTATTGTCCCTATCTTGGTTGTGTGAGGAGGCACAGTGTGTCTACCTATGCCTCCATCTTGACTGAGGTCTCCCCAAAAATTTTTTTAAAAATTTTATTGTTGTTCAAGTATAGTTGTCTGCATTCCCCCCACCACCACACTCCACCAAGACCATCCCCACCTCCCTCCTCTGCTTCCATCTCCACTTGGTTTTGTCTATGTGTCTTTCATAGTTATTCCTGAAAACCCTTCCCCTCCCCCCGTTATCCCCTCCCACCTCCCCTCTGGGCCACGTTTCTTTGTCTCCTCGTTTTGGCAGCCTTCCTGTGTTTGTTTATATGTATTAGGTAGAGGTGCTTTGACTCTGTGTCTTGGTAGTGTGGCCTAATGTAGTAGGTGTCCTGTATGGTCTAGTGGCACATCTTCTTCTGTCACCCAAGCTGAGTACTCAAGGTGCGCCTTTTGTGTGGACTGAGTACACCAGTCTCTTGTAGAGCCTTGGATGCTGTCAGAAGATCAATGGGAGGAATTTACAGTGCTGTTAAGAGGCACATATGAGATCATGGCTACTTAATTTGGAGGCTCAGATTTGCAGACAATAAAGACTCCAAGTCAAAGGTGAATAGTTAAGCAATTTGTTAAGCAAGAGCAAATAGAAAACAAGAATCAAGAACATACATCACCAGATGGGAAAATCACCAACACCCGAATACAGATGCTGGGAAATCCCAGAGGCAGCCGCATTAGGGGGGTTCATCTGGGTGTTGGGAACTTCCCTGCCTCATTTCAGAAGCTTTAACCCCTCCATGGCTAAGGCTGAGTGAGCAACCTTGGGATCATAAGCCACTAAGGAGACAAAGCTTATCTCCCTGGCTGGGGCACCTCTTCTGCCCCTTTTACTTCACCCTGCCTGGCCCCCAATGCATGATCGGTTAGCCAATGATGGGTAAGATTCCTCAAGGGAGGGATGACTTAAACAGGCACAATCACAGGGGCCCCCAGTGAAGGACTTGGGAGGCTATAACAAAAGGGGCCGATGGACCCTCACCCCTTGGCTTTGACATAGACTGAGTCCTTATTCTGTCTGTGAGAAGCCTCCTAATCTCTCAACTGCCTTACTTCCCATGTCTGACTTAAGCCTGAAACAATGACAGAGGGCAGTGCATCCCTGTCTGTGTTGGAAGGGGCGGGTTTCCCCAGCGCAATCAGGCCTAAGAAAGAATACCTAAAATCCTGTGAAACCTGCTTTGTTAAGAATGTTCTCAATTAAATTATAAGGGTCTGAGCAGGAAATGAGTTTGTTTCCCAAAGTTTTGTAGCACTTTAGCTAATGGACCCTGACTCGGAATAAGCCCTCGTGGTTTTTTGTATGCTATCTATTATTTGATCCTTACTGCCTGACAATGATTGATGAGCTTTACCTGTATTCCTGTGCAAAAACAACCCAATAAAAGCCCATTGAGGAAAAGGCTCTTGACTGTTCTCCTTTGAGAGATTGGCCACCTTTCCTCCCCAAGCAGATGGTGTCTTGGTAGACTTATTATCATCCGTGGCGGCTGGGGTGGGGGGCCTGCGGGCAGAGGCCCCCCGCATCTGGAAACAGTTCTGAGTAAAGCATTCTTCCCTCAGGTGGGATTCCAAAGTCTCACTTTGGGGGCTCTGCTTAAATATGTTTTAGACAAAAGTGGCTATGCGCCACTTTCGTGACTCCACTGACCAACCATTTCCTCCAGGAGAATAGCCAGTTCTTTCCCAAGGGAACAATTAGAGCTCACAGGTACTAAGTTAAAAATCAGTGGTGCTTAGTGTTCCGTGGAGAAGGGCTAGTTCTCCCTGGGAGACAGCACACCTATATTTCATTCTTACAATAAGAGGTCACGGCTCAGGCATAAACTGGGAGGATTCTTAATATTTCTTTAACTCATCATTTACCCAGGGTAGTCAGAAGCAAGGATTGACTGTGACCACTGACCACCAACTTTGCCATCCATGGAAGATCAACTATGCAGGGGAAGAATGGTGGTGCATTGACGTGGTCTGTAGCTGTCCACTGGGAGCTCTGTCCCTGGGGTTCCCCAGGTGGTTCAGGCCAAGGTCAGCCACCCTGCCTGAGCTATAAAGCAATCGGAGATGGCTGCTACTTGGGCTGGGCTTGGAGATTCCCAGGCAAAGCTGTGCTATGAACCTAGGCCAGCTGCTGCTAGTGCCAGGCCTGGGACTCACTGAAGCCTGGTGTTTTTTGTTTGATGGAAAAGCAGTTTGGATTGGCCCGTAAGCTGGGTGGGGCAGTCTTTATAGCAGGTCAAACCCAGTTAGCCAGGTTGTTGGTCTCAGGTATGGCTCTTGCTGTGGCTATGGGAGGCAGGGGAAAAGGTTTACAAAAGGGCCCATGGCCTCTGCTCACCTTGAGGCCAGACGCTTCAGTGTCTCCCCGTATACCAAAGGTGACTTTCAAGCTGCTATACAGATGCTGGAAGTCAGAGGGACTGAGTCTGAGTAGGTGAGCCTCTGTCTGGGGTCTTTAAGAGAAATTGCTTGGGACTTCCATTTTCTTGCACCAACAGAATCCTGACTTGTTTTTAAAGACTAAAGTTATGGGGATGTATCCTCATGGCTCTGGAACCCTGGGCTGGGGAGCCTCATGTGGCTCTGGACTCCTTGCTGCCAAGATATCCCTACTGAATTTTTATGCACCACACATCAGTGAGGGACCAGCTCTCCCCTCATCTCTGCCCCTTCTGCCAGTTCTGGATGGATGAGATTTCTTTAATGCCCTTGTTCTCAGACTTCCATTCAACTCCGTATCTGACAGTTCTGAGTCATGGTTGTTCTATATTTTAGTTGTAATTTTGATGTGGTTGTGTGAAGAGTTGAACCATGTCTGCCTAAGCTGTCATCCATAACTATGAGACTGAAATTCTTAGGAAGAGAGGGAAAACAGAAATGGACTCTCTTTAATTAATGAAGATTTCTACTTGGAAGTGTCAGAGCCACAGGACATAGAGTGATGTATGGCCCTAGAATATGATAAAGCCTTTGAGGTCATCCCCAGAAAAGCAACAAGCCCCTGTGGAGCTCGAAGACTATCTTCCACACCTCAACAAAACAGATGACCCCGTCATCTGAAAGCTGGTGAACACCTAGAGCAATATATTGTCATCGAGGGCAACCTGGCCCCAAAGATGAGCTGCATGCATGCAGAGTATTCCTGGGACATTGCTGACCAGAGGCAGGCCTGCCCTATTCTTTGATAAAAGGTACAATCCTGACACAGACCTCCTGACAGTGAGAGGGCCAATGAGGCCTATTGAATGAAGTAATTTCTGCAATTTGCCCTACAACCTGGCCATGGAGTCAAACTACATTAGCCAAAGCTTCCCTAAGGCCAAGATGAGACTATGAAACAGGTGACATAATTAGTAAATGATTATTGAAGAAACGAAACATGGTGTCATGGCTTTAACTCTTCTGAATTTCTCACCTCACTATTTTTCTTCCAGTTGTCTGGAATGAAAAGGACCCACACTTTGAAGAAAGATATTCAGGGTAGCCGTTTCCAGCAGGGCCATAGCTCAAGTTAGTCTGTCTTACCTGTTCTTAGGCTACATAGAGCATTTTGCCATATAGTTATTTTAGTAATATTCATGACATAATTCCATCAACATTATTACCTTTAGTTAGCTCAATCCATAACTCTTTTTAAAAATATTTTATTTATTTTTAGCGAGATGGGAAGGGAGGGAGAAAGAGGAAAGAAACATCAATGGTTGCCTCTCACGCGTCCCCTACTGGGGGACCTGGCCTGCAACCCACACATGCGCCCTGACTGGGAATTAAACTGGTGACCCTCTGGTTCGCAGGCCCACATTCAATCCACTAAGCCACACCAACTAGGGCCAATCCATAATTCTTTTACAGAAATAATCTCTAGTCCCCATGCAGAAATTATTATTGCATTGACAGGTAAAATGATTATCATTTCCCTGCAAGGTGCAGAAATACAGAATCCAAAGTGTTTCTTGTGTTCACATGCTCACTTTTGAAACCTTAAGATGGCAATATCACAGCCATTCTGGCACAAAACTGTACATTTTGTATTTGACCACTATTTCCAGGTACACGTTAATCTTCATAGAGTTTAAAAAAAATATCTTAGCCTGGCTGGCGTAGTCAGTGGATTGAGCACAGGCTGCGAACCAAAATGTCACAGGTTCGATTCCCAGTCAGGGTACATGCCTGGGTTGTAGGCCATGAACCCCAGCAACCACACATTGATGTTTCTCTCTCTCTCTCCCTCCCTTCCCTCTCTAAAAACAAATAAATAAAATCTTAAAAAAAAACCCAAAACCAAACATCTTACCTCAGAAAATTCAGTGAGAAGTTTCATGTACAAAAAGTAATTTTTGGCCCTGGCTGGTGTGGCTCAGTGGATTGAATGCCAGTGTGTGAACTGGAAGGTCACCAGTTTGTTTCTAGGTCAGGGAACATGCATGGACTATGGTCATGGTCACCAGTAATAGTCACGTGAGAAGGAATAGATAGAATTCTCACACGTGGATGTTTCTTTTTCTATCTCCCTTACTCTCCATCAGAAGTATACGGAAACTCATTAACATTTAGACGGTTTTTAAAGATACAGCACTAATCCAAGACACTGTACTGACAGAGAGGAGGAAATGACAAAAGATTTTCAGTGTCCATACATGCCACCTGGTTCCTTTAAATCCATTATGTCATTTAAAAAAATGCCATGGAAAGATTGTAAATCACCAAAGATGCTCCAGACTCACCATCTTCTGAAAAAGCCCATGAGCCATAATTCTACTGAACCATAAAGACATGGACTCAACTTAATATGGCTAATCTGACCATCTGGAGAACTTAGGACTAAGAATCACAGTTGTGACCAGTGTACTGGGCACTGTAGTGAGGGCTTTCGTCAGGACTATGTTCTTACCCAAAGGGGGTGCAGACACAGGGACATTGGACAGGAGGATGTGGTTGTTGAACATGGTCATGGCTGCAGAGAATGGATGGTGAGCACCACTGTCTCCTCTAGCCAGTCCTGGATAGGACTGACTGGAGGAGATCAAGTGGGCACCGAGTTTCCTAAATTAAGAAGATGTGAACACTCCAGGAAGGAGATAACAATATTATAGGTCTCCAGGGTCACTTCTGAGTATGCCCAAGGTGTCACATCCAGCCATCCTCAATTCTGCAGAGTGCATGTCAGTGGCATGTACAAAAAAAAAAAAAAAGATGGGTCAAATTGAAGCATTAAATTCACCACAGTGGATAAAATCAAAGCCTGTCATAAAAATGTAAGTGAACGTGCAGAAAGACTCTGCCATGAATCATAGGGGACTCCTTACTGCCTAGTTGTGTTAAACTTAAAAAGGAGGTAGACAAAATGCAGCTAAAGCTCAAAGTAGTTTCCCCAGGAGAAACCACTGGAACTGAGACATAGGGTTCCCATGAAGACTGTGAGGTAGATGTTAAGCATTCTCACCCATCAAATGCCTGGTAACCCATTTTTCCCAGAAAAAATGCAGAAATTACATTAAATTGCAATACTGAAAACAGGAGCAACAGCTAAGTTTCCCATTTTCTTGGTCTTTACTATCCCCCTGCCCTGTGCTGAGGCCTTAATATGCCACAATAGGGAATGTCCCCAGCTCTGCAACCGCACTAATGACTTTGAATCAAGCCTCTTGTGCCTGACTTCTGCGTGTGACCTGAAAAAGCCCTTTATGTTCCTGATATTTGACTTCCTGAGAAATACACTAACTGTTATGGACTTACTGATGGATGAACTAAAAACATAATCATCACCAAAAAGCAAATCCTGGAATACTAATACCACCGGTAAGTGCTTACAGAATTTGGTTACCTCTATTGGCCCTCATCAGGGCTGTGGTTAGTCCCTTGCTTTTTATTATATTACTGTTTGCACTTACAAGAGTGATAAAGTGTTAATAATGCAGAGTATTCTGCAAAGTATATGATATGTATTACTATGTTTGTACATCAAAATTCCTAATAATTAGGAATAGTTTCCATTATTAAAGACAATTATTCCAACAATACAATTTTCCATAGAGAAAACTACATGATATTGAAGGAGTGAAATGGTGACATTGTAACACATATCTTTATTGTTTTATATCCTGTTACAGGACTTAGCTGTAATTAGTACAAAAGGTAAATTATGTGAGCACACAATATACTAAAAACATATCAGTAGTGCATACACACCTACAAAAATGCTCATTTTAAATCCTTAGGGAAATGCAACTAAAACAACAGAGAGAGCATGATGAACATATAAAAAGAACTAGAACTGACAAATATAAAACACTCAAGATTTTGTTAGATGGGGAGAAACAACCCCCATACACTACGAGTAAGAATGTGTAAAGTCACAGCTGGTTTAGTTTCTATCTTGTTAGGTTCTTCAGAAATTTAAACATTAAAATCTGAGACATGTCCACACTGTGAACATATAAAATTAAATTCTGAGGTTCCTCAGAAAATTCTCTTCAGTGTTCCTGCACTGGAAAACAAACACATTTCCAAAAATATAACCATTTACACAGTGAGAACACTCCAACATTCCAAGGGTATAAACTTATTGCTACAGATCTTCCAACTTCACTTTACATGTGCAGCCTTTAACCAGTTTGAACTGTGATTAAAGTGATTATGACTCTAAGATAAAATATTTAAATTTGATGTGCCCATAAGGCCTATATCCTGTGTGACCTCTCTGATAAGTAAAAAAAAGGGTAGAAAAAGCATTTCCAACATTCACTGTACTCATAAAGCTCTTCCCCAGAGTGGAATCTCTGAATAAAGGAGCTTGGTGTTATAAGAAAATAAAATTATCATATTGCTTGTATATATAAAACCTTTCACCCCTGTGAACTCTCAAATATATAACAAAGTGACAAAAGATTTTCCAAAGTTACTTAACTTATAAAGACTCAGTCATTGTGAATTCTGGTGAAATGGAAATCATGGCTACTGTAAGATTCCCCATATTCACAAGCACTCAACAGGCATTTCTACAGTGTTCTCACAATAATGGAAATTACTGATACAAGAAAAAGACTTCCCACAGTCACTGCACTCATAAGGCCTTTCTTTTGAGTGAACTATTCAATATTAATATGGGTGACTGCTATAGCTACAGGATATCCTACATTTAGAGCACTCATAAAGCCTCTCTCCTTTGTGAACTCTGATAATACCAGCAGAATTACTGGTGAAAGATTACAGAACTTCACTGCACTCAAAAAGCCTTTATCCAGTGCTAACACTTCAATGACAAAAGGCAGAGCTAATTGTATGTTTTCCATAACGGTTTTTCTCCAGAATGAACTCTGTAGTGCTGAATAAGGGCGGAGCTCTGCCCAAAACACTTCTTACATTCACTACATTCATAAGGTTTTTCTCCAGTGTGAACTCGCTGATGACAATGAAAACCATACCAATTGGGAAA
Source organism: Phyllostomus hastatus (assembly GCF_019186645.2). Taxonomy (NCBI): domain Eukaryota; kingdom Metazoa; phylum Chordata; class Mammalia; order Chiroptera; family Phyllostomidae; genus Phyllostomus; species Phyllostomus hastatus. Next base: position 2,435,598 of record NW_025333577.1, read on the forward strand.
AGATCTTCCACACTGACTGCACTCATAATACCTGTCTCTAATGTGATCTCTGTGATGAAGATGGAGGGAACTACTATGGGTAAAAGATTTTCCACACTGACCGCACTCATAAGGACTTTCTCCAGTGTGAACTTTCTGATGACGACGGAGGATGATATTTTGTGTAAAAGATTTCCCACATTGACCACATTTATAAACCCCTTCTCCAGTGTGAAGTCTCTGATGAACACGGAGGGCAGAAATTCCAATAAAAGACTTCCCACATTCACAACACAAAAAACGCTTTCTTCCAGTAAGGAATCTCTGGTTCTCAACAAGTTTGTCATCACAACCAATTGTCTTCTTGCCCTTTCTTGGGATGTAATATTTTGTAGTGTTAAAAGTCATTCCAGACTTAGAGATTTTGTTTCCTCTAGACATGGAGCAAGCAGCCAGTTGCTCACGACGTCCAGAACTGATGAGCAAGTATTTTCCAATCAGACTAGACCTACGAGGATCCCTGGGCACATAGAAATTGCTGCTCTTTTCAAGTGAGACCCTGTCTACACTTCTTATGAAACCATTCTGTGTTGCGCCCTGCTCCTGGTACTGGTGACTCCATGCACTGAAATAAAATGATTTTGCACATGCCCCACACCTCAGCTGTGTTGGGCCCCGTTGGTTTCCCTGCTGGTTAACCAAGAAGAAAATATTTCTCAAGACACACCCACAACTCTCACAGGGGTGGCTCTTCCGGGAAGACAGTGCTGTCTTAAGATTCATAGCCTTTGAGACTCTTACAGTAATATTTTGTTCATTGGGTGTCTCCACATCCTCTGCTCCACAGCAGCAACCTAAAGAAAAACAAAAGCTAGTAAAGCACATACTGACCTATAGGCAGGTTTTCTCATCACTGATTTGCACCTGTAACAGCTGGCATGAAATAAAAAAATAATCAGGACTGCCAGAAAATCAAAACTGTATGGACACCTGACAACCAAGGGGTTAAAGAAGAAACATTCATCCACACCTGTAGAAAGGGCAGAGATGGATAGGACACAAGGCAAGGCAGCGGCTGGTGGAGCAGGAGGTCCCACATTAGCATGCAGATAAACCAGGAGGAACAACTGGAAAGCAAGATAGACCCTGTAACCCAGGGTTCTAGTGCAGGGAAATAAAGCCTCAAAACCTCTGACTGAAAAACTGGGGAAGCATATATTGCCCAAAGACCACATGGAAAGACAAGAGAAATCCCCGAGGAATGAAGGGCACAAAGGAAATGCAAAGCCTTGTACAGATCACTGTGAGATGGAGGGTCTTTTCTTTTTTTTTAAATTGTGAGTTTATTAAAATCTGGCACAATTAACTACAAGAAAATGGACCCCTGCAGATGTGGTAAGCCTGAGACTAACTGCTGCTGTCCACCACTCCCTGGGTACAAGTCAGGTGAGGACACTTAGAGCTTCATATAGGAGAAGCAAGCTGCAACCCTGAGGAAGGGGTGGACAGGCAAGGAAAAGAAGAGTGTGTAGGGAGAGTTGATGTCTTACCCAGAGATGATACAAGACCATAGTTATCCAACATCACATCGAGGTACAGGCGTCTCTGAGACTCATCCAGGAGGAGCCATTCTTTCTTGGAGAGGTGCACGGCGACATCCTCAAAGGTCACAAGATCCTGTCAGAATTAATACAAATGAATGTGGAACAGTCTGTCTGATGTGCCCTATCACACTCTTCCCCAGGCTCAAACCCTTCCAATGCCCCCCATCAGAGAAGACAACAGAGCTTCCTGCCAGAGCTGCCTGCTGTCTCTCATCAGTCTCATTCATTACTTACATCGCCTTCAGCAAAGGCAGCAGGATGAGAGGAAGGGAGGCAGATGAATGACATTTAAACTCAGGGCCCTGCCTGTAGGGCCCCATCCTTCCTGCTAAATAATTCCACCGACTCTCCCAGATCATGCTTCCAAATTGGGCTTCACCCTTAAATCCAAACACCAAGAACCCAGGGCCATCAGCTTACACTCCCTCTAGTTGTGCACACCCCTGTGAGATCTCTCCCGGCTTCACAATTTTACACCCCAGGTTCACTCCCTCAGCTCTGCCCTTTCACCCTCCTGCATAGAAGAGCCACCACTTTTGTATTAATTCTATCCTCGACTCTTCCATAGATTTATAGACCAATATATTAGCTGCTCAAAAGATGTTTCCACTTACTGCTCTTTTTAACTTATAAAAGTACGAATTGAAAGAACCTTCTAATATTCACGAAAAGAATTAACCTACCACCATCTTCCCCAGCCCAGCTGCTAGGACCAAAAATGCTGGGGTGATTTTGAACCCCCTCCTTTCTTCCTGCAACTGAAAAATCTGAAACTATACTTGCCCTTCTTTAAAAAATGTAAAGGGGAGGGCGTGGATAGCCATACAAGAAGGTATGAGGGACATAAATAGTAGTGGGAACAAATACATTCAAAAAAAGGAAAAGATGGACAAAGAATCCAACCTTTTCTCCTACTGTGGTAGGAAAAGAAAACCCCATGAAAAAGCTTCTATGCTCTGCAGCTTCCTTGATAAGCAGTGCTCTCTGTAACACTTGCAAAATTTCAGTGCCTTTTGTTTTAATGTGACAGGACACAGCTGAGCAGTAGCTGTTTTTAGGTAGGAGCTGATCAGCAGGCGTTCCCAAGGAAATAGTTATCTCAAGGCCAAAGCATTAACCTTCGCTTCTGCTTCTGTATGCTTGCTTTAGCCGTTGTTTCCCCCCTCCCTTTTTGCCTTGTAACATTTAAAGGAAACTCCAGCTTAAGCTCTTTGCTCAGAATTTGGGTAGTTAACCCCTCTGAGCCTGTGCGTAATAAAAGTTTGTGTCTCGCCATCTTTCCCGCGTGTGAGTTATTTTCTGTAACACTACCTGTGAGGCCCAATTCAGGTCCATCAGCTCTCTCCTCTGGATCATAGAACTCATCTGGCCCAGGGATCCCTGCCTCCTCCATTAACCCCCATACTCCACTATGCATCCAAATAGAGCATGGTACACCAGGAAAGACCAACTCCTTTTTTCTTATGCAAATGTCCCATCATCTCCCTAATAGATACCCAAATTATCAATTGGCCACTTTACAAGTCTGATTCTTGACCCCTTTAGATCTTGTTTTCAACACAAAGGAGAATTGAGGTAGCCATTCCCAGCTCTGTGGCATCTCCAACCATTATTAAGTGCAGATGTACCTTCCAGATAACTTGCCTTCAATGCTTATGCTGGTTGCGTGTGTGGACCAAGAACAAAAGGGGGCACACACTAAAACTGCACAGCTTAATGGACTTCTCCCAGATGGCCTTACAAACTAAAAGACTGAAAAGACCCCTATATCGGGTCTGAAATTAAATCTAACCAAAAGCGAATCATGACAAGTGTTTTTGTCCTGGGCCTGTATCTTCCCTGAAGAAATTAAATTTTTACCTTTCCTGAACCCATCTTAGTATTTCAGCACTTTTGTCAACACACCCTTGGAATGTCAGGATAATTTCCTTTCCTTTCTTCTTACTACTCAGGGCACAAACACTGCAGCAGAGCAGAGATCAAGGTACTGCTCTGGGTTATTATTGTGTAAATTAACTAAAGATTAACTACCTAACACCCAGTAATGTAGAGGAATTGTGTGTCCATTCACCTTTACCTTTTATTTAACACCAAGGATTTTCCTGTTTTGTTTTCTCCTACCTCCCTAATCCATCACCAATGGATTTCCAGTTCCCAATTTACATCTCTTCCCTTTTGATTCTGATGTATAAAATAAGTGGTGAAACTGCCATTTTCCGAAGCATTTTCACAGTTGTCTTTTTGTTTCCTGGAAATGGTCATCAGTTTGGCTCAAATAAACATTTAAGAATGTCTCTGTAGTTTGAATATTTCTTATGCTGACACCAGAAATGGGAACACCTTGGTATTTCCTGAGACCTGCACTCAGAATTGGGGTATCCCCAGGGTCTGCTCATTTGAAAGTTGGAAAATTACCAAGTGAAGTGTCTTTAGACACTATACAGTAATGTCACCACCAGGTAGGGACTGGGACACCCTATACTTCCTTGTCTAGTTTGATAATGCTTGTCAACTTCAGAACCTGTGGGAAGAAGCAAGCAACCACCCTCAGCTCCAGGTAAGCAGGTCTCTGCTGTATCCCAGGCCAGCCGTGGAGTTTGGAGACCTCCGGCCAAGTGTCTCCTCAGCGAGGCCTCTTACCAACTCTGTGACCTTGGACAAGGGCTCCTCTTCCTGTGCCTCACTGTCCTCATTACCACACGCCCGTCGCTTTTCTATCTGACAAGAATCTAAAAGATTTTCAAAACCAAGACACAGCCTGTGTCTCTTTGGATTCGCGAATATCCCGGGCTCCCAGGACCATTAGAATGAAGGTGCAACACTTCTGCCTCCCAGTCAGGACGTGACTCCGCCTTGGACTGTTTAAAGCAGATATAAGGCCGAGCCCAGGTGTGCGGGTCTTTGGGGTCAACGATACCTGCACGTGTTTAGAAGGCGAGATCTCGGCCGGTCACCATCGCCCACCCGTTACACCGTGGATCACCCAGTAGCGCCTAGGATCCCCGAGGCCCAGGCCTGGACTGTAGGTCGTGAAAGGCGCCCTGCACCCCGGATGCTTGGGTCGGTGGGCTGAGGGCCAAGGGGCGTGCACTCACCTTAGCCGCGCGCCTCAGCATGGTCGCCGCCATCCGTGGCCCGAGAGGGGCGGGAGCGGCGGGAGCGGCGGACGAGGAGGGTGTCCCTCGTACTGAGGTTTCTGTCCCAATGCTCACGCCAGACCCCGGGCAGCGTGCTTGGCCTCACAGCTTCTGCGGGGAGCAGCACTCTGGCGCCTTTCCCTTCCCTTCCTGTGACCACGAGATCCTGAGCCGATAACAGAAACTAAGAGAAGAGGAAATGCCCGCCAGGAGACCGACGGAAGTCCCGCCCTAGAGTAGGGCTCCAAGGAAACTGCCTGTTCTGAGCCTTGATTGACACTGCCTTCTGATATTCCACGCCTACCTCCCGGTTGCACACTCCAAGGCTGGGACTGTGTATTTCCCCAGCGGACTCCAGGAGTGTCTGTGCGGGTGTACACCCCAAGAATACCCTGAGAATATTAAAGCTGTTCTATAGCCCACCCGGGGAACATCATGTCTTGGTTGAGGAAGTCTCTGCTACGCCTGCTAGGACTTTTGATTCAGACCATGGGTTACGTGCCTCCTTCGGGCGAACGTGGTTGGGGAATGTTGCTCCACTCCCTAATGGTCTGTATCCTGCATCAGTAGGACCCTCATTGCAAGTTAAATGTAATAAAAAACACTAATATATAAGTGCATCTGTGCCTGACGCAGCCAGAAATCTTAGCTGTGTCTGAGCTGCAGTGTGACTGGATTCCTCACTGATTTGATATGCCTCTAACTTAAATTACACTTTTTTTTTTTTTCCCAAAATGGAGTACAGTTTGAAGACATCAAAGACGTGAATTACAGGAACTTAACCTAGGAAGTGTATGTAAAGTTCCAGACTAACCAACTGAATATGCTAATAAAACTATTCACACTAATTAGTTTCTTCCAAAATACACATTGCAGTCTATTAAATATTCAATAACACTATGTGAGAAATAACAATATACATACCTTAACTTAAAAATATTTTATTAGCCCTGGCTGGCGTAACTCAGTGGATTGAGCGTGGGCTGTGAACCAAAGTGTCGCAGGTTTGATTCCCAGTGCCACATACCAGGGTTGTAGGCCATGGCCCCCAGCAACCGCACATGGATGTTTCTCTCTCTCTCTTTCTCCCTCCCTTCCCTCTCTAAAAATAAATAAATAAAATCTTTTAAAAAAAATATTTTATTGATTAAAAAATGTAAACCATTATGTGAGCCTTGGTTGAGTTGCATGCGACTCAACTTTGTCTTTTGCTAGTGGAGGGTCTTTCCTTTCTGTTATTTCAAATGTGTGTTCTCTAAAGCTCAACACAGCACATTGCAATAAATGGGGGTGTGCCCACATTAGCAAATCTGAAATATAGACTAATAACCTAGTTATCCCAAACTACATACAACAAAAATGTTGCAGGAATATAGGACAAACCTTTGAAATTAAAAGATGGATGATATAAAAGAAATGGGAGTCTACTTGTAATGTCAATATCAATTAAGAAATAAATTGTTGGAAAACTTGGCAGAAGTAAATTCTGACAAAGTTCTTGGTATTTTTGTTAGTGTGAAAATGGTATTGTAATTATCATATTGAAACAGTTTGTGAGTTTCACACAAATCACTGATATATTGGTGAGATGATGATTAGTATGGCATTGTCAATTCAGTAAGATTAGGAACATATTCAATGTAGCATCCAGCAAACTCGAGAACAAATATCGGAGACTTTCAGGGTATCAAAGATGTTACTTTATTGGCCAAGTTTAACCTGCGCAGGGGCGAACTCTTAAAGTGTCCAGCGACACAGTGCCCACAAGGAGCTGCAAACGAGAGCTGCGCCGAGCGCTTACAACTACGTTCTTATATATGGGCAGGCAAGCATTATACAGAAGCATACATGGCAGTTAGCAATTCGCTTACAAAGACCTCGCGCGGGAATTTCAAACCAAGCATTCTTTCATAAGGCAGGAAGGCAGGCTGTTTGTTCATTAACCTAGTAATCTCCTGGCTCTAGCTAGCTAGTTTTCTATTTTCTCATTAAAAACTACAAAGCACTGCTTATCTAGCCTACCCAGGGGAGAGCGTCTGCTAGACACGGGATGTTTGCTTTAACTGTACTCTGTCTCTTTTATCATTTCTTTTTAGCTACAATGTGGTTCTTGTCTATTAAGGTTAAATTTAGTTCTTAATTTCCTTGTTCCCAACATTCCCCCGTTTTCTCTTGGGGGTTTGTCAAACCCTTGACTCTTCATCATCAGGAATCATAGTATAGGGTTGGGATACAACCATTAGCTTTACTACTTCTATTCTTTCTTTAATAAGGGCTATGACCCTATTTAAAATGTAGGGCCCTATAGTGATTGCTAGCAGGAGTACATCCCAAGGTCCAGTCTACTTTTTCTTCTAATTGATTTTCTGGGGATTTTGTCCTCCAAATCTCTATTTGGGGACCCTTTGGCTGCACCCTCCTTTTAGATATACCCACTTTAAATTCTTTTAAAGGACAATGGACGAAGGTCTCATCTTCTTGTAACTGCTTCCGGCTGAAAAATGGACATTGTTTTACCCACCCATGGGTCAGGGGTGCCCTGAAAGGGGGGGGTGGTGTGCAGCACGGAGGGAGTCCTTCCTGTAAGGGGAGAGAGAGACCTTACAGAATCCTGGTCAGTTGGCTGTCACCAGGAAGTCTCAGGCTCGGTGCCCAAAGGCTGGCATTACTGGACCGTTGGCATCCTGGTCCTATTCTGGAGGTGGCAGATTTGGAAAAAGTTGGAAGGCACAATTAAATCATAACCACTAAATGACAAAGGCAGGGACTTAAGTAAGGAATGGCTTATCTGGAGGAAGGTGTACAAGGCATGCTACACCTATCCGAAACTTGTGGCCCGCTATACTTCACTCGGGCTGAGGGGAATATGTTAGGATTTCCCTCCTTTCAGATACCTGGGCCCTTTTTGTCCAAGCCGTCAAGACAGAAAAGGCAAAATTAGTTTTAGGTGAAGCCCACAGACCGCCCAAACCGTTTACTAACCCAACCACTCAGTTTAGCCAAACCGTTGAGTCTCAGGGGGTGATGATGAAAATGGGCTCCTTAAGCCAGGTTTATATTCACTCACTCATTCAATCAATTACTCAGGTAATAGGCATATGCCCTATGAAAACAGAAGAACATACAGGTTAAATTCACACAACAATCCCTAAATCAGTCTCTGTGCCTGTGAAACTGTCTTTTGGGAAGAAACTCAATTGCAAGGTCCTTCCTGCAATAACATTTAGCAATGGCAATTTCACAGGTCCTCCATACCTATAAATTGTACATCTTTGGTGATATTACAAACCTAGTTTTCAACTTTCAAATGAAAACAAACTTTTAAGACAGTTAGCTGCACCATTCTGATGTCCAATACTAAGCATTGTGATTCTCCTTGAAACACAATTTTTCTCCTTAAGATCACCCTCACTTATTACGGGGGACTACTTTGAGTCCCGCTTTTAATTTTGACTGTTTGTTTGCATAAACACACCAAGAGCAGCCTGGATCACTTATGATCCTTGAGTCTACCTTGCTGGAACTCACACAGGGAGCCTTTAGATTGACTTCTCAGTCCGCCCCCCTGGAGCACAGAAGCAGAGTCACACATTTGCCATCTGGCTTCGCCTGTACCAGTTGTTTCACTCAAATCCTTGAGGCTTCCATTGTGCTTACAGGTTCCTTTTAGCCATCTTTCAGGAAAGCAACCTTCGTTCCTTCCCTGGAAAGACTGCCATGAACCACACAACCAACCAAAGTACCAGGCTTTTTTCGTGGGCTTACGCTAGCTTCACAAGTCAATCCCAGTTCCTCAGGGCTTTCTGGTGACGACCAGAACCCATACATGCCTCCTTCAGGTGTGACATTCCAGTCAAAGTCTCAGTTAACAAAACCACTATTAACGACCGGTCTTATTGGTTTTATGCAAAGAAACTTTATATTATCATTCACTCCTTCAGAATGCCAAATTCTGGAGGGATCAGGTAGGGAGAAAAATACAAAGCCTGAAGGAAAATCTTTTCCCTTCTGATATCCACCGGACTTCTTAAAACCTTCACTTCCACAGACTTTCTGCAACATTCACAAACCCTTTATTTTATACAGCTTCTGATATCCACCAAGATTGTATCTTTATGCCTTATACCTTTCATTACTAACACACACCACATAAATTTTTTTCTAAAACTTTCACTTTTCCATTTATCTTTACAGTTTTCCATGGACCTTTTTAACATTTACAAACCTTTTATTCTTTCTTTTTATACACCTTTTTTCATTTACGTATCTTTCACTTTCCTATTTACTTTCCTATAGAGTGTGAAGTTTTAACCTTCCCTGGAATTCTTAATTTCTTTTTTTAGAGCAGATACAGAGCAAAATCCAAAACACAGAGTTTCCAGAACAGTACACAGGTAGGGGCATTCTCTTGCACAGAGACATGCTTCTTCAGGCCCGGTCTTTTGGCAGAGACATGCTGCTTTGCCCATGGCTGAAGCACTTATCAGCCCCAAATGACCCTGCCTGGGTCCCGAGTGGCAAAGGCATCCTCCCCAACCGGTTACAGGCAACCTTTCCTAGGTCTTAAAGTACAGAAGGTTTCTGATTAGAAACAACACCAATGTTAGAAATCTTGCTCGTTTCCTACAAAACCAGAAAACAATTCAGGTTTCCTCTACTCCAGGTTTAAAACTTTCACATTCTTTACACATAATTTTTACACATTCAGATTTAACCATTAATCTTTTTTTTTAATCCTGGTTCCTTTCCCACACTGGGAAGGATTATACTTAAACTCAGTACTTAGACTCAGCATGTGGCACTCACCGATTCTGATTGGTGTCTCCGACAGTTCGTGGTTCCTCTCTCCCCCTCCGCCCAGGGTCTTAGAGCGGTCAGGGGATGCGGCACGGGAGTCTTCACTTAATTCCTAGGATTTTACTAACCTTCTGTGTGATTTCTTGAGTTGATACACACATTCACTCTCTTTCCATGAGACAATTCCAGTCTGGTGATGAAGCCAGGTGCACTTTCAGAGACTCAAAAGCCTGAGTGCGCTCCTTTGTCCACTTTAAAGGGTTATATTCTGGTCCCTTCAGAGCCTCACACAGTGGATTAGCAGTGAGCCCAAAGCTTGGAATTCAAATGCAGCAGTCACTTGCCATCCTCGGGAATCTCCTTAACTGTTTCTTAGTGTTGGGAAGAGTCCTCTGTGGACTTTTGTTGCATGGCCTGCACTTACTTAGACTTTCTGTTTAGGGATGCCTTATAATGCTCTAAGAGAGAAAGGCCATCCACTTAAGGGTCCCAGTTGGGCTCAGTTATAGGTATTGCCCTGGGAAGGCTCAGAGCCCCATTTGGATTTTCTTGGTTTAATCTCCAAGCCTTTTCATTTGCTTTATCCAACACCAGCCTCTGCTCATCCCCCCTTACTGAAGCAAAGAATTCCTTAAGGCTCCTATGTCTGCCCAATTGAGAAGATAAGTGGCAAAAAAACAGACACAATCAAATCAGTCATTTTAGCAGGGTTATGTCCATAAGAAGGGTTTGAGCTTTTCCAGTTTAACAGATCCAATGTACAAAACAGAGTACGTGCCAGATAACATCTAGCAGACTGGCCTTCTGGCCTTACTCTCACTAAAAAAGTCTCCGAAAAGGATATTGCCCTGCCCCAGTAGGGGTTTTTCCTCCACCGAATCTGGTTTCTTGACCGATTCAAGATAGCGATGCCAGTTCAGGCGCACTTTTCCCATTTCACTCACAGGAGTGGATCCCCTGGGGCTGCAGGAACTCTAACCAGCCAGCAGCAGTCTTAATACCTAGATCTTCTTGGCCCCTCTCCTCTGACCTTCTATCTTTCATATGTAAATTTTCTTTTCTCTGAGCCATTAACTGACTTTGCTAAAATTGGTAGGCTTCCTTGCTGCCGCCTTTAATCCCCTTAACAGAACCCTGCGGTACTGGGGGAGCGCATCTCTTCCCCCAGTAGTATTAGGGTCCAAAGCAGGGGGTTGAGAGGGGAGGATGTCCTCAATCTCACTTCTACCAGCTATTGTCTCCCCCTCCTGTCCTAATACAGATTTTGCCACCTCCCTTATAACACGGTCTCTTTCCTCTGATGTAAAGAGAGTCTGCAAAATCTGCTGACAATCGTCCCAGGTTGGCTGGTGAGTCCTGAAAATAGTTTCTAGGAGGGAAATCAATCCCTGGGGTTTCTCAGAAAATGGGGGATTCTGATGCTTCCAATTATACAAATCACTAGTGGAAAAGGGAACATAGATTAACTGTGGTGGTGCCCGCGGCGGGGCATCCGGTGCCGGGGGCGCTTCCCGGAGCGGCAAGATGGCGGCGCCTCCAAGAGGAGGCAAAATGGCGGCGCCCCCCGCCAAAGGCAACGTGGCGGTGCCTCCCGGAGGAGGCAAGATGGCGGCGCCCCCTGCGCCCGTTCCATAGCGAGTTCCCCCTCGTGTATGTGGCGGGCTGGAAACTCCACCTATCTCCTGCAAGGAAGAATCAGGCTCCTCCTTCCGGGGATAAGGCGGGGGTGCATTCACAGGATCTAAATGGTCCTCCAGCGGCCCTGGTAAGACGGGGTAGTCTCGACCATCCCGGGGGCCCGCCTGATGCGGTGACCTGGGTCTCAGTTCCCCTCCCTTTCGCCTTATTCCCCGCTGATGCTAGGCACACCGCCCACCTCCCTCTCTGATTTCCACCCTGACACTTCTTGGTGTGCCGGGGCCGCTCGGTGGCGATGTCGACCCAGACATCTATATAGAGAAACTGATCTGGATGGGGAACCCTGTATACTGTGGCTCGAACAGCAAAGAGGGTAGGCAAGTCAAAGGTCCCCTCCGAGGGCCACCCAACATCAAATGCAGGCCACTCGAGTTGACTAAGGGTGCGGAGGAACTCTGGATCTGGCGAGGGTCCACCATAACCCCTCGCCCTCCTCTGGAAATCTGAGAAGTTCTTTAGCAAACAGTCGAGGGGTGAGCCTGGCACCGATTCTTGTTGTCCCATTCTGATGAGGTCCGGGAGATAGGAGAAGAGACAAATAATACAAACCAACAAGGCGACAGACAAGGCAATATCCCTCACACACGAATTAGGCATGTAATTCAGAAGTCAACTTGTGACACAACGCACAGACAAAACAAGACACAGAACACAGTCACTCGCCCGCCTGGCCTGCCCTCTCGCAGGTGATGTCGATCTTGGCTAAGGCTGCCCGATCAGACTCCAGGTTAGACTGCCAGCCATTATGCCGTATGACCTGACACAGGAACCGCAGGTTAGGGCCCTCTCATGCCCGGTAGGTTTCCCCGTGGGGCTACAAACACAGTCATTCACGAGCTCGTTCACTCACACACTCAAATATTTCAATCGCAGCGCGGCGCGGCGCAAAAGTTCCCTCTCTTTAATGTGACCAGTCACGGAACTTTCTTTCCCAGTAACAAAAACTCCCAGGCGGCGTCCCGCCTACCACCACAGGGTAGTTTCCCTACTCCGGAGCCGAAACCGGGAACAGAAAGAGGATCCTCACTACTCACCCGGCTCGAGCCGTCCCTTCAGTCTCCGACCTGTGATCTCGCTGGGGCCTCCAAAATGTAGCATCCAACAAACTCGAGAACAAATATCGGAGACTTTCAGGGTATCAAAGATGTTACTTTATTGGCCAAGTTTAACCTGCGCAGGGGCGAACTCTTAAAGTGTCCAGCGACACAGTGCCCACAAGGAGCTGCAAACGAGAGCTGCGCCGAGCGCTTACAACTACGTTCTTATATATGGGCAGGCAAGCATTATACAGAAGCAGACGTGGCAGTTAGCAATTCGCTTACAAAGACCGCTCGCGGGAATTTCAAACCAAGCATTCTTTCATAAGGCAGGAAGGCAGGCTGTTTGTTCATTAACCTAGTAATCTCCTGGCTCTAGCTAGCTAGTTTTCTATTTTCTCATTAAAAACTACAAAGCACTGCTTATCTAGCCTACCCAGGGAGAGCGTCTGCTAGACACGGGATGTTTGCTTTAACTGTACTTTGTCTCTTTTATCATTTCTTTTTAGCTACAATGTGGTTCTTGTCTATTAAGGTTAAATTTAGTTCTTAATTTCCTTGTTCCCAACATTCAAGAATTAAAGTAAATATAGAAATACATATCTATAATGAAAGTTGACCTATATTAGGTTGAGAGTTCTTTTATATTACATGAAATATTACAATAAACAAGAAAATATGGGCCCTAGCCAGGTAGTTCAGCTGAGTAGAGGGTCGACCCTAACAGCAAGGTGTTGAGTTTGACCCCCTATCAGGGCACCTATAAGTATTCATCAATGCATGCATAAATAAGTGGAGCAACAAATTCACGTTTCTCTCTTTCTTAAAATAAAGAAATTAAATTCTTAAAAATTATGGGTATGCATATATGATATAAAAATTTAAAAATCAATAGAAATTCTGTATTAAGTCTTTTCTTATTTAAAAATTTAACATGTTGGCCCTGGCTGGTGTAGCTCAGTGGATTGAGCACAGGCCTGTGAACCAAAGCATCGCCAGTTTGATTCCCAGTCAGGGCACATGCCTGAGTTGCAGGCCATATCCCCAGTATGGGGTGTGCTACAGGCAACCACACATTGATGTTTCACGCCCTTTCTTTTGCCCTCCCTTCCCCATCTCTCTAAAATAAATAAAATCTTTTAAAAATTTTTAACATTTTTTTTCCTGTTTCTGATTGTACTAGGTGTCAAAGTGGCAATCTCAAATCATTTTTCAAATCTGGACTGCCTGAGGTCATTGTAGGTTTTAAAACACTGTAAAGTTGATGACACCCTTGATCCAAGACATCATTCCCTCAGCCTACATGGAGTCCCTTTGGAAATGCTAAGTACATTCCCCATATGCCCTACCAGCCCAACAAGCTCTACCAGCCATTGAACTAAGGAGACCTCTGCTGTCAAAGGCTACAGGCTGGATGGGTTCCACCTACCAAGACATACATCAGTAACCTTCTGAGTTTGATGGTGTAGTCAACAAGCTTATGTCCATGAGGAGGATGAACTGTATCCAGATAGTGGATACAATGGGCAGACAGAAGACGATCTACTAACTGATTCAGATGAAATTTTCACAGCAGAATCTCGACCCAAACAGAGATACAAAAAACAGTAGTTCAACATGTAGGTGCTGCCTAAAAGCACCAAGGATAGAGAGAGTGAACACACAGGACTCTGTAAAAAATACCAGAGACAAGTTATTTTTTATTTCATACACCTTAATTACTCCCTTTTATTTTTTTCTATTTCATTGATTATGCCTTTATCATAGTCCTAATTTTTTCTCTTTTGCCTCACTCCACCCAGCCCCCCCGCATTCCCTCAGGCAATTCCCCAATCATTGTTCATGTCCATGGATCATGCATATATGTTTTTTGGCTACTTCATTTCCTATACTGTATTTCATATACCCAAGGCGATTCTGTAACTACCGATTTGTACTTCTTAATCCCCTCACCTGGTCAGCCATTCCACTTCACCACCTCTCCCATGTGGGAACAATCAAAAAACTCTCCAGTCCCATAGGGTGTGGCAGAGTGGATTGACTACAGGCCTGAGAACCAAAGGGTTGCCGGTTTGATTACCAGTCAGGGCACATGCCTGGGTTGCAGTACAGATACCCAGTAGGGGTGCTTGAGAGGCAACCACACATGGATGTTTTTGTCCCTCCCTTCCCCTCTTTTTTTTTTTTTTACTCTATGTATTTCTTTTTTTTCCTTCCCCTCTTTCTAACAATAAATAAATAAAATCTTTAAAAAATAAATTTAAAAAACGCTGTTCAGATCCATGACTCTGTCCAGTTCTTCTTGATGCTTAGTTTCTTTTTTATATTCAATTGTAGATAGTCTTCTTTGCTATTTTATTGTTCAGGTTTTTTTTAAAGATTTTATTTATTTATTTTTAGAGAGGGAAGGGAGGGAGAAAGAGAGAGAGAGAAACATCAATGTGCGGTTGCTGGAGGCCGTGGCCTGCAACCCAGACATGTGCCCTGGCTAGGAATCAAACCTGCGATGCTTTGGTTCGCAGCCTACACTCAATCCACTGAGCTACACCAGCCAGGCTGTTCAGTTTTGATCTTTTTATTAAATATGTGCTTTTAACATTTCATATAATAATGGTTTGCTTCTGATGATCTCCTTCAATATTTTCTTGCTGGGGTAGCTCTTTATCTGCCCTTGCTTTCTAAATGATATCTTTGCTGAATAGAGCAATCTGGGCTCTAAATCCTGCTTTTCATGACATTGATATCTCTTGCCAATCCCTTCTAGCCTGCAGTTTCTTTTGAGATAGCAGCTGACAGTCTTAAGGGAATTCTCTTATACCCAACTAACTTCTTTTCTTATGCTGCTTTTAAGATTCTCTCTTTATCTTTAAACTTTGGAATTTTATTTTATTTTTCTTGACCTTAACCTTCTTCTTTTGTGAGCTGATCTATGTTCTTCACTCTGGATTATGGAATATAATAGAAACTCAATGATATAATACATTGTTGCCTGTATTGTAAACTTCCATTTCCACATGCCACACTTTTGTAAAAGATTTTTTATTTCTTTGTTTTTAGAGAGAGGCAAAGGGAAGGAGAAAGAGAGGGAGACAAACTTTGATGTGTGAGAAATAAATTGATGAGTTGCCTCTCTCTGCCCCTAAAAGGGGACCTGGCCTGCAAACCAGGCATGTGCCCTGCTTGGGAATTGAACTCACGACCTTCAATTTTGCAGGCCAGGCTCGATCCACTGAGTCATACCAGCCAGCGCTAATCTATAGCAGTTTAATTATAATGTGTTTTGGAATGGGCCTTTTTGCATCCATGTTTTTTCAGACACTTTGTGCTTTCTGGACTTGCATGTCTATTTACTTCACAATATTAGGTTTGTTTGCTTTCATTTAAAAAAAAAAAAGATTTCCAGCTTCCTGTTCTTTCTGTTTTCCTTCTGGTACCCCAGTAATGCAAATGTATTTCTTGAAATTGTCCCAGAGGCTGCTTACACTGTCATCTAAGTTTTGATTCTTTTTTCTTTTTAAAAAAATATTTTGGATTCCCGGCCAAGATGGAGGTGTAGGTAGACACATGTGCTTCCTAGCACAACTAAAAGAAGGGCAACAATTTAAAAACAAAAAAACAACCAGAACTGACAGAAAATCAAACTGTATGGAAATCTAAAAACTAAGGAGTTAAAGAAGACATTACTCCAGACTGATAAGAGGGGCGGAGTCAGGCAGCTCATCGCAAAGTGGCAGCTGGCGGACCCAGAGAGGCAGCGGATTGTGGAACGGGGTGCAGCATGCAAGGCTGCAGCTGGCCGGCAAGGCAGCACTGGCGGACCGAGCAGTCCCACATTCATGCACAGATAAACCAGGTGAAACTGGGGAGCGGGACGGACCAAACAACCCAGAGTCCCAGCACCAGGAAATAAAGCCTCAAACCACTGATTGAAAACACCTGTGGACACACCTAAGGCTCCGCCCCTCACTATGTAACAGGAGCATCAAGACACACACAAAAAAATGGCCTAAACAAAAGAACAAATCAAAGCTCCAGAAAAAAATACAACTCAGCGACGAAGACGTAGCCAACCTATCAGATGCACAGTTCAAAACACTGGTAATCAGGATGCTCACAGCATTGGTTGAATTTGGTCACAAATTGAATGAAAGAATGAAGGATAAGCTAAGTGAAATAGTCATCCCTTGCTATATCATGGTTCACTTATTGCAGCTTCACTGTATTGCAGGTTTAGAAATATATATATCTAATTCTGTATCATGGAGTTTTTGCTATATCGTGGGATTTTGTGGTATATAGGTATTTATATATTTATGATTTAAATTATTTTTGCTTAAAAATTTAAAATATAAAAATGTTAATTCAAACATATTAAAAGAATATTAAATTGAAATAAAATACAGTACGTATTTCATCAGTGGATGAATACTTCACTGTACACAGTGGAAATGAAGTACGCCACTACCGCTTGCACAAGTTTGCCAGTGTGAGATTGTACATGGCACACTATTGGCTGATGGAATGGAAGGTGACCAACCACAGCACTGTGTTCTGTATCCTGGGCACTGATTGACTGTAGCATTCGTCTGTTAGCTCTCCCACACTGTACCCATACGTTCAGCATCTCTTCTTGTCTACTTCATATCAATGTCTGATCACTGCATGTAGTGTTGCTCTGTGGTGTTGTTTTTGTGAAATTTTTGTAAAAGTTTGAATTTATTTCAAGCCCTATGATGCCACTCAAATGTTCTGCACCTTCTAAGACTTCTGGCAGTGAACCCAAGCACCAGAGGAATATGCTTACCATCAAAGAAAAGGTGGAACGTCTCAACAGGTTAAAGGAAGGCAAAAGCTATGCAGCTGTAGGCCACCACTATGGGATCAATGAATCTACTGTTCGTTACATAAAGAAAGATGAAACGAATATTAGGTCTATGGCAACAATGACTTTTAACAAGATGCAAAGAGGGTGGTCACTTCCCACAATGAGGCCATTGTGAAGATGGAGTCTGCATTGGCCTTGTGGATAAATGACTGCAGGAAGAAGAATATCTCACTGGATACCAACACCATCCGGATGAAGGTCAAGAAACTTTATGATAGTTTTGCGGAAAGCATGGACGTTCACCACGGTGGCGAGGATGAAGATGAGGATGACGCAGAAGCAAGACTGCCGAGGGCTTCTCCCACCATGCCAACCCCCATTCGATGCCAGCAAGGGCTGGTTTGACAAATTTCAGAGACGCTTTGGACTCAAGAGTGTTTCTTTGCATGGAGAAGCAGCCTCTGTGGATAAAAAACAGTGCCAGCAACTTCCCATAACTATGTTCACCACTCGGATGAAGAGAAGTTACACCTGTGCCTTTAGTGGAAATAGAAGTTATGGCCCAGGATGAAGATACTGCACCACCTGATGAAGCACCTGATGAAGTGGTGCCTTCAGAAGAGCTGTAATGCTCCTCTTGGCTGTGCAGTACATTCATCTCATTATCATCACCTTCATCGCCATCAGTACTACACAGCTACATAATTCATGATCTTCATCATTCAAGTTGTAGTAAACTTCACTGGTGAATACCCATATAGAATGTTATATGTTGTTAAAATTACATAGGTTTAAGAGTGTAGAAAGTGTTTAAAAGCATATGAAGTGTTTATAAGAGTGTGAGAAAGGTTAATGAGAGAGTGGGAAAGGTTTATAGGAGTGTGGGAAGGGTTTATAAAGCCTTAAGATATATATCATAAATAAAATAAATACAACACTGCTACTTCGAGGATTTTCACCTATCTCAGGTGTCTCTGGAACATAACTTCCACAATAGGTGAGGGATCACTGTAAAGGAAAATGTACAGGGAACCAATAGTGATGGGAAGGAAACTGGGACTCAAATCAACAGTGCAGATCAGAAGGAAGAAAAAAGCATCCAGAAAAGAATGAAGAAACAAGAATTCAAAAAATTAAGGAGAGGCTTAGGAACGTCCAGGACATCTTTAAATGATCCATCATCCAAAATATAGGGGTAACAGAAGGAAAAGAGGAAGAGCAACAAGTGGAAAATTATTTGAACAAATAATAAAGGAGAACTTCCCCAATCTGGCAAAGGAAATAGACTTCCAGGAAGTCCAGGAAGCTCAGAGAGGTCCAAAGAAGTTGGACACAAGGAGGAACACACCAAGGCACATCATAATTACATTAGAAAAAGTTAAAGATAAGGAGAGAATCCTAGAAGAAGCAAGAGAAAAGGAGGCAGTTACCTACAAAGGAATTCCCATCAGACTGTCAGCTGATTTCTCAAAAGAGACCTTAGAGGCAAGAAGGGGCTGGAAAGAAGTATTCCAAGTCATGAAAGGCAAGGACCTACATCCAAGATTACTCTATCCAGCAAAGCTTTCATTTAGAATGGAAGGGCAGATAAAGTGCTTCCCAGATAAGGTGAAGTTGAAGGAGTTCATCATCACCAAGCCCTTATTATATGAAATGTTAAAGGGATTTATCTAAGAAAAAAGATTAAAAATATGTTCAGTAAAATGACAGCAAACTCACAATTATTAACAATCACACCTGAAACAAAAACAAACTAAGCAAATAGTTCAAGAACAAAACCACAGAAATGGAGATCAACAGGGGAGTGGGAGGGGGAGAAAGTGGGGAAAAGGTACAGAGAATAAGTAGCATAGATGGTAGGTAGAAAATAGACAGGGGTAGGGTAAGAACAGTATGGGAAAAGTAGAAGCCAAAAAACTTATATGTATGACCCATGGACATGGAATAGAGTGGGGGAATGTAGGTGGGAGGGGGTGTATAGGGTGGAGGGGAGTGAAGGGGGGGAAATGGGACAACTGTAATGGCTTAATCAATAAAATATATTTTTAAAAAGTAAAAAATATATTTACTTATTTTTAGAGAGTGAAGGAAAGGAGAAAGAGAGGAAGAGAAACCTCAGTGTGTGGTTGCCTCTCATGCACCTGCTGCTGGAGACCTGGCCTACAACCCAAGCATGTGCCCTGACTGGGAATTGAACCAGCAATCCTTTGGTTCATAGGCCCACACTCAATCCACTGAGCTACACCAGCCAAGGCTGATTCTTTTTTTCTTGTTCTGATTGGTTGTTTTTTTCTTTCTTTCTTTTCCATATAATTGATTTGCTTCTCAGCGTTATCAAGTCTACTGTTGTTCCCCTGTAAATTATTCTTTATTTCAATTAGCATATTCTTTATTTCTGATGGAATCCTTTTTATGCTGCTGAGGACCTCACTAAGTTTCTTCAACATCCAAATAAACAGAGTTTTGACATCTACATATGACTGATTGCTAATATCCATTTTGTAGAGCTCTTTTTCTGGAGTTTTGCTTCTTTCATTTGGGCCATGTTTCTTTGTTTCCTCATTTTGGCAGCCTCCCCGTGTTTGTTTCTGTGTATTAGGTAGAGTTGCTTTTACTCTCTGACTTGGTAGTGCGGCCTAATGTAGTAGGCATCCTGTAGGGTTCATGGCACAATCTCACCTATCACCCAAGCTGGCTACTCCAGGTGTGTGCCCTTTGTGTGGGTTGAGTACACACTCCTCTTGTAGTTGAACTTTGGTTGCTGTTGACAAATGGGAAGAATTTACCAAAGCCAATCAGAGGAAGGGATTGGCTGTGACCACTGACCACCAACTTCTCCCATTGGTGGAGCATCAGTTCTGAAGTCGAAGGGTGGTGGTACTTTGACATACTCTATAGCTATCCACTGGGTGCTCTGTCCATGGGGTTTCCCAGATGGTGAAGGCTAAGGTCACCTACCACCTGTCTTTTATCCTCAGCCACCTTGCCTGAGAAAGCAATCTGAGATATCTGCCACTTGTGGTGGGCTTAGAGATTCCCAGGCAAAGCCATGCTATGCATCTAGGCAGGCTGCTACTAGTGCCAGGCTTGGGGTTCACTGAGGCCAGGAGTTTTTGATAGAATTTAGGAAGTTGTGAAGCAGGAGCCAAGACCAGCCATTCATATGGAAAATCAGGTTGCGTGGAAAATCAGGCCATAGGTTTTGTGGGGCAGTCCCTAAGGATCTCTAAGGCAGGTTAACCACTGTTAGCTAGGTTGATAGAGTCTCAGATATGGCACCAGCTTGCTGGTTTGGGGGGGGCAGGGAAAATGGAACATGGATTCTGCTTGGCTTGAGGCCAGACACAAGTGTCTTCCTGTATACCAAGGATACCTATAGCTGGTATGCCAGTGCTGGAGCTCAGAGGGAATGAGTTTGTGTGTCTGTGTCTGGGGTCTTCAAGGAAAACTGTTTAGTTCATATTTCTTGCACCAACAGAATTCCCATTTGTTTTTCCAGACTGAAGTTGTGGGGATTTATCCTCCTGGCATAAGAACCCTGGCCTTGGGGTCTGGTATGGCATTGGACTCCTTGCTCCCAAAATATCTCTCCCGAAATTATCCACCACATGTGGGTAAGGGACCACTCCGTTCCTCATCTGTGTCACTACTACCAGTGGGGATGGATGTACTTTCTTATTTCTCTTGTTCTTATACTTCCATTCAACTCCATATCTGACAATTCTCAATGAAGGCTGTCCTATATTTTAGTTGTAATTTTGATGTGGTTTTTCAAAAGGTGAGCCACATCTGCCTATGCTGTCATCTTGACCAGAATTAGAGATGGTTTAGAATAAGGCATAAAAGGGATCAAACATAACGGAAACCATGACACTCTGAAATTCTTAGGAATAGGGAGGAAAAACAAAAGCGGACTCTCACCAGTTAATGAAATTGCTCTACTTGGAAGTGTCAGAGCCACAGGACACTGAGTGATGTGTGGCCCTGGGATACTATGATAAAGCCTTGAGGTCATGCTCAGAAAAGCAACAAGCTCCTGTGGAGCTTCAAGAGTCTCATCCACGCATTCAACATAACAGATGACCGTGTCATGTGCAAGTTGGTGAGCATGTAGAGCAATATGTTGGCCATCAATGGCAATGTGGCTCCACTGATGTGCTGCATTCACTCCCTGTATTCTTGGGACATTGCTGTCCAGAGGCAGATCTGCACTATTCTTTGACAAAAGTTACAATGCTGACAGGGACCCCTGAGAGTGAGTGGGAGGGCCAATGAGCCCTACTGAATTAAAGTAATTTCTGCAGTTTGCCCAGCACCAGGCCGTGGAGTTAAAATACATTAGGCAGAGCTTCCGTGAGACCTTGGAGAGTTCTGAAACAGGTGACATAATTAGTAAATGATTACTGAAGAAATGAAACATGATGTCATGGCTTTCTTTTAACTCTTCTAAATTTCTAAGCTCACATTTCACTATACTTTCTCACCTCACTATTTTTCTTCAAGTTCTCAAGAATGAAAAAGATCCACACTTGGTAGGCAGAAGATATTCAGGGTGGCTATGTTTCCAGTAGAGCTGTGGCTCAAATTAGTTCTGTTATTCTGAGAACTAAGTTTCTTTTAGGTATGACCCATTGGGACTTACCTGTTCTTGGGCATCACAGATCATTGTCTCATATATCTATTTTAGAAATACTCTTGTATGACTCCCTCAACATTATTAACTTTCTTTAGAAATTGTCGATCCATAACTCTCCAGTTCCCATGCAGAAACTGTAACTGCAGTTACAGGTAAAATGATTATTTTCCTGCAAGGTGCAGAAATACAGGAATCCAAAACGTATTTCTCATGTTCACATGGTCACTTTTGAAACCTTCAGATGGCAATATCACAGCCATATTAGTACAAAAACATACATTTTGTATGTAACCACTATTTCATGTACATGTTAATCTTCACAGAACTTAAGAATACATCTTATCTCAGAAAATGCAGTAAGAAATTTCATGTGCAAAAACAATTATTTTTGGCCCTGGCTGGTGTGGCTCAGTGGACTGAATGCCAGCATGTGAATTAAAAGGTCACCAGTTCAATCCCCAGTCAGGAAATACATGTGGGCTGTGGGCCACATCCCTAATAGTGAGCATATGAGAGGAAATTGATCGATGTTTCTCTCACACATGGATGTAACTCTACCTTTCTTTCTCCCTCCTCACCTCTCTCAGATGAAAATGTAGTATCACTAACATTTAGAAGGGCTTTAAAGATTCAGCACTAATCCAAGACACTATACTGACAGCAGTGAGGAGGATGTGATCATGGAAATGGAGATTTTCAGTGTCCACACGTTACTTGGTTCCTTTAAATGCATTGTGTTGTTTCGTAAAATGTCATGGAAGTAGATTGCAAATACCACCAAGGATACTCCAGACTCACCCACTTCTCTGAAAAAGCCCATGAGCCATAACTCTGCTAACTGGGCAATTGAGACATTGATTCAGCCTAATTAGGTCAATTTGTCCCTGTCTGGAGCAATCAGGACTAAGAATTTCAGTTGTGACCAGAGTGTACTGGGCACTGTAGTGAGGGCTTCTGTTCAGGACTACGTTCCTACCCAGAGATCTCTGGTGCAGACACAGGGACATTGGAAAGGAGGATGTGGCTACTGAACATGGTCAGGGCTGCAGGTAATGGATGGTGAGCACCACTGTCTCCTCCAGCCAGTCCTGGACAGAGTACAGGATCAAGTGGGCACTGAGTTTTCTGTATGAAGACGTGAACTTTCCACCAAAGACAACAATACTATAGGTCTCCAGGATCACTTCTGAATATGTCCCAGGTATCACATCCAGCCATCCTCAATACTGCAGGGTGTATGTCAGTGGCATGTACCAAAAACACTTGACAGGTCAAACTGAGGCACCACATTCACCACAGTAGATAAAATCAAAGCCTGTCATGCGAAAGTTACCTTGCAGAAATGGTGAACATGCAGACAGACTCTGCCATGAATCATTGGGGACTCCTTACTGCCTAGCTGTATTAAACTTAAAAAGGAGGTAGACAAAATGCAGCTAAAGCTCAAAGTAGTTTCCCCAGGAGAAACCACTGGAACTGAGACATAGGGTTCCCATGAAGACTGTGAGGGAGATGT
This sequence comes from Phyllostomus hastatus, assembly GCF_019186645.2. Lineage (NCBI taxonomy): Eukaryota > Metazoa > Chordata > Mammalia > Chiroptera > Phyllostomidae > Phyllostomus > Phyllostomus hastatus. Next base: position 2,458,827 of record NW_025333577.1, read on the forward strand.
TAAGCATTCTAACCCATCAGAAAAATGTGGAAATTTCATTAAATTACAACACTGAAAACAGGAGCAACAGCTAAGTTTCCCATTTTCTTGGTCTTTACTATCCCCCTGCCCTGTGCTGAGGCCTTAATATGCCACAATAGGGAATGTCCCCAGCTCTGCAACCGCACTAAGGACTTTGAATCAAGCCTCTTGTGCCTGACTTCTGCATGTGACCTTGAAAAAGCCCTTTATGTTCCTGATATTTGACTTCCTGAGAAATACACTAACTGTTATGGACCTACTGATGGATGAACTAAAAAAATAAAAAATAAATAATCAAAAAGCAAATCCTGGAGTATCACCAGTAAGTGCTTACAGAATTTGGTTACCTCTATTGGCTCTCATCAGGGCCATGGTTAGTCCCTTCATTAATTTCTTATCAGTCAGTGAAGTGAGTTTTGGGGAGTTTTGTTGACACCCAGAGATGCCCATGTGGAGAATCCATACAGATACTTAGGAACCCTCAAGCCACCTCCTCCCTGTGGTAGAGGCTGCAGATATGGGAGATCTGTGAAGCCCCATTTATTTTTCCCAACAACTTGGGGCACAGGTTGCATGGGGTTTTGGCCTTTGGATGGTACCCAAAGTTGATAACTAAATGTAAGGCAGCTAGTTTTTGTACAAGCACCAAGACAGAGTGATCAAGGCTGCTCTTTACCACTATATTACAAGGGAACACAATGACCCCTACAGAGCATCACATTCCTATAATCAAAACAATAGCAAATAATCCAAGCTTTAGACCCACTTTGTGTGGCCCACGGTATGGGGGGGGTCTAATCACTGATCTCTTCTCTGTGGCTTCAGAGAGGGCTCAGGAAATACTTGTTCATCCTCATACCACCAGTTTCACCTCCAAGCCCAACAAACCCTAGATGACAGACCATAAAAATGGGTGAACACTAACAAGCAAGGCTTTTTTATTACTGTTTGCACTTACAAAAGTGATAAAGAGTGTTAGTAATGCCAGAATATTCCGCAAAGTATATGATATGTATTACTATGTTTTTACATCAAAATTCCTAATAATTAGGAATATTTTCCATTATTAAAAACAATTATTCCAACAATACAATTTTCTAGAAAGGGAAAGTTGCATGACATTGAAGGAGTGAAATGGTGACATTGTAACACATATCTTTATTGTTTTATATCCTGTTACAGGACTTAGCTGAAATTAACACAATAGGTAAATTATGTGAGCACACAATATACTAAAAACATATCAGTAGTGCATACACACCTACAAAAATGCTCGTTATAAATCCTCAGGGAAATGCAACTAAAACAACAGAGAGAGCATGATGAACATATAAAAAGAACTAGAACTGACAAATATAAAACACTCAAGATTTTGTTAGATGGGGAGAAACAACCCCCATACACTACAAGTAAGAATGTGTAAAGCCACAGCTGATTTAGTTTCTATTTTGTTAGGTTCTTCAGAAATTTAAACATTAAAATCTGAGACATGTCCACACTGTGAACATATAAAATTAAATTCTGAGGTTCCTCAGAAAGTTCTCTTCAGTGTTCCTGCACTGGAAAACAAATACATTTCCCAAAATATAACCATTTACACAGTGAGAACACTCCAACGTTCCAAGGGTATAAACTTATTGCTACACATCTTCCAACTTCACTTTACATGTGCAGCCTTTAACCAGTTTGAACTGTGATTAAAGTGATTATGACTCTAAGATAAAATATTTAAATTTGATGTGCCCATAAGGCCTATATCCTGTGTGACCTCTCTGATGATAAGTAAAAAAAAAAAAAAAAAAAAAGGGTAGAAAAAGCATTTCCAACATTCACTGTACTCATAAAGCTCTTCCCCAGAGTGGAATCTCTGAATAAAGGAGCTTGGTGTTATAAGAAAAAAATGTATCATATTGCATGTACATATAAAACCTTTCACCCTTGTGAACTCTCAAATATATAACAAAGTGACAAAAGATTTTCCAAAGTTACTTAACTTATAAAGACTCAGTCATTGTGAATTCTGGTGAAATGGAAATCATGGCCAATGTAAGATTCCCCATATTCACAAGCACTCAACAGGCATTTCTACAGTGTAAACTCACAATAATGGAAATTACTGATACAAGAAAAAGACTTCCCACAGTCACTGCACTCATAAGGCCTTTCTTTTGAGTGAACTATTCAATATTAATATGGGTGACTGCTATAGCTACAGGATATCCTACATTTGGAGCACTCATAAAGCCTCTCTCCTTTGTGAACTCTGATAATACCAGCAGAATTACTGGTGAAAGATTACAGAACTTCAATGCACTCAAAAAGCCTTTATCCAGTGCCAACACTTCAATGACAAAAGGCAGTTACTCATGTTTTCCACATTAACTGCACTCATAGGATTTTTCTCTAGAATGAACTCTGTAGTGCTGAATAAGAGTGGAACTCTGTTTAAAACACTTCTTACATTCACGGCACTCATAAGGTCTTTCTCCAGTGTGAACTCGCTGATGACAATGAAAACCATACTTACTGGAAAAAGATTTCCCACATTGACTGCACTCATAAGGCCTTTCTCCAGTGTGAACTCTGTGATGAAGATGGAGGGAAGAGCTACGGGTAAAGGATTTTCCACATTGACCACAGCCATAAGGCCTTTCTCCAGTGTGAACTCTATGATGAATACGAAGGTCCAATTTACGGATAAAAGATTTTCTGCATTGACTGCACTCATAAGGCCTTTCTCCAGTGTGAGCTCTCTTATGTTCAAGAAGGTCACAGCTGCGGGTAAAAGATTTACTACATTCATGGCACTTATATAGGCTTTCTCCAGTGTGAACTCTCTGATGAACACGTAGGGTAAAGTTTTGGGTAAAAGATTTCCCACATTCACCACATTCATAAGGTCTTTCTCCAGTGTGAATTCTGTGATGATACCTGAGGATACAGCTACGGGTAAAAGCCTTCCCACATTCACCACACTTATAAGGCCTTTCTCCAGTGTGAACTTTCTGATGACGACGGAGAACAGAGTGACTGATGAAAGATTTCCCACATTCACCACACTTATAAGGCCTTTCTCCAGTGTGAACTTTCTGATGACGACGGAGGGTAGAGGTCTGGGTAAAAGACTTGCCACATTTACTACACTCATGAGGCCTTTCTCCAGTGTGAACTCTGTGATGATATAAGAGGCCACTGCGACTGGCAAAAGATTTCCCACATACATCACATTTGTAAGACCTTTCTCCAGTGTGAACTCTCTGATGAACATGGAGGGCAGAAATTCTGGTAAAAGACTTGCCACATTCACAACACAAAATACACTGTCTTCCAGTAAGGAAGCTCTGGTCCTCAATGAGTGTGTCATCACAGCCAATGGCTTTCTTGCATTCTCTTGGGGTGTAATACTTTGTAGTTTGAAAAGTCATTCCAGGCTTAGAGTTTTCCTTTTCCTTGTGCACGGTGTAAGCAGACTGATGCTCACAATATCTGGAGCTGATGAGGAAGTATTTTCCAACCTGACTAGAGGTACAAGGATCCCAAGACACATGGAAATTGCAGTTCTTTGCAACTGAGACCCTGTCCACACTGCTTATGAAACCATTCTTTGTCGTGTCCTGTTCCTGGTGCTGGTGATGCTGTGCACTGAAATAAAATGGTTTTGCACATGCCCCACACTTTAGCAGTGTTGGGCCCTGTGGGGTTCCCTGCTGGTCAACCAAGAGGAAAATGTCTCTCAAGACACATCCACAACTTTCACATGGGTGGCTCTTCTGGAAAGACAGTGCTGACTTCAGATTCATAGCCTTTGAGATTCTTATAGTAATATTCTGTTCAGTGGGTGCCACCACATGCTCTGCTGCACAGCAACAACCTGAAGAAAAACAAATGCTAGTGAAGTTCATACTGACCCACAGGGAGAGGGTTTTCTCATCACTAATTTGCATCTGTAACATCTGGCATGATTCTATGGGATGATTTCCAAGACAAAGGAGAGACTCAAAAAAAGTACCTCCTATCTATAATAATGGGCAACTCATTAATTAAAGGGTACTAAGATGGGACAGGACCCAAAGAAGAGATGCTGGCTCTATAAGTTATTCCTCTGTTAGGGGATACCTGCAAAACCCCCTGTGCTTGTCTTGTAACGCTATGTGGAGGATATGAATGTTCCCGAAACAATATTCAGGAAACAAGAATGAAAATCAACAACAGTAGAGCAGATGCTGTGCTAAGTTTCTATAGAAATACATGGACACTTCAAGGGGCACATGCATTGATCAAAAATGGCAGGGGGAGGGGCACACGAAAAAGACTCCTCAAAGAAATGGTTATGGTGTAGAAGTTAGAGAGGCAGAGATTATCCAAGGCTAGAAACCAGGAAACAAATGGAAACTATTCAAAGACATAAACTGGTAATGTAACAAAAATGAGAAAGGACAAGCTGATTAAGGTGTGGCCATTCACAATTGTGACTAAATACAGTTAAAGAGAACAGGGTGCTCATTATGTGTTAACAAAGCCTTGGAATAAAATTCTTCCCTACGACCAGACCTCCCATGAGCCCAATCTGTCATGGCTGGACTATTATCCTTCTCGTGATACACAAAGGATTCTTCCAGTTTCCAACTCTTTAAGCAAGTATGTGAAATATAGATGATGCAACTCCAAAGAAAGCAGAAGAAGTGGATAATCAACACAATCTTAGAATAACATTGTACCAAAAAAAAAAAAGAAAGAAAAAGATTTGTGTGACCACATCAAGATGGCAGAATAAAAAAATAAAAGTATTCAACCCCCTTCAAGAATCATGGATAATTATCCATGATAAACACCACCCCTTTATGAAAGGGAAGAACCTTAAGAGATCAGTTACTTCAAAGAGGTACTATGTGGATGATAATACAATGAGCTACACAAAACAAAAGCATAAAGAGTGGCTCAGCAAACAGGGTTAGATTGAAAATACAAGGGTAAGAACTTCTGGGAAACACTGAGTTTGTGCTACCATTGACTCTCATATCATGTTTTGTGCCACCAAAGCCTCCAAGAGATCACTAAGCATTTGGAAAACTGAAGCCCTGGCCACTGAGGATCCCTTCAATCTCTGCAGCACTGACCTTGATCATAGGGTAGCAAGAAGAAGGGGAAGGGAAGTTTCTCATGAGCCCAAAACACAACACACCACCTAACAAGCACCCCTGTGTGCATATGTAGATAAAATGACAGCTATAAACAGAATTGGTTCATAAAGTGCAAAAAAGCAACTGCTTCATCAAATATCAGACATCAACAGTAAGACAAAGGAGAATATTAAAAAAATCACAAAAGGAACATCACAACATTAAAGTAAATTAAGCCAAAATATGGAAGTATATGAATTCCTGAATAATTAAAAAATTATTTCTGAAAAATTCATTGAGTTATAAGCAAATACATATGGAACTCAAAATAATGAACAAACGAATATGGGAACAAAACATGGGGATCAGAGAAACAGAAATTATAAAAAAAGAATGAAACAAATTTGAAGTTGAAGAATACAATAAATAAAATGAAAAATGCAAAAGACTCATAAGAAGGCAACAACAGGAGTAAAATGAATACATCACCTCAGAGGCAGGTGATTTAAAATGTTCTGTGTAAGAAAAAAATGTGAGGACACCCTACATCAATTTAGGAACACCATAGAGATAACCAATATTTGTATTATGGGAGCCCCAGAGGAGGGGAAAAAGAGAGAAAATATGAGATAGATAATTGGGAGGGGAAGAAGCGTAAAATATTTATTTTTAAAAATGAGCTAAAAATTGACTTCAAAATATGAAAGAGAAATGTGAGTAGCCATGTTCAACATCCTCCCAGGTCTCTGTACACATTCAATGGAAAAAGGATATCAGCATGACATATTATAATAAAAGGGTCAAAAAGCAAAAGCAAAAAAAATATTTGAAATACCAAAGACAACAGAAATGCCTCATGAAAGGACAATACTCCCATAAGCTAGCAATAGATTTCTCTGAAGAAACCTTGCAGACTTGGAGAATGTCCAATGATATATTCAAAACACTACAAGAAAATATCTGCAAAACAATACTTTATCCCAAAACCTCCTCCTCAGAAATAACAAGAAAAACACTTTCTCAGAAACACAAAAGGTGAAGAAGTTCATTTCCACTCATTGTGTTTACTAGAAATGTAAAAAAAAAAAAAAAAAAAAATCTTTGAGCTGAAATAAAGGCATACTACATTGAAACAGGAAACTGTGGGAAAGTGTAAAACTCTGTGCTAATACTAAATGTTAATACAGTTAATATTAATACAATATTAAAACATTTCATCTGTGGAGTCTACTTTAACTCTATTTTATGAGATAAAACTAAAGTATGTTAAGAATAACAATGGTGCATATTTGTGAATAGATACAAAATATAGAACAATGTGAACTGTGACAATAATATAAAGGGCTGGTGTGGCAGAGTCACAGGGTTGAATTTTTGCATGCAGTGAAGCTGTTTTCAGGTTACAATGAACTGTTACGAGTTTTATGTAAGTCTAATAAAAACCAAACCACAAGCATACTACTGTGTTATGGATGCACAAGACAGAAAGGAATCAAATCAAATCACACACACACACACACACACACACACACACACACACGACAGCAAGATAGGAAGACAAAAAAGGAACTATAAGAGGCAGAAAACATGACAAGATTTCAATAGTATTCTTCAAGAAATTCTCCAATCAGAGATATGAGTGGGTGAAGGTCTAAAAAACATAAGACATAAAAACATTTCAGATCATGTGTCTTGGCTACTGTCTTCAGTTTGGTTTAAATAAACAGTAATAAAAAATTCTCATGATTGGTGAAAAATGTTGAAGGGGTTAAAAAGTACAAACTGGCAGTTACAGAATACCCACAGAGATGTAAGTACAGCCTAGGAGACAGAATAAATAACATTCTACTGATTATGTATGGTGTCAGATGTGTGTGAGATTTATGGACATGATCATTTAGTAAGTTATACAATGCCTAATCATGAAATCAATTTTTGAAGATATAAAAAATACTTTTTCTCACTAATCAATGTAAAATATATTAGGCTTGTGGCAATACCACTGAGGTCAAATTCTTCCCTGTGACAGTTCAGTACAGCAGGTATTGGGGCAGTAGGAAGAGCAGCGGACAATGAAAATACTTCCGCCCTGCCAAGTCCAGGATCTATCCAGAAAAACAGGGAAGCATATATTCTCTACAGTTCACATGGGAGGACAGAGCAACCCCTCTGGAATGAAGGACACTAGAGAAATGAAAAGCCCAGGCTAGGTCACTGGTGAGAGACAGGGTCTTTTTTTTTAAACTGTGAATGAGTTTATTAAAATCTGGGGCAATCAACCATAAAAAAATGGACCCCTGCAGGCATGATGAGGGGCAACCTGAGACCAGTTGCTCCTGCCCATCTCTCCCTGGGAACAAGTCTGGTCAGAACCCTTTAGAGCTTAGGATAAAAGAAGCAAACTGGACCCCTGAGGAAAAGCGGGACACAGTCAATTCAAAGATGAGTGTACACAGGGAGAGTCAGTGTCTTACCCAGAGATGATATAAGAGCATAGTTCTCCAGCATGACATTAAGGTACAGGTGTCTCTGGGTCTCATCAAGGAGGAGCCATTCTGTCCTGGAGAGATACACAGCAACATCCTCAAAGGTCACTAGAACCTGTCAGAATTAATACAAATGAATCTGGAACAGTCTGTCTGACCCCCCATACCTTACTTATCCCCAGGACAAACCCTTCCAGGTCCCCTCATTCTGAGAAGACACCAGAACTTGGTGCCAGAGCTGCTTATTGTCTCATCATAGTCTCATTCATTACTAATATTACCCTCAGCAAAGACAGGTAGGATCAGAGGAAGTAGGGCAGATGAATGCCATCTAAACTCAGGGCCATGCTTGCAGGGCCCCATTCTTCCTACTAAACAATTCCACTGACTTTCCCAGATCATGCCTCCAAAACACAGCCATATGTGGGCTCAGGCTTCACCCTTAAATCCAAACACCAAGAACCCAGGGCCACCAGCTCATACTTCCTCTAGTTGTGCATACACTGTGTGATCTCTACCTGTTTCAGTTGCACACCCCAGATTCACTCCCTCAGCTCTGCCCCCTTCACCCTCATGCACAAGAGAGCCACAACTTTGGCATGACCCCATCCCCCACCTTTCCACAGATTTACAGACCAATGTGTTAACTTCTCACAAGATGTTTCCATTTCCTGCTATTTGTAACTTATGAGCAAAAAGATCCTTCTGATATTGCCAAAGAGACGTAATCTACCACCATCTTCCACTGCCCAGTGGATGGAGCTTCTACTGCTTCAGCTGCTAGGACTAAAAACGCTGGGGTAATTTTCAACCATTTCCTTTCTTCCTGCAGCTGCAAAACTTAAAGCTATACTTGCATTTCTTAAAAAAAAAAAAATGTAATGCGGAGCAAGTGCATGGAGGTGGAAGAAGGCACGAGGAAGATAACAGGTAATGGGGAAAAAATAGAATAAAATAAAATAAAATAAAGGACCAAGAATCCAACCTTTTCTCTCACCTCTGAGGCCCAACCCAGGTCCATGAGCTCTCCTCTAGAGAACTCACCTGGTCCAGGGCTCCCTGCCTCCTTCATTAACTCCCATAATCTGTTCTCCGCTATACAGCCAGATGAAGCCTGTTACCCCTAGGAGAGACCATCTTCTCTTACGCAAATGCATCATCATCACCCTAAAACATACCCAAATTGTCATTGGGCCACTTTACATGTCTGATCCTTGACCCTCCTGCATCTTATTTATAACACACAAAAAAAGGAGACTTGAGGTACCTATTCCCAGCTCTGTGGCATCTCCAACTATTATTAAGTGCAGATGTCCCTTCCAGATAACCTGTCTTCAATGCTTACACGGGCTGTGTATGTGGACCAAAAACAAAAAAGAGCAGGGGGCACATACTAATGATCAGCTTAGGGGACTCCTCCCAGATGGCTTTACAAACTGAGAGACTGAAAATACCCCTATATAGGGTGTGAAATTAAAGCTTTTTAATCAAAAGCCAGTCATAGCAAGCAGTCATGTCCTGAACCTCTATCTTCCATGAAGAAAATCAATTTTTACCTTGAGCCCACCTTAGTATTCTGGCACCTTTGTTAACATATCTTTGGAATGTCAGGATAATTTACTTTTTTCTTACCCCTCAGGGCACAAAAGCAGCAACATAGCAGGGACCAAAACACTGCTCCTGGTTATTGTGTTAATTCATTGAATATTCACACTATCTTATACCCAGTAATGTAAAACAACTGTGTGTGCATTCATCTTTCCCTTTTATTTAACATCAGGGATTTTCCTGCTTTGTTTTCTCCTACCTCCCTAATCCATCACCAATGGATTTCAAGTTCTCGACGTATACATCTACCTTTTTTATACTGATATATAAAATAAGGGGTAAAACTGTCATTTTCCAAAGCATTTTCACACTGTTGTCATTTTGTTTCCTGGAAATGGTCATTAGTTTGGCTCAAATAAACATTTAAAAATGTCTCTATAGTTTGAATATTTCTTATGCTGACACCAGAAATGGGAACACCTTGATATTTCCTGAGACCTGCACTCAGAATTGGGGTATCCCCAGGGTCTGCTCATTTGAAAGTTGGAACATTACCAAGTGAAGTGTCTTTAGACACTATACAGTAATGTCACCACCAGGTAGGGACTTGGACACCCTATACTTCCTTGTCTAGTTTGATAATGCTTGTCAACTTCAGAACCTGTGGGAAGAAGCAAGCAACCACCCTCAGCTCCAGGTAAGCAGGTCTCTGCTGTATCTCAGGCCAGCCGTGGAGTTTGGAGACCTCCGGCCAAGTGTCTCTTCAGTGGGGCCTCTTACCAGCTCTGTGACTTTGGACAAGGGCTCCTCTTCCTGTGCCTCACTGTCCTCATCACCCCACTCCAGCCGGTTTTCTACCTCAGAAGGCTTTCAAAACCATGACACAGCCTGTGTCTCCCTCGGTTCACGACCATCCCGAACTCCCACTACCATTACAATGAAGATGCAACACCTCTGCCTCCCAGTCAGGACATGATTACGCCTCAGACTATTGAAGCCAAATGTAAGGCCGAGGCCACGTGTGCGGGTTTGTCCGGGTCAAAGCCACCGGCACGTGTTTGGATGGCGGCAACTCGGCCGGTCGCCCTCGCCCACCCTGTGACACTGTGGGTCACCCACAAGCAACTACAATCCCGGACGCCGGGGCCGGGGCCGCAGGACTTGACGGGCTACCCGCTCGCGGGCTGCAGGGCTCGGTGGGCCGAAGGTGGAGGAGGGCCAGGGGTCGCGCACTCACCTCGCCCCGAAGCCTCAGCGCGGTCGCCGCCATCGGACTCCGGGGCAGGAGATGGGTGGGAGCGGCGGGCGAGGAGGGTGTCCCTGGTACTGGGGTTACCATCCCGACCCTGACGCCGGGCACCCGGGCAGCGTACTTGGCCTCACAGCTTCTGCGCGGAGCAGCACACAAGCACTTTCTCTTTTCAATTCAGTGACCACGAGATGCTGACGCGGTAGTAAGGAAACTGAGAGAAGAGGAAATGCCTTCCAGGAGACCCACGGAAGTCCCGCCCTAGAGTAGGGCCCTAACGGAAATGCCTTTTCTGAGTCTTTCTTGACTCAGCCTGGTGATGTTCCACGCCTGACTTCTGGGTAATGTAGGTTGTACACTCCAAAGCTGAGATCCTGTATTTCCCCAGCTGACTTCAGGAGTGGATTTGCGGATTAACAGCCCAAGAATACCCTGAGAATACTCAGTGTGTTCTGTCGCGCCCTATCGTCTGTCATTCCTTGGGCGAGGAAGTCCTGCTGTGTCTGCTAGGCCTTTGATTCAGAGCATGGGGCCAGTGCCTCCTTCAGGCCAAATGGGGTTGGAGGACCTTGCTCTAGTCCGTAATGGTCTCTATTCTGCATCAGTAGGACGCACAATGCAAATTAAGTAAATAATACACTAATGCTTAAGTGCATCTGTGACACGTGTAGTAAAATCTTAGCTCTGCCTGAGCAGCAGTGGGACTGGATTCCTCATGATTTGATCTGATGATGCCTTCAATTTACATTACACATTATTTTTTCAAACAATGGAGTATATGTTGAAGACATGAAAGACATGCCATTATAGGAATTTGGCCCAGAAAGTGCACATAAAGTTCCAGACTAACTGACTGAATATGCTAATAAAGCTAGCTAGTCACATTAATTTGTTCCGAAGTGCACATTGTGGTCTATTAAAAATGCAATAACACTAGGTGAAATATAAAAACATACATACCTAATTTAAAAATACTTTATTGATAAGAAATGTAAACCATTATGTGAGTCTTCATTGACTTGCATGCAATGCTTAGGAGACCAGTTTTTCCAAACAGGCATACGTGGAGTATAAAAAATTGCATAGAAAGAATTGCAGGACAGACTTAGGAAAGATCGTTAGATTGAAAAGACAAGGATGAGTGTTTCCTTTCCAAGCCACTGAGCATGTGCTCCCATGGACTGTAAGGGCCTTGTTTGTGAATGACCATGGCAACCATTGTCTCTGAGTACTTCAGGATTCTCAGTAATGTCTGCAACTTCTCATAAATTTCATTTCAAAGGAGCTTGTAGAGTTTGTCAGCATGGATATCAAGAGGAATCTCCTTGGTGACAATATCATTTATGAAGGAATAACATCAGTATATATCCCCAGCAATATATGCCATGAAAGACTCCAAAAAAAAAAAATCACTAAATATTGGGAAGACTGCTGCCCTGCCCACTGAAGACCCTAAAGTCTTCAGCACTCTGACCTCAGCTCCTAGGGCAGCAAGAATGGGAATTGAAACTTCTTTCAGCACAGAACACATCATCTAACAAGCACTCTTCTATCCACATACAGATAAAACTACTCCTCACACTAGCTGGTGTGGATCAGAGGGTTGAGCACCAAATCTCACTCTAGGTGTGTACCTGGATTACGGGCCATATCACCAGGTGAGTCTGTATAAGAGGCAATCAATTGATAATTCTCCTGAACATCAATTTTTCACTTTCTGTTTCTCCCTCCCTTCCCCTCTATATAAAATTAAATAAAATAATTTTAAAAAATATTTACAGACACCAATAGGTTGAAAATAAAAAAAAGATGTAAAAGTATTCCATGTAGCCCTGGCTGGTGTGGCTCAGTAGATTTGCTCACAGGCCTACAGACCAAAGTGTTGGTGGTTCTATTCCCAGTCAGGGCACAACTCTGGGTTGTGAGCCAGGTCACCAGTAGGGGGAAAATGAGAGACGACCAAATGCAGAATTTTCTCTCCCTCTGTTTCTTCCTCCCCTCCGTCTAAAAATAAATAAAATCTTTTTAAAATATATTTTATTGATTATGCTATTACATTTGTCCCGTTTTCCCCCCTTCACTCCCTTCCACCCTGCACACTCCCTCCCACCCACATTCCCCACCTTTAGCTCATGTCCATGTGTCATGCATATCAGTTCTTTGGCTTTTATATTTCCCATACTATTCTTACCCTCCCCCTGTCTATTTTCTACCCACCATCTACGCCACTTATTCTCTGTACCTTTTCCCCCTCTCTCCTCCGCCCACTCCCCTGTTGATACCCCTCCATGTGATCTCCATTTCTGTGGTTCTGTTCCTGTTCTAGTTGTTTGCTTACTTTGTTTTTGTTTTAGGTGTGGTTGTTAATTGTGAGTTTGCTGCCATTTTACTATACATGTTTTTTATATTCTTTTTCTTAGATAACTCCCTTTAATATTTCATATAATAAGGGCTTGGTAATGATGAACTCCTTTAACTTGACCTTATCTAGGAAGCATTTTATCTGCCCTTCCATTCTAAATGAAAGCTTTGCTGGATAGAGCAATCTGGGATGTAGGTCCTTGCCTTTCGTAGACTTGGAATACTTCTTTCCAGCTCCTTCTTGCCTGTAAGGTCTCTTTTGAGAAATCAGCTGACAGTCTGATGGGAACTCCTTTGTAGTTAAATGTCTCATTTTTTCTTGGTGCTTCTAGGATTCTCTCCTTAAATTTTAATCTTGGGTAATGTAATTATGATGTGCCTTGGTGTGTTCCTCCTTGTGTCCAACTTCTTTGGACCTCTCTGAGCCTCCAGGACTTCCTGGAAGTCTATTTCCTTTACCAGATTGGGGAAGTTCTCCTTTATTATTTGTTCAAATAACTTTTCCACTTGTTGCTCTTCCTCTTCTCCTCTGGTACCCCTATAATTCAGATGTTGGAATGTTTAAAGATATCTTGGAGGTTCTTAAGCCTCTCCTCATTTTTTAAAATTCTTGTTCCTTCATTCTTTCCTGATTGGATGTTTCTTTCTTCCTTCTGGTCCACACCGTTGATTTGAGTTCCAATTTCCTTCCCATCACTATTGATTCCCTATACATTTTCCTTCATTTCACTTAGTGTAGCCTTCATTTTTTTTCATCTAATTTGTGACCAAATTCAACCAAATTCTGTGACCATCCTGATTACCAGTGCTTTGAACTGTGCATCTGATAGGTTGCCGATCTCTTGATTGCTTAGTTGTATTTTTTCTGGAGCTTTGATCTGTTCTTTAGTTTGGGTCATTTTTTTTTGTTTTGTCTTGACAAGCCTGTTATGCATGGAAGGGTGGATCCTTAGGTGTTCACCAGGACAGGGTAACCCACATCGCTGGGTTGTGATGCTGTATGTGGGGCAGAGGTCTGAGAGGGAACAATGGTGCTTGCTCCACTCTCTGTCAGATTTCAGTCACTTCCCCTGCTTCCCCCAAGCAAACTGGGCCCTTCTGGTGCTTATTCCTGTGCGGGTGGGCTTGTGTACATTCTAGGACTCTGTGAGTCTCTCCAGCGAACTCTCCGGTGAGGCTGGGAGTTTCTCTAGCTGCTGCCTCAACCCCTGCAGGTGTTTTCAGTCAGTGGTTTGAGGCTTTATTTCCCCACGCTGGGACCCTGGGTTGCGTGGTCTGTCTCACTCCCCAGTTTTGCCTGGTTTATCTATACACAAATGTGGGACCACCTGCCAACCGCTCTCTTGCTGGCCAGCTGCAGCATTGCTTGCCATGCCCCACTCCACAATCCACCGCCTCGCTGGGTCCGCCAGCTGCCACTTTGCTGGGAGCTGCCCAACTCTGCCCCTCTTACCAGTCTGAAAGAATGTCTTCTTTAACTCCTTGGTTGTCGGACTTCCATACAGTTCGATTTTCTGTCAGTTCTGGTTGTTTTTTGTTTTTAAATTGTTGTTGTCCTTCTTTTGGTTGTGCAAGGTGGCACAGTGTGTCTACCCCCGCCTCCACCTTGGCCAGAAGTCAATAAATGAAATCTTTTAAAAAATATTTCATACATATAAAAACAAAGAGAGCAGAACTAGGTAAAATTGTATCAGACAGCCCTGGCTGGTGTGGCTCAGTGCACTGAGTGCCTGCCTGCAAACCAAAGGGTCGCTGGTTTGATTCCCAGTTGGGGAACATGTCTAAGTTGCAGGCCAGGTCCCCTGTAGGGGGCATGCAAGAAGCAACCACACATTGATGTTTCTCTCCTTCTCTTTCTCCTCTCTCTAAAGATAAATCAATAAATAAAATATTTTAAAAATTAGAGTTAAAAAATAAAAAATAAAATTGTATCAGACAAAAAGACAACCTCACATATTCTCACAAGAGAAAATGGTGACCATAAATTGAAAAAGGAGTCTTTTTATTAAGAGGGTAACAATTTTAATTACTATGTATCCAACCACAGACACCCAAGTATATTAGGTCAGTATATTAAGCAAACAATATAAGATCTGAAGTCAGAAAATACAACATAACAATAATACAGCATACAACATAACAAAAGTACTAAAATAGTACAATTTAAATATTCCTCTTTCAGTTATGGGTAGATCTAACCAATTGAAATCAATAAAGAACTATTGAGACCTCTGTCATGTTTGGTTTCATTTGTGCGTCACTCTAAATTGTCAGGAGAGGAGAGCCAGGGAAACTACAGGTTACAACAGATCTCTGAACTCAGCCAAGCACAGTGGTGGCAGGGCCAGGCTGGTACAAGAAGACATGTTTTAGACAAAAGTCATGTGAATGGGCAAAAAACTCGAGGACTCTATTTGTGAGTAATTTTACAAAAGGTTATTTTAGTTCCTCTTATGCGGAAAGTATAAAACATCCCCCAAAAGTATTTTGAATGTTTTTTCACCCATGCTGTTGAATATCAAATAAGATAGTCTGATTCTGACACTGAATAGATGTATGTTTCAAACATTACTTATTTATTTATTTGCTTATTTATTTCTAGAGAGAGGGGAAAGAGACTGAGGAAAGAGGGAGAGAGCCATGGCCAGTGTGGATCAGTGGAAAGAGCATCATCCAGTCACCAAAACGATATAAAATTGATTATGGATTAGAGCACATACCTAGGTTAGGGGTCAACCCTAGTCCAGCTCCAGGTGCATGAAAGGAATGATTTCCCAAATATTCTAAACTTATAAAAAATTAGTCCTTGTAAACTGTCTTATAAAATTGTTGCTACTGGTAAGAGATTTGCCATACTCACAGTACTGAAAACACATTTCTGCAGTGTAACTCTCTCACAATAATGGGAAGTACTGACACAGGGAAATGAGTTCTCACATTCACTGCTGGTATAAAGCCATTCTCCAGGGAAAACTCTCTGATGACAACAGAGAGGAAAGCTACAGAAAAAGGTTTTCCCATTTTCACTGCACTCATGAGGCCTTTCTCTAATGTGAGGTCTCCAAGGATAAAGAAAGTTACTGGTTAAACAACATTTCCCACATTCCCTGCAGCCATAAAACTTTCCTCTTGTGTGTAGTCCCTGATAACAATGATAGTTAATGGAACAGATAAGATTTCCCACATTCACCACACTATTGTTTCTAGGTATGAAACTTGGATGATAACTGAGGTGAATAGTAGACAAAAAAGTATTTCCCCATTTAGTGGATTCATAAGTACTTTATCCAGTGTGAACACTTTCATGAAAGTGGAGGGCAGAGCTTCAGGTACAAGATTTCCCATGTTCGCTACACCTATAAGGCCTTTCTCCAGTGTGAGCTGTGTGGTGCAGACAAAGTTTAGAGCTACTGTTAAAAGATTTTCCATATTCACCAGGCTTATACAGGCTTTCTTCAGTGTGAGTTTTCTTAAGATGATGAAGGAAAAAGCTATGGGTAAAAGATTTTCCACATTCACCACAACTAAAAGGCCTTTTCTCCTGTGTGAATTCTGTGATGAACACGGAGGGCAGAGCTCTGGGTAAAAGATTTACTGCATTTACTGCACTCACAAGGCCTTTCTCTAGTGTGAATTCTCTGATGAAGAAGGAGGTAAGATCTACAGGTAAAACATTTTCTGCATTCACTGCACTCATAAGGCCTTTCTCCTGTGTGAACTCTGTGATGATGGCAGAGGGTAGAGCTCTGTTTAAAACATTTCCCACATTCAATACACTCATAAGGCCTTTCTCCAGTGTGAACTTTCTGATAAGGATGGAAACCAGAGTAACTGGAGTAAGATTTTCCACATTCACTGCACTTATAAGGCCCTTCTCTGGTGTGAACTCTCCGATGAACATGGAGGGATGAAATTCTGATAAAAGACTTGCCACATTCACAACATGAAATGCTCTTTTCCAGTAAGGAATTCTGGGTCCTCAATATGTGTGTTATCACAGCCAATGACTTTCTTTCTTTCTCTTGGGGTGTAATATTTTGCAGTTTGAAAATTCATTCCAGACTTACAGATTTTGTTTTCGCTGTGCATGGTGTAAGCAACTAGTTCCTCATGATATCCAGAGCTGATGAGGAAACATTTTTCAACCTGTCTAGAGGTACAAGGCTTCCATGGCACATAGAATTTGTACCTCTTTGCTAGCAAGACCCTGTCCACATTGCTTATGAAACAATTCTTTTTTGTGTCCTCCAAAACCTGGAGCTTGTGACTCTCTGCACTGAAATAAAATGGTTTTGCACATGCCCCACACCTCAGCAGTGCTGGGCCCTATTGGGTTCCCTGCTGGTCAACCAAGAGGAAAATGTCTCTCAAAATGCACCCACAACTCTCACATGGGTGGCTCTTCTGGGAAGATGGTGTTGACTTCAGATTCATAGCCTTTGAGACTTTTATAGAAACATTCTGTTCAGTGGGTGCCACCACATGCTCTGCTGCACAGCAACAACCTGAAGAAAAACAAATGCTAGTGAAGTCCATACTGACCCACAGGGAGAGGGTTTTCTCATCACTAATTTGCATCTGTAACATCTGGCATGATTCTATGGGATGATTTCCAAGACAAAGGAGAGACTCAAAAAAAGTGCCTCCTGTCTATAATAATGGGCAACTCATTAATTAAAGGGTACTAAGATGGGACAGGACCCAAGGAAGAGATGCTGGCTCTACAAGTTATTCCACTGTTAGGGGCTACTTGCAAAATCCTCTGTGCTTGTCTTGTAAGACTGTGTGGAAGATATGAGTGTGCCCAAAACAATGAAAATCAACAACAGTAGAGCAGATGCTGTGCTAGGTTTCTATAGAAATATATAGACACTTCAAGATGCAACATACATTGATCATAATGGGAAAGCACATGAAAAAGATGCCTCAGAAAAAGGGTTGTGGTGTATAGTTAGATAGGCAGAGATTATCCATTGCTGGAAACCAAGAGTGCAAAGGAAAATTATTAAAAGTAACAAACTGATAAGGTATCAACACTGGGAAAGGACAAGTTGATTAATGTGTGGCTACTGGCAATGGTGACAAAATATAATTAAACAGAACAGGTTTATCATTAGGTTTTAACCAAGCCTTGGAGTCAAATTCTCCTCCAATGACATTCACCAATGCCAGATCCCCTGTGAGCCCATCCTGTCATGGCTGGTTGCCTATCCCTCTTGTGATACATAAAGGACTGTTCCTTCCCCTACCATTAGAGTAATTACATGGAATACTGATGATTCAACTCCAAAGAGAAAGCAGAAGAGATGACTGACCAACAAAGTCGTAGAAAAACTCTGCAGCAAAAAACCAAAAGAACAATATCTATGTCAGTGACCACACGAAGGCTGAAGAAGAAAAAATACAAGTATTCAACCCCCTTCGAAAATAATTAGACAACTACCCATGCTAAACAGCAAGCCCTTCAGGAAAGGCAAAGAGGCTTAACAGACCAGTTATTCTTAAGAGCTACAAAGTGGGGCATATACAAAGAGCTACACAAAAGGAAAGCAAGAAGACTGGCTCAGCAAACAGAGGTAGATTCAAAACACATAGATAAACTGGAGGGGAAGGAGAGGTGTAAAATATTTATTTTAAAACACAAGCTAAAGATTGACTTCAAAATCGGAAAAAGAAATGTGAATGGCCATGTACAACACCTCTCAGGTTCCTGTACACATTTGATGCAAACAGGATTTCAGCATGAGATATTCTAATAAAAGGGTCAAATATCAAAACCAAAAAAAGTTTCAAAGACCAAAGACAATAGAAGCTCCTCAAGTAAGGAAAACACTTCCATAAGGGCAGCAATAGATTTTTCTGAAGAAACCTTGTGGTTTTGGAGAATGTCACATGATATATTCAAAACACTACAAGAACACTATCCCCCAAACCTCATCCTCAGAAATCAGAAGAAAAAAAATTTCCTGGAAACACAAAAGGTGAAGAAGCTAATTTCCATTAATCCTGACTTATTGGATATGCTAAAAAAAAATCTTTGAGATGAAATAAAGGCATACTGCACAGAAACAGGAAACCGTAGAAAACTGTAAAACTTTCTGGTAAAGCCAGGATGTCATCAGGTTCACAATACTAAGACAGTTCATTGGTGGATGTACTTCATTTAACTCTATTGTATAGAACAAAAATAAAGTGTATTATGAATAACAATGGTGACATATTTGTCAATAGGTACACAATATAGAAAGATGTGAAGTGTGAATCAATACATATAAAGCAGTGGTGTGGCAGAGTGACAGGGTAGAAGTTTTGCATGTAGTGAAGCTGTTTTTGATTACAATGAACTGTTAAGAGTATGAGTTTTATGTAAGTCTAATCAAAACAAACCACAAGCACAATACTGTGTAATGGATACACAAAAGAGAAGGGAATAAAATCACACATACACACACAAGACAGCAAAATAGGAAGGCAATAAAGGAACTCCACAAGAGGCAGAAAACATGACAAGGAGGCAACAGTATGTTCTCCAAGAAATTTTCCAATCAAGGTTACAGAGTTGAGGCAGGAGACAGCATAGGAAGAACTCTGAGACTGCAATACTGTTACTGGCCAGCAGCTAGCACCCTGGTTGCCAGGAAACACCTTTTACCAATTAGGTAAATTAAATAGTAAACTGAGGGAGGAAGGAGAAAGGAGACAGGTCTCACACGTTAACTCAGCAGTCCTAAGCCTGGTCTGATAGTATTGCCAGGTGTTCCAACATCACAAGAAACACTATGTTGGCAAGAAAGAAGGGAAGTCCTTGAAATTTTATGTAGCACTTCCACTATCTGAGAAAGAAAGCCCTGATACTGTGCTTTCATCCCAAGGCCTGGAATGTGGGAGAATGTCCATGGTGCCCAAAGAGGAAGCCCATGAAGCAACTTTGGTTAATTATCTACCTCTGGTCACTATCTGTTTTACGAAGGAGTCCCTAATGCTTACAGAAAGAGCCCATAATAACTTTGGAAAGTGCCCCGATTTTAATGAACTGCCTCCTGTCATGTATTTATTTTACAACAAGATGAACAAATGGAGTCTGGAGCAAGATAAGGATTGGAGCTAACAGACCCCCACACATACCTAAGTTTGGGTAGTCACATTCCCCCAGGAAAGCTGGTACCACATTTACCTGTTAATTAATATGTAACTTTTTTTTCCTTCTATCCCACCAACTATATAAGTCCTCAGAACAACAGACTCACTCTCTCTCGGGGGCTCGGGGCACTCTAGGCGATCTTGGCTGCCAGGCCACTGGGCCTCTGACCACCTGGCCTCAGGCTGCCTGGGGGCTTGCCACCCTAGTCTTCAGCCTCTCTTACTTTTGCCTCCCTGCTTTGCCCTGAAACTTTGACCTTCACCCCCTAATCTACCCAGCCCTGTTCTCTTCCATGGGAACAGGTCACTAATAAACTGATTACATGCAAATAGATTTGTTGATCTGTAGTTTTTTTACATGCATCAGCAAGAAGAACCAGGTCTCTCCCCTTAACAGAGTGGGAAAAGGGATAAAAAACATAAAACAAAGCATTTGAGATCTTGCATCCTGGCCATTGTCATCAGTTTGGCTCAAAAAAGACATACAAAAATTCAGCCCTGGCTGGTGTGGCCCAGTGGATTGAGTGCAGAGTGTAAAGCAAAACGTCACAGGTTGGATTAACAGTCAGGCACATGTTTGGTATGTGGACGTGCCCCCATTTGGGGGGTGCACCATAGACAACCACACACTGATATTTCTCTCCTTCCCTTCTCCTCTCTCTAAAAATAAATAAATAAATAATCTCTAAAAAATCAATTCTTACAATGGGTATAAGAAGTGAAGAGATTAAAACTTACAAATGGGCAGTTACACAAAATTCATGGGGATGTAAAGTAAAGCCTAGGAAATATAGTCAATAACATTCTACTAATTATGTATGGTTTCAGATGGGTGTGAGATTTATAGAGATGATCATTTAGTAAGTTACAAAATGTCTAAGCATGAAACAAATATAATGATGTATGTCAATGTATTTAAAAATGAAAAAATCTATAGAAATAAGTAAATAAATAAATAAATAAACTGATGCCTGGATGGGTTTACATTGTGTTGTGCAAAAAAAGTCCCCAGGACACAACATGTGCTGCTTCCCGGAGACTCACTAAATCTTTATGGACACAAATATGCTTAAAATAAGGAGATATAAAAAGCATCCACGCAGCCCTGGTTGATGCAGCTCGGTGGACTGAGCAAGGGCCTATAAAACAGAGGGCTGATGGTTCCACTCCCAATTAGGGCATACGCTGGCATTGTGGACCAGGTCCCCAGTAGAGGGTGTATGAGAGGCACCCACCCATCGATGTTTTTTCTCTCCTTCCCAACCAATCTCTCTAAAAATAAATAATTAAGTCTTCAAAAAAAATATTCCATGGAAATAACACCAAAGAGAGTGGGAGGGCAACAATTTTCATTACTAGTTACCCAAATACAGAGCACCCGAGGACACAAGCAAACAATGAAATCTGACACAGAAAACGCAACACAACGCCGCTAGACAACTTAGACATTGCCCTTCCAAGATGAGTACCTCATCCATTTCAAAAGCAAAGGGAATTATTGAACTTTGAAAACACTACTAACAAAACAAAATTAATAAGCCCTGGCTGGTGTGGCTCAGTGGATTGAGCTCTGGCCTGTGAACCAAAGGGTCACAAGGTCAATTCTCAGTCAGGGCACATCCCTGGGTTCCAGGCCAGGTTTCCAGTATGGGGCGCACAAGAGGCAACTACACATTGATGTTTCAGTGTCCCTTGTTCTCCCTTCCTTCCCCTCTCTCTAAAAATAAATAAAATCTTAAAAAAAAAAAACCCAGAACTAATAAATATATGCATAGTATGTTAACCAACCCTGGCCAAGTGGCTCAGTTAGAGCATTGTCCTGTGTACCAAAAGGCTGCAGGTTTGATTCCTGGTCAAGGTACAAACGTAGGTCACTGGGACAATCGCCTGCTAAAGGTGTGTACAGGAAGAAACTGATCAATGCTTCTCTTTCACGTTGATATTTCTCCTTCCCTTCTTTCTCTAACAATCAATAAAAATATTTTGCAGTGAGGATAAAAATATATATAGTTGTAGAAATGTTTGAGAACATAAATATTTTCTCACTACTCAATATGCAATCTATTCGGCTTCTTGCAATACTACTGAGGTTGAATCCTTCCCTATGAGAGTTCTGTACAACAGGTAGCAGCAGGGATAGTTGAGGGCAGGGCAAGCAAACCAGCCCTGCCAAGTCCAGGATCCACCCAGAACACTGTGGTAGCAAATAGTGCCTGCAGTCCACATGGGAGGACAGAGCAACCCCTCTGGAATGAAGGACACTAGAGAAATGAAAAGCCCAGACCAGGTCGCTGGTGAGAGACAGGGTCTTTTTTTTTTTTAAACTGTGAGTTAGTTTATTAAAATCTGGGACAATCAACCATAAAAAAATGGACCCCTGCAGACATGATGAGGGGCAACCTGAGACCAGCTGCTCCAGCCCATCTCTCCCTGGGAACAAGTCTGGTCAGAACCTTTAGAGATTAGGATAAAAGAAGCAAACTGGACTCTTGAGGGAAAGAGGGGCACACTCAATCCAAAGATGAGTGCACAGGGAGAGTCGGCATCTTACCCAGAGATGATATAAGAGCATAGTTCTCCAGTATGACATTAAAGTACAGGCATCTCTGAGTCTCATCAAGGAGGAGCCATTCTGTCCTGGAGAGATACACAGCAACATCCTCAAAGGTCACTAGAACCTGTCAGAATTAATACAAATGAATCTGAAACAGTCAGTCTGACACCCTGTATCCTACTCTTCCCCATGCCCAACCCCTTCCAACCCCACCCCCTTCAGAGAAGACAGAAGTGTTGGGAATCGCCCTGCCTGGTTTCAGAAGCTGTAATCCACAGCAAGGCTAAGGCTGAGGGAGTGACCTTGGACCGTAAACCACCAGGGAGACAAAAGCTTGTCTCCCAGGCAGGAGTGCTGCTTCTGCTCCTTTTACTTCATCCATAACTGGCCCCCAATGCTTGGTCAGTTAGCCAATGATGGGTAAGATTCCCCAAGGGGGGAACGACCCAAGACAGGCACGATCATGTGGGAGGCCCCCAAGGAAGGACTTTGGGGGCTACCCCAAAAGGGGGTGATGGACCCTCGCCCCTCGATGTTGACAAAGCCTGAGTCCTCATTGTCTGTGAGAAATCTCCTAATCTCTTAGCTGCCTTACTTCCCTTGCTCCACCTAAGCCTGAAACAATGAAAGAGGGTGGTGCAGCCCTGTGCTGGAAAGGGCGGTTCCCCAGGAGATCAGGCCTAAGAAACAATATGTAAAATCCTGTGAAACCTGCTTTGTTTAGAATGCCCTCAATTAAATGATAAGGGCCCAAGCAAGAAGTAAGTTTGTTCCTCAAAGTTTTACAGCTCTTTAGCTATCTGACCCTGACTCAAAATAGGCCCTCAGAGTTCTTTGTTATCTATTGTTTGATCCTTACTGCCTGGCAATGATTAATGAGCTTTACCTGAATTCTTGTATAAACAAACCCAATAAAAGCCCATTGAGGAACAGGCTCCTAGCCCTTCTCCTTTGAGAGATCGGCCACCTTTCCTCCCCAAGCGGATCATGTCTTGGTAGACTTAGTCTCATCTATGGTGACTGGGTAGGCCCTGTGGGCGGAGCCCCCCCACCCCACAGCAGCACTTGGTGCCAAAGCTGTCTGCTGTCTCATCACAATCTTATTCATCAATCACATTGCCTTTAGCAAAGGCAGGCAGGATGAGAGGAAGTAGGTCAGATAAATGCCATCTAAACTAAGGGCCATGCCTGCAGCGCCCCTTTCTACCTGCTAAACAATTCCACTCAGTCTCCCAGATCATGCCTCCAAAACACAGTCATACATGGGCTTAGGTTTCACCCTTAAATCCAAACACCAAGAACCCAGGGCCATTAGCTCACACCTGCGCACACACAGTGTCCCGCTGTGCACACACTGTGATCTCTCCCTGCTTCATGGCTTAACACCCAATTATGCTCCCTCAGCTCTGCCCCCTTCATGCTCATGCACAAAAGAGCCACCATTTGATATGACTCCATCCTCTACCCTTCCACAGATTTCCAGACACATGGTTTAGCTGCTCACAAGATGTTTCCACTCATTGTTCTTTGACTTTTAAGAATGTGAACCAAAAGAACCTTCTGATATTCCCAAAGAGAATTAATCTACCACCATCTTCTGCTGCCTAATTGATGGAACTTGCACTGCTTTAGCTGCTACACCATAAATGCTGGGGTGGTCTTGAACACTCTGCAACTGCAAAAGCTGAAATTATACTTGCCCTTCTTAAAAATATAAAGTGGAGGAGGGTAGATGGAAATGGAAGAAGGTATGAGGAAGGTAAACAGTAAGGGGAAAAATGCAATTAAAAAGATGGGCAAAGAATCCAACCTTTTCTCTCTTACCTGTGAGGCCCAACTCAGGTCCATCAGCTCTCCTCTGGACCATAGGTGGTACCTGGTCCAGGGCTCCCTGCCTCCTCCATTAATCCCCATAATCTCTTATCCACTAGGCAGCCAGAGGGAGCCTGTTAAACTGGAGAGACCACTCCTTTCTCTTACGCAAATGTTCCATTATCTCCATAATAGATATGCAAATTATCATTTGGCTACTTTACACATCTGATTCTTGACCCGCTTGCACTTTGTTTTTAACACAAAGGAGACTTTTGAGGTACCCATTCCCAGATCTATGGCATCTCCAACCATTATTAAGTGCAGATGTCCCTTCCCAGATAACCTGCCTTCAATGCTTACACTGGCTGCCTGTGTGGACCAAAACCAAAAAACAAAGGGGCCGGGGGCATATACTAATCATGATCAGCTTAGGGGACTCCCAGATGGCCTTACAAACTGAGAGATTGAAAATACCCCTATATAGAATGAGAAATTAAAACTTTCTAAGTAAAATCCAGTCATGGCAAGTAGTCATGTCCTAGGCCTGTATATTCCCTGAGGAGGGTCAATTTTTTAACCTTCACAGAGCCCATCTTTGTATTTAGGCACCTTTGTTAACATACCTTTGGATTGTCAGGGTAATTTACTTTTTTCTTATCCCTCAGGGCACAAACACTGTATGGAGCAGAGACCTGTGCTCTGTGTTATTATTGTGTTAACTCATTGAATACGAACTATCTTATACCCAGTAATGTAAAACAATTGTATGCCCATGCATCTTTCCCTTTTATTTAATATCAAGGGTATTCCTGCTTTGTTCTCTCCCAACTCCCTACCCCATCACCAATAGATTTCAAGATCTCAACTTATACAACTTCCTTTTTGATTCTGATGTATAAAATAAGTGGTAAAACTACCATTGTCTGAAGCATTTTCACTCTCCATAGAGATTTTGTTTCCTGAAAACCGTCCTCAGTTCAGCTCAAATAAACATTTTAAAAAGTCTCTACAGTTTTAATGTTTCTTATGTTGACACCAGAAATGGGAATGTGGCAGGAAAAGAAAAAACCCCATGAAAAAGCTTCTATGCTCTGCGCTTCTTTGATAAACAGTGTTCTCCGTAACACTTGCAAAATTTTACACAGGACTATTTTAGGTAGAAGCTGACCAGCAGTCGTTACCAAGGTAACCATTATCTCAAGGCCAAAACACTGACCTTCACTTCTGCATGCTTGCTTTCAGCAGCTGGTTCCCCCTCCCTTTCTGCCTGTGTAACTAGTATATAAAAAAACCTCCAGCTTAGACTCTTTGCTCAGAGAATTTGGAATTTAACCCCTCTGAGCCCATGAGTAATAAAGTTTGTGCTTCGTTATCTCTCTGCGTGTAAGTGATTTTCTGCAACAGGAGGACCTTGATATTTCCTGGGACCTGCACTCAGGATTAGCATATCCCCAGGGTCTCCTCACTTGAAAGCTGAAAAATTACTGAGGGGAGAATCTTTAGACACTATATGGTAATGTCACCACCAGGTAAGGACTGAGATCCCTGTCCTACCTTGTCTAATTTGATAATGATTTTCCACTTGAGCACCTGGGAAGAAGAAATCAACCACCCTTCAGCTCTTGGTAAGCGGGTCTCTGCTGTATCTCTGCCTAGTCCTGGAGTCTGGTGACCTCAGGCTAAATGACTCCTCAGCGAGTCCTCTGACCAGCTCTGTGACCCTTAACAAGGACTCCCCTTCCTGTGCCTCAATGTCCTCATTGCCCCACTCCAGTAGGTTTCCTATCTTAGAAGGATCTAAAAGGCTTTCAAAACCATGACACAGCCTGTACCTCTCTCAGTGCACGACCATCCTGGGAGACCAGGACCATTAGAATGAAGCTGCAATGCCTCTGCCTCCCAGTCAAGACGTGAGCTCACCTCCGACTGTTCAAACCAGATGTGAGTCCCAGGTCAGGTTTGCGGGGTTTTTCGGTGTCAACGACACCTGCACATGTTTAGAAGGCCTGTCACCCTCGCCAACCCTGTCACACCGTGTCACCCACAAGCACCTACGATTCCGGAAGCCAGGGCTTGGGCTGCAGGACATGACAGGTGTCCCCGACCCGAGCTGCAGTACTCGGTGGGCTGAGTGGTGAAGACCAAGGGTGTACCCACTCACCTCAGCCCAGCGCCTCAGTGAGGCCTTCCCCATCGTGCTCTGTGACCTGAAAGGGGCGGGAGCGGGGGGCGGGGTGCAGGAGGGCATCCCTGGTATTGGGGTTACTGTCCCAACCCTGACGTCAGACACCCCGGCAGCGTACTTGGCCTCACAGCTTCTGTGGGGAACAACGCCCTGGCGCCTTCTTTCAATCCTGCGACCACAACTTCCTGACCCGGTAATATAAAAACTGAGAAAAGAGGAAATGCCCGCCAAGAGACCGATGGAAGTTCCACCTTAGAGTAGGGCCCCAGGAGAAATGCCTTTTCTGAGTATTGACTCAGCTCTGTGGCATTCCACCCTGCCTTCCGGGTAATGTAGGTTGTACACTCCATGGTTGGGTCCCAGACTTCAAGGCTGAGGTCTGAGGTTTCCCCAGCTGACTCCTGGATCGAGTCTCCAGGTTTACACCCCAAGAATACCCTAAGAATACCCAATCTGCTCTATAGCTGCCTGGGTGGACATTGCTTCTTGGGCAACAAAGGGTCCCGTGTGCCTGCTGGGCTGTTGATTCAGGCCTAGCACAAAATGGGGCATGTGCCTCCCTCAGGCCAAATGTATTTGGGAACTTTGCTCTAGTCCCTAATGCTCTCTACCCTGCATCAGTAGGATTCACAAAGCAAATTAAATGTAATAATTAATACACTAATACCTAAGTGCATCTGTGCTTGATGTACCCAGAAGTCTTACCTCTCCTGGGTCACACTGTGACTGGATTACTCACTGATTTTATCTGATGCCTCTAACTTAAATTACACTTTTTTTTTCTTCAAACAATAGAGTACATGTCAAAGACATCAAAGATAAGCCATTACAGGAATTTGGCCCAGAAAATGCATGTAAATTCCCAGACCAACCAACTGAATATGCTAATAAAGCTAGTCACCCTAATCTATTTGTTGTGAAGTACACATTATGGTCTATTAAGAATGCAACAACACTAGGTGAAAAATAAAAATATATGCTTAATTTAAAAATATTTTATTGATAAATGTAAACCATTATGTGAGCCTTGGTTGAGTTGCATACAATCTTTTGCTGCTGGGGGTCTTGCCTTTCTGTTGATGAAAATGCATGTCCTCTGAAGCTTAATAAAGCACATTGCAATAAAGGGGGGTGTGCTCACGTGAGCAAATCTGGGAAACAGAGTAATACTTAGTTTCCTCATCACATATACATTAAAATGTCACAGGAATATAGGACAAACCTTTGAAAATGAAAAAAGAATAACAAGATAAAATACATAAATTGCATAAACATTAACCAATGAATGCATATATAAGTGGAACAACAAATAGAATTTTTTTCTCTTTCCCTCTCTCATTCTTTTTCTTAAAGTAAATAAATTGTTAAAAATTATGAGTATGTATACATGCCATAAAAAATTAAAATTCAATAGAAATTCTGTAAGGTCTCTTCCTTTTAAAAAACTTAACATACACTTTTTTTTGTTTTTTTTTAAGATTTTATTTATTTACTTTTAGAGAGGGAAGGGAAAGAGATAGAGAGAGAGAAACATCAATGTGCAGTTGCTGGGGGTTATGGGCTGCAACCCCGGCATGTACCCTGGCTGGGAATCGAACCTGGGACACTCTGGTTCCCAGCCCGCACTCCATCCACTGAGCTATGCCAGTCAGGGCTTTTTTTGTTGTTTTTAATTGCACTAGGTGTTGAAGTCTCGGTCTGAAACCATTTTTCAAATCTGGACCAGCTGGTCACCGCAGATTTTAAAACATTGCAAAGTTTATGACACCCTTGACCCAAGACATCATTCATTCAGGCTACTTGCAGTTCCTTTGTAAATGCTAAGCACCTTCTCAATACACCCTACCTGCCATTCAACTAAGGAGACCTCCTCTAAGGAAGGCTACAGACTGGATGTGTGCCACCTACCAAGATGTACATTAGTACCCCTCTCAGTTTGGTGGTGAAGTCAGCAAGCTTATGTCCATGAGAAGGATGAACTGTATCCAGATAGTGGACACAACAGTCTACCAACTGATTTAGATGAAATTTTCACAGCAGAATCTCGACCCAGACACAGATACAAAAAACATAGTAGCTGAACCTGTAGGTGCTGCCTAAAAGCACCAAGGATAGAGAGAGTGAATGCACATGCTTGTGGGAAAAATTACAAAGACAAGTTATTTTTCTTCATAGACCTTATTACTTTTTATATTTTAATATTTTATTGATTATGCTATTACAGTTGTCCTAAGTTTTCTCCTTATGCCCTCCTCCACCCAGCATCACCCACTCCCTCAGGCAATTCTCCAACCATTGTTCATGTACACGGGTCATGCGTATAATAAGTTATTTGGCTACTTCATTTCCTATACTTTACTTTATATCCCCAGGGCTATTCTGTAACTACCTATGTGTACTTGTTAATCCCCTCACATCTTCAGCCATTCCCCTACACCACCTCTCCCACATGGCAACCATCAAAATGCTCTCCATATCCATGACTGGGGTCTTTGATCTTCTTGTTGCTTAGTTTGTTTTTCAGATTCAATTGTTTTTTTTTTAATTTTCTATCCAAAATGTGTTTTTGGGAAGGCTCCCCACTCATCTTAATTCAGTACTTCTAGTTCTGCTTCCATCTGAAACAGCATCCTTCTGTAAGCCTTTCTTTTCCTACTGTAGACTGAGAGAGGGCAATGAAGAAGACAACACACAAAACTATCATTTGTGCATGGTTAAAGACGGTGGTGGCTTTATAGCATCCAGGTCATTTCACATCCATGATGTAGGAATTGAAGCTCTGTACCAGGTGCTTCTTTTGTTTCCTCTTTTCCTCTCCTAGAGATGGATGAAGGAGATCTTTTGCAAGAGGCATGTTGATGTGGGGAGCTCCCTACTGCCAGAAAGGCTACATTCAGTGGTTAATAGATTGTCTTGTTTGCCATTTTATTGTTCATAGTTTTGATTTTCTTCTTTTTCTTAAATAAGTCCCTTTAACGTTTTATATAATAATGGTTTGGTCATGATGAACTCCTTTAGTATTTTCTTGTCTGGGTAACTCTTTATCTGCCCTTGGATTCTAAATGATATATTTGCTGGGTAGAGCAATTTTGGCTGTAGGCCCCTGCTTTTCATGACTTTCAATATTTCTTCCTAATCTCTTCTAGCCTGCAAAGTTTCTTTTGAATAATTGGTAGCTGATGGTCTTATGGGAATTCTCTGTTGAGGGGGCCGACAAACAGCTGACCTTTGACACAGTTGGGTCAGGTGAATCGCCTCTGCACAGCAAAAGAGGCTGTGGCCGGGTCTCCTGTCTATCTCTTCCCATATGCCTGTCCCTATTAGCATCAGGTGGTGAGATTTTTGGACACCTGTGCTTTATAACAAAAAACCTTGCACGATGCCTCTGACTCTGCGTGAAATGATTTGCTGACACTAACTAGAAGCCCCTAATAACCCTAATGCTGCCCACTCCCCCCACATGGAAAGTTAAGGATAGATTTAAACTATGGGCAGACTAGCTGCCAGAATGCTGGAGGAGGCCATTGCTAGGAATGTCTAGGGAGTTACTATTCAAAAGCTCAAGATTTATTAGAGACACTGCCTTTCCCATGCTCTGGGCAGGAGTGGTTATTGATGGGACTATGTAGATAGAGAAGGAAGGAGTTTTAATTAAAATATAATAATCTCAGTACATGGAAACATAACATAGCCTCCCCTAGATATGTAGTTAATAGACCTAGGCAAAAAAATCATTTATCTAATTCAGATAATCTAATTTCTATAAACAGTAACTAATTTTTAAATCACTCCTTGTACCCCTTTGATTTAGACCAATCTATAGAAACTTAGTAGATATTTAATTATAATCAGCATTTGAAAGTTTGTGCTCGTATAGCTTTGTTGGCTCTCTGATTAATGACCCTCTTGGTCAAAATAACCTTTGTTTAATATGGTTGATCTGTGGGACTTCCTGTACTTTTTGGTTATTTTTGTTTAACATGATTAAACAAAATTTTTGTTTAACATGATTGATTTGTAAACCTTCTGTGTTTTTAGAAATTATTTCTGTGGTAACCATTTCTGTTTTAATAATCACAATATGCATTGAATGTTGTATAACCTCCCCTATAAAAATAAAGATTGATTTTTCTCGGTGAGTCAGTCAGGTCTAGAGAGCCTGGCTATCCTCTGGCATCACATCTGGTGTCTGTCTCATTTCACCTGAGCCGTTCCTCCTTTGGGGACCCTGAGACTCGCCGAGGCTGGACACCGGCAATTCTCCTGTAGGTAACTAACTTCTTTTCTTATGCTGCTTTTAAGACTCTCTCTTTAAAAACAGCATTAAAATGAAAAGAGAACCAACTGTATGGGAAAACATATTTGCCAATGATACCTCAGACAAGGGTTTGATCTCCAAAATATATAAAGAACTCGTGCAACTCCACTCTAGGAAGACAAAAAAAAAATTAAAAAATGGGCAAAGGACTTGAACAGACACTTCTCCAAGGAGGACATACAAAGGGTCCAGAGACATATGAAAAGATGCTCTGCATCGCTAGTCACCAGAGAGGTGCAAATTAAAACCACAATGTGATACCACTTCACACTGGTGAGAATGGCCATCATAAACAAAGTAACAAACAACAAGTGTTGTAGAGGATGTGGAGAAAAAGGAACCCTGGTGCACTGTTGGTGGAACAGCAGACTGGTACAACCACTGTGAAAAACAGTATGGAATTTCCTCAGAAAACTAAAAATGAAATTGCTTTTTGACCTGGCAATTCCACTGCTAGGATTTTATCCTAAGAACCCTGAAACATTAATCCAAAAAACCCTATGCACCCAATGTTCATAGCAGCACAATTTACAATAGCCACATGCTAGAAACAACCTAAGTGCCCATCAGTAAATGAATGAATCAAAAAACTATGGTACATGTACACAATGGAACACCATGCAGCAGAAAGAAAGAAGGAGCTCCTACCCTTTGCAACAGCATGGATGGAACTGGAGAGTATTATGCTAAGTGAAATAAGCCAGGTGGTGAAACGTAAATACCATAAGATCTCACCTTTAAGTGGAACCTAATCAACAAAACAACCAAGCAAGCAAAATATAACCAGAGACTTTGAAATTAAGAACAAACGGACAGTAACCAGAGGGGAAATGGGAGGGGATAATTGGGGGAAAAGGGTGAAGGGTTTTCAGGAACAACTATAAAGGACACATGGACAAAACCAAGGGGGGTTCAAATTGGGGGAGGGAAGTGGGGATGGCTGGGGTGGTGGAGGAGAGATGGTGAGAAAAGGCAGAAAACTGTATTTGAACAATAAAACTTTTAAAAATGGGAAAAAAAAGTAAAATTAGAACCAAAAACATCCGATGAGCACCTTGAAAATTCACTGGGAATTGCAACTACTTCCATC
This sequence comes from Phyllostomus hastatus, assembly GCF_019186645.2. Taxonomy (NCBI): domain Eukaryota; kingdom Metazoa; phylum Chordata; class Mammalia; order Chiroptera; family Phyllostomidae; genus Phyllostomus; species Phyllostomus hastatus. The sequence goes on from NW_025333577.1 coordinate 2,490,714, forward strand.
CCACTAGTGTGATGTTGCCCTCTTTTACTTTTATAATTTAAAAAATTACTAAAAAAATACTCTCTCTTTATCTTTCACTTTTGGCATTTTATTTTTTTTCTTCTTGACCTTAATATTCCTCTTTAGTGAGGTGATCTGCATTCTTCACTATGGATTATGGAATATAATAGAAACTGAATGATATATTATTGCCTGCATCTTAAACTTCCATTTCCACTCCTCCTCCTTTTTAAAAAAGATTTTATTTATTTAAAAGAGAGTAAGGGAAGGAGAGATGGAAAGAATCAATGATATGTAAGAGATACATTGATAGGTTGCCTCTCGCTGCCCCAAACTGGGGACCTGGCCCACAACCCAGGAATGTATCCTGACTGGGAATCAAACTCAAAACCTTCCAGTTCACAGGCTGGCACTCAATCCACTAAGTTATACCAGGCAGGGTTAATCTTTGATACTGATGTGTCTTGGAATGAGCCTCTTTGCACCTATCTTGTTTGGGACTCTGCTTCCTGGACTTGCATATCTATTTACTTCACAAAATTAGACAAGTTATCTATCACTATTTTTTTTTAAGATTTTATTTATTTATTTTTAGAGAGGGAAGGGAGGGAGAAAGAGAGAGAAACATCAATGTGCGGTTGCTGGGGGCTGTGGCCTGCAACCCAGGCATGTGCCCTGACTAGGAATCGAACCTGCGATGCTTTGGTTCACAGCCCGCGCTCAATTCACTGAGCTATGCCAGCCAGGGCCCTATCTATCACTATTTTTCAAAATAGATTTCCAACTACTTGTTCTTTCTGTTTTCCTTCTTGCACCCCCATGATGTGAATGTTGGATCTCTTAAAGTTGTCCTTTAGGCTGCTTATACTATCCTTAATTTCTTGGATTCTTTTTTCCTATGGTTGTTCTGATTGGTTGTTGTTTGTTTCCCTTTGTTCCATATAGTTGATTTGACTCTCAGCTTTATCAACACTACTGTTGTTTCCATGCAAAATTGTTCTCTGTTTCTTTCTTTTTAAGATGTTATTTATTCATTTTTAGACAGAGGGGAAGAGAAGGAGAGAGGGAGGGAAGTATCAGTGTGTGGTTGACTCTCAAGCACTCCATACTGGGGACCTGGCCCATAACCCAGGCATGTGCCCGCACTGGGAATCGAACTGGCAACCATTTGGTTTGCAGCCAGTGCTCAATCCTCTGAGCTACACCAGTCAGGGGTGTTCTCTGTTTCAATTACTGTATGCTTTACTTCTGACTGGATTTTTTTATCCTGTGGAGGTCCTCACGAACTTTCTGGAGCATCAGAATAAACAGAATTTTGAAGCCTGCATCTGATTGATTGCTAATCTCCACTTTGTTTAGCTCTTTTTCTGGATATTTGACCTACTCTTTCTTTTGGGCCATGTTTCTCTGTCCCCTCATTGTGGCAGCCTCCCTGTGTTTGTTTTTATGTATTAGGTAGAGCTGTTTTGACTCTGTGTCTTGGTTGTGTGGCCTAATGTAATAGGTGTCCTGTAGGGTCCAGGGCACAACTTCTCCTATCACCCAAGCCAGGTATTCCAGGTGTACCTTCATGTAGGCACACCCTCCTTTGGTAGTACACCCTCCTTTTGCAGTTGAGCCTTGGTTGCTGTTGGCAGATCAACGGGAGGGATTTATCCAGGCCAGTTAGAAGCAAGGATTGCCTGTCACCACTGACCACCAATTTCTGCCATCCATGGTGGACCAACTATGCAGGGGCAGGGTGGTGGTGCTCTGACGTGGTCTGTAGGTGTCCACTGGGTGCTCTGCCCCTTGGGATTCCCAGGTGGTACAGACAAAGGTCAGCTCCCACCTGTCCTTTGCCCTCAACCACCCTGCTTGATCTAGAAAGCATCCTGAGGTGGCTGCTATTTGCGCTAGTCTTGTAGATTCCCATGCAAAACCATGCTAAGAATGTAGGCAGGCTGCAGCAAACTGCTGGGTCTGGGGCTCACTGAAGCCAGGTGTTTTTTGATAGAATTGAGGAAGTTGTAAAGCACGAGCAAATACCATTCATTCATATGGAAAAGCGGATTGGGTGGGGCCATAAGTAGGGTGGGGCAGAGTATCTAGGGATCTGTGAGGTGGGTCAAACAGTTAGCCAGGTGGGTGGTTCCAGATACGGCACCAGCTTGCTGTTGTGGGTGCGAGTAGGAGATTTAGAAAAGGGATGATGGCCTCTGCTCATCTTGATGCCAGACACATCAGGTTCTCCATGTATACCAACAATGTCTTTCAAGCTGCTCTGCTGTTCTGGATCTAGAGGGACTGAGTCTGAGTATGTGAGTCTGTGTGGGGGACTTTAAAAGAAACTGCTTGGGACTCCAGAGTTTCTTCCACCAATGAAATCCCCACTTGTTTTTTGCAGACAGAAGTTATGGGGACTTATCTTCTAGGCACTGGAACCCTGGGGGAGGGACTGGGTGTGGGGCTGGACTCCTTGCTCCCCAGATATCCCTCCCAAACCTTTATCCACCACCCATGGGTGAGGGAACAAGTCTATGCCTCACCTGGGCCCCTCCTATCAGTCTGGATGGATGAGGTTTCTTTCATTCCCTTATTCTCAGACTCACATTCAACTCCTTATCTGATGGTTCTGAGTGCCTTTCAAGTTGCTATGCCAGTGCTGGAGCTCAGAGGGAATTAGTCTGAGTATGTGAGTCTGTATGGGGACTTTAAGAGAAACTGCTTAGGACACTAGAAGTTTTTTCCACCAATGAAATCCCCACTTGTTTTTGCAGACATAAGTTATGGGGACTTATCTTCCAGGCACTGGAACCCTGGGGGAGGGGTTGAGTGTGGGACTGGACTATTTGCTCCCAAGATATCCCTCTCAAATTTTCATCCATCACACGTGGGTGAGGGACAAGCCTGTTCTTCAGCTGTGCCCCTCCTATCAGTCTGGATGGATGTGGTTTCTTTAATTCCCTTGTTCTCAGACTTATATTCAGCTCAGTATCTGATGGTTCTGAGTGCTAGTTGTTATGTATTTTAGTTGTAATTTTGATGTGGTTTTGGGAATAGAGAAGTCATGTCTGTCTATACCCCCACATTGACCAGATCCAGAGACAACTTAGTGAGGCACAAAAGGGACCAAATATAACAGAAAACATGAGACACTGAAACTCCTTAGGGCTTGGGAGAAAAAGAGAAATGGACTCTTTAATGAAGTTTCTCTACCGGAAGTGTCAGAGCACAAAACATTGAGTGCTGTGTGGCCCTAGAATATTATGATAAAGCCTTTGAGGTCATCCTCAGAAAATAGACAAGCCCCTGTGGAGCTTCAAGAGTATCTTCCACACACTCAACACAACAGATGACCCTGTCATCTGATAGCTGGTGAACATCTAGAGCAATAAATATGTTGGTCACCGATGGCAATCTGGCCCCACTGATGAGCTGCACACACTCTTCTGCAATTTGCCCTGCAACCTGGCAATGGAATCAAACTACATCAGACAGAGCTTCCCTGAGACCTGGGTGAGTCTCTGAAACAGGTCAGATAATTACTTAATGATTATTGAAAAAGTGAAACATGACATCATGGCTTTTGTTTACTCTTCTAAATCTCGGTTTACACCTTACTATATCTTTGCACCTCACTATTTTTCTTCAAGTTCTCTAGAATGAAAAAGACCCATGTATTGTATAAAAAAGATATTCCGTGTGGCCACGTTTCCAGCACAGCTGTAGCTCGTTACTCCTTTCATTCTTAGAACAAAGTTCCCTTAATGTCCAACCCTTTACGACTTACCTGTTCTCAGGCTTTGTAGAGTGCATTCTCATATTTCTATTTAGGAATTGATCATTGTATATCCATCCATTCATCAACATTAATAACTTTCCATAGTTTGCTCACTCCATACATTTTTATAAATTTAATTTCATTTTTTAAATATTTTATTTTATATTTAGAGAGAAGGGAAGGGGAATGAGAGGGAGATAAACATCAATGTGTGGTTGCCTCATAAACACCCGCTACTGGGGACCTGGCCCACAATGCAGGCTTGTGCCCTGACTGGGAATCCAACAAGCAACCATTTGGTTTGCACGTCAGCACTCAATCCGCTGAGCAACACCAAGCAGGGCTCCATAACACTTTAACAGAAATAATCTCCAGTCCCCATGCACACTGTCACTTCATTGATAAGTGAGATGATGATCATTTCCCTGCCAGGTAGAGAAATACAACCATCCAAAACGTCTTTCTCACGTTCACATGCCCATTTTCCATAAGGAAACTTAAAACTAAGGGCTAGGGATGATCTTAGAGTTCAACAGGAAGAGACTGAATTGTTCCTGCAAATGACCTGATACCTGATCTCTGCTTAGGGGACATAGCTGTGCCCACAGTTATTATTCTGTGGAACATGATCTATACAATTTTTCTTGTATGCACTGCATGCTAAAATGTGCACTTGTATTTCTTCAATAACTGGGGAAATTTGTTTGACTTATGACAATTGATAGGTTACCATGAAAATGCAATGAAAGCAAAATAATTCTCAAGATCCCGGTAATTTATGAGGGCTGCTGAGAGCTGTGCCACGTGGAAACCAGATCATCAGTAGCACTTAGAAGGGCTTTAGAGATTTAGCACTAATCCAAGTCGTTCTAATGACAGCAGTAAGGAGGAAACAACAGGGGAAAGAGGCTGATTTTCAGATAGTGTCCGTGTATGCCACTTGGTGCCTTTAGATGGATTATGTTGTTAGGAACATAAGATCAGATTGTAAACATCACCAAAGATGATGCAGACTCATCCCATTCTTGAAAAAGCAATGAGCATAACAATGCTAATAAGGCTGTGCACATAGACCCAACCTGACTTGGACCACTGGCCTGTCACAAGCAATCAGGAAAAATGTCTGTTCAGAAGGACTAGTCCCTACTGAAGTATTTCTGGTGCAGACATGGGGAGGTTGGAAAGGGGGATGTGGTTGCTGAACATGGTCAGGGCTGCAGGAAAAACACAGTGAGCCTCAATTTCTCATCCAGCCACTACTTGATGTTTTGGCATTTCTGTGCCACACTGAAAGAAGGGTTGTCTCGGGCCACAGATTAAATACATTGCAACAGGTAATCTCAAATAACGCATTTTTTGAACCATAAGATGCACCTAGGTTTTAGAGAAAAATAAGAAAAAAAAATTTTTGCAAGCAAAAAATGTGGTTAAATATTTAATAACATGAATAACATAATATTTCATCAATGTAAAAAGTAAAGCTACATTTGGACTATAAGATGCACCCCCTTCTCTTCCCAAATGGGGGGCGGGGAATGTGCGTCTTATAGTCGGAAAACGTGGTAAATGTCATAAGGTTGTAAGTTAGTTTACAATTTTGTGTCAGCCACATTAATAGCCATCTGGGCTGCATGTCCGCCAGGGGCCACTGATTGGACACACCTGGGACACAGGATCAAGGGGACGCTTTCCTGACTGAAGAAGTGGTGAACCGTCCACTAAGTAGACAACAATACAGCAGGTCTCTAGCATCACTTCTGAATATATCCCAGGTATCAGGGCCAGCTGTTCTCAGCACTGCAGGGAGGTTCTCGGTGACATGTACAAAAAACCCTTGAACAATCAAACAGAGTGCATAATATTCACAAGAGTACATAATATCCTAGCCTGAAATGCAAAAGGTAAGTGAATGTGCAGAAAGACCCAGCTGAGAATCACTGGGGTCTCATTAGTGTGAGCTGTGTACTAAGCTCAAAAAGGAGATAGACAAAATGCATCTAAGACTCAAAGTAGGTTCCCTGGGAGAGACCATTGGAAATGGCAGATAAGGTTCCCATGAAGATCATGAGGCAGATGTTAAACACCCTAAGACATCAGTAAAATGAAGAAAATTCATGATAATTAAAACAATGAAAACAGCAGCTAGCCAAGTTTCTCACGTCGTTCCCTGATGTTTGTTGTCGTCCTGCCTTGTGCTGAGAGGCCTATGGTAGAGATTGTCCCCAGCCCTGAAGCCAGACTCACATGTTCAAATCCAGCTACTTCAATCTAACAGTTGTCTGCTCTGTGACCCTGGAAAAACCCCTTCTTCTCGACCCTATTTTTCCCAGAAGTACAATAACAGTTACTAATTCCCAGGTGTTGTTAGGATTGAAAAATAATAATGGTAAAAAAGCAAGTTGCCCTGGAAAACTTTCATTCAGAGATGAAGGCAGCTCTTTCTTAAAAATATCTTATTCTCTGGATTTTAGAGAGGGTAAGGAAGGGAGAAGGAGAGAGAAATATTGAAGTACAAAACCATTAATTGTTTGCCACTCCCCTAACTTGGAAACTGGACCGACTCACAGGCATGTACCCTGACCGGTAATTGAACACACAACCTTTTGGTTTACAGGACATTAAACTTTCTGTGCCACTGAACCCAGAGCAAGGTTGCTTTATATCTCTATTTAAACTTATAGACTGAATCACTTTTCTGTTACCATAACTACGGTCAATAATCTAAGATTGAAACGAGACTGCCAAGATATGGGGAGTCTAATCACTGTTTTCTTGTCTTTTGTTTCCAGAAGGGCTTTTAGACACAACAAATACCCACCGATCCTCATACCACCTGGTGTACCTTCAAGTCCCGCTGCAGCCCAGCATCCCCAGATGAAAGACCATAGAAAGGCCTAAAAACTTTGAAGCAAAAATTATTATATTATTAAATGTTTGAATTTACAAAAGCAAAGAAGTAGGTTAATAATGCAGATTTATTCTTTAAAGTATATGATATGTATGTACTACGTTGTGTACAGCAAAAAAGAATCCAAATAATTTGGATATGTTTACCACTATTAAAAGGAATTATTCCATGAAAACAATATTTCACAAAATTATTAACAAAAATTTTTAAAGTTATTTGTTATTCAAGGAGTGAAAATGGGTGACACTACAACATAGCTCTTAGTTGTTTCACTCTCCTATTTTTTAAAAGATTTTATTTATTTATTTTAGAGGGGAAGGGAGGAAGAAAGAGAGAAACATCAATGTGTAGTCGCCTCTCGTGCACCCTCCACCAGAGACCTGCCTGCAAACAGCACATGCTCCCTGATGGGGTTCGAACCAGTGACCCTTTGGTTCACAGGCTGGTGCTCAATCTACTGAGACAACCACCCAAGGCTAACTCTCCCATTTTTTAAAGGAGAGTAGCCCAAAATGATAAAATAATAGATAAAGTATAAAAGCGCATAATATACTAAAAATAAATCCCCACTACACACACTCCAGAAAAATGCTTTTCATAAATCCTTAGAGAAATACAAGTAGAACAACAAAAAAAGGATGACATATATATGAAAAAAGCTAAAATTATAAAAATTAAACAAATCAACATTTTGTTAGAGTGGGGGACTACAACCATCATACACTGTAACCATGAATGCATAAAGGCGCAATTAGTTAAAGTCACGCTTTGTAAGTTACTCCAAAATTTAAACATTAACTATCTGAGACATCACCACACTGTGAACATATATAATTAAATTTGGGCATTTTCAGAAAGTTTTTTTCAGTATCATTACAATGAAAAAAAAAAACATTTCCTACAATCTAACATTTTACAAAGTGACAACTCTGTAACATCAAAATAGTAAGTCTCGTGGCTAAAGATTTCTCATGTTTACTTCATGCATGAAGCCTTTCACAAGTGTGAACTATGATTAACATGCCTATGGAAAGGAGGTGAAAGATTTCTCCCATTTCATGTCATCATAAAGGCTATCTCCTGTGTAAACTTTCTGATAAGAAAGGAGAAAGAATCAAAAAACATTTTCCCACATTCCCTGTACTCATAAGAACTTTTACCACAGTGAAACTGGGAATATAATGGAGGATTGTGCTACATAAAAAATTCTCATATTGCAGGTATATAAAAATTTTTCTCCTGCGTCACATCTCAGAAGAGAACAAAGGTAATGGATACATAATAAAAGATCTCAAAAATTTCCTTGTTATAAGAACTTAGACATTGTGAATTCTCTAATGACAATAAAGGGAATGTCTACAGTTCAAATATTTCTAATATATGCACTGGCTAGTGTGGCTCAGTTGATTGAGCACCGGCCTGCAAAAAAAGGGTCACCAGTTTGATTCCCAGTCAGGGCACATACCTGGGTTGTGGGCCAGATCTCCAGCAGGTGGTGCATGAAAGGCAACCACATATTGATGGTTCTCTCCCTCCCTTTTCCTCTGTCTAAAAATAAAATGAATAAAATCTTTAAAGAAAATTCTCATAGTCACATCACTCAAATTGTATTTTGACAGTATAAACTCTATCATACTAGTGGAAATCAATGACACAAGAAAAATATTTCCCAAATCACTGCAGGCATAAGGTCATTCTCCAGGGTGACTCTCTGATGACAACTGAGGGGACTGCTACAGAAGTTTTTCCCACTTTCACCACACTCATGAGGCCTTTCTCCAATGTGAAGTCTTTAAGGAAAATGAAGGTTATTGATCAAATATTTCTCACATTCCCTGCAGCCATAAAACTTTGCTCAGGTTTGTAGTCTCTGATACAAATGATAGTTAATGCAACAGATAAAAGATTTCCCACATTCACCACACTCTTAAGTGTTTCTAGGTGTGAACAATTTGATGGTAATTGACATGAGTGGTACGCAAAAAGGACTTCCCCATTTAGTGCACGCATAAATACTTTAACCACTGTGAACACTTTGATGAAAACGGAGGGCAGAGCTACAGGTACAAGATTTCCATGTTCACTGCACTCATATGGTCTTTCTCAATTGTGTGCTTTCTGATGATAATGGAGAGAAGAGCAAGTGGTATAAGATTTCTCACATTTGCTACACTTATAAGGCCTTTCTCCAGTGTGAACTCTGTGATGTTTACGCAGGTCAGATCTATGGGTAAAAGATTTACCACAATCACCGCACTTATGAGGCCTTTCTCCAGTGTGAATTTTCTGATGACGATGGAGGGTAAAGTTTTGAGAAAAAGATTTCCCACATTCACCACACACATAAGGCCTTTCTCCGGTATGAATTCTGCGATGATACCGGAGGCTACATTTACGAGTAAAAGATTTCCCACATTCACCACACTTATAAGGCTTTTCTCCAGTGTGAACTTTGTAATGACGACGGAGGGAACAGCTACTGTTGAAACATTTCCCACATTCAGCACACACGTAAGGCCTTTCTCCAGTGTGAACTCTCTGATGAAAAAAGAGGACAGGTTTACTGGTGAAAGATTTTTCACATTTACCACACTTGTAAGGCCTTTCTCCAGTATGAACTCTCTGATGAGCATTAAGGGTACTTCTTTGCTTAAAAGACTTCCCACATTTGGTGCACACATAAGGTCTTTCTGCAGAGTGAATTTTCTCATGTTTACGGAGGTCAGAGCTACGAATATAAGATTTCCCACAGGTACCACATTTATAAGGCCTTTCTCCTGTGTGAACTCTCTGATGAATACGGAGGGCAGAGATTCTGGAAAAAGACTTTCCACATTCACAACACAAAAAACACCGTCTTCTAGTAAGGAAACTATGGTCTTCAGCAAGTCTGTCATCACAGCCACTGGCTTGATGTTCTGTTGCAGTGTAATAATTTGGAGTTTGAAAAGCCATTTCAGACCTAGAAATTTCATTTCCCCTATTCATGGTGAAGGCAGCCAATTTTTCAAGATGTTTGGAGGTGATGAGGAAGCAATTTTCAACCTGACCTGATGTACAAGGCTTCCACGACACATCGGAATTAGAGCTGTTTGCAAGGGAGACCTTGTTCACACTGCTTATGAAACAATTCTGCGTTGTGTCCTGCTCCTGGAGCTGGTGACTCTGTGCACTGAAAGAAAATGGTTCTGCACATGCCCCGCACCTCAGCAGAGTTGGGACTTGTTGGCTGCCCTGCTGGTTAAGCAAGAGTAAAATGTCTCTTAAGACACACCCACAACGCTCACATGGGTGGCTTTTCTGGGAAGACAGCGCTGACTTCAGATTCACAGCCTCTGAGACTCTTACAGTAACATTCTGTTCAGTGGGTGCCTCCACAACCGTTGGTCCACAGCAGCAACCTAAAGAAAAACAAACACTGGTGAATTATATACTGACCTATAGGGAGCATGTTTTTTTCCTCACTAATTTAGCTCTGTAACATCTGGCATGATTCTATGGGATGATTTCCAAGACAAAGGAGAGTCTCTAAAAAAGCCCCTCAGGGCTATAATAACGGGCAACTCACGAATTGAAGGAAAGCAGAACACGGTGAGACACAAAGAAGAGAGGCCGGCTTTGCAATATATTCCTTTCTTAGAGGCTGCTTGCAAAACAATTCCTGCTTGTGTTGTAAGGCTGTATAGAGAATATGAATGTGCCCCAAACCATGAAAATTAACCACAGAGGAGCAGATGCTGTGCTAGGATTTATACAAATACGTGCACATTTCAAGGTGCAACATGCATTGATCATAATGTTAGAGCACACCAAAAAGACGCCTCAGAGAAAGGGTTGTGGTGTACAGGTTAGATAGGCAGAGATCACCCATGGCTGGAAATCAAGAGTGCAATGGGCAATTATTAAAAGTAACAAACTAGTAAGGTGTCAACACTGGGAAAGGACAAGTTGATTAATGTGTGGCCACTGGCAATGGTGACAAAATATAGTTAAACAGAACAGGTTCCTCATTAGGTTTTAACCAAGCCTTGGAATCAAATTTCCCCAAATGCCATTTACCAATGCTAGACACCCTATGAGCCCATCCTTTCACAGCTGGATGCCTGTCCCTCTTGTGATACACAAAGGACTGTTCCCTCCCCTCCCTAGTGGAATTACATTCCAAAGAGAAAGCAGAAGAGATGACTGAGCAACAAAGTCATAAACCAATTCTGCACCAAAATCCCAAAGAACAACATCTACATGAGTGAAAATGGCAAGATGGCAGAATAAAAAATATCAGTGTTCGGCTCTGGCTGGTGTGGCTCAGTGGACTGAGCACAGGCCTGTGAACCACAGGGTCAACCAGTTTGATTCCCAGTCAGGGCACATGGGCCAGCACTGCAGGCCAGGTCCCCAGTTGGGGTTGTGTGAGAGGCAACCACACATTGATGTTTCTCTCCCTCTCTATTTCCTTCCCTTCTCTCTCTAAAAATAAATAAAATCTTTTAAAAAAAAAATACCAGTATTCAACCCCCTTCAAGAATAATTAGACAATTATCCATGATAAACAGCATCCCTTCAGGATAAGGGAAGAGGCTTATGAGACCAGTTATTTCAAAGACCTACAAGGTAGAACATAATAGAAAGAGCTACACAAAAGGACAGCAGGAAAGATTGGTTCAAGAAACAGGGTTAGATTAAAACACATGGGTAAGAACTTCTGGGAGACACTGAGCTTGTGCTACCATTGACTCTAGCGGCCTACTTTGTGGCACCAAAGACTCCAAGAGATGACTAAATATTTGGAAAGCCGCAGCCCTGGCCACTGAGCACCCCTTCAATCTTCACATCGCTGACCTTGGGCATGGGGAAGCAAGAACGATAGGAAATGAAGCTTCTCCTCAGCCCAAAACACACCACACCACCTAGGAAACACTCTTTTTAAAAAAAAAATTTATTTTATTTTTTAGAGAAGGGAAGAAGAGAGAAAGACAGGGAGACAAACACAGTCAGGGCTAGGAAGCACTCTTATAAGCATATGCAGATAAAACTATTCCTCTGAACAGAACTGGTTCCTGAAGTCCAAAAACAAACAAACAAAAAAGCTGCTTCATCAAATATCAGACATTGATACTAAGACAAAGGGAGATATTTGAAAAATGACAAAAGGAACATCACAATGTTAAAGAATTAAATTAAAAGATAGAGGAATATAAATTGCCAAAAAAGAATACAAATAATCATTTCTAAAAACTCCATTAAGGTACAAGCAAATACATAAGGAACTTGACATAATGAACAAATGTGGGAACAAAACATGGGGATCACAGAACAGAAATCGAAAAATAGAAACAGAAATTGAAAGTTGAAGAATACAATAAATAAAATGAAAAATGCAAAAGAGTTTCAAAAGCAGACACAATCAAGGACTAAAATGAATACATCACCTCAGAGGCAGGGGATTTAAAATACTCCATGTAAAAAATATTGTGAGGACAGCCTTGGTGAATTTTGGAATGCCACAGAAATAACTTGTATTTGCATCATGGGAGTCCCAGAAAAGGGGAAAAGAGAGAAGATGACACACAGGTAAGTGGGAGGGGAAGGCAAAGCATAAAAAATTTATTTCAAAAATGAGTTAAAGATTGACTTTGAAATATGAAAAAGAAATGTGAATGGCCATGTTCAACATCCTTCCAGGTCCCTGTATGCATTCAATGGAGGATTTCAGCAGGACATTTTGTAATAAAAGGGTCAAATACCAAAACCAAAAAGAAGTTTCAAAGACCAAAGACAATAGAAACTCCTCATGCAAGGACACATTCCCATAAGGCCAGTAATAGATTTCTCTGAAGAAACATTGCAAACTTGGAAAATATCAAATGATATATTCAAACACTACAAGAAAACATCTGCAAAACACAATACTTTATCCCAAAAGCCTCATCTTCAGAAGTCACGAGAAAAAACCTTCCTGGAAACACAAATGATGAAGAAGTTAATTTCTACTCATCCTGACTTACTAGAAATGCCAAAAAAAAAAAAAGATCTCTGAGCTGCTATAAAGGCATACTACATAGAAACAGGACACTGGGGAACCCGCTGCAGTGTCAGGCCTCAGGAGCCATCCAGGCCCAGCAATGCACTCCGACCAAGATGGAGGTGTAGGCAGATACACTGTGCCTCCTTACACAACCAAAAGGATAACAACGAATTTAAAAACAAAAAAACAACCAGAACTGACAGAAAACTGAACTGTATGGAAGTCCGACAACCAAGGAATTAAAGAAGAAACATTCATCCAGACTGGTAGGAGGGGCAGAGAGTACTCACAGCAAGGCAGCTGCTGGTGGAGTGGGTGGTCTTACATTGAGTGCAGATAAACCAAGAACAACAACTGAGGAACAAGAGAGACCATGCAACCCAGGGTTCCAGCGCGGGGAAATAAAGCCTCAAACCTCTGACTAAAAACACCAGTGGGGGTTGAGGCAGCAGTAGGAGAAACTCCCAGCCACAGAGAAGAGTTCATTGGCGAGACCAACAGAGTGCAAGAACAAGCCCACCCACCCAGGAATTAGCAACAGAAGGGCCCAATTTGATTGTGGGTAACAGGAGGAATGACTGAAAGCTGGTGGAGAGTGGAGCAAGCAGTACTGTTCCCTGGACTGCTCCCCCACATACAGCGTCACAACGTAGCCATGTGGGTTGTCCCGCCCTGGTGAACACCTAAGGCTTTGCCCCTTACTATGTAACAGGCATGCTGAGACAAAAAAATGGCCCAAATGAAAGAAAAGATCAAAGCTCCAGAAAAAATACAACTAAGTGACGAAGAGATAGCCAACATACCAGATGCACAGTTCAGAACGCTGGTAATCATGATGCTCACAGAATTGGTTGATTATGATCACAAATTAGATGAAAAAATAAAGGCTATGCTAAGTGAAATAAGGGAAAATGTACAGGGAACCAACAGTGATGGGAAGGAAACTGGGACTCAAATCAACGGTGTAGACCAGAAGGAAGAAACATCCAATCAGAAAAGAATGAAGGAATGAGAATTTTAAAAAATGAGGAGAGGCTTAAGAACCTCCAGAACATCTTTAAATGGTCCAACATCTGAATTATAGGGGTACCAGAAGGAGAAGAGGAAGAGCAACAAGTGGAAAAGTTATTTGAACAAATAATAAAGGAGAACTTCCCCAATCTGGCAAAGGAAATAGACTTCCAGGAAGTCCTGGAGGCTCAGAGAGGTCCAAAGAAATTGGATCCAAGGAAGAACACACCAAAGTACGTCATAATTACATTACCCAAGATTAAAATTAAGGGGAGAATCCTAGAAGCACCAAGAAAAAAGGAGACATTTAACTACAAAGGAGTTCCCATCAGACTGTCAGCTGATTTCTCAAAAGAGAACTTACAGGCAAGAAGAGGCTAGAAAGAAGTATTCCAAGTCATGAAAGGCAAGGACCTACGTCCCAGATTGCTCTATCCAGCAAAGCTTTCATTTAGAATGGAAGGGCAGATAAAGAGCTTTCCAGATAAGGTCAAGTTAAAGGAGTTCATGTCACCAAGCCATTATTATATGAAGGGACTTATCTAAGAAAAGGAAGATCAAAACAATGAACAGTAAGATGACAACAAACTCAGTTACTAACAACTGAACCTGAAACAAAAACAAAAACAAACTAAGCAAACAACTAGAACAGGAAGAGAATCACAGAAATAGACATCACATGGAGGGTTATCTGTGGGGGAGTGGGTGGGGAGAGAGGGGGAAAAGGTACAGAGAATAAGTAGCATAAATGGTAGGTAGAAGATAGACAGGGGGAGGTTAAGAATAGTACAGGAAATGTAGAAGCCAAAGAACCTACATATATGACCCATGAACATGAACTAAAGGAGGGGAATGAAGGTGGGAGGGGATGTGCAGGGTGGAGGGGAATAAAGGGGGGGAATGGGATGACTGTAGTAACATAATCAATAAAACATATTTAAAAAAAGAAACAGGAAACCATGGAAAGTGTAAAACTCTCTGGTAAGGTCGGATATGAGATTCATAATACTGACAGTTCATTGGTGGATGTCCTTTATTTAACTCTATTGTAAAGGAAAAAGATAAAGTGTATTAAAAAATATACATCACCACTGTCAATATATGTCAACATATGTCAATAGGTACACAATATAGAAAGATGTGAAGTGTGACATCAACACATATAAGAGGTGATGTGGAAGAGAGTGACAGGATAGGATTTTTGCATGCAGTGAAGCTGTTTTCAGATTACGACAAACTATTAAGAGTATGAGTTTTATATAAGTCTTAAAAAAAACAAAACCACAAGCACAATGCGGTGTAATACATGTACAAAAGAGAAAAGAATCAACCCCCCGCCACACACACACACACACACACAACAGCAAAATAGGAAGGCAATAAAGGAACTACAAAAGAAGCCAAAAACATGACAAGGTGGCAACAGTAGGTTCTTCAAGAAATTCTCCAATCAAAGACAGAGTGGGAGAAGGGATGAAAAACACAAGACCCAGAAGAATTTGAGATCTTGTGTCCTGATCATAGGCATAAGTTTGTTTCAAGGAAAAACTTTTAAAAATTCATTCCTGGTTGGTGTGGCTCAGTGGATTGAGTGTGGATTGTAAATCAAATTGTTACAGGTTTGATTCCCAGTCAGGCACATGTTTGGGTTGTGGGTGTGTTCCCAACTGGGGGACAAGTAAGAGGCAACCACACATTGATATTTCTTTCCCTCTCTTCCTCCCTCCCTTCTCTTTTCTCAAAAGAAAAATAAATAAATAATCTTTAAAAACAATTCTCATGGTGGGTGAATAAGGTGAAGAGATTAAAGGCATAGATAGGCCTGCTTTGTGGGCCAGCTCCCCAGTAGGGGGTGCACAAGAGAAAACCAAAATTGATGTTTTTCTCTCTTCTTCCTTCCCTTCCTTTCTCTCTAAAAACAAATAAATAAAATCTTTCAAAAAATATTTCATGCAAATAACACCAAGAGAGCGGGAGAATAACAATTTAATTACTATGTAGCCAACTACAGGGAACCTAAGTACATAAGCAAACATATGAGATCTAAAAGCGGAAAATGCAACTAAACTACTAGAACAAGACTACTAAACAACTTGGATATTCCCCTTCCAAGATGAGTAAATCATCCATTTCAAAAGCAAAAGGAATTATTGAAATTTAAAAACACTACTGACAAAACAGAACTAATAAATATATGCATAGTATGTTATCCAGCTCTGGCCAAGTGGCTCAGTTAGTTAGAGCCCTGTCCCATGCACCACAAGGTTGCAGGTTTGATTCCTGGTCACAGTACAAATGTAGATTGTGGAAACAATCGCATGTTAAAGGCATGTATAGGCAGAAACTGATTGATGCTTCTCTTTCACAATGATAGTTCTCGTTCTCCCTCCCTTCTTTCTTTAACAAATAATAAAAATATTTTGCAACGAGGATAAGAAATATATATAGTTGTAGAAATGTTCAAGAATATAAAAAAAAATACTTTTTCTCACTACTCACAATAGTATTGTGAGGATTCTCACAATACAATACTCACAATACTTGTGAGGATAACACAAGTATTCGGCTTCTCACAATACTACTGAGGTCAAATCCTTCCCTATGAGGGTTCAATATAGCAGGTATGGGGGAAGCAAGGAAAGTAGGGGTCACTGCAAACACACCAACCCTGCCAAGTCCAGGATCCACCCAGAACATTGTGGAAGTGAATGGTGACCCAAATCCACATGGGAGGACAGAGCCACCCCTGAGGAAATGAAGGGCAAAGAGGAAATGCAAAGCCCAGACTTCGTCTCTGATAAGAGAGAGGATTTTTTTTTTTTGAAACTGTGAGTTAGTTTATTAAAATTGAGGGCATTGAAACAAACAGAAAACAACAACGAAACACCCCTACAGATATGATCAAGGGTAAGTAAGCCCCAGAGCAGCTACTGCTGTCCATTTTCCCTGGGTACAAGTCAGGTCAGGACCCTTAGAGCTTAGGATAGAAGCAGCAAACTGCAACCCTGAGGAAAGGGGGGTACAGACAAGGCAAAAAGACTGCTCAGGGAGAGTCAAAGTCTTACCCAGAGATGATACAACAGCATAGTTCTCCAGCATGACATCAAAGTACAGGCGTCTCTGAGA
Organism: Phyllostomus hastatus; assembly: GCF_019186645.2. Taxonomy (NCBI): domain Eukaryota; kingdom Metazoa; phylum Chordata; class Mammalia; order Chiroptera; family Phyllostomidae; genus Phyllostomus; species Phyllostomus hastatus. The sequence goes on from NW_025333577.1 coordinate 2,507,547, forward strand.
CTCATCAAGGAGGAGCCATTCTGTCCTGGAGAAGTACACGGCAACTTCCTCAAGGGTCACAACCTGTCAGAATTAATACAAATGAATGTGGAACAGTCTGTCTGAGACCCTGTATTCTGCTCTTCCCCACATACAACACCTTACAGACCACTCCTTCAGAGAAACAGCAGAACTTGGTGCCAGAGCTGCCTGTTGTCTTATCACAGTCTCATTTATCTCAAACATCATCCTCAGCCAAGACAGGCAGGATAAGAGGAAGTGGGGCAGATAAAGGCCATCTAAACTCAGGGCCATGCCTGCAGCGCCCCTTTCTACCTGCTAAACAATCCCACGGACTCTCCCAAATCATGCCTCCAAAACACAGACATATATGGGCTTAGGCTTCATGAGTAAATCCAAACACCAAGAACCCAGGGTCATCAGCTCATACTTCCTCTAGTTGTGCACACACTGTGTGATTTCTCCCTGCTTCCTGGCTTTACACCCAATTTTGCTCCCTCAGCTCTGCCCCCTTCACCCTCCTGCATGAAAGAGCCTCCACTTTTGCATGACTCCATCCTCTACCCTTCCACAGGTTTCAGACCCATATGTTAGCTGCTCACAAGATGTTGCCACATGGTCTTTGTAACTGATAAAACGTGAAAAAGAACCACTTGATATTCTCAAACGGAATTAATCTACCTCCGTCATCTCCAGCCCAGTTGATGGAACCTCTACTGCTTTAGCTGCTGAGACCAAAAACATTGGGATGGCTTTGAAACCTTTCCTTCTTCCTGCAACTGCAAAATCTGAAACTATCCTTGCCCTTCTTAAAAAAAAATAAAGTGGAAGGGGGTGGATGGAGGTGCAAGAAGGTATGAGGAAGATAAGAAGTAATGTCAAAAAAATTTAATAAAATAATAAAAGATGGACCAAGAATCCAACCTTTTCTCCTACCTGAGGCCCACCTTGGTGCCATCACCTCTCCTATGGATCAGAAAAGTCCAGGATCCAGAGCTTCCGGCCTCTTCCATTAACCCCCATAATCTGTTTCCCACTGGGCAGCCAGGTGGAGCCTGTTACACCCAGGAGAGACCAACTCCTTTGTTTTATGCAAACATCCCATTATCTCCCTAATAGATGCCCAAATTATCATTGGCTACTTTGTAAGTCTGATTCTCCACCCCCTTGTACCTTGTTTTTACCACAAACAAAGGAGACTGAGATATCTATTCCCAGCTCTGTGGCATCTCCAAGCAATTGGAGGTGCAGGCGTCCCTTCCCAGATGACCAGCCACCAACGCTTACACTGGCTAGCTTTGTGGACCAAAAAATAAAAAAAAAGGGATGAGAGCACATACTAAAATAAACCTGATCAGTTTGCGGTGGGGTGGGGGAGGTCCTCTGAGATGGCATTAGGAACTGAGAGACTGAAAAGACCCCTCCCTATGTGTGGTCTGAAATTAAAACTTTCTAACTAAAAGAGAGTCACGGCAAGTAGTCATGTCCTAGGTCTGTATCTTCCCTGAGGAAAGTCAATTTTTAAAAAGATTTTATTTATTTATTTTTAGAGAGAGGGAAAGGAGGGAGAAAGAGAGGGAGACAAATTCACATCAATGTGTGGTAGCCACTTGTGTGCCCCCAACTAGAGGCCAGGCCCACAACATAGTCATGTGCCCTGACTGGGAATTGAACCACGGACCTTTTGGTTCACAGACTGGCGCTCAGCCCACTGAGCCACACCAGCCAGGGCAGGAAAGTCAATTTTTATCTTACCTGAGCCCATCTTTGTATTTAGCACATTTGTTAACATATGGAACATTTTGGAATGTCAGGATAATTTCCTTTTTTCTCAGGGCACAAACACTGCATGAGGGCAGAGACCAAGAAACTACTCTGTGTTATTATTATGTTAATTCATTAAGTATTAATGATGTTATACACAGTAATATAAAACAATTGTGTGCCCATTCATCTTTAATTTTTATTTAATATCAGGGATTTTCCTGCTTTGCTTTCTCCCACCTCCATGACCCATCACCACTGGATTTCAAGTTCCCAACTTATACATCTTCCTTTTGATTCAGATGTATAAAATAAGTGGTAAAAAAATAATAATAAAATAAAGTAAGTGGTAAAACTGCCATTTCCTAAGTATTTTCACTCTCTATAGAGATTTTGTGTCCTGAAACCGTCCTCACTTTGGCACAAATAAACATGTTAAAACGTCTCTATAGTTTGAATATTTTTGACACTGAGCACCTTAATATTTCCCGAGACCTGAACTCAGGATTGGTGTATCACCAGGGTCTTCGTATTTAAAGTTGAAAAATTACCAAGGGAAGAGTCTTTACACACTAAATGGTAATGTTATCACCAGGTGGGGATCGGAAGGACCCTGTCCTTCTTTGTCTAGTTTGATAATTATTTTCAACTTCAGAACCTGTGGGAAGAAGCAATCAACCACTCTCAGCTCCTGGTAAGCAGGTCTTAGCTGTCCCAACCTAGCCCTGACTAAGGTGACCTCCGGCCAAGTGTCTCCTCAGAGCGGCCTCTTACCAGCTCCATGACCTTTAACAAGAGCCCTTCTTCCTGTGCCTCAATGTCGTCATCACCACACTCCTGCCGATTTTCTCTCAGACGGATCTGAAAGGCTTTCAAAACCATGACACAACCTGCATCTCTTTCAGTTCACGTCCATCCAGAACTCCCCGGACCGACCCTCAGAAAGAAGGTGAGACCCCTCCACCTCAGACTGTTTAAAGCAGATGTAAGGCCAAGACCACGTGTGCCGGCCTTTCGGGGTCAACGACACCGGCACGTGTTTAGAAGGCGGCACCTTGGCTGGTCACCCACACCAACCGGTAACACCGTGTGTTACCCACGAGCACCTAAGATTCCAGACGCCAGGGCCGGAGCTGTAAGACCTGACGGGCGCCCTGCACCCGGGTCGGTGGGCTGAAGGCGGAGGAAGGCCCGGGGACACTCACTCACCTCAGCGGGGCGTCTTGGGTCGGTCTCCGCCATTGCCTTCGGACTCTGTGGCCCGAGGGTGTCTGGGAGCAGCGGGCAAGGAGGGTGTCCCTGGTGCTGGGGTTACGGCCCCAACCCTGACACCGGACACCCAGGTAGCACACTTGGCCTCACAGCTTCTGCACGGAGCAGCCCACTGGCGCCTTCTCCGACCGATCTTGTGACTACCAGCGCCTGACCCAGCAAAGTAGAAACTGAGAGGAGGAAATACCGTCCAGGAGGCCGGTGGAAGCCCCGCCCCCGAGTGTGGCCCGCAGGGAAATAACCTTTCCTGAGTCTGGACGAAGCTCTGTGATATTCCACGCCTACCTCCTAGGTAACGTAGGTTGTACGGTCCAAGGCTGGGGTCCTGGATTTCCCCATCGGACTCCAGGAGTGGATTTGGTGGTTTAGACCTCAAAGATACCGTGAGAAAACACAATCTGCCCTACAGCCGCCTGGGTGGACCTTATTATTTCTTGGGCGAGTTCGTGTCTGCTATGCCTGCCGGACCTTCGTTTCAGGCCGTGGGGCACGTGCCTCCCTCCCAGGCCGAATGTGGTTGGCGGACGTTGCTCTAGTCCTTAATACTGTGTATTCGGTATCAGTAGGACGCGCAATGTACATTAAATGTAATAAATAACACACTAATACTTAAGTACATGTGTACCTAATGTAGCCAGAAGTCATAGCTCAGCCTGGGCCACATTGTGATGGATTCCTCATTGATGTGATCGGATGCCTCTAACTTACATTCACATTTTTTCCCACATAGTGGAGTATATGTTGACATCAAAGACATGCAATTACATGATTGACAGGGTACCGGCAGCCTGTGTGTAATAAACTTCTCTATGATGGGCTGCAGACCCTCTAGGGCCCCCTGATTGATAGGATAGTATTTCTTGTGGGGATAAGCTACCCCAGGCTTTAGGCAGATTTGGACTGGTTGGGCTGTGCTGGCCCTGCCAGGAACTACAGAGTCCCAAACTAGGGTATCTACTCCTTGTAAAATCTGCTCTGGGATATTATTTTCCTTCTTGTCTTCACAGGCTAGCATAATTATAAGGATCTTCTCTGGTACCTCCTAAAACTTCAGAATAGCTCCTAATCTGGCTAAGAGGCCTCGTCCTAGCAATGGTATGGGGCATTGTGGAATAATTAGGAAAGAATGCCTTAAAATTTGGCTTTCAAACTGATGAATGATAGGGGTACAAGTAAAAACAAGTCCTAGATTATCCTTCAACCCCTATAATACCACTTGAGTTAGAGGAGAGAGGCCCAGTACATGAACTGAGGACCAAGTGGCCCCAGTATCAACAAGAAAATTAATTTTCTTACCTGCCATATCAAGATTCACCCAGGGTTCTTCAGTAGAGATTGACATGCTGGTGTAGGCTGGGGCCACCCTGCTGCACAGGCACCCTCAGTCCTGAAGCGCTGCCGTGGCCGTAGGAGATGATCCCTTTCTGCTCTGGGAGTGGGCGCAGTCTGCCTTCCAGTGGCAGGTATCAGGGTTTGTTCCTCTGCGCTTGGGACATGGCCCTGGAGTGGCCTACTACATTCCTTTGCCTAGTGTCCAGGGCATTTGCACCTAAAACACACTTGATCCTTGTGTCCTCCATGCTTTTGTGACTTTCCCAGGTTACCTTGAGGTGGCTGTCCATGGCCATTGTTGTTGCTAAGAGCTAGTGCAAGCAGCTTTGTAACTGAAAAAGACACCGGCGTTCGGGCTGCCTGTCACTACCAAATCCAATAAACAATGACAGTGATTGAATCTTTTATACGCGCTTTATTCAGATGGCCGGCGATCCGAGAAGATGGTGGGTTCATATACTAACAAACCATCTTCCGCTTTCTTTCCTGGCCAGATCTTTTATAAGGGGGTTGGGGGAGGGCAAACAGGAATCAGTGAGAGTCTTTGAAGTTCACAGCTGCAGCACTTCTATCCTAGGCAATAGCTATCTCCAAGGGGGAGGGGTAGTCGCCTGTTCTTCCCAATACACATGTCTCCAGGAGGTAATCTCTAGCCAGCACCCCAGGAGGTCAGCCACTTTTTCTCAGGCGCCAGATGGGCCTTATCTGTAGTTTCTGAAACAAAAACTTAACATACACATTACTTGCTAGATTTATGGCTATTTACCTTAAGCTAAAATTTTCTAAGTCTTAAGCCCCCTATCAGCTTGGCCTGTCTTTCCTCTAAGTCTCAGCTGATGAAGACAGAAAAGGCAACATCCATCAGTTGTGCCAAAGGGGTTTGGGGCCCCATTTGTAATTTCTGAAGCTTTTTACATATATCAGGGGCTGACTGGGTGATAAAGTTTTTCCTATCTAGAGAAGATGGGTCTATGTTAGTGTATTTCTGAAAGGCCTCTATCAGTCTGTTATGGAAGAGTGCAGGGTTCTCTTCCTTTCCTTATGTTATTTCCTTAACCTTATCATAATTCACTGGCTTTTTGATACAGGCCCTCATTCCATCTGATAAGCACTGCATCATGACAGATTTACTTCTGTTCCTTCCTGGTGTATTATAGTCCCAACTGGGCTCATGATCTGGGACAGCATTCACTGCAGGCCTCGAATTACTAGGGTCTTCAGTATGTAATTGATCTGCATGTTTGTGGGCCCCTTCCCAAATTAATTGCTTGTCTTCTGGAGAGCAACATGTTGTCAGAACTATATAAAGGTCCTTCCAAGCCATATCAAAAACATAAGTTAATATATGGAAGTTATTAATGCAGCATGAGGGATGCTCAGAAAAGTTTCCTAGCCTTTCCTTGCACTACTATAGGTAAGCTATTGAGAAAGGTATGTGAACTCAAGTAGGGAGCCTTCTGCACCTGCTACTTCTCTCAGAGGCAGGAGGCCAGAAGGGGCAGGGAGATATGAGGCTCACTCCTAGTATGCCCCGCTGGACTGGGTTTCTCCTTCTTTGGTAACTTTGGGTATATTGGTGAGTAGGGTGGAGGAGAAGTTGTAGTTGTCAACTCAGGGGTTGAGGTCTTAGGGTTCTGAGGCTTATTAGATTCTCCCGGAGAAACAGATGTGCTAACCTCTTCTTTCCCCTGAGAGACAGGTGTGTGTGGGGATAATGTGCGGACTCCTGAGGCTCAGGTTGAGTAAGGACAAGCAGCTGGAAGTCTGTGTCAGCCCTGGCAAACCAGGCGGCATCAGAAAGAAGGCTTTCTGAGACCGGACTCCTGGCTTGTATTACTCCCCCGGGGCTAGTAGGATAAGAGCCATTATCTCATACCAGGAGTTGAGTTTTGGGAAAATGAGTCTTGGGAAAAGAACAAAGATATAAGTGTACTCTACAAATATGTAAACTTGTTAGGAGCTGTTTTGAATAGGTGCAGCTGTGCTAAAATTCAATATACTTAGGAATACTTGCCAAATATATTTTTATAAATATCACTGCTAATAAAGCCTGAGCATGCATTTGCTCTTGATCACCCGCATTTGCATCCCCTGCGTCCTGATTTGCGCGAGCTCCGCCGCTCGGACACTCACCCAGGGTTCACGACGCAGCGACGTCGACCACAGGTGTGGAACTTAAAAGCAGGTCATCTAGAATGTCATCGGTAAACCCTAAAATAGATGTTTCCTTTGACCCAGAACAAAGAGATGGAGTGTGAGATAACACACACACACAGAAGTCTTTACATAGGGAAGCTCCGACCACTTGCCTAGCCTCGGACAGAATAGATATAACTGGAGTATGGTGGTGTAATTGCTACTCCTATTTTCAGGCCATTTCTCCCTCTCTCCCAACTTATACTGAGGCCAAGCTGTGTTACACAAGAAAGTCAGTGTCTTTATCTTGAGACACTCAAGGTCAAACTTGTCCCAGTTTCTAAGGGTGTATCCTAATGGGGATCCTGGATAGTTTGGGTGGGCTTTTATTCCACATGTACAAGTAGTTACATTACTTTAAAGCTACTGCGCTTGTGGTCTCCCATGATCTTTCTTGATTGACCACTGGGGAAGGAGGTTCCACAATGTTAATGTATTATAATGCTAGTATAATGAAGCAAGGGTCATGTAGCATCTTCTGTGCAGGTACATTCTCATTATAAAAAACATCCTATGCAAATAATACCATAGAGAGCAGGAGGATAACAATTGTAATTACTACACACCCAAACACAGAGCACCAAGTAAAAAGGCAAATAATATGAGATCTGAAAGTGGAAAACACAATGCAACACAACTAGACAACTTGAATATTCTCCTTGCAATATGTAGATCATCTATTTCAAAAGCAGTAAGGTATTATTGAAGTTTGAAAATACTACTGAGAAAACAGAGCTGATAAATATATGCATAAGTATTTTATTCAGCCCTAGCCAAATGGTGCACTCAGGGCATTGTCCCATGGCCCAAAAGGCTGCAACTTTCATTCCTGGTCAGGATGCAAACCTAGATTATGGGTTTGAGTCCCTGTTATAGACATGTATGGGAGAAAACCAATTGATGCTTCTATTTCACAATATTTCTCCTTCTCCCTCCCTTCTTTCTCTAACAATCAAAAAATATTTTGCAGTAAGGACAAAAAATATAAATAGTTGTAGAAATGCTGGAGACTATAAAAGATGCTTTTTCTTACTCATCAATGTGCATTCTGTTAGGCTTCTGGCAATACTACTGAGGTCAAATCCTTCCCTATGAGGGTTCTGTACAGCAGGTATGGGGGCAGCAGGGAGAGTAGGGAGCAATGCAAGCAAACCAGCCCTGCCAGTCCAGGATCCACCCAGCACACTGGGGGAGCACATAGTGCTTCACAGGCCACATGGGAGCACAGAGCAACCCCTGAGGAATGAAGGGCACAGGGGAAATGCAAAGCCTAGTCCAGGTCACAGGTGAGACGGAGGATTGTTTTTGAAACTGTGAGTTAGTTGGGGGCAATGAAACAAACAAAAATGGATCCTTGCAGACATGATCAGGGGCAAACCTGAGACCAGCTGCTGCTTTCCTTCTTCCCTGGGAACAAGTCTAGTGAGGACCCTTAAAGCTTAGGATAAAAGAAGCAAACTGCCACCCTGAGGAAGGGTGTACAGGCAAGGCAAAGAAGAGTGCTCAGGGAGAGTCGGTGTCTTACCCAGAGATGATATAAGAGCATAGTTCTCCAGCATCACATGGAGATATAGGCGTCTCTGAACCTCATCAAGGAGGAGCCATTCTTTCCTGGAAAAATACACGGCAATGTCCTCAAAGGTCGCAACAACCTGTCAGAATTAATACAAATGAATTTGGAACAGTCTGTCTGACACCCTGTATCCTACTCTTCCCCATGCCCAACCCCTTACAGGGCCCCCTGTTCAGAGAAGATACCAGCGCTTGGTGCCAGAGCTGCCTGCTGTCTCATTACAGTCTCATTAATTACTCACATTGCCCTCAGCAAAGGCAGAGAGAAGAGGAAGTGGGGCAGATGAATGTCATCTAAACTCAGGGCCCTGCCTGCAGGGCTCCTTTCTTCCTGCTAAACAATTGCACGGAGTCTCCCAGATCATGCCTCCAAAACACAGCCGTGTATGGGCTTGGGCTTCACCCTTAAATCCAAACACCAAGAACCCAGGCCCATCAGCTCACACTTCCTCCAGCTGTGCACACACTGTGTGATCTCTCCCTGCTTCTCAGCTTCACGCCCAGGTGCACTGCCTCAGCTCTGCCCCCTTCACCCTCCTGCATAAAAGGGGCACCACTTTTGCATGACTCCTTCCTCGACCCTTCCATAGATTGATTTCCAGACACATGTGTTAGCTGCTCACAAGATTTTTCTGTTAGAAATGTACAAGAAATAGAGGTGGGAGGAACCTGATGAACTGATCCAAGTGCCTTTATTTGATGCTGCATTGAGAGGCCAGCTGAGTCAGGGTTGACTTCAGCCCTGAGGAAGGCAAGAGTGGGGTTTCTAAAAGAAAAAGCACAGGGTTTGTGAGCTGATAGGGGAGGGGTTCATCTCTTTTTCTTCCAGGCGGGTTCCTCAGGGTTCCAGCATGAGAGTCAAGACAATAGGTTAGGTGCAGGGCCAGGCTATTCCCAGGTACGGCAGGGTCAGTGTGACCACCGGCCATTTTGCCCAGCACCAGATGTCTACTGTGCGTGTTGGGAGAGTTTCGATGGAGCTGCAGGCTATCAGTTGAGTTGAGATAACTGAGTCATGAGCAGTCCAGTCGGTTGGAAAACTGGTTTGACTAGGTCATGAGCACTCTGGCGGGCTGGGAATTGGCCTGACCATTTCAGTTTCTGCTTACTTCTCTTTGTGACATGTGAAAGCATGTACCAAAAGAACCTTCTGACATTTCTAAAGAAAATTAATCTACCACCATCCTCCCCAGGCCAGCTGCTGGAGCCTCCACTGCTTCAGCTGCTAGGACCAAAAATGCCGGGGTGGTTTTGAACCCTTTCCTTTCTTCCTGCAACTGAAAATCTGAAACTATGCTTGCCCTTCTTAAAAAGTGTAAAGAGGAGGGGAGTGGATGGAAGTGGAAGGAGGTATGAGGGAGATAAATGGTAAGGGGAAAAAATTCAATTAAAAAAAGATGGACCAAGAATTCAACCTTTTCTCCTACATCTGAGGCCCAACTCGGGTCCATCAGCTCTCCTCTGGATCATAGAACTCTCCTGGTTCAAAGCTCCCTGCCTTCTCCATGAACCCCCATAATCTGTTTTCTACTAGGCAGCCAGATGTAGCCTGTTAAACCCAGGAGACACTAACTGGGTAATACATAACCAAATTATCATTTCGCCACTTTGAAGTCTGATTTTTGAATCCCTTGTGCCTTGTTTTTACCATAAGGAAAGAGACCTGGGGGATGCACTCTCAGCTCTGTGGCATCTCCAAGCAGGTGCTGGTGTCCCTTCCCATGTATCCTGCCTTAACTGCTTACACTGATTGCCAGTGGATCCCCTCCCCCCAAAAATGGGTAGGGTTCACATACTACACTAGCTTAGGGGAGTCCTCCCAGATGGCCTTACAAACTAAGACACTAAAAGTACCCCTGTATATGATCTCAAATTAAAAGTTCCTAACTAAAAGCAAGTCTTGGCAAGTAGTCATGTCCTAGGCCTCTATCTTCCCTGAGGAAAATCAATTTTAACTTTAAGGGAGCCCATCTTTGTATTATGCACCTTTGTTAACACACCTTTGGAATATCAGGATAAATTTCCTTTTTTCTTACTCCTCAGGGCACAAACTCTGCAAGACAGCAGAAACCAAGGTACTACTCCATGTTATTACTGTGTTAATTAATTAAATATTAACAATGTTATACCCAGTAATGTAAAAGAATTCTGTGTCCACTCATCTTTACCTTTTATTTAATATCAGGTATCTTCGTGCTTTGTTTTCTCCCAACTCCGTGACCCATCACCAATGGATTTCAAGTTCCCAACTTACACATTTTCCCTTTTGATTCTCAAGTATACAATAAGTGGTAAAACTGCCATTTGCCAAAGCACTTTTGCACTGCACTGAGATTTTGTTTCCTGGAATTCATCCTCAGTTCGGCTCACATAAACATTTTCAAAAGTCTCTACTGTTTGAATGTTTCTTATGTTGACACCACAAATGGGAGAATCTTGATATTACTTGTGACCTACACTCAGGATTGGGGTATCCCCCTGGTCTCCTCACTTGAAAGCTGGAATATTACCAAGAGAAGAGTCTTTACACACTATTCAGTAATGTTACCACCAAGTAGGGACTGGGACATCCTGTCCTTCCTTGTCTAGTTTGATAATGCTTGTCAACTTCAGAACCTGTGGGAAGAAGCAAGCAACCACCCTCAGCTCCTGGTAAGCAGGTCTCAGCTGTATCAACCTAGCCCTGGAGTACGTGACCACCAGCCAAGTTTCTCCTCAGTGCTCCCTCTTATCAACCCTGCGACCTTGGATAAGGACTCCTGTTCCTGTATCTCAATGTTTTCATCACCACACTTCAGTCGGCTTTCTATCTCAGAAGGATCTAAACAGCTTTGAAAACTATGACACAGCCTGTGTCTCCCTCGGTTCACAACCATCCTGGGCTCCCAGTACCCTGAAAATGAAGGTGCAACACCTCTGCCTCACAGTCAGGACGTGACTCCCCCTCAGACTCTTTCAAGGCAGAGGCCAGGTGTGTGGGTTTATGCGGGTCAACGACCCCTTCACATATTTCAAAGAGGGCATCTAGGCTGGTCACCCTCACCCACTGGTCACACCGTGGGCCTGGGCTGCAGGGTTCAGTGGGCTGAGGGTGGAGGGCCCAGGGCCCATGCACTAACCTCAGCTGGGTCCCTCACCACAGCCACCACCATCTGACTCTGTGGCAGGAGAGGGGCGGGTGCAGTGGGCAAGGAGGCTGTTCCTGGTATTGTGGTTACTGTCCCAACCCTGATGCTGGACACCGGGGCAGCGTACTTGGCCTCACTCCTTCTGTGGGGAGCAGCACACTGGGGCCTTCTCCTTTCCATCCTGTGACCACTACACCCCGACCAGGTAATAAGAAAACAGAAAAGAGGTAATGCTGGCCAGGAAACCGAGGGAAGTCCTGCCCTACAGCATGGCCCCAAGGGAAATATATTTTCTGAGTCTTTATTGACTCAGCTTTGTCATAGTCCACGCATGCCTTCTGAGTAATACAAGGTGTATATTCCAAGAATGAGATCCTGTATATCCTGAGCTGACTCGAGGGGTGGATATGTGGGTGTTTGCTCAAAGAATACCCAAAGAATACTAAATCTACTCTATAGCTGTCCCAGTGGACATCATTTCTTGGCCAAGAAAGTATTTGGAATGCCTGCTAGGCCTCTCATTCAGGCCATGGAACTTGTGTCTCCTTCAGGTGGAATGTGGTTGGGAACTTTGCTCCAGTCCCTAATGGTCTCTATCCTGCATCAGTAGGACCCACAATGCAAATTAAACGTAATACATAACACACTAACACTTAAGTGCATCTGTGCCTAGTGCAGAAGCATAGCTCTGCCTGGGCAGCAGTGTGACTAGATTCCTTGCTGATTCGATCTGCTGATGCCTCTAACTTAAATTACACATTCTTTTTTCAAACAATGAAGTACATGTTGAAGACGTCAAAGACATGCCCTTAAAGGAATTCGGCACAGAATGTTCCTGTAAAGATTGCACTAGTTGTCAAGGTTGCAGTCTCAAATCATCTTTCAAATCTGGACTGCTAACGTCACTGCAGGTTTTAAAACATTTCAAAGTTTAAGATAATCTTTACCCAAGACATCATTCCCTCTGGTTACTTACAGTCCCTTTGTAAATGTTAAGCACGTTCCCAATACACCCTACCTCCATTCAACTAAGGAGATCTCCCCTAATGAAAGCTACAGACTGGATGTGTGCCACCTACCAAGACATGCATCAGTACCCCTCTCAGTCTGGTGGTGAAGTCAGCAAGCTTATGTCCATGAGGGGGATGAAACTGTATCCAGATAGTGGACACAGTGGGCACACAAAAGACAGCCTATCAACTGATTTAGGTGAAATTTCCACATGAGAGCCTCAGCACAGACAAAGATCCTAAAAACATAGTAGTTGAACCTGTAGGTGCTGCCTAAAAGCACCAAGGATAGAGAGAGTGAATGCATATGCCTGTAAAAAAAATTCCAGAGACAAGTTATTTTTCTTCATAGACCTTAATTACTTCCCTTTTAAAATATTTTTTATTGATTATACTATTACCCTTTTTCTAATTTTTTCCCTTTTGCCCCCCTCCACCCAGGTACCCCAACTCCCGTAGGCAGTCCCCCAACCATTGTTCATGTCCATGGGTCATGCATATAAGTTCTTTGGCTACTTCATTTCCTATACTGTACTTTACATCCCCAGGGCTATTCTGTAACTACCCATGTGTACTTCTTAACCCCATCACCTCTTTAGCCATTCCCCCTCACCACCTCTCCCACATGGCAACCATCAAAATGCACTCCGTATCTGTGACTGTGTCTCTGTTCTTGTTCCTTAGTTTGTTTTTTTAGATTTAATTGTTTGTTGGTTGGTTTGTTTCTATCCAAAATATGTTTTTGGCATGGTGCCCCACTCATCTTGACTCAGGCACTTTAGTGATGCGTCCTTCTGAAGGAACATCCTTCTGTAAATCTTGTTTTTTCTCCTGTAGTCTGAGAGAGGGCAATGGAGAAGACAACACCCAAACTACCGTTTGTGCATGGCTACAGACGGTGATTGTATAGCATCCAGGGCATTTCACATCCATGAAGTAGTAATAGGGGCTTAAGACTTGAGAAAATTTAGCTTAAGGTAAATAGTCATAAATCTAGCAAGTAATGTGTATGTTAAGTTTTTGTTTCAGTAACAACAGATAAGGCCTATCCTGGCGCCTGAGAATAAGCAGTTGACCTCCTGGGTCATTGGCTGGAGATCACCTCAGTCTGGAGACGTCTGTACCAGGAAGAAGCAAGCGACTACCCTTCCCCCTTGGAGGCAACTGTTGAATTTCAAAGGCTTTTGATGACACCTTGTTTGCCCTCCCCCAACCCCCTTATAAAAGATCTGCCTGGGAAAGAAAGAGGGAGATGGTTTGTTAGGGTATGAGCCCTGCCATCTTCTCGGATCACTGGCCATCTGAATAAAGCGCCTATAAAAGATTCAATCACTGTCATTGCTTATTGGATTTGGTAGTGACAGGCAGCCCAAACACCGGTGTCTTTTCTGGTTACAGTAGGAACTGGGGCTCTGCACCAGGCACTTCTTGTGTTTCCTCTTCTCTTCTTCTGGAGAAGGATAAATGAGATGCTTAGTGAGAGGCATGTTGACTTGGGGAGCGCCTCACCGCCAGAAAGGCTACATTCAATGGTTGATATATTGTCTTGTTTGTCATTTTATTGTTCATAGTTTTGATCTTTTTTTTTTTTCTTAAATAAGTCTCTTTAATGTTTCACATAATAATGGTTTAGTCATGATGAATTCCTTTAGTATTTTCTTCTCTGGGTAACTCTTTATCTGCCTTTGGATTCTAATGATATCTTTGCTAGGTAGAGCAATCTTGGCGTAGTGTAGTAGACCATTCTGCATGGCATGGGCCCAGCCCCCAGTGGCAAACATTTACTGCAAAGAAACTTCCTAAAAACCATGCTAAACTTTCCAAGGACCAGTGTAACCGGTTCAACCACTCTTGCCTTTTCATTTGCAAATATCCTTCTTCTGCGATGTGATTACTGGAATCCTCTCCTTTGTTTTCTGTAAAAGGTAACCACCTAGAGTGAGCCTGTGCATAGTTAATGAGGACCTTCTTGTAATATGCCCAGTAAGACAATAAAAGCTCAGTGGAGAAAGGACTGAGGCTTTTGCTCCACTTGAGAGAGAAGCCTATTGCCCTTTTCTTCCACAGGATCTGGTAGTCCTTGTGAATTTCTTTTGTTTCAGCTACAACGCTGTGGACCCCATGAGCGGGAGTCTGCTACAGTGTAGGTCCCTGCTTCTCATGACTTTCAATATTTCTTACCAATCCCTTCTAGCCTGCAAAGTTTCTTTGAGAAATTGACAGCTGATAGTCTTATGAGAATTCTCTGGTAGATAACTAACTTCTTTTCTTAGGCTGCTTTTAAGACTCTCTCTTTATCTTTCACCTTTGGCATTTTATTTTTTTCTTCTTGACCTTCACATTCCTCTTTTGTGAGGTGATCTGCATTCTTCATTGTGGATTATGGGATGTAATAGAAACTGAATGACATAATATATTGTTGCCTGCATCTTAAATTTCCATTTCCACCCCCACCTTTTTGGAAAGATTTTATTTATTTCTTTTTAAAGAGAGGGTAAGGGCCGGAGAAAGAGAGGGAAAGAGACAACAGTGTGGGAAGTTGCCTTTTGCTGCCCCAAACTGGGGACCTGGCCCACAACCTAGGCATGTGCCCTGACTGGGAATTGAACATATGACCTTCCAGTTCGCAGGCTGGCACTCAATCTGAAGCAGGAGACAGCATAGGAAGAACTCTGAGACTGCAATACAGTCACTGGCCAGCATTTATCACCCTGGTTGCCAGGAAATACCTTTTACCAATTAGGTAGAATAACTAGTAAACTGAGGCAGGGAGGAGGAAGGAGACAAGTCCCACACGCTAACTCAGCAGTCCTGAGTCTGGTCTGATAATATTGCCAGGTGTTCCAACATCACAAGAGACACTATGTTGGCAAGAAAGAAGGGAAGTCCTTGAAATTTTATGTAACATTTCCACTATCTGGAAAAGAAAACCTTGAAACTGTGCTTTCATCCCAAGGCCTGAATGTGGCAGAGGGGCCCCGGTGGCCACAGAAAGAGCCACATTGTCGGGAGCCGGCCAACAGCTGACCTTTGACACAGTTGAGTCGGGTGAGACGCATCTGCACAGCAGAGGCAGCTGTGGCCGGGTCTCCTGTCTATCTCTTCCCATATGCCTGTCCCTATTAGCATCAGGTGGTGAGATTTTTGGACACCTGTGCTTTATAACAAAAAACCTTGCACGATGCCTCTGACTCTGCGTGAAATGACTTGCTGACACTAACTAGAAGCCCCTAATAACCCTAATGCTGCCCACTACCCCCACCTGGAAAGTTAAAGATAGAATTAAACTATGGGCAGACTAGCTGCCAGAACGCTGGAGGAGGCCATTGCTAGGAATGTTTAAGGAGTCACCATTCAAAAGCTCAAGATTTATTAGAACCACTGCCTTTCCCATGCCCTGGGCAGGAGTGGTTATTGATGGGACCATGTAGATAGAGAAGGAAGGAGTTTTAATTAAAATATAATAATCTCAGTACATGGAAACATAGCATAGCCTCCCCTAGATATGTAGTTAATAGACCTAGGCAAAAAAATCATTTATCTAATTCAGATAATCTAATTTCTATAAACAGTGACTAATTTTTAAATCACTCCTGTACCCCTTTGATTTAGACCAATCTATAGAAACTTAGTAGATATTTAATTATAATCAGCATTTGAAAGTTTGTGCTCGT
The DNA here is from genome assembly GCF_019186645.2 of Phyllostomus hastatus. Lineage (NCBI taxonomy): Eukaryota > Metazoa > Chordata > Mammalia > Chiroptera > Phyllostomidae > Phyllostomus > Phyllostomus hastatus. The sequence goes on from NW_025333577.1 coordinate 2,523,495, forward strand.
ATAGCTTCGTTGGCTCTCTGATTAATGACCCTCTTGGTCAAAGTAACCTTTGTTTAATGTGGTTGATCTGTGGGACTTCCTGTATTTTTTTGGTTATTTTTTTGTTTAACATGATTGATTTGTAAAACCTTCTGTGTTTTTAGAAATTATTTCTGTGGTAACCGTTTCTGTTTTAATAATCACAGTATGCATTGAATGTTGTATAACCTCCCCTATAAAAATAAAGATTGATTTTTCTCGGTGAGTCAGTCAGGTCTAGAGAGCCTGGCTATCCTCTGGCATCACATCCGGTGTCTGTCTTGTTCCACCTGAGCCGTTCCTCTTTTGGGGACCCTGAGACCCACCAGGGCTGGACCCTGGCAATACAGATAAACAGAGTTTTGAAGTCTGTATCTGATTGATTGCTAATCTCCATTTTGTTTTGCTTGAACTTTGACCTGTTCTTTTTTGGGCCATGTTTCATTGTCTACTCATTTTGGCAGCCACCCTTTGTTTGCTTCTATGTATTAGGTAAAGCTGCTTTGACTCCGTTTCTTGGTAGTGTGGCCTAGTGTAGTAAGTGTCCTATAGGGCCCAGGGGCACAACTTCTCCTATCACCCAAGCTGGGTACTTGAGGGGTGCCCTTCATATAGGCTGAGTATACCCTTCTCTTGCAGTTGAGCCTCGGTTGCTGGTGGCAGATCAATGGGAGGGATTTATCCAGGCCAGTCAGAAGCAAGGATTGCCTGTCACCACTGACCACCAATTTCTGCCATCCATGGTGGACCAACTATGCAGGGGCAGGGTGGTGGTGCTCTGACATGGTCTGTAGGTGTCCACTGGGTGCTCTGCCCCTTGGGATTCCCAGGTGGTACAGACAAAGGTCAGCTCCCACCTGTCCTTTGCCCTCAACCACCCTGCTTGATCTAGAAAGCATCCTGAGGTGGCTGCTATTTGCGCTAGTCTTGTAGATTCCCATGCAAAACCATGCTAAGAATGTAGGCAGGCTGCAGCAACTGCTGGGTCTGGGGCTCACTGAAGCCAGGTGTTTTTTGATAGAATTGAGGAAGTTGTAAAGCACGAGCAAATACCATTCATTCATATGGAAAAGCAGATTGGGTGGGGCCATAAGTAGGGTGGGGCAGAGTATCTAGGGATCTGTGAGGTGGGTCAAACAGTTAGCCAGGTGGGTGGTTCCAGATACGGCACCAGCTTGCTGTGTCGGGTGTGGGTAGGAGATTTAGAAAAGGGATGATGGCCTCTGCTCATCTTGATGCCAGACACATCAGGTTCTCCATGTATACCAACAATGTCTCAAGCTGCTCTGCTGTTCTGGATCTAGAGGGACTGAGTCTGAGTATGTGAGTCTGTGTGGGGGACTTTAAAAGAAACTGCTTGGGACTCCAGAGTTTCTTCCACCAATGAAATCCCCACTTGTTTTTGCAGACAGAAGTTATGGGGACTTATCTTCTAGGCACTGGAACCCTGGGGGAGGGGCTGGGTGTGGGGCTGGACTCCTTGCTCCCCAGATATCCCTCCCAAACCTTTATCCACCACCCATGGGTGAGGGACAAGTCTATTCCTCACCTGGGCCCCTCCTATCAGTCTGGATGAATGAGGTTTGTTTCATTCCCTTGTTCTCAGACTCACATTCAACTCCTTATCTGATGGTTCTGAGTGCTAGTTGTTCTCTATTTTAGTTGTAATATGTATGTGGTTGTGCAAAGAGGGGAGCCATGTCTGCCTATACCACAACCTTGACCAGAAGTCAAGAGACAACTTAGATAATAGTCAAAAAAAGGGACCAAACAAAACAGAAACCATGACTCTGAAATTCTCTGGGGCTAGGAAGAAAAACAAATTGACTTCAAAAACTTAGGAGACTCAGTTAATGAAGTTTCTCTATTGAAAGTGTCAGAGCCCAAAGTGTCGCAGGTTCGATTCCCAGCCAGGGTATATGCTGGGTTGCAGGCCATAACCCCCAGCAACTGCACATTGATGTTTCTTTCTCTCTATCACCCTCCCTTCCCTCTCTAAAAATAAATAAATAAATAAAATCTTAAAAAGAAAGTGCCAGAGCCACAGGACATCAAGTGATGTGCAGCCCTAGAATATTATGATAAAGTCTTGAGGTCATCCTCAGAAAAGAGACAAGCCCCTGTGGAGCTCCAAGAGTATCTTCCACGCACTCATCTGAAAGCTGGTGAACATCCAGTGCTGTATATTGGCCATCGATGGCAATCTGGCCCCCAAAATGAGCTGCATGCACTCCCTATATTCCTGGGGCATTTTCATCTGGAGTCAGGTTTGCCCTATTCTTTGACTAAAGGCACAATTATGACATGCACCTCCTGACAGTGAGTTGGAGGACAATGAGCCTTACTGGATGAAGGTAATTCTGCAATTTGCCCTGCAACCTGGCCATGGAGTCAAGCTACATCAGACAGAGCTTCCCTGAGACCTAGGTGAGCCTCTGAAACAGGTCAGGTAATTACCTAATGATTATTGAACAAGTGAAACATGATGTCATGGCTTTCATTTACTCTTCTAAACCTCGGCTTATATCTTCCTATATCTTTCCACCTCACTATTTTTCTTCAAGTTCTCTAGAATGAAAATGACTCACGCATTGTAGAAAAAAGATATTCAGGGTGGCCACATTTCCAGCGGAACCATAGCTGAAGTTAGTTCTGTCATTCTTAGGACAAAGTTCCCTTAATGTCCAACCCTTTAGGACTTATCTGTTCTTGGGCTTTGTAGAGCATTTTCTCATGTTTCTATTTAAGTAATGATCACTGTATGCCTGTTCACAAACATTCATAACTTTCCATAGTTTGCTCACTTCATAACTCTTTTTAGAAATTTAACTTCATTTCATTTTTTTAACATTATTTTATTTATTTTTAGAGAGAAAGGAAGGGAAGGAGAGAGGGAGACAAACATCAATGTGTGGTTGCCTCATAAATGCCCCTTACTGGGGACCTAGCCCACAAGGCAGGTCTGTGACCTGACTTGGAATCCAACAAGCAACCTTTTGCTTTGCATGTCAGCACTCAATCCACTGAGCCACACCAGTCATGGCTCCATAACTCTTTAACAGTCCCCATGCAGAAAATGTCACTGCATTGACAAGTGAAATAACGATCATTTCCCTGCAAGGTGGAGAAATACAAAAATTCAAAATGTCTTTCTTACATTCACATGCCTACTTTATAAACCTTCATGGATGATGATATCACGGCCATTCTGGTACAAAATTTGTACATACCCACTATTTCCAGGTACATGCTAAATATCATGGAAATGAAAAATACATCTTATCTCAGAAAATTCAGTGAGACATTTCATGTCCAAATACAATTCTTTTTGGCCTTGGCCAGTAGCAGGCTACTAACTGAAAGGTCACCAGTTTGATTCCCAGTCAAGGAGTACAACTGGGTTGCGGGCCAGGTCCCCAGTGTAAGGGTGAGAGAGTCAGTTGATAGATGTTTCTCTCGAACATGGATGTTTCCCTCCTTCCCCTTCTTCCTCCCTTCCAATCTCTCTAAAATAAATAAATACAATTTTAAATCACATAATTGTTTTCAACAGTTAAAAAACCAGTACTGACTCTTTGTACAGTAGACGCTGCTGAGTAGCATTGCTGAATTCTCCCTCTGCAGTTGTCATGACATCTAAGCCAGAGTCTCCTAAAGAGCCTAAACAGCTAAAGAAGCTGTTTATCGGAGGTTTGAGCTATGAAGCATATGATGAAGATCTCAGGAGCCTGCTGAGCAATGGGGAACACCCACAGACTGTGTCATGAGAGATTCACATCCAAAGTGCTCCAGAGGGTTGAGTTTTTGTTACACGTGCCACTGTGGAAGTAGATGCAGCCACAAACTAACAGCCTTATGAAGTGGGTGGAAGAGTTGTGGCACCAAAGAGACTGTGTGAAGACAAAATTCCCTAGGCAGCTTAGGTGTGACTCAGTGGATTGAGCTGAGGCCTAGGAATCCAAATGTTGCTGGTTGGCCCTGGCTGTTGTTGCTTAGTAGATTGAGCACTGCACTGGAAAGCAAGGGGTTGCTGGTTTGATTCCCAGGCTAGGGCACATGCCTGGGTTTTGGGCTGGGTCCCCAGATGGGAGCATGCAAGAGGCAAGCACATATTGATGTTTTTCTCCTTCTCTTTCTCTCTCCCTTTCCCTCTGTCTAGAGGTAAATAAGTAAATAATCTTAAAAAAAAAAAAAAAGACAGCGTAGCTCAGTGAATTGAGTGTGGGCTGTGAACCAAAGGGTCACCGGTTCATTCCCAGTTAGGGCACATGCCTGGGTTGTGGGTCAGGCCCCCAATGGGAGTCACATGAAAGGAAAGCACACAATGATGTTTCTTTCCCTTTCTTTCTCCCTCCCGTCCCCTCTCTTGAAAAATAGGTGAATAAAATCTTAAAAAAAAAAAAACTGTGCAAAAAAAAAAAAAGTGTTTATACGAAAGATTTTAAAAAAATATTGCTGGTTTGGTTCCTGTCAGGACACATCTGGCTGTGGGCCAGGTCTCCAGTTAAGGGCATGTCAGAGGAAACAGATCCATCTTTGTCTCCCTCTCTCCATACCTGCCTCTCTCTCCAAAAATAAATAAGTGAAACTCTTTTTAAAAATGATTTGCACACTTAGTGGCCCCAAAATTGTGAAGACATTTGTCAACAGTGTAAAAGAAGACACTGAAAAACTTCACCTAACAGATTACTTTTGAAGAACGTGGAAATTTGAAGTGATTGAAGTTGTGACTGACAGAGGCAGTGACAAAACTACAGTCTTTGCTTTTGAAACCTTTGATGACCGTGCCTGTGTAGACAAGGTTGACATTTAGAAGTCCCATATTGTGAATTGTCACAACTGTGAACCGATACAAGTCCTATCTAAGCAAGAGATGGCTAGTGCTTTCTCCAGCCCTAGATGGAGAAGTGCTTCTAGAACCTTCAGAGGTGGTCACATGGGTGGTTTTGGTATAAATGACAACATTGGTCATGGAGGAAACTTTAGTGTTCAAGGTAGCTTTGGTGGCTGCTGTGGTGGCGGTGGTGAATATGGTGCCAGTGGGGATGGCTATAATGGATTTGGTGATGATGAAAGGGAGTTTGGAGGTGGTAGAAGGTACAATGATTTTTGGCAATTACAACAACCGATCTTCAAATTTTGGACCCATGAAAGGAAGAAACTTTGGAGGCAGAAGCTCTTGTTCCTCTGCTGATGGAGGCCAACATTTGGCCAATCCAGGAATCCAAGGAAGCTGTGGTGGTTCCATCAGCAGCAGGGAAGGCCATGGCACAGATTGTAAGTACTGCCTGGTAAAATAAAGCTTAGCGGGATGGGAACCAGGGAAGGTACAGGTTACAACAGATCTGTGAACTCAGCCAGGCACAGGGCCAGGCTGCTACAAAGAACACATGTTTTAGACAAATGTCATGTGAATGGGCAAGAGACTTGAGGGGCGTATTTGTGAGAATTTTAGTTCCTCTTCTATGGAAAGTGTTAAGCACTCCAAGAAGGTGTTTTAATATCATTGTTGGTATACCCATGCTGTTGAATGCCAAATAAAATGGTCTGATTCTGAAACTGATAAATGCGTTTTTAAAAATTATTTAGTTATTTAATTGCTTATTTACTTCTAGAGGGAAGGGAAAGGAAGGGAAGAAAAGAGGGAGAGAGGCTTGGTCAGTGCAGATCAGTGAGAGGAGCATCATTCAGTAACCAAAGGGATGCAAATTTGATTCTGGGTCAGGGCACATACCTAGGTTACAGGTCACCCCAGCCCAGGTGGAGGTGCATGGAACAAATGATTTCCCAAATATTCTAAACTTATAAGAAATTAATCCTTGTGAATTGCCTCATAAAATGAAAATCATAGCTACTGGTAAGAGATTTCCCATATTCACAGCACTCAAAAGACATTTCTGCATTTTGAACTCTCTCATAATAATGGAAAATTATTGACACAGGAAAAGACTTCCCATACTCATGGCAGGTATATAGGCATTCTCTTGGTTTAACTCTATGATGACATAGGAGGTGACTGTAACAGAAAAGAGATTTCGAACATTCACTGCACTCACAAAGCTTATCTCTTGGTGAACTCTCTGATAATAACAGCGAGCAGAGCTCATTGTAAAAAATTTCCCAGTATCACTGCACTCAAAAAGCCTACATCCATCGTGGCCCTTCTGGGAAGCCAAAGCTGAGTTGGGAGTCTTAGCCTATGAGACTCTCACAGAAACACACTGTTCAGTGGGTCCCAACACATCCTTGCTCCACAGCAGCAACCTGAATGAAAACAAATGCTGGTGAAATGCATAGTGACTCAGATGTGAGGTGTTTTTTTTTTTTTTTAATTATTTTATTCATTTATTTTTAGAGAGAAGGAAAGGTCTGGACAGAAACATCAATGTGCAAGAGAAACATCAGTTGAATGTCTCTCCAACACCCCCTGCTGGAAACTCAGCCCACAACACAGGGATGTCCCCCGACAGGTAAGTGAACCTGTAACATTTTGGTTCACAGGCCTCCATTTAGCCCACTGAGCTGCACCAGTCAGTTCAGGGGATTTTCTCGTTACAGATGTACATCTGTCACTTCAAGGCATGATTCTATGTCACAATTTTCAAGAAACTGAGATAGACTCTGAAAAAGTGGAGGTTGCATATTACTAGCCCACTAACAACTGTAAATAATGGGCACCTCATTAAACAAAGTACACTAGCATAGGACGGGACACAAGGAAGACAGGCATGGTTCTGAAGCTGTCCCTCTGCTGATGGCTGCCTGCAAAAGCCTTCCTGCTGGTGATGGCAGCCTGTGTAGAGGAATGTGAATGTGCCCCAAGTCATGAAAATCAACCGCAGCAGATTAGATGCTGTGCAAGGTTCATAGAGAAACATGAGCACATTTCAAGGTGAAACAGGCATTGACCAAAGTTGGAGAACACACCAAAAAGATTCCTCAGAGAAATGGTTCTGGTGTAGAGGTTAGAGAGGCAGAGATCAGCCCTGGCTGTATGTCAGATTAGATATGACGCCTATTAAATCTAAAAATTGGCAAAGTGCCTACAGTGGGAAGAGACCAAGATATTAAGGTGTGGTCAATGGCAATGGTGACAAAAAATAAAAGTTAAAGAGAACATGTTCCTCATTATGTTTTAAAAAGCCTTGACATCAAATGCTCCCCAAGTGCCATTCACAAACACCACACCTTCTGTCAGCCCATCCTGTCATAGCTGGACTCATGTCCCTCTTGTGATACACAAAGGGCTATTCCATTTCCCTCCCAGATGAGCAATGACATGAAATTTTGATGATTCCACTCCTAAGAAAAAACAGGAGGGATGGAAAAGCAGCACTGTCATAGAATAGGTCAGCACAAAGAGACAAAAGGAACACAATCTATGTGAGTGATGATAGAGTGCTGCTGGGGTCCAGTCTCAGTGGGTCTCGGGGACCCTGAAGGAAGAACAGCTCAGGCGAAGAAAATGGAGCGAGACACCAGGTGGGGTGCTGGAGAACAGCCAGGCTCTCTAGGCCTGACTGACTCCCCAAGAAGAATCAATCTTTATCTTTCTTTATCTTTATAGGGGAGTTTACACAACATTCAATGTAGCAGGTGCATAGTGTGATTATTAAAACAAAAACGGTTACCATAGAAATAACTTCGAAAAGTACAGAAGGTTTTACAGATCAATCTTGTTAAACAAAGGTTACTTTGACCAAGAGGGTTATCAATCAGATAGCCAACGAAGCTATATGGGCACAAACTTTCAGGTGCCAATTAGTAACTAGGTGTCTATTAAGATTCTAGGGACTGGTCTAAGTTAAAAGGGTGCAAGGGGTGATTTATAGGTTATATAGAAACTAGCTATTGTCCATTGAAGTTAGATTTGTCTAGGTTAGGTAACTGGTTTCCTGCCTAGGTCTTTTGATTTATACATCTTCTGGGGGGGGGGGGGCATGTTTTGTATTTGTTTCCATGTATTGAGATTATTATATTCAACTAGAACTCCTTGCTTCTTTACCCACCTGGTCCCATTAGTAAACATTCCTGTTAAGGGTGTGGGAGGGGTAGTGGCTCTAATAAATCTTGAGCTTTTAAGTGGTGACTCTTTAAGGACCATTCCTAGGCAACAGCTTCCTCCAGCGTCCTGGCAGCTGGTCTGCCCATAGTTTAATTTTGTCCTTAACTTCCCAGGTGGGGGAAATAGGCAGCATTAGGGTTGTTAGGGATTTCTGTTCTGTGGTCAGCAAATTATTTTGTGCAGAATCAGAGGCATTGTGCAGATTTTTTGTTATAACATACAGGTATCTAAAAATTCCACCACCTATTGCTAGCAGGGACAGGCATGCAGGAAGAGATAGACAGGAGATCCAGCCACAGTCACCCCTGCTGTGCAGATGCGTCTCATCTGTCCTGACTGTGTCGAGGGTTGGCTGTTGGTCAGCTCCCGACAGAGTGCAGGCAGAATAAAAAAATAAAATTTTCCACCCCTTCCAAAATAATTAGACAATTATCCATGATAAAAACCATCCCTTGAGGAATGGGGGAAATGCTTAGGAGACCAGTTTTTCCAAAGAGCCATAGTGCAGTATAGAAGAACTACACAGAAAGAATTTCAGGAGGGACTGGCTTAGCAAAGATAATTAGATTCAAAAACAAAGATGAAAGTTTCCACACCAAGCCACTGCGCATATGCTACCCTGGACTCTAGAGGCCTGTTTTGTGAATGACCATGGACCATTGTCTCTGAGAACTTCAGGATTCTCGGTAATATCTGCAACTTCCCACAAGTTTCAACTTAAAGGAACCTGTAGAGTTTGTCAGCATGGTTATCAAGAGGAATACCCTTGGCCACAACATCACTTAGGAATAACATCAGTATATCCCCAGCAATATTTGCTGTCAAAGACTCCAAACAGATCACTAAATATTTGGACATCAGCTGCCTTGCCCACTGAGGAACCTACAATCTTCAGCACTCTTACCTCAGTTCATGGGGCAGCAAGAAGACTGGTAATTGAAACTTCTTTTCACCTCAAAACACTTTACCTAACAAGCACTCTTCTATCCGCAGTGAAATAAAACTAGTTCTCACCATAACTTGTGTGGATCAGTTCGCTGAGCACCAAAACTCAGTCCTGGCACATGCTTCGGTTGCAGGCCACATCACCAGGTGGGGGTGTGCAAGAGGCAACCAGTCAATAATTGTCTTGCACATCAATGTTTCTCTCCTTCTGTTTCTGCCTCCCTTGCCCTCTCCATAAAATATCTACAAAAAAAGTTTATGGACACAAATAGGTTGAAAATAAAGAGACGTAAACAATAATATTTCATACAAATACAAACAAAGAGAGCAGGACCAGCTAAAATTGTATTATACAAAAAGAAACCTCATACAATGTCACAGGAGAAAAAGATGATCACAGAATGATCTCTGGGATCTTCGAGACCAGCATGCTAAGACCACAGGCTGCTGGGGTCAAACTGTGAGTGTGCCCAACAAGAAATAAATCTGTAGGCCTTGTCTGTTAATAAATAGTTCATATTCAGATATATAGATACAAATGAAAATTTATTTGAAATAGTAATGAAATAAAACTTCTTTATTTTGGTGAAGGAAATAGATATACAAGTCCAGGAAGCACATAGTGTCCCCAACAAGTTGGACCCACAAAAGACCACACCAAGACATATCATAAATAAAATACCAAAATTTAAAGATAAAGAGAGAAATTTAAAAGTAGCAGTAGAAAAGCACAGTTATCTACAAAGGAGTACCTATAAGAAAATCAGCTAATTTATTTTTTAACAATTTTTTAAAGATTTATTTATTTTTAGAGAGAGAATGGAGGGAGAGAGAGAGAGAGAAACATCAATGTGCAGTTGCTGGGGATCATGGCCTGCAACCCAGGCATGTACCCTGACTGGGAATCGAACCTGCGACACTTTGGTTCACAGCCTGCGCTCAATCCACTGAGCTACACCAGCCAGGGCAAAAATCAGCTAATTTCTTAAACATTGCACACAAGAAGAGACTGGCAAGATGTATTCAAAGTGATGAAAAGTAAGGACCTACAACCTAGATTACTCTATCCAGCAATGCTATTCTTTAGAATAGAAAGACCAATGAAGTGCTTCCCAGAAGGTGTAAAGCTAAAGGAGTATGTCATCACTAGGCCCTTATTACATAAAGTATTAAAGAGACTTATTTAAGAAAAAGATCAAAACTATGAACATTAAAAACGTAGCAAATTCAGAACTATCAACAACTGAATCTGAAATAAAACAAAGTAAAACACAAAAAACTAAGCAAACAGGAACAAGAATAGAATCATAGGTATGGGCATAATTTGGAGGATTAGCAGACGGGAAGGCAGAAAATGGGCAGAAAGATGCAGGGATTAAAAAGCACAATTGTAGGTAGAAAATAGACAGGAGGAGGTTAAGAATAGAATAGAAAATGGAGAAGACAAACAACTTATATGCATGACCCACAAACATGAAATAAGGTGGCAGGCATTGCTGGATGGAAGGGGTACTGGATGCAGTGCACTAAAGTGGAGTAATTGGAATGCCTATAATGAAATAATTAATAAAATATATGTAAAAAAATAAAAACTTTCTGTAGGATTTGGTGACACACCAGGACACACTTGAAAAACATGTCAATAAAAGGTTGTAAAATATAAGCAGCAATATAAACAAGCACATAGAGTAACTTCAAGCTAAGGGGTAGGGATGATTTTAGTTCTATAGGAAGAGACTGAACTGTGCCTGCAAATGACCTGACACCTGAGCTCTGCTTAGGGGAACATAGCTGTACCCACAGTTATTATTCCCTTTAACATGACCTACACAGTTTTTCTTATATACACTGCATCCTGAAAAGTGTACCTGTATATCTTCAGTAAGTGGGAAAGTCAATTTTACTTATGACAAGTGATAAATTACTATGAAAATGCAATGACAGCAAATTAATTCTCGAGTCCCAGGTAACTTACAAGGGCTGCTGAGGGCTACTCTTTGTGGAAAATGGATAATCAGTAGCACTTAGAAGGGCTTTAGAAATTCGGCACAAATTGAAGGCATTCTACTGACAACGAGGAGGACGAAATAAGGAGAAAGAGGTCAATTTTCAGACAGTGTCCACGCATGCCACCAGGTGACTTCAGATGGATTGTGTTGTTAGGAACATATCATAAGATCAGATTGCAAACATCACCAAGAACGCTGCATACTCATCCTGTTCTCAGAAAAGCAATCAGCTATAACAATGCTAATAAGGCTGTGCAAACATGCACCCAACCTGATTTGGCCAATTGGCCTGTCTCAAGCAATCAGGAGAAGAATCTCACTTTGTTCAGAAGGACTTGTGTCTAACGAAATATCTCTGGTGTGGACAGGGGGAGGCTGGAAAAGGGAATGTCACTGCTGAAAATGGTCAGGGCTGCAGGGAAAACATGGAGAGCCTCAATTCCTCATCCAACCAGTACTTAACAGAGTTGCAGGGGTGTTCAACCTTTATGCATCTCTGGTCTAAACTGGAAGAAGAATTGTCATCTTGGGCCACACATTAAATATATTGTGACATATAATCACAAAAAAATTCTTGTTTTCAGTAAATCTACGATTTTGTGTTGGGATGCATTCATAGCCATCCTTGGCTGCATGCAGCTTGTGGGCCACAAGTTGGACACCCCCGGAATACAGGATCAAGAGGAACTTTTACCGTGTGAAGAAGAAGCGAACACTCCACTAAGTAGATAACAATACAGTAGGTCTCCAGCACCACTTCTGAATACATACCAGGTATCATGTCCAGCTGTTCCCAATACTGCAGGGAGGATGTCAGCGATAAGTAAAAACATACTTGAAGTGGCAAAAAGAGTGGATAATATTCACCACAGTGCATAATATTCTAGCCTTCCATGCAAAAGTTAAGTGAATGTGCAGGAAAAAACAGCCATGAATCACTGGGGTCTTATAAGTGTGAGGTGTGTGCTAAGCTCAAAAAGGAGGTCAACAAAACACAGCTAAGGCTGAAAGTCGTTTCCACTGGAGAGAGCACTGGAAACTATAGACAGGGTTCCCATGAAGAGTATGAGGCAGATGTTAAGCACCCTAAGACATCAGAAAAATGTAGGAAATTCACTTTAATTAGAACAATGAAAACAGCAGCTAGTTTAGTTGCTCATGTCTCTGGCCTTTGCTGTCTTCCTACCTTGTGCTGAGAGGCCTAATATGCTATGATAGAGATTGTCGCCAGCCCTGAAGCCAGACAGACTCACATGTTCAAATCCGGCCACTTCAAACTGATAATTGTCTGCCCTGTAACCATGGAAAAACCCCTTCCTCCTCACCATCCTATTTTCTCCAGAAATATAATAACAGTTACTAATTCCTAGGGTGCTGTTAGGATTGAAAAAATAATAATGGTCAAAAACAGGCCCTGGAAAATTTTCATTCAGGTATAAAGGCTTCTCTTTCTTAAAAATATTTTATTCTCTGGGTTTTAGAGAGGGTAAGGAAGCAAGAAAGAGAGGGAGAGAAATATCCAAGTATAAAAACATTAATTGTTTGCCTCTTCCACTCCCCTAACTTGGGAACTGGATCAAAACACAGGCATGTGCCCTGACTAGGAATTGAAAACTCGACCTTTTGGCTTACCAGGCCACATTCCATCCACTGTGCCATACAACCCAGGAAAGGTTGCTTTTTAACTTAATTTACATATGAAAATATAGAGGTTTATAGGGTGATTCACTTTCCTGTAACAATATCTATCATCAACAATCTAAGATTTAAAATTAGGCTGCGTGGCCAACATATGGGGAGTCTAATTACTGTTTTCTTGTCTTTGGCTTCTGGGAGAGCTTTTAGACTCAACAAATACCCATTGATCCTCATACCACCTGGTGCACCTTCAAGTCCCGCTGCAGCCCAGCAACCTCAGATGAAAGACCACAGAAAGAACTAAAAACTAAAAGGCAAAAATTATTCATTATTTAATGTTTGAATTTACAAAATTATGAACTGTATTAATAATGCAGATTATTCTTCAAAGTGTATGATATGTTCCTACTACATTGTGTACAGCAAAGAAAAAATCAAAATAATTTGGATATGATTCCTACTACTAAAAACAATTTTTCATCATTCAATGAAACAAAACTTTTTTGTTATTCAAGGAGCAAAAGTGGGTGACACAACAACGTAGATCTTTCTTGTTTCACTCTCCTATTCTTTAAAGGACAGTAGCCCAAAACTATAAAAAAAAATAGGTAAAGTATGTGAGCACAGAATACACTAAAAACAAATCCCCATAACACACACTCCAGAAAATGCTCTTTGTAAATCTTACTGTAGAAAATGCAACGAGAACAACAAAAAGAATGTGACATATATATGAAAAGAGCTAAAATTATAAAAATTAAACCAGTCAAGATTTTAGTAAGGTCGGGGAATGCAGCCCTCATACACTGTAACTATGCATGCATAAAGGCACGATTAGTTTAGATCATATTTTGTTTGTTACTTCAAAATTTAAATATTAAACATCTGAGACAGCTCCACACTGTGAACACATAAAATTAAACTCAGACATTTTCAGAAAGTTTTCTTCAGTGTCATTACACTGAAAAAGAAAAAACAAAACACATTTCCTACAATCTAACATTTTACAAAGAGAGCTGTCTAACATCAGAGGGGTAAAGACTTATGGCTAAGGATGTCCAATGTTCATTTCATGCTTGAAGCCTTTAACCAGTGTGAACCACACATAACTCGCCTAAGGAAATGAGGTGAAAGATTTCCCACATTTCATGCCATCATAAAACCTATCTCCTGAGTAAATTCTCTGATAAGAAAGGAAAAACAATAAAAACACATTTTCCCACATTCCCTGTACCCATAAGGCCTTTCACCAGAGTGAAACTTGGAATATAATGCAGGATCGTGCTACAAAATAAAATTCTCATATTGCCTGTATATAAAAACATTTCTCCCGTGTGACTTCTCAGAAGATAACAAAGGCAATGGATAGATAATAAGAGATTTCCCAAATTTCCTTAAGTTATAAGAACTTAGACGTTGTGAATTTTCTAATGACAATAAAGGGAATGGCTACAGTTCAAACATTTCTCATATTCACATCACTTAAATTGCAGTTCTGCAGCATAAACTCTATCCTACTAGTGGAAATCACTGATACAAGAAAAACATTTCCCAAATTCACTGCAGGCATAAGGCCATTCTCCAGGGTAACTCTCTGATGACAGCCGAGGGGAATACTACAGAAAAAGTGTTTCCCACTTTCACCACACTCATGAGGCCTTTCTCCATGTGAAGTCTACAAGGATAAGGAAGATTAGTGATAAAATATGTCCCACGTTCTCTGCAGCCATAAAACTTTGCTCCTGTATATAGTCCCTGATAACATGATAGTTAATACAACAGAGAAAAGATTTCCCACATTCACCACACTCTTAAGTGTTTCTAGATGTGCACAATTTGATGGGAACTGAGGTGAGTGGTACACAAAAAGGATTTCCCCATTTACTGCTCTCATGAGTACTTTATCCAGTGTGAACACTTTGATGAAAGTGGAAGGCAGAGCTTCATGTACAAGATTTCCCCTGTTCACTGCACTCATAAGGCCTTTCTCCAGTGCGAACTCTGCAATGCAGACAAAGTTCAGAACTACTGATAAAAGATCTTCTGCATTCATCACACTTTAAGGGTTTACTTGAGTATGAACTTTCTGATGACGACGGAGGCAAAAGCTAAAGGTAAAAGATTTCCCACATTCACCACACTTATAAGGCCTTTCTCCAGTGTGAACTCGCTGATGACAATGGAAGGCAGAACTATAGCTAAAAGATTTTCCGCATTGACTGCACTCATAAGGCCTTTCTCCAGTGTGAACTCTGTGATGTAGACGAAGGTCAGAGCTATGAATATAGGATTTTCCGCATTCATTGCACTTATAAGGCCTTTCTCCTTTGTGAACACTGTGATGATGATGAAGGGAGGAGCTACGGGTAAAAGATTTCCCACATATACTGCATTTATAAGGCCTTTCTCCAGTGTGAATTCTGTGATGTTCACGAAGCCGAGAGCTATTGATAAAACATTTGCTACATTCAGCACACTTAAAAGGCTTTTCTTTTGTGTGAAGTATCTGATGATGACGGAGGGTTATGTTCTGCACAAAAGATTTCCCACATTCACCACACTTATAAGGCCTTTCTCCAGTGTGAACTCTCTGATGAACACGGAGGGAAGAAATTCTGGTAAAAGACTTCCCACATTCAGAACACAAAAAGCACTGTCTTCCAGTAAGGAATCTCTGGTCCTCAACAAGTGTGTCATCACAGTCAATGGTCTTCTTGCGTTCTCTTGGGGTGTAATATTTTGCAGTGTTAAAAGTCATTCCAGACTTGGAGGTTTTCTTTCCTTCGGGCATGGAGCAAGTTGCCAGTTGCTCACGATGTCCGGAATTGATGAGGAAGCATTCTCCAACCTGAAGAGAGGTACAAGCATCCCTGGACACATGGAAATTACAGCTGTTTTCAAGTGAGACCCTGTCCACACTGCTTATGAAACCATTCTGTGTTGTGCCCTGCTGGTGACTCTGTGCACTGAAATAAAATGGTTTCACACACGCCCCACACCTCAGCAGTGTTATGACCTGCTGGCCAAGCAAGAGGAATATATCTCTCAAGATGCACCCACAACTCTCACATGGGTGGCTCTTCTGGGAAGACACTTCTGACTTCAGATTCTTATCCTTTGAGACTCTTTCAGAAACATTCAATTCAGTGGGTGCCTCTACATCCTCTGCTTCACAGCAGCAACCTGAGGAAAAACAAACACTAGTGAAGTACATACTAACCTATAGGGAGAAGGTTTTCTCATCACTAATATGCATTGGTAACATCTGGCATGATGCTATGGGATAATCTCCAAGAGAAATGAGAGACTCAAAAAAGGCCCCCCAGATCTATAAGAACAGGCAACTCATAAACTGAAGGATACTAGGACATGGGGTAACTTAAGGACGAGAATCTGGCTTTACAAGTTATTCCTCTCTTAGGGGCTACCTGCAAAACCCTTCCTGCTTCAGTTGGAAGGCTGTGTAAAGGATATGAATGTGCCCAAAACCTTGAAAAGAAACTATAGCAGAACAGAAGTTGTGTTAGTTTTGTATAGAAATATGTGCACACTTCAAGGTGCAACATACATTGATCAAAATGGGAGAGCGCACCAAAATCACTCCTCAGACAATGCATTGTTCTGTAAAGGTTAGAGAGACAGAGCTTACCCATGTCTGGAAATCAAGAGTGTGAAGGAAAATTATTTAAAGTAACACTCTGGTAAGGTGCCAATACTGAGAAAGGACAAGTGCATTAAAGTTTGGCCACTGACAATGGTGATCAAATACATTTAAGAAAACAATGTTTCTCATTATGTTTCTTTTTTAAAAGATTTTACCTATTTATCTCTAGAGAGGGGGGAAGGGAAGGAGAAAGAGAGGAAGAGAAACACCAGTGTGTGGTTGCCTCTCGCA
Organism: Phyllostomus hastatus; assembly: GCF_019186645.2. Lineage (NCBI taxonomy): Eukaryota > Metazoa > Chordata > Mammalia > Chiroptera > Phyllostomidae > Phyllostomus > Phyllostomus hastatus. The sequence goes on from NW_025333577.1 coordinate 2,540,065, forward strand.
TGCCCCCCACTGGGGACCCAGCCACAACACAGGTAGGTGCCCTGACTGGGAACAGAACCGGCAACCCCTTGATTCAAGGGCGGCACTCAGTCCACGGAGTTCCTCATTCTCTTTTAACCAAGCCTTGGAATCAAATTTTCCCCAACTGCCAGACCCCCTGTGAGCCCATCCTGTCATGGCTGGATGCCTGTCCCTCTTGTGATACACAAAGGAGTCTTCCATGTCCCTCGCCGGTGAGCAATTATGTGGAATGCAGATGATAAAACTCCAAAGAGAAAGCAGAAGAGGTGAATAACCAACACTGTCATAGAACAACTCTGCACCAAAAAAGCAAAAGTTAAAGATCTACATGAGTGACCATAGCAAGGTGGCAGAATAAAAAATACAAGTATTCAAACCCCTTCAAGAATAATTAGACAATTATCCTTGTTAAACAGCATTCCTTCAGGAAAGGGGAAGAGGCTTAAGAGACCTGTTATTTCAAAGAGCTACAAGTAGGAGCATAATACATCAGGCTATGCAAAAGAACAGCAGGAAATAGCAGGAAAGTCTGGCTCAGCAAACAGGGAAAGATTCACAACACAAGAGTAAGAATTTCTCGGAGAAACTGTGTTTGTGCTACCGTTGACTCTAGTGGCCTGTTTTGTGCCATGAAAGACTCAAGGGATCCCTAAATATTTGGAAAACCACAGCCCTGGCCACTGAGGACCCCTTCAACCTTCACAACGCTGACCTTGGTCATGGGGCAGCAAGAAGAATGGGATGTGAAGCTTCTCATCAGCCCCAAACACAACACACCACCTAGTAAGCATCCTTGTGTGCATATGCAGATAAAACTACTTCTCTAAACAGAATTGGTTCATGAAGTCCCAAAAAGTAACTCTTCATCAAATATCAGACATCAACACTCAGACAAACAGATATATGAAAAAAAAAATCACAAAAGGAACATCACAATGTTGAAGTAAATTATGCCCAAATATGGAGGTATATAAATTGCCAAAAAATAATTCAAATAATCATTTATAAAAAATATCAGTGAAGTACAAGCAAAAATACACATGGAACTCAACATAATGAACAAGCAAACATGGGAACAAAACATGAGGAATAGAGAGACAGAAATCATAGAAAAGAGTGAAGCAGAAATTTGAAGTTGAAGAATATAATGAATAAAATGAAAAATGCAAAAGAGTTTCAAAAGCAGACAAGATCAAGGACTAAAAAAATACATTACCTCAGAGGCAGGTGATTTAAAACCCTCCATGTAAAAAAAAAAAAAAAAAAAGATAAATGTGAGGACATCCTTTGTGCATTTTGGAACACCAGAGAGAAAACCTATATCTGCATCATGGGGTCCCAGAGGAAGGAAAAAGAGAGAAAATGAGAGAAAAATGGGCCCTGGCTGGTGTAGCTCAGTGGACTGAACGCAGGCCTGCAAACTGAGGGGTTACTGGTTCCATTCCCAGTCAGGGCACATGCCTGGGTTGCAGGCCAGGCCCCCAGTATGGGGCATGCTAGAGGCAACCACACATTGAAATTTCTCTTCCTCTCTTTCTCCTTCCCTTTCCCCATTCTCTAACAATGAATAAATAAAATCTTTTTAAAAATATGAGCTAAAGATTGATTTCACTCAGTGGATTGAGTGCGGGCTGCGAACTAAAGCATTGCAGGTTCGATTCCCAGTCAGGGCACATTCCTGGGTTGCAGGGTATGGCCCCCAGCAACCGCACATTGATGTCTCTCTCTCTCTTTCTCCCTCCCTTCCCTCTCTAATAAATAAGTAAAATTAAAAAAGAAAAGAATGATTTCAAAATATGAAAAAATATAAGTAGCCATTCTAGATCTTTCCAGATCCCTGCACATATTCAATGCAAATAAGATTTCAGCATGACCATATTATAAGAGTGTCAAAAAGCAAAAGCAAAAAAAAATGTTTGAAAGACCAAAGACAGTAGAAACTCCTCATGAAAGGACACCAATCCCAGAAGGGAAGCAATAGATTTCTCTGAAGAAACCTTGCAGCCTTGGAGATACTCAAATGATAGCTTCAAATCACTGAAAGGAAACATCTGCAAAGCACAATACTTTATCCCAAAAACCTCCTCCTCAGAAATAACAGGAAAAATAACTTTCCCAGAAACAGAAAACGTGAAGAATTTAGTGTCCACTCATCATGACTTTTAGATATGAAAAAAAAAAAAAAAGATCTTGCAGCTGAAATAAAGACAAACTACATAGAAACAGGAAACTGTGTGAAAGTGTAAAACTCTCTGGTAAGGTTGGGATGTCATCAGGTTCACAATACTAAGAGAGTTCATTGGTGGACTGTACTTTATTTCACTCTACTTATAGGATAAAAGTAAAGTGTATTAGGAATAACAATGGTGACAATATTTGTGCATAGATACACAATATAGAATGATGTGAAGCGTGACATCAATACATATAAAGGAATAGTGTGGCGGAGAGTCAAAGTGTAAAGTGTTTGCATGCAGTAAAGCTGTTTTTGGTTACAATGAACTGTTAAGAGTATGAGTTTTATGTAAGTCTAATCAAAACAAACCACAAGCACAATACTGTGTAATAGGTACACAAAAGAGAAGGGAATAAAATCACACATACACACACAAGACAACCAAATAGGAAGGCAATAAAGGAACTCCACTAGAGTCAGAAAACATGACAAGGAGGCAACAGTAGGTTCTTCAAGAAATTTTCCAATCAAGGATACAGAGTTGAGGCAGGAGAAAGCATAGGAAGAATTCTGAGATTGTAATACTGTTACTGGCTAGCATCTAGCACCCTGGTTGCCAAGAAACACCTTTTACCAATGAGGTAAATTAAATAGTAAACCCAGGCAGAGGGGAGGAAGGAGACAGGTCTCACATGCTAACTCAGCAGTCCTGAGCCTGGTCTGATAGTATTGCCAGGTGTTCCAACATCACAAGAAACACTATGTTAGCAAGAAAGAAGGGAAGTCCTTGAAATTTTATGTAGCATTTCCATTATCTGGGAAAGAAAGCCTTGAAGCTGTGCTTTCATCCCAAGGCCTGGAATGTGGGAGAGTGTCCATGGTGCCCAAAGAGGAAGCCCATAAAACAACTTTGGTTGATTGCCTACCTCTGGTCACTATCTGTTTTACGAGGGAGTCTCTGGTGCTTACAGAAAGAGCCCATAATAACTTTGGAAAGTGCTCCAATTTTAATTAACTGCCTCCTGTCACGTATTTGTTTTACAACAAGATGAACAAATGGAGTCTGGAGCAAGATAAGGATTCGAGCTAACAGACCCCCACATGTACCTAAGTTTGGGTAGTCACATTCCCCTAGGAAAGCTGGCACCACCTTCACCCGTTAATCAATATGTAACTTTTTCCCTCCTATCTCATCAACTACGTAAATCCTCAGAACAAAGGACTCTCTCTCTCCTCTGTCTGTCTGTCTGTCTGTCTCTCTCAGGCTCAGGGCACTCTAGGTGATCTTGGCTCCCAGGCCACTGGGCCTTGCCACCCTGGTCTTCAGCCACCCTGCTTTGCCCTGAAATTTTGCCTGTCACCCCCTACTCTACCCTGTTCTCTTCCATGGGAACAGGTCACTAATAAACTGATTGAAGGCAAATAGATTTGCTTATTTGTAATTCTTCACATGTGTCAGCAAGAAGAACCAGGTCTCTCCCGTTAACACTGTGACTTAGTTTATTAAAATTTGGGGCAATGAGAAAAAAAAAAACAAACCTACAGATATGTTCAGTGGTAAGCCCAAGACCAGCTGCTGCTGTCCACCTCTCCCTGAATACAAGGGTGGTCAGGACCCTTAGAGCTTAGGATAGAAGAAGCAAACTGCAACCCTGAGGAAGGGGTGGACAGGCAAGAAAAAGAAGAGTGTGTAGGGAGAATGAGTGTCTTACCCAGCGATGATATAAGAGCATAGTTCTCCAGCATCACACTGAGGTACAGGCGTCTCTGAGCTTCATCCAGGAGAAGCCATTCTGTCCTGGAGAAGTGCACGGCAACGTCCTCAAAGGTCACACCAACCTGTCAGAATGAACACAAATGAATCTGGAACGGTCTGTCTGAGACCCCATATTCTAGTCATCCCCATGTCCAAACCCTTGCATGGGCCCCACCCGTAACCCCGTACTGAGAAGACTCCAGCACTTGGTGCCAGAGCTGCCTGCTGTCTCATCACAGTCTCATTCATCTCTCACGTGTCCTCAGCAAAGGTGGGCAGGATGAGAAAGTGGGGCAGATGAATGCCATCTAAACTCAGGGCTCCTTTCTTCCTGCTAAACAATTCCATTGAGTCTCCCAGATCATGCCTCCAAAACACAGCCATTTATGGGCTTAGGTCTCACCCTTAAATCCAAACACCAAGAACCCAGGGCCATTACCTCACACTTCCTCTAGCTGTGCACACACTGTGTGATCTCTCCCTGCTTCACAGCTTCCAACCCAGGTTCAATCCCTCAGCTCTGCCCCCTTCACCCTCCTGCACAAAAGAGCCACCACTTTTGTATGACTCCATCCTCGAACCTCCCACAGATTTCCAGCTGCATGTGTTACCTGCTCACAAGATGGTTCCACTCACTGCTCTTTGTAACTGATAAAAATGTGAACCAAAAGAACCTTCTGCTATTCCCAGAGAATATTAAGCTACCACCATCTTTCCTAACCCAGTGGATGGAGCCTCCACTGCTTCAGCTGCTAGCACCAAAATCACTGAGGTGGTTTTGAACCCCTTTCCTTTCTTCCTGCAAATGCAAAATCTGAAACTGTACTTGCCCTTTTTTAAAAATGTAAAAGGTGGGGTGTGGATGGGGGTGGAGGATGAGGGAGATAAACGGTAAGGGGAAAAAATAAAATTAAAAAAATGAAAGATGGACCAAAATTCCAACCTTTGCTCCTATCTCTGAGGCCCAACTCGGGTCCATCAGCTCTCCTCTGGGTCATAGAACTCACCTGGTCCAAGGCTCCCTGCCTCCTCCATGAACCCCCATACTCTGTTCTCCACTAGGCAGCCAGAGGGAGACTGTTTAACCCAGGAGAGACCGACTCCTGCCTCTTTTGCAAATACCCTATTTTCTCCCTAATAGATATCCAAATGATCATTTGTCCACTTTCAAGTCTGATTTTTTTTAATCCCTTGTGCCTTGTTTTTAACATAAGGAAAGAGACCTGAGGGATGCATTCCCAGCTCTGTGGCACATCCAAGCATTTGCAGGTGCAGGTGCCCCTTCCCAGTAACCTGCCTTCAGTGCTTACTCTGGCTGCCTGCACAGACCAAACAAGCAAACAAACCAACAAAAACCAAACCAACAAACAAGCCAACAAAAAACAGAAAAAGGGCAGGGGGCACAAAATAAACCTGACCAGCTTGGTGGAGTCTAAGTCCTTATGGCCTTACAAATTAAGACACTGATATCACCCCTATATGTCGTCTGAAATTAAAACATTCTAACTAAAAGTGAGTCATGGTATGTAGTCATGTCCTAGGTCTGTATCTTCCCTGAGGAAGGTCAATTATCACCTGAACTGAGATGATCTTTGTATTTTTACACCATGTTAACATACCTTTGGAATGTCAGGATAATTTATTTTTTTTTCTTATCCCTCAGGGCACAAACTCTGCATGACAGCAGAGACCAAAACAAACAAACAAACAAAAAACAAAAAACCCTCGGTGTTATTATTGTGTTAAGTAATTAAATATTAACTATTTTATATCCAGTATTGTAAAAGAATTATGTCCACTCATTTTCATCTTGTATTTACTATCAGGGATTTTCCTGCTTTGTTTTCTCTCATCTCCCTAACCTGTCACTAATGGATATCTAGTTCCCAACCAAATATCTGCCTTTTGTATTCTGATGTATAAACAAGTGGTAAAACTGTGATTTTCCAAAGTATTTTCACACTCTGCTGAGATTTTGTTTCCTCGAAATCACCTTCAGTTTGGCTTAAATAAACATTTAAAAATGTCTCTACAGTTTGAATATTTTTTGCACTGACACCAGAAATGCGAACACCTTGATATTTCCTGGGACCTGCACTCAGGATTGGGGTATCCCCAGGGTCTGCTCATTTGAAAGCTGAAAAATTACTAAGGGAAGAGTCTTTAGACACTATAAGGTAATGCCACCACCAAGTAAGGACAGGGACACCCTGTCCTTTGTCCAGTCAAATAGTTATTCTCAACTTCTGCACCTATGGGAAGACGCAATCAACCACCCTTCAGCTCCTGGTAAGCAGGTCTCAGCTGTACCTCAGCCCATCCCTGGAGCCTGGTGACCTTCTCCTCAGCACGGCCACTTTCTGTTAGAACGTACTGGGACAGGGACCTAAGCCATCACTTATGCTGGAACAAAGAAGGTGTGAGTCACCAGCTAAATACCTGCCCACGAGGTTCCCCATATCAGAAGCAACTGAGGCATAGCCTCTGGCATCCTGCTGGAAACGGGTTGAATCCTCACTGCCCCTCCCCTCTCCCTCCAGCTTTCTACAGAACCAGCCCTCCCTGATCAGATACCCAGGACACCTGGAGCAGATCAGCTGCGTGACTCACCCTCCCCTGGGGAGGTCTGCTACAACTTTAAAAATGCTTCTCCCCTTCCCCTTATGGCTGCGCTCAGTTCAGACCCAGCCTGCCAGACCTGTCTCCCACCTTGCATAAAAGCCCTTAATTGGGCTTTTTTGGCTCCAGGTCCTTTCTTAGCCACCTCCGTTGCCTAACATTTTGGTGCTGAAACCGGGACATCACCTCCAGCCTCCTGAGGCTTGGGACTAGGGGAGAAGTGGGGAACAGAATCTCATCCCTGGGTAACCCCCTAGCCCTGTCTTGGTGAGGTTTGGAGACCTGGGAGCCAGGTCAATAACTCGGGCAGACCCACTTGTCCAGCCATCACCTCAACATCGGGACTCTCTCATGGCAAGGGAATAAGCCTCTGTTCCTTTCCGGCTCACCCTTTTCTGCACTGTCACCTGGGACGACATTCCAGAAAATCTTGGAGCAGAGCAGGGAGCTGCCTACGGGTGCAAGAGCTCAGTGTGGGTCTGGGACCTGCCAGGAGAATGGGTCAAAGGGATGCCCTTTTCTCAGTCTCCTCCACTTGGCCTCACGGACCAGGAGACCCTGAGGAGGGGACACCCCTTCAGTGGTCCTCGGTGCAAGGAACACTTATCTTCCTTACCTTTATCTCCAGCATGGGGGCCTCTCAATCTCGCCTTCCATGAGACACTCCCTGGGGTGTCTAACTTTAAAAAATTAAACCTAACACCCAAAATCTGACTGAAGAGCCTCATTTTCTATTGTAATAATGCCTGGCCTCAATATAAATTAGACGAAGGGTCCATTTGGCCTGAAAATGAGTCCTTTGAGCCTCAAATTCTTACTGATCTTGACAACTCCTGTCATCGCATGGGCAAGTGGAGTGAACTGCCCTACGTTCAGGTGTTTTTCAACCTGTGCAGGTGCCCCTCCCTCTGTCAACCCTGTTCCACTCACCAAGTCCTGCTTCTCCAATCCCCTCTACCCGAGTCCTCACACTCTGACTCTACTGACCCTCCTTTCTAACCTGCCAATCACTCTTCCCTCTGCTCCTGTCTCGCCCCCTCCCTATGGCTCCCCCAGGCCCTTAAACCTGACCCTCTGCCACCTTCCCCCCATTCGTCCGCTCACCCAGGTCCCAGTTAATCCCTCCCTTCACCCCACCAAACACGGTCCCAGGGTGACCCTCCCACTGTGGGGTATGCACTCCATGTGCCCCCTTAGGGAAGTCGCTAGGCCCCAGGGTCCAATTTGAGTCCACGTCCCTCTCTCCCTCTCCCATCTCTCTCAGGTCGAACAGAAATTAGGATCCTGCTCCTCTGAACCTACGTGCTTTGTTAAGGAATTTGAATGAATACCTTACTGGCTCTTATGACCTTACTTGGAGGGATCTCTACATCATTCTTTCCACCTGCTGTCCCCGGAGGAGAAGGAACAAGTTTGGTTAGTGGCTCAGACCCATGCAGAGGCTTTAAACAGATAAAATCCTAATAGTCCAGTGGGTGCTAGTGGAGGGCGGTGAAGGCTGGCGTCATACAGCCGGAACCCACAGGGGCTAAGGAGATGGTTAAATAGTTAACAACAAGCTTCAGCTGAATGCAGCTGTAACTTTTGCAGAACTAGATATCCTTTAGATAGCCCGGGAACGGAGCAATTATGCCTGCAGTTTTTCCCTGAGCCTGTGAAACGTCCTTGAGCTTTATTCAACTACCTCTTATAAAATAAACGTGGAGACCGGGTTCAGGGTCGTTGTCTCTCCATCAGAGGACGATGTCCCACCTGGTCCCCGTTTTTCCTTAAACTGTCTGTGTCTGTGTCTTTCTTAACCTCCCACTGCCCCCCTCAGGGACCTCCTCCCCACGCAGGTCCCGGCAGGTGCTACTGCCATCCCACTTGAAGAACCTGATGGGGATCATCAGGATGGGAGACCAGGCAGGTGGACTCATAGTCATATGATCACTTGCCTAATTGCTGGCCTCAAGTTCTCCGCAAATAAGGGAGTCAATTATGACAAACTTAAGGAAATTACACAAGGATTGGATAAACACCCCGCAGCCTCTCTGTTCTGTCTCTGGGACACCCTCCAATGGTTCACTAACTTAAACCCAGACTCCCCAGGAGGCAGCCTACTTCTCCACAAGCATTTTTCCTCATAGTCAGCCCTAGACATAAGGAGAAAGCGTCAGAAGCTTGATACTGGCCCCCAGACTGGACAGACTGAACTAATGAACCTGGCCTTTAAGGTCTTTAACCAAAGAGACGAGGAACAAGCACAGAAAAAGAAGGGGAGAGAGGAGGCAAAGGCCAAGTCTGGTCATCAGGCTTCAGGCTTACCAGCTCCTAGCCTAGACCCTGAAAGACACCCAATGGCTGCCCAACAGAAAAGGCAAAGGGAAAGGAAAACCTCCCCTGAGGGGTTGCTTTAAATGTGGCAAGCCAGGGCACTGGGCCAGGTGCCACCCACAGCCATGGCCTCCACCAGGGTCTTGTCCTCTCTGTAAACCAGAGGGCCATTGGAAGTCTGACTGTCCCCAGGCCTCTCAAGGCAAGGGGATATAGGTTACTCACTTGGATCGGACCTCTGGTTTTGAACTCGCAGACCTTGTGAGGTTAGCGGCAGCAGACTGAAGGTACCTGAGAGCTGCCATAGGCCCCACAACCATCTCTGTGGCAAAGCAGGGAAGCCAATATCCTTTCTCATAGGCACAGGGCCACTGACTCTGCTCTTCCTGAATATTCTGGAAGACCTGTTCGTTGCTCAGTTTCTGTTCTTGGGGTCAGCGGTATAATTTCTCATCCCCTAGCTACCTCCCCTTGGACATGTTCTTGGACACTCCTTCATACTCCTTCTTAATACTCCCTCGCTGCCTGACACCAATTCTACGAAGAAAATCCTAGCCAAATTCCTTTTCCTCCCAGTCCTCGGGGGTTCTTTTTGCTCTCTCTAGCTAGTTCCAGACCTCACAAGTCACTACCCCTCCCAGCCACAGAATTACACCCTGTAGTTTGGAACACTGATATGCCCGTTATAGCTAAACACCAAGCCCTAGTTCGGATCTCCCTCCAGGATCCTTCCCACTTTCCAGCATGGCCTCAGTAACCCCTAGCAAGTGAGGCCCTACAAGGAATAGAACCCATCACAAGCCACCTCCTTCATGTAGGATGACCGCAACCTACAACCTCCCCATGCGACACCCCCATTCTCCCAGTCCAAACGCCTAATGGCGCTTCTCATGTAGTCCAGGACTTATGAATCATCAACCAGGCTGTTATTCCCCTCCACGCAGGAGTCCCTAACCCATACTTTTCTTTCTCTTAGTCCTCCAAACACCACCTATTACTCTGTCCTCAACCTCAAAGACACATTTTTTTCCCCATTCCTTTATACCCTGACTCTCAAAATCGCTTCACATTCACTTGAACTGACCCTGACACCCACATCTCCCAACAACTTATTTGGACAGTGTTATCCCAGGGAGTTTGAAACAGTCCCCACCTTTAAGGGTAAGCCCTGGCTAGGGATCTTAAAGCCACTGATCTCTCCCCATAAACCCTCCTACAACATATTGATGATCTCCTGCTCTGCAGCTTGACCCTATAAGACTCACAGACTCACATGGCCCAACTTCTTAATCACTTAGGACAAGTAGGTTACCGAGTTCCCCCCAATAAGGCCCAACTATCCAAATCATTAGTAATATGTCTAGGATTTACTGTATCTTCTGGACACAGAGAGAGCACCCCTGCCTGGAAGACTCTCATTACCTCCATGCCAATTCCTACAACTAAACAAGACCTCCTTTCCTTCTTTGGCTTGACTGGATATTTTAGAATCTGGATCCTCCACTTTGGCCTCATAGCTACATCACTGTATGATGCTGCCAAGGGCCCACTAAATCAGCCCCTGCCACCAAAGAGGTCAGTTGGCTGGCTGGGTTGAAGAGCTAAAGAACGCCCTAACAGAAGCTCCAGCTATAGCCCTCTATAACCTAGAAAAGCCTTTTATTCTTTATATGGACAGAAGGCCAGGAATATCGTGAGGGTTGTTTGGGACAAAAACCCTGACCTTAAAGTAATTGCCTACTTATCTTGGCAGCTAAACTATACAGTTCAAGGCTGGCCTACATGCCTGAGGGCCCCGGGTGCCACAGCGATACCTATGACAGGGGCCCAAGAACTTACCTATTCTCAACCTATAACTGTCCACTCCCCCCACATAATAGCAGCTTCATTACCAAACAGGCAGAAAAATTTCTGCATCCCTCAAGGCTACAGCAATTCTTCCTAACTTTACTCCAGGCGTCCCAAGTAAAAGGAGCTAGAGGCACCACCACAAATCCTGCTACACTCGTCCACCTTCCAGAAGCCATGGGAGAGGAACATTCCTGCACTGAGTTCCTGTTCACCATCATTTTGACTTTTCACATATTTCTGAATTGCCTTTCTCTTCCCCAAAAGATACCTGGTTCCTAGATGGGAGCTCATTCATGAACACGGGTCAGCACAGGGCTGGATACGCTATTGTATCCTCCACCCAAGTCACTGAGACTAGTAGCCTCCTTCTACCAGGGACATCCTCACAACCAGCTGAGTTCATAGCCTTAATTCGAGCCCTCAGACTAGCAAAGGACAGAAAAATCAACATATACACTGACTCCAGATATGCCTACCCTATTTTACACTCACATGCCTCCACATGGGCAGAGAGCAGTTTCCTCACATCCAAAGAATCCCCCATTACCAATGCAGACCTCACCTCTAAACTCCCCTTAGCGGCACATCAAACTTCTGAAATAGCAGTCATGCATTGCAAAGGAAACCAGGGTGACACGTCTGCCATGTCACTCGGGAATGAGCGGGTAGACAAACACGCGAAATAAGCAGCCACCCTTCCAGCCTCTAAATACCAACTCCTAGCTCTCCCTACTGTAACACCAAGACACACTCACAGAGAAATTAAACTTGTACAACAAGGGGCAGTCTGGGAAGACGAGTGGCTCACCAGTGGGGGGCAATTAATACTTTCCCTAAGCTGAAGAGAAGAATTCCTCTCTCATTTCCACAAAGCCCTCCATGTAGAATCCTGGCCTCCGTATATGCCATCTCCCTTCTCCAAACCATCACTCGTGTAACAAAACATGTGACAAGCATGCTCCAAACATGCCTGTACCTTTAAAAAGAGTGTGGTTTTTACATAAACAAATCAGAGCAAGTCCAGCAGAACACTCAAAGTATTCTTGAGTCTGCCTCTAAGATCGGGACCTTCACCCCCTCTTGGGACCCCACCTCATGGCTCCCCATTATGACCTGATTATTGCCCTACTTAGGTTCCCTATTCATGATACTTCTTCTACTCCTGTTTGGCCCATGCCTATTTAGCCTGCTTACGAAATTGACATCATCCAGATTAGACCAGCTCAAAAAACAAGTCAGAACCGTCTTCTACTTGCAAGATCAGAATCCCATATAGGCCCAGGCTGGACTCCTAGATATGATCTAAAGAGGACTCTCCAACTCTTGTCAGCATTGAAGTAGTTACTGAAGAAATTCGGTGACCCTTTTCCCAAATAAAACAGAAAAAGCCTGGGATGTTAGAATGTAGTGGGACATGAACCTAAGCCACTGTCTTTGCTGGAACAAAGAAGATACACGTCACTACATACCTGACCACGAGATTCCCCTTATCAGAAGCAGCTGAGGCATAGCCTTAGGCATCCTGCTAGAAGCCGGTTGAATCCTCACTGACCCCTCCCCTCTCCCTCCAGCTTTCTACAGAATTAGTCCTCCCAGATCAGATACCAGGACCTCGTGACTCACCCTCCGCAGGGCAGTCCGCTATGACCTCAAAAGCCTAGACTTCTACCCTTTCCCTTGCGGCTGCCATTCGTTCAGACCCAGCCAGCCTGACGTCAGTGTCCTGGCTTGAATAAAACCCTTTAATTGGACTTTTCTGGTTCCGAGTTCTTTCTTAGCCACCTCAGCTACTTAACACGAACTCTGGGACCTTTAACAAGGGCCCTTCTTCCTGTGTCTCAGTGTGCTCATCACCACACTCCAGTGGGTTTTCTCAGAAGGACCTAAAAGGCTTTCAAAACCTTCACACAGCCTGTGTCTCTCTTGGTTCTCTTCCATCCCGGGCTCCCAGGACCATCGGAAAGAAGGTGCGACCCCTCCGCCTCAGACTTTTTAGAGCAGATGTAAGGCCAAGGCCACGTGTGCGGGCCTTTTGGGGTCAACGACACCTGCATGTGTTTAAAAGGCGGCACCACGGTGGGTCACCCTTGCCAAACCCCTCACACTGAGTGTCAGCCATGAACACCTATGATCCCAGATGCAGGGGCCTGGGCTGCAGGCTGTGAGGGGCGCCCGGTCTGCAGGGTTCAGTGGGCTGAGGGCAGAGGACCCAGGGGACTTGCACTCACCTCAGCCGTGGGCCTCAGCGTGGTTGCCGCCATTGGATTCTGTGGCAGGAGAGGGGCGGGTGCAGTGGGCAAGGAGGCTGTTCCTGGTATTGTGGTTACTGTCGCAACCCTGTTGCTGGACACCGGGGCAGCGTACTTGGCCTCACTCCTGTGGGGAGCAGCACACTGGGGCCTTCTTTCTGTCCTGTGACCACTACACCCGGACCAGGTAATAAGACAGAAAAGAGGAAATACTGGCCAGGAAACCCAGGGAAGTCCCGCCCTACAGTGTGGCCCCAGGGGAAATACATTTTCTGAGTCTTTATTGACTCAGCTTTGTGACATTCCACGCCTGCCTTCTGGGTAATGTAGGTTGTACACTCCAAGGTTGGGGTCCTGTATTTCCGGAGCTATCTCCAGGTGAGGATTTGCGGGTTTACGCCCCAAGAATACCTTCAGAATACTAAATCCGCTCCATAGCCACCAGGGTGGATATCATTTCTTGGGCAAGGAAGAGTCTGGTATGCCTGCTGGACCTTTGAGTCAGGCCATGGGGCCCATGCCTCGCTCAGGCCGATTGTGGTTAGGGACATTGCCCGAGTCCCTAATGCTGTCTATCCTGCATCAGGAGGACCCACGATGCAAATGATTACACTATTAGTGTAATAAATAATACACTAATACTTAAGTGTATCTGTGCCTGATACAGCCAGAAGTCTTATCTGCCTGGATTGCAGTGTGACTGGATTCCTCACTGATTTGATCAGAAGCCTCCAAGTTAAATTACGGCCTAGAACGGAATTCAGCCCAGAAAGTGCATGTAAAGTTCGAGACCAACGAAGTGAATATGCTCATAAAATTAGTGACGCTAATTAGTTTGTTCTGAACTGCATTTTGTAGTTTATTAAATATGCAATAACATTAGGTAAAATAATAGCAATATACATACCTTAACTTAAAAATATTTAATTGATTAAAAAATGTACACGATTATCTGAAGCTTCGTTGAGTTGCATACAATCTTTTGCTTGTGGGGGGGGTCTTGCCTTTCTGTTGATGAAAATACATGTTCTCTGAAGCTCAATAAAGCACACTGCAATAAATGGGTGTGTGCCCAAGGTAGCGAATCAGGGAAATAGACTAACATCCTAGTTTCCCATCACATATATGACAAAAGTGTCACAGGGATACAAGACAAACCTTTGAAAATGAAAAATAATAATATCAACACAAATGGGAACCTCCTTGTAATTTCAGTATCAATGAAGATAAATTGATTGTTAGGAAATTGGCAGAAGTAAATACTTACAAAGTTGTTGGTACTTTGTTAGGGTGAAAACTGTATTGTAATTATTATAATGAAAGAGATGGTGAGTTACAGACATAGTTGTTGATTTATAGGTGAGATTGTGGCAGGAAAAGAAAACCCCCATGAAAAAGCTTCTATGCTCTGCAGCTTCTTTGATAAGCAAAGGTGTTCTCTGTAACACCTGCAAAGTTTCACAGTGCCTTTTGTTTAAGTAGGAGCTGACCAGCAGTCGTTACCAAGGTAACAGTTATCTCAAGGTCAAAACACTGACTTTCGCTTCTGCTTCTGTATGCTTGCTTTTTAGCAGTTGCTCCCTCCTCCCTTTCTGCCTGTGTAACTAGTATATAAAGAAAAGTCCAACTTTAGCTCATTTGCTCAGGATTTGGGAATTTAACCCCTCTGAGCCCTCGTGAGTAATAAAGGATCAGGCTTCGCCATCTCCCCGAGTATGAGTGATTTTCTGCAACAAGATGATTAGTATGGCATTGTCAATTCAATAAGATTAGGAACATATTCAAGACTTATACTTAGAGTAAATAAAGAAATATATATCTATAATGAAAGTTGACCTATATGTAGCTGAGAATTCTTTTCCATTACATGAGATATTATAATGAACAGGAAAGTATGGGCTCTGGCCTGGTAGTTCTGGAACTGGAAAAGCCAGCATTCAGGCTGCCTGACACCCACCAGACCCAACAAGCAGACACAAGGAGTCAACCTGTACGGGCACCTTATTCAGATGGCCAGTGATCTCAGAAGACGCAGGTTTGTACCCTAACAAACCATCTTTCCTTTCCTTTCAAGCCAGCTTTTTTTATAAGGGGGAAAACGTATATGTAAGGGATTTGGAATTCAGGAAGGAGGTTTATCAGATAAAAGCTGCAGTCTGGCAGTGTGACTACTATTCTTTCATCAGCTAACCAGTGATTTTCTTTATCTGTGTCCTGGGCAGTATATGTCTCTCCCTAGAACACAATGGCTCAGATGCCACCTTCATTGCCTCTGGACCACAAAGGCCAATTTCTTGTTGTCTCCTGGAGTCAAGCTGGGCTGTACCTGCAGTTCCTGAAACAATAGCTTTTTACATGCATTAACTACTAGGCTTATTAACTACTATCTTAAACTAAAATTTTCCAACTCTTGAGTCCCTCATCATTCCCTACTGTTAGTTTTAAACTATCTGATTTCTGTGAGATCAGTTTCATATAGAAGTATTCATTTTGCTGTTGAGCATGTATTTTAGCATTAGACTATATGGTAGGGAGTTTATGTGGATCTAACTGTAGACCCACATAAGGGGGCACATTGTATGCAGCAACAAGCTATGACAAAGAACAAAACAGTTTTTAGCACTTTTGACAAAAGGTGCACACTCTCCAGCTGGGACTACATTAGAGACTTTTAAGAATAACATTTCCCTATCCTTTAAAGTTACCACAGGTTTCCGATTACAAATATCAGAGTAGGTTATTTTCTTACTGATATGCTTAAACAAAGTGTAGTTTCCAAGGCTTCTCAGGGGAGTACAAACACCTATAAGACATGTAGTGAATGTTCGGTTCAATGTAAGCTCCTCCTGCAAGACAAAAGTCAGAAATATTTACAATATTTTTTGCTAAATATACCCAAATATTTTCATCTCATTTGAAAGGAATAAGTTGTCTATAACAGGTGGTCAAACAAGAAGTAATGAAAAGAACATAAGTCATTATTTTGGAAAGATGGCTTTCAGGTCTTCTTGAGATTAAGAGGTCCATTGTTCCTCTAGTGTTTTCTTTACTCTGGTGTGATGAATCCAAAATTTTATTCCTACCAACTTCACCGAGGGGTGAGGGGTGAGGGGTATGTCCCAAGGTCCCATGCACTTTTCTTCTAGATGGCTCTCTGGAGATCCTGTCTAAAAGGTCATGAGTAGCACCTTGTCTCCAGGCTCAAAGGAATGTAGTGAACCTCTAGGGGAGAGGTCTCTAATACAACCAAGGTCATTAATTACAGCTAAGGTCTGACTTAAATGTTGTACACATTTTTTTATCTTCACTTCTTGGTCTATATACATATCTCTCACCCTAATCATTACCTGAAATGGTCATCCATGCACAATTTCATAAGAACTCAACTGAATCCCACTTCGAGGAGCCACCCTTATCCTGAGCAAAGCAATAGCAAAACTTGATTCCAGTGGAGATGAGTTTCTTGACACAGCTTGGCTACATTTTTCTTCAAGGTGTGATTCATCTTTTCTACCTTCCCAGAAGCCTGAGCTCTCCATGTCGTGTGGAGTCTCCATTTGATTCCTAAAAACTTACTAACCTGTGTAATTTCTGAAATGAAAGCAGGTCCATTATCACTCTGGGTGCTACCAAGGAGGCCAAAGCGACAGAACATTTCCTTCAGTAAGGCTTTCACTACCTTGAGGATTTCTCCGTTCTAGTAGGATAGGCTTCCACCCATCCTGAAAAGGTGTCAACAAACACTAGCCAATATTTCCACCCTTGGACCCTTGGCATCTGGGTAAAGTCTATTTGCCAGTCCTCAGTTGGGCCCTGTCCTTGGTATTGCTTCCCTTCTTTCTTTTGATGGGGATCTGTCTTTGGGTTGTTCTTTTGGTACACAACATATCTAGCAATTACTTTTCACATGGCTTTAGAAATTCCAGGACCTGTGAGCCATGGTTTAATATAGGTGGTTAATGCATCTCTTCCAGAGTGTGTGGTCTCATGCAAATGCTTCATGGCTGGCTCTACTAAATGTTCAGGAAGGAGTGTGACTCCTTTCTTATTCTTTCTCCATCCGTTATCAGTTACTTCTTGATCAAACCTCAGCTCTCAGCTTTCTCTAAGTCTGCAGTGAAATATTCAGGGTCAAATTGTGACAAGTCTAGAACAGGTACTACAGGCATTTAAATACTCCTTTACCAGCCTTTTCCACTGCTCAATTGGCCAGATGTTTTTGTCTCTCGCCACTTCAGTGTCCTCTATCTGATGCCCCGTGCAGTGCATAACTGCCACCTGTAAACGTACCTGAACAGCATCTAATAATTTTAAAATTGCTGCTGCATGCTTAATTGCCTTTTTATTGGAGGTTAATGATTCTTTTTCCTTTCATATGGAACCACGTGATTGCAAAATTAGGAAAGCTTACCTTGAGTTGGTACACGCATTCACTCTCTTTCATGCGACAATTCCAGTGCACTTGTCAATGCAATCAGTTCAGCTTCCTGACCAGAGGTGGTAGTCAGGCCTTGGCCTCCACTACTCCTTCAAGAGTCACAACTGCATACCCAGCCTTTCTGTTTCCTTTGTCCATATAATTACTTCCATCTGCATAGAGAGTCCAATCTGCCTCTTCTAGAGGATGGTCCCGTAAATCAATTCTGCTAGAACTAACTTTATCTGTTATCTCAGCATGATCATGTATTAGTGCAGCTGACTCAGGCTCCAGGAGAAGAAAGGCAGGATTTAATTAACTTACAGTTTTGAAGGAGACATTGGGATTGTCAAGAAGAGTGGCTTGGTATCTGTCCATTCTTCCAACAGTGAGCCACAGATTTCCTTTTTGCTCCAGCAGGCTCAACACTTGGTGGGGTGCATGAATGGTGATAGGCTGTCCAAAGGAAAATTTTCAGCTTCTGATAAGAGTTCACAGGTGGCTGTCACAGCTCTCAAGCAGGCTGGCCACCCCTGGACAGTGTAATCTAGTTTCCTTGACAACCATTCGATGGGTTGCAATATGTAATAAGCATTTGGGGGAGGAATCCTAGGGCAATTCCCTGCCTTTCTTGACCACGTAACTGAGAGGGCTTTAGTAGGTTCGGAAGCCCCAAGCCTGTAGAAGCCAGGTGCAGCTTCAGGGACTCAAAAAGCCTGAGTGTACTCCTTCATCTGTTCTAAAGGGATATACTCTGGTCCTTTCAGAGTTTTTCCAGTTTAATAAATATGATGTAGAGAACAGAGTATGTGCCTAATAACATCCAGCAGGCTGGCCCTGTAGCCCTACTTCCACTGGAAGTTTTCACACAGGGTATTGCCCTGCCCTAGTAGGGGCTTTTCCTCCACCCAGTCTGGTTCCCCGATTAGTTCCAGATGACGAAAGCAGCTAAGGATCACTTTCCTGGTTCCCTCAGCCAAGGAAGGAGGATCTCCAGGGCTGGAGGGGCCATGGAAACACTGACCTTGCTCACAAGAGCCATATTATCTAGATCTTCCAAGGTTCTCTCCTCTGAGTTTCTGCTATCTTTCACAGGCAAATTCCCTTTTCTCTGGACCATTAATCCATTTCCTTTTAATCCTGCATCCTCATTATGTAAACTCATTATAAAAGTTTCTAGGTCAGGCATTTTGTCCCACTTCTCTGATCTTTGACAAAACAACTCTAGTTACAGTAATATACAGTAATCTAGTATAATACAGTAATTTAAAGACTCATTCAGTCCTGGCTGGTGTGGTTCAGTGGATTGAACGCTGCCCTGCAAATCAAAGGGTCGCTGCCTTGATTCCCAGAGCACAGGCTTGGGCAACCGGAAGGGTTCACAGTAGCGGGCACACAAGAGGCAACCACACATGGATGTTTCTCTCCCTCTCTTTCTCCATCTCTTCCCCTCTGTCTAAAACTAAATAAATAAATAATCTTTAAAAAAAATAAAATAAAACGCTATTTAAAAAAAAAAAAAAAGACCTGGGGGAGCAGCGTTGCCTGTGGCGATCCTCAGAGGCCCACCGGATTTGTTGGCTACCGTCCCTGGGCACTGGGTTAAAAACGACAACTAATGAAACTCCAACCATGAACGATCCAAGTCGCAGCAGTACTAGCCCGAGCCTCTTCGACGAAGATGTGATTATTAATGGTCATTCTCATGAAGATGAAAGTCCATTTGCAGAGTACATGTGGATGGGAAATGAAGAGGAATTTACCAGACAACAGCAATCTGAATCCAAATGCAAAGGAGTTTGTTCCTGGGGTGAAGTACTAAAATATTTGAGTAGATGGGGCCCTCTTTTGGTGGATGTAGTACAATTTCCGCACTGTGGAGGCAGTGTTAGAAGACTTCATTGTAAAAGCTCTCTTGTCAGCGTGTTACACTTAGGCAATGCCAAAATTTTGTTAGTCTTGCATGCTTAATAAAAGTGCTAAGACTGTTATTACGTAAAAAAGCTGTCAAACATTTACTGAAAAACAGAATTGGCCCCATGGCTTGATGTGACGACAGCAAGGAAAGAAGCACCTGTCAAGCTGTGACAAAGCACCAGATTAAATGACTTTTAACTTAGTGAACTGCCTTTTTTTGAGACTAAATTGGTCCCTTAGGATTTAACTAACACTTGTTATTGTCTAAGCTTTTTTTAAGTGAGTAAATTTAAATTAAGTTCTAGTAGCTAAGTGAATTTCTCAGCTCAGACTCAAATTTGTATTTGTCCCAATCAAAAAGAATCTTCTGAGGAAGGTTGTTAATTTGAAATAATTCATTGTAGACACATCTATCTTCGGTTACTGAGGTAGTGATCAGATTAGAACTAGTATTGGCTTTGGTGGTATGTTATCATGTCAGAAATATAGCTGAGGAAGTATGTAATTTGAGAGCTGCATCTCCTGCAATTCTCACTGTAGCTATGCCTTTATAAAGTCTAACATTTGACCAACCTTAATCCAGTTGAACAAAGAAATTGGAATGTATGATTTGAGTGGTGCTTTTCCTTGCTTTGTTAACCATCACTACAATAGTCTGCAGCACTTTTCTTTTAACTAAACTAGAACAGTTTTGGCTTCTTAAACTTCATATCTGGGTAGGTTAAGCTGCCATACCTGTTCAGTGTGAATAGTGTTTAAGTTGAAAATATTGTAAAAAAATTATATTTTTTCAAAAATGTTTTTTTTAAAGATTTTATTTACTTATTTTTAGAGAGGGAAGGGAGGGAGATAGAGAGAGAGAGAGAAACATCATTGTGTAGTTGCTGGGGGTTATGGCCTGCAACCCAGGCATGTACCCTGGCTGGGAATCAAACCTGGGACATTTTGGTTCTCAGCTCATGCTCAATCCACTGAGCTACACCAGCCAGGGCTCAAAAATATTTTTAAAAATAAATAGTAGAACTAAAAAAAAAAAAAAAGACCCATTCAGTGGCCAGTGCTGCCCTGAGTCTAGATTATATAATATATAACCCCAACAGTATTATAATAAAAACCACTTTCTTTTTAGTCATACATTTATAAGCGTAGGTTGACCAATTACCTAAAACTTGACCCAAAGGGCTGTTTTTTGGAACCAAGTTTTTTCCCCCCATTCTATGAGAGAGCTCTATAATGTCACTAAAATCAGAAGGTACCTTAATTAAACTAGAAGGCATCTTTTTACCAGACAGAGCTCTGTATACCAGAATGCATCTTAATTACTGAGGATCTAAATCGTGACCCAGAATTGTAAACTGAACCAGAAAGTGTAGTGATTCAATCAAATGAGAAAATGACAAGAACTGCTGAGAGTCAGAGGAGAGTCCCCACGTGAAATCACTTGGCAGGTGCTAGTGCTATGCACCCTGGGGGCCTCCAGTCTAGGCAGGCAACAGGACTCCCCATCAAATACGGAAAGTCCAAAAGTCTGTCCAAGAGGAGTCCCCAAAATATGAAACCAGAAAAGTCAGTGTTTGGGCTTCCTGTCACTACAGCACACAGAAGCAGAGACAGGGATTGAACCTCTAAGGGCTCTTTATTCAGAAGGCCAGTGATCTGAGAAGATGGTATATTCACACCATAACAGAAAGTCTTTGCTTTCCTTTTAAGCAAGCTTTTTTTATAAGGGGGCAAAATGTAGGTAAGGGACTTGGAATTCAAGGGGAAAAAAGTGTAGGTAAGGGATTTGGAATTCAGGAAGGAGGTTAATCAGATAAAAGCTGCAGTCTGGCAATGTCCCTAACATTCTTTCATCAGCTGACCAGTGATTTTCTTTATCTGTGTCCTGGGCAGTATATGTCTCTCCCTAGAACACAATGGCTTGGATGCTGCCTTCATTGCCTCTGGACCACAAAGGCCAATTTCTTGTTGTTTCCTGGAGTCAAGCTGGGCTGTACCTGCAGTTCCTGAAACAATAGCTTTTTACATGCATTAACTACTAGGCTTATTACTGTTAACTTAAACTAGAATTTTCCAACTCTTGAGGCCTCCATCAGTTCAGTTGGTTACAGGGTAGACCCTAACACCAAGGTTTTGGGTTTCATCCCCAGTGAGGACACATATAAGAATTAACCAATGAATGCATACATAAGTAGAACAACAAATGAATGTTTCTCTCTCCCTTTCTCTCTTTCTTAAATTTTTAAAAATTATAGGTATACATACATGCTATAAAAATTTAAAAATCAATAGAAATTCTGTAAGAGGTCTTTTCCTATTTAAAAATTTAACATGCCTTTTTTCCCATTTCTCATTGCACTGGATGTCGAGGTCTCTGTCTCAAATTATTTTTCAAATCTGGACCAGCTGGTCACTGGAGGTTTTGAAACATTCCAAAGTTTATCACACCCTTGATCCAAGACATCATTCCCTCAGGTTACATGGAGTCTCTTTCAAAATTGTTTACATTACATTCCTAATTTTTTACATTCCAGATACGCCCTAGCAGCCATTTAACTAAGGTGATCTCAGCTAACAAAGGTTACAGACTAAATGGATGCCACATGTCAAGACACACTTATACGCCATGAAGAGGATAAAACTGTATCTAGGTAGTGGACACAGTAGACACAGGAAGATGGCCTACCAACAAATTTAGATGAAATTTCCACACCGGAATCTCAACCCACACAACGAGCCAAAAAACTAATAATAGTTGAACCTGCAGATGCTGCCCCAAAGCACCAAGGATAAAGGAGTGAATGCACACACCCATGGAAAAAATTCCAGAGACAAGTTATTTTTCTTCATAGACCTTATAACTTCTTTTTATTTTTTTATATTTTATTGATTATGCTGTTACAGTAATCCTAATTTTTCCTCTTTTGCCCCCCTCCACCCAGCACCCACACCTCCCTCAGGCAGTCCCCCAACCATTGTTCATGTTCATGGGTCATGCATATATGTTTTTTGGCTACTTCATCTCCTATACTGTACTTTACATCCCCATGGCTATTCTGTTACTACCTATGTGTACTTCATAATCTCCTCACCCCTTCAGCCATTCCCTCTCACCTCACCTTCAATTTGGCGACCATCAAAACACTTTCCTTATCCATGACTTGGTGTCTATTCTTCTTGTTGCTTAGTTTGTTTTTTAGATTCAGTTGTTGATAGATTGTCTTTTTTTTTGACATTTATTGTTCATATTTTTTATTTTCTTTTTCTTAAATAAGTCTCTTTAACATTTCACATAATAATGGTTTGGTGATCAGGAGCTCCTTTACATTTTTCTTGTCTGGGAAGTCCTTTCTCTCTCCTTCTTCGATTCCAAATGATATCTTTCCTAAGTAGAGCAATCTAGGTCCCTGCATCTCATGACTTTCAATATTTCTTGCCAAGCCCTTCTAGCCTGCAAAGTTTCTTTTGAAAAATCAGCTGATAGTCTTATGGAAATTCTCCTGTAGGTAACTAATTTCTTTTCTTAGGCTGCTTTTAAGACTTTCTCTTTATCTTTCACCTTCGGCATTTTATTTTTTTCTTCTTGACCTCAACATTCCTCTTTTGTGAAGTGATCTGCATTCTTTACTCTGGATTATGAAATATAATAGAAACTGAATGACATAATATATTATTGTCTGCATCTTAAACTTCCATTTCCATCCCCCCCTTTCTTGAAAGATTTTATTTGTTTAAGAGAGGGTAAGGGAAGGAGAAAGAGAGGGAAAGAAAAATTATGTGCAAGAGATACAGTGATAGGTTGCCTCTCACTGCCCCAAACTGGGGACCTGGCCCACAACCCAGGCATGTATCCTGACTGGGAATCAAACTCACAACCTTCCAGTTCACAGGCTGGCACTCAATCCACTAAGCTATAGCAGGCAGAGCTAACCTTTGGCGTTTTAATACTGATGTGTCTTGGAGTGGGCCTCTTTGCACCTTATCTTGTTTGGGACTCTCTGTGCTTCTTGGACTTGCATATCTATTTACTTCACAAAATTAGACAAGTTATCTATCACTATTTTTTAAAATAGATTTTCCAACTACTTGTTCTTTCCCTTTTCCTTCTAGCACCCCTATGATGTGAATGTTGAATCTTTTGTAGTTGTCTCATAGGCTGCTTATAATTATCCTGTTTCTTGGATTCTGTTTTCTTTTCTTTTTTTTTTTAAGATTCTATTTACTTATTTTTAGAGAGGGAAGGGAGGGAGAAAGAGACAGAGAAACATCAATGTGTGGTTGCTGGGGGTCATGGCCTGCAACCCAGACATGTAGCCTGACTGGGAATTGAACCTGTGACACTTTGGTTCGCAGCCCACGCTCAATCCACTGAGCTACGCCAGCCAGGGCTTGGATTCTGTTTTCTTCTGGTTGTTCTGATTGGTTGTTGTTTCTGTTCCATATCATTGATATTTGATTCTCAGCTTTATCAACACAATTATTGTCTCTATGCAAAATTGTTCTCTATTTCAATTACTGTATCGTTCACTTTTGACTGGATCCCTTTTATACTGTGGAAGTCCTCACTAACTTTCTAGACCATCCAAATAAATGGGAGTACTGAAATCTGCACATGATTGATTGCTAATCTCCATTTCGTTTTGCTGTTTGAGTTTTGATCTTTCTTTTGGGCCATGTTTCTTTGTCTACTCATTTTGGCAGCCTCCCTGTGTTTGTTTCTATGTATTAGGTAGAGCTGTTTTGACTCTGTGTCTTGGTAGTGTGGTCCAATGTAGTAGGAGTCCTCTAGGGTCCAGTGGCACAATTTCCCCTATCACCCAAGCTGGGATCTCAGGTGTGCCCTTCATATAGGCTGAGTACACTGTCCTCTTGTAGTTGACCCTTGGTTGCTATTGGGAAATCAATGGGAGGGATTTACCCAGACCAGTCAGAAGCAAAGATTGCCTGTCAATACTGACCACCAACTTCTGCTGTCCGTGGCAGATCAACTATTGCAGCAGCAAGGTGGTGGTGCTGACATGGTCTGTAGGTGTCCAATGGGTGCTCTGTCCCTGTGATTTACCAGGTGGTTGAGGCCATGGTCAGCTCCCACCTGAGTTTTGCCCTCAGCCTACTTGCCTGACCTATAAAACATTTTGAGATGGCTGCTATTTATGTTGGGTTTGGAGATTCCCAGACAAAGCCATGCTAGGCAGCCTGCTGCTCATGCTAGTCCTGGGGCTCACTGAAGCCACCTGTTGTTTGTTACAATTTAGGAATTTGTGAGGAATGAGCCAAGACCAGACCTTCATAGGAAAAGCTGCTTGGGTGGGCCCATAAATTGAGTGGGGCAGTGTCTCTAAGGCAGCTCAAGCACTGTCAGTCAGGTGGATGGAATCTCAGGTATTTCACCATTTCCTGGCTCTGGATTACAGGAGGAGGGTTTAGAAAAGGGATAAGGCGCCTGCTTGCCTTGAGGCGAGACACCAGTTTCTCCCTGTACACCAATGGTGCCTTTCAAGTTGCTAAGCTAGTGCTGGAGCTCAGAGGGAATGAGTCAGAGTGTGAGCCTGTGGGGGGGGACTTTAAGAGAAACTGCTTGGGACTCCAGAGTTTCTTGCACCAGTGAAATCATTTGTTTTTGCAGATAGATGTTACGCAGACAGAGGGTAAGATGAACTTATCCTCCTGCCACTGGAACCCTGGGGCTGGGGTCCTTCCTGGGCTGGGGCTGGACTCCTCACTCCCCAGATATCCCTCCCAAATTTTTATCCACCACACATGGGAGAGGTACAAGACTATTCTTTATTTGCGCCCCTCCTATCAGTCTGGATGGATGTGGTTTCTTTAATTCCCTGGTTCTCAAACTTCCATTCAATTCAGTATCTGATGGTCTGAGTGCAGTTTGTTCTATATTTTAGTTGTAATTTTGATATGGTTGTGCAAAGAGGGAAGCCATGGCTGCCTCTGCTGCCACTTTGACCAGAAGCCCACAGACAATTTAGAGTGAGGCCAAAAGGGACCAAGCATAACAGAAACTATGAGACTCTAAAATTCTTAGGGGCTGGGAAGAAAAACAGAAATTAACCCTCCTCAGTTAATGAAATTGCTCTACTTGGAAGTATCAGAGCCACAGGACATTGAGTGATATGTGGCCCTAGAATATTATAAGGCCTTTGAGGTCATCCTCAGAAAAGAGACAAACCCCTGTGGAGCTCCAAGAGTATCTTCCACACACTCAACTCAACAGATGACCCTGTCATCTGATAGCTGGTGAACATCTAGAGCAATACGTTTGTCATCAATGGCAATCTGGCCACAAAAAATGAGCTGCATGCACTCTGTGTATTCTGGGGACATTGCCGTCCAGAAGCAGGTCTCATCTCTTCTTTGACAAAAGGCACAATTATGACATGTACCTCTTGACACTGAGTGGGAGGACAAGGAGCCCTAGTGGATCAAGGTAATTTCTTCAACTTGCCCTGTGACCTGGCCATGGAGTCAAACTACATCAGCCAAAGCTTCCCTGAAATCTCAATGAGCCTCTGGAACAGGTGACATAATTAGGAAATGATTATTGAAGAAATGAAACATGATGTCATGGCTTTTCCTCACTCTTCTGTATTTCCTCACTCTTTCTCAGTTTATACCTTCCTATATGTTTCTCACCTCACTGTGTTTCTTCAAATTCTTAGGAATGAAAATTACCCATACATTGTAGAAAGATAATATTCAGGGTGGCCACATTTCCAGCAGACCAATAACTCAAGTTAGTTCTGTCATTCTTAGAACTAAGTTCCCTTAATTTAAAACCCATTGAGCCTCATCTGTCCTCTGGCTGCATAGAGCATTTTCTCATATTGCTCCTTAAGTAATGAACATTGTATATCCATTCATCAACATTAATAATGTTCCATAGTTTGCTCACTCCATAACTGTTTTTATAAATTTAATTTCAATTTTTAAAGAATTATATTTATTTTTTAAAAAATTTTAAGACTTTATTTATTTTTTAGAGAGGGGAAGGGAGAGAGAAAGAGAGGGAGAGAATCATCAATGTGTTTGCCTCTCACACACACCCTACTGGGTGCCTGGCCCGCAACCCAGGCATGTGCCCTCAACAGGGAATCTAACCAGCACCCTTTTGATACACAGGCCAGGACTCAACCACTGAGGCACCACCCAAAACTATTTTATTTATTTTTAGAGAGAGAGAGGAAGGGAAGGAGAGAGAGAGAGAAACATCAATGTGTGGTTGCCTCATAAGTGCCCCCTACTGAATTGGCCCACAAGACAGGCCTGTGCCCTGACTGGGAATCCAACAAGCAACCTTTTGGTTTGCAGTCCAGCACTCAATCAATCTACTGAGCCACACCATTCTGGGATCCATAACTATTTAACAGAAATAATCTCTAGTCCCCACACAGAAAATGTCACTACATTGACAAGTAAAATCATGACCATTTCCCTGCAAGGTAGAGAACTACAACAATCCTAGACATCTTTCTCATATTCACATGCCCACTTCCCAGACCTTCATGGATGGCAATATAAAAGCCATTTGCTACAAAATGTAAATTTTGTATATAATCACTATTTCCAAGTACATGTTAATATTCACAGAATATTAAATATCAACAGAATATTCTGTTAATATTCACAGAAGTTAAAAATACATCTTCTCAGAAAATTCAGTGAGAAATTTCATGTGCAAATACAATTCTTTTTGGCCCTGGCCAGTGTGGCTCAGTGGATTGAGTGCCAGTAGGCAAAACGAAAGGTCATTGTTTGATTCTCAGTGAGAGAATATGGCCAGGTTGCAGGCCAGGTCCCCAGTTGTAAGAGGGCAAGAAGCAATTGATTGATGTTTATCACACATGGATGTTTCTCTGCCCATCTCTCTGCCTTCCTTCCCCTCTCTCTAAAAAGTAAACAAAATTTTAAATAACATAATTGTTTTCAGCAGTTAGAAAACAAATACTGACCCTTCCTGCTGGTGGACACTGCTGAGTAGCATCACTAAGTTCTCCCTCCTGCAGTCTTCAAATCTAAGTCAGTGTCTCCCTAACAGCCCAACAGCTGAAGAAGCACTTTATTGGAGGTTTGAGATTTGAAACATGTGATGATGGACTGAGGAACCATGCTGAGCAATGGCGAACACTCACAGACTGTGTGATGATGAGAGATCCAAACACCAAGTGCTACAGAAGCTTGGAATTTGTCACACATGCTACTGTGGAGGTGGATGCAGCCATGAATACATGGCCATATGAGGCGGGAGGAAGAGTTGTGGAACTAAAGAGCCTTTCTCAAGGGAAAGTTCCCTAACCTTGCTTAGCTGTTGCTCAGTGGGTTGAGCTCTGGCATGGGAATCCAAATGGTGCTGGTGTGATTCCTGTCAGGACACATCTGGTTGTGGGCCAAGTCCCCAGCTGGGGGCATGTGAGAGGCAACAGATGCATGTTTTCTCCCCCTTTCTCCCTATCTTATGCTCTCATTAAAAATAAATAAGTGAAACCTTTTTAAAAAATGATTTTCACAGACCTGGTGTCCCCTTAACTGTGAAGTCTTTTGTCAATGATATTAAAGAAGACATTGAAAAAATCATCTAGCAGATTACTTTTGAACAATGTGAAAATTTGAAGTGATTGAAGTCATAACTGACAGTGGCAGTGACAAAACTACAGTCTTTGCTTTTGAAACCTTTGATGACCATGCCTGTGTAGACAAGGTTGACATTTAGAAGTCCCATATTGTGAATTGTCACAACTGTGAACTCATACAAGTCCTATCTAAGCAAGAGATGGCTAGTGCTTTCTCCAGCCCTAGATGGAGAAGTGCTTCTAGAACCTTCAGAGGTGGTCATGTGGGTGGTTTTGGTGCAAATGACATTGGTCATGGAGGAAACTTTAGCGGTCAAGGTAGCTTTAGTGGCTGCTGTGGTGGCGGTGGTGAATATGGTGCCAGTGAGGATGGCTATAATGGATTTGGTGATGATGGAAGGGAGTTTGGAGGTGGTAGAAGGTACAATGATTTTTGGCAATTACAACAAATAGTCTTCAGATTTTGGACCCATGAAAGGAGGAACTTTTGGAGGCAGAAACTCTTGCTCTTCTGCTGATGGAGGCCAACATTTGGCCAATCCAGGAATCCAAGGAGGCTGTGGTGGCTCCAGTAGCAGCAGGGAAGGCCATGGCACAGGTGGTAAGAACTACCTAGAAACAAAGCTTAGCAGGACAGGAGCCAGGGAAGGTACAGGTTACAACAGATCTGTGAACTCAGGCAAGTACTGTGGTGGCAGTCAGGCTGCTACAAAGGAGATGTGCCGCGGTCCAGCCGCAGCTGGGTCCAGGGGTTCCTGAAAGGTGGGTAAGGTGTCGGCGATGGGAGACAGACGACAACACGCCTCAAGGGACGGTGATGCTCTGTTCTGTTTATTGCAAGTACAAGCAGGTTTTTATACTTTCATTTCTGATAGTGATTAACATTTGCGGTTAGGTGAAGCAGAAAAAAATCAATACAAAGGTAACCAGGAAAAGCACAAAAATTCCCATAGATTCAGTTATATTAAACAAAGATTATTTTGACCAGGAGAGCCATAAATCAGACAACTAGAAATAGCTGTACATACAGAGTTTGAATGTCTTATTGTTTATTAAAGTTCTCAGAATTTGTCACCTGACTCTCTGGTAACTGTTTCTACATGCTTAGTTTGTAATAGCTAACCAGCTTTTATTTCTTTACCTGTCTAATTCTATTTGATATATATTCCTATTCAAGGTAAAGGTGGGGCTGTTACTCCAACAACTTTTAGACACTCAGGGGCTATTTTATTAGAGGGGAATTTGTTCTCTGGTCAAGAAATTATTTTATACAACTTCATTGGAATTATGCAAATCAATAAACCTGAGATACAGGTGTCTAACAATCCCACCACCTTTTAATCACTAAAACAAACATGTAAGGAGAGATAAACAGGAAATCCAGCTACAGTAAACCTTTTTTGTTCCTTAGTTAATAAACACCAGGGAGGTCTGCTTCGAGCTAGCCTTTCCATGAAATGTAGACTATTATAAGGCACTTGGACTCCATCCTTATTGGCCATTCTAATACCATCCTCATTACATGCTCCTGTATAGGGCAATGGGGGATCTGGAACCCTCTGGAGACTATTAGCTCCTTTTGGGGGATACCATAATTTGCCATTAATCCAATATGCTACCCAGGGGTATCTCTGGGCTGTGGGTAGGGGTCTATATAATTTTTTTCTTGTTTTCTTGAAAGACTCTTTGTATCTATGGGTAAGGAACAGGCGTGGGAAAGTCCACCAATAATTCAGCCTGTTGTAACTGATTCATGAATTCTTTTATGGGAACAATCGGGGATAATTTCTTACTCAGGTTTGTAAATGCCTTGTTTAAAACAATTTGGGCATGATTCAATAGTCTAGGGAGAACTAGTTATCCCTTCAGAATTTCCCTCAAAGTTAATCGTTGACTCACTTCAAGACTTTTTCTTCTCATGGCCTGTTCTTATGGGAATCAGGGTACAAAGTAAGACCATGATTAATATTAGCGAGGAAATTATTAAGAGCAATCCCCAGGAAAATTACTGCCCCCCTCTGTATGCCACGCTCTCTTCCAGGAAGATGGATTCCTTGAATTCCCTCTTTCCACGTTCAGACCTTGTCAAAAAAACATGGTTGGAAGAGGGTGTGGCAGAGATGTTTTAGACAAATATCATGTGAATGGGCAAAAAACTCAAGGACTGTGTTTGTGAGCAAATTTAGAACACAGTATTTTAGTTCCTCTTCTGTAGAAAGTGTTAAGCACTCCAAGAAAGTGTTTTGCTATCATTGTTTTTGCACCCATGTTGTTAAATGCCAAATAAAATGGTCTGATTCTGACACTGATGTCTTTCAAAAATTATTCATTTGCTTATTTATTTCTACAGGGGAAATGGAGGGAGGAAAAGGACAGAACATTGACCAGTGTGGATCAGTGGGAGGAGCTCAATCAGTAATCGAAAGGATGCAAATTTGATTGTGGGTTAGGGCATATACCTGTGTTATGGGTCAGCCCCATCTATGGGCAAGTGCAGGAAACAAGTGATTTCCAAAATTTCCTAAACTTGTAAGAAATTAATTTTTGTGATTTCCCTCATAACATGAAAATCATAGCTACTGGTAAAAGATTTCCCATACTCAAAGCACAGAAAACACATTTCTATAGTGTAAACTCTCATAATAATGGAAATTACTGACACACAGAAAAGACCTCCCACATTCACTGCAGACATAATGCCATTCTCTAGGGTGAACTGATGACAAAGGAGGCGACTACAACAGAGAAGGGATTTCCTACATTCACTGCACTCAGAAAGCCTATCTTCTTTGTGAACTCTGATATCAGAGAGCAGAGAGATCATTATTAAAAATGTGAGGGCTGGGTGGGTAGGTTGGGATGGGAGTAAAAGATAGAAAATTGTACTGCAACAATTAAAATTAAAAAAATAAAAAATAAAAAAA
Source organism: Phyllostomus hastatus (assembly GCF_019186645.2). NCBI lineage: Eukaryota > Metazoa > Chordata > Mammalia > Chiroptera > Phyllostomidae > Phyllostomus > Phyllostomus hastatus. The sequence goes on from NW_025333577.1 coordinate 2,570,893, forward strand.
TTACAATGTCCCAATTTCACTGGCCTCAAAAGGCCTACAGCCATTGTGAACAATTCAAAGATGAAAAAGACAGAGCTGCTCATATAAGTTTTTCCACATTTAGCACACTCATATGGCTTTTCTACAGAATGAACTTGATAGTGTTGATGAAGGGCAGATCTTTTGTTTGTAAAGACTTTATTTTTAGATGGGAAGGGAGAGGGTGAGAGGGAAACATCAGTGTGTGGTTGCCTCTCAAGCATCCCCAACTGGGGACCCGACCTGCACCCCAGGCATGTGCTGTGACTGGGAATTGAACCAGCAGCACCCTTTGCTTTGCAGGTAGCATTCAGCCCACTGCACTACATCAGCCAGGGCAAAGAGCAGATCTTTGTATAAAACATTTCCCACATTCACTGCACTCATAAGGCCTTTCTCCAGTGTGAACCTTCTGATGATCATGAAGGGATGGGCTCATGGTTAAATATTTCCAACCTTCACTGACCACAAAACTGTCTTTAACTTGTGTTGGACACAGCCGATAACTTTCTTCTTGCATTCTCTAGAGGTGTAATACTTAGTATTTTGAAAAGTCATTCAAAGTTAGAGATTTCCTTTGCTCTTTAGCTGGTATGAGCAGCCAGTTGCTTGAGATGTCCTGACTTAACGAGGAAGCATTTTCCAATGTGACTAGAGGTACAAGGATTCCATGACACATGGAAATTGCAGCTCTTTGCAAGGGAGACCCTGAGCACACTGCTTGTGAAACAATTCTTTGTTGTGTCCCCCTTTTCTGGTGCTGGTGACACAGCATACTAGGATAAAATGGTTTTGCACGTGCCCCACACCTCAGCAGTTTTGGCCTAACTTATGTTCCCTGCTGGTCAAAGAAAGGAAAATGTCTCTCAAGATCAGTCCACAATTCTCACAGCGGTGGCCCTTGTGGGAAGACAAAGCTGAGCTGGGAGCTTTAGTCTGTGAGACTCTTACAGAAACGCGCTGTTCAATGGGTCCCAACACATCCTTGTTCCATAGCAGCAACATGAAAACAAATGCTGGTGAAATACAGTGACTTAGGGTGAGGGTTGTTTTGTTTTGTTTTTTTAAAGATTTTATTTATTTACTTTTAGAGAGAGGGGAAGGGAGAAAGAGGAGAGAAACATCAATGTGTGGCTGCCTCTTGCGCGACCCCCATGGAGGACTTGGCCCACAATCCAGACATGTGCCCTGACCAGAAATCGAACTGGTGACCCTTTGTTTCATAGGCAAGCACTCAATCCACTCAGCCACATGAGCCAGGGCATCAGGGTGAGTTTTGAAAAATATATTTATTTATTTTTAGAGAGGGAAAGGTCAGGAGATAAACATCAATATGTAAGAGAAACATTAATCGGATGTCTTCCCAACACCCCCAGCTGGAGAGCCAACCTGCAACACAGGCATGTCCCCCAACAGGGAAATGAACCAGCAACCTTTTGGTTCACAGGGCTTCATTCATTCCACTGAGCCACACCAGCTAGCGCAGGGCATTCTCTCATCACAGATGTTCATCTCTCACATTAAAGCACAATTCTATGTGACAGTTTTCCAGAAACTGACATAGACTGTGAAAAAGTGGCCGTTGTGCATTACTACAGCAGCAATGAATGTAAATAACAAGCACCTCATGAAGCAAAGGACATTGGGATAGGATGGGACACAAGGACGAAAAGCAGGGTTCAGAGGTTGTCCCTCTGATAGCTGCCTGCAAAACCCTTCCTGCTGGTGCTGTCAGCCTTTGTAGAGGAATGTGAATGTGCCTCAAAGCATGATAATCAACAGCAGCAGAGCACATGCTGTGCAAGGTTCATATAGAAACATGAGCACACTTCAAGGTGCAACAGGTATTGACCAAAGTTGGAGAGCACAGCAAATAGGCTCCTCAGAGAAATGGTTGTGATGTAGAGGTCAGAGAGCCTGAGTTTAGTCCTGGCTGGATGTCAGATTAGAAATGATACCTATTAAAACAACCAGCCCTGGCTGGTGTGGCTCAGTGGATTGAGTGCTGACCTGCAAACCAAAGGGTTGCCGGATCGATTCCCGGTTGGAGCATATGCCTGGGTTACGGGCCAGGTCCCCAGTAGTGGGGTACACTAGGGGCAGCCACATATTGATGCTTCTCTCCCTCTCTTAAAAAAAAAAAGCAACCAAATTTGCAAAATGCGAACACTAGGAAGGGACCAAAAGATTAATACGTGGCCACTGACAAGGGTGACAAAATTAAAAGTTAAAGATAACATGTTCCTTATGTTTTACAAAGCCCTTGCATCTAATGCTCCCTTAAAAATTCCTTGCATCAAGCACCATTCACAAACACCAGACCTTCTGTGAGCTCATCCTATGATGACTGGACTCAGGTTCCTCTTGTGATACACACAGGACTCTTAAAATTCCCTCCCAGTTAAGCAATTACATGAAATACTGATGATTCAACTCCGAAGAGAAAACGCAACAGATGAAAATCTAGCACTGCTGTAGCACAACTTAGCAGAAATAAACCAAAGCAAAACAATCAATATTCATGATGAATAATGTTGGCAAAATAAAGCATACAAATTTTCAACTGCCTTCCAAAATAATTAGAAAATTATCCATCATAAAGAACATCCCTGGAGAAATGGGGAAAATGCTTAGGAAACCAGGTTTTTCAAACAGCCATAAGTGCAGTATAAAAGAACTGCACAGAAGGAATTGCAAAGGAGACTGTCTTAGCAAAGATCGTTTGATTCAAAATTGAGGATGAGTTTCCATTATGACCCACTGCACATGTGTTACCATGGACTCTAGCAACCTGGTCTGTGAATCACCATGGAAACCATTGTCTCTGAGAACTTCAGGATTTTCAGTAATGTCTGCAACTTCCCACAAATTTCATCTCAAAAGAACCTGTAGAGTTTCTCAGCATGGATATCAAGAGAAATCCCCTTGGCTACAATATCATGAAGGAATAACATCAGTATATCCCTAGCAATCTTTGCCATCAAAAACTTCTAAACAGATCACTAAATATTTGGACATCTGCTGCCCTGCCCACTGAGGACCCTAAAATCTTCAGTAATCTGACCTCATAGGAGAACAAGAAGAATGACAACTGAAATTTGTTTTCAGCTCAAAATACATCACCTACCAAGAACTCTTCTATTCACAATGAGATAAAACTATTTCTAGTACTGGCTGGTATGGATCAGTACGTTGAGCATAAATCTGAGTCCTGACACATGCCTGGGTTGTGGGCCAGATCACCAGGTGGGGGTGTGCAAGAGGCAACCAATCGATAATTGTCTGGCACATCATGTTTCTCCCTCCCTTCACCTCTCTAAAAATATATAAAATATCTTTAAAAACATTTATAGAAACAAATAGGTTGAAAATAAAAAGATATAAAAATTTTCCACACAGATAAAAACAAAGAGAGCAGGACTAGCTAAAATACTATAAAACAAAAAGAAACCTGAAACACTGTTACAAAAGGAAAATGTGATCATAAAATGAAAAAGAAGTTAATTCAACAAGAGGATGACAATTTTAATTACTATGCATCCAACCACAGACACCTAAGTATTTTTAGAAACCTACAAGATCTAAAGCCAGAAAATGCAACACAACAACATTAAACAACTTACACATTCCCCTTTCAACAATGGGTAGATGTAACCGATTGAAAGTAATAAAGAACTAATGAGACATCTGGTCAAGATGGAGTCTAAGCAGACATGCCTCACTTCTCAGCCAACCCAAAGAGAATCACAACTATATCTCAAAACAAATAAAAACCTCAACTCTCAGAAAATCAGGCTGTATGGAAGTCCCACAATCAAGGATTTAAAGAAGCCACATTCATCCCAACAGGTGCCTTTTACAGGGATTCAAAGCAGTGCCACCTAATACTCAGAAACACACACAGGGAGGCTGCAAAATTGAGGAGAAACAAAGAATTATCTCCCAAGTGAAAGAACAGAACAAAACTCCAGAAAAGCAACTAAATGAAATGGAAATAATCAACCTGGCAGATGCAGACTTCAATACATTGCTAATCAGGATGCTAAAGAACTCATTGAGTTCAGCAACAACATAAAGGAAGAGATGATGGCTACACTAAGTGAAATCAAGAAAAGTCAACAGGGAACCAACAGTGCAGGAAAGAGCTGGGATTCAAGTCAAGGATTTAGACACAAAGAAGAAATAAATATCCAACCAGCACATGAAAAAGAAACAAGAATTCAAAAGAACAAAGGGAGTATAAGAAGTCTCTAAGACAACTCCAAACAGGCAAACATCCGACTAATAGGGATGCCCAAAGGAGAAGAGAAAGAGCAAGAAAGTGAAAAATCAGTTGAGACCCTCCACAGGAGGCCTATATACCGCTGCAGCCATGTCTCTAGTGATTCCTGAGAAATTCCAACACAGCTTGTGAGTACTCAACACCTATACTGATGCACGATGGAAAACAGCCTTTGCCATCACTGTAGTTAAGGGTGTGGGGTGAAGATATGCTCATGTGGGGTTGAGGAAAGCAGACATCAACCTCACCAAGAGGGCAGGAGAGCTCATAGAGGATGAGGTGGATGGGTGATTACCATTATGCAGAACCCACCTTAGTACAAGATTCCAGACTGGTTCTTGAACACACAGAAGGATGTGAAGGATGGAAAATACAGCCAGGTCCTGAACAATGGTCTGGACAATAAGCTTCATGAAACCCCAGAGCAGCTGAGAAAATTCAGCCCACAGAGGGCTGTGCTACTTCTGGGGTCTTTGTGTTTGAGGCCAGAACACCAAGACCACAGGCTGCTGGGGTCAAACTGTGGGTGTGCCCAAGAAGAAATAAATCTGTAAGCCTTGTCTGTTAATAAAGTCTATACACATACAAAATCAAAACTTATTTGAAAATACAATGAAAGAAAACGTCCTTAGTTTGGTGAAAGAAACAGACATACAAGCACAGGAAGCACACAGAGTCCCAAACAAGTTTGACCCACAGAACACCAGAGCAAGATATATAATTAAAATACCAAAAGTTAAAGAGAGACACTTAAAAGCAGCAGAGAAAAGTAAAGTGTTACCTACAAAGGAGTGCCCAGAAGACAATCAGCTGATTTCTGAAAACAAACTTTGCCGGCAAGAAAAGACTGGCAAGGAGTGTTCAGTGATGAAAAGCAAGGACCTACAACCTAGATTAGTCTATCCAGCAAAGCTATCATTTAAATAGAAGGACTGATAAAGTGCTTCCCAGACAGTGTAAAGCTAAAGGAGTTCATCATCATTAAGCCCTTGTTACACGAAGTGTTAAAGGGATTTATTTAAAAGATCAAAACTATGAACATTAAAAAGGCAACAAATTCATAACTATCAACAAATGAATTGGAAACAATACAAAACAAATAAAAAAAAACAAAGGAAACAACCAGAGTAGGAACAAAATCATAGGTATGGAAATAATTTGGAGGGTTATCAGATGGAAGGGAGAAGGGGAAAAATATGCAGTGGTTAAAAAGCATAAAGGGTAGGTACAAAATAGACAGGGGGAGGTTAAGAATAGCATAGAAAATGGGGAAGCCAAAGAACTGATATGCATGACCCATGGACATGAAATGATTGGGTGTGGGAATTGCTGGATGGAAGGGTACTGGATGCAATGGGGCAAAGGTGGAATAATTGGAACAACTGTAGTCAAATAAGCAATAAGGGAGTTATTGCTCCCTTGAACACGACCTACACAATTTTCCTTGTATACAATACAACCTAAAAAGTATATGTGTATCCCTTTTTTTACATAAGACCTATGTAAAAAAATATAAAAATTCAAACTTTCTGTAGGATTTAGTGACACACCAGGACACACTTGAAAAACACGTCAATAAAAGACTGTAAAATACAAGCAACAATATAAACAAGCATGTGAGTAAACTTAAAGCTAAGGGCTGCAGATGATCTTAGAGTTTAATAGGAGACTGAAGTGTGCCTGCAAATGACCTGACACCTGGTATCTGCTTAGGGGACATAGCTGTGCCCATAGTTATTGCTCCCTTGAACATGACCTACACAATTTTCCTTGTATACAATACAACCTAAAAAGTATATGTGTATCTCTTCAGTAACTGGGAAAATCAGTGTGACTTACGACTAGTGATAAGTTACCATGAAAATGCAATGATGTCAAAATAATGCTCAAGTCCCAGGTAACTTACAAGGGCTGCTGAGGGCTGCTCTATGTGGAAAATAGATAATCAGAAACACTTAGAAGGGCTTTTGAGATTCAGCACTAATCCAAGTCATTCTACTGATAGCAGTGAGGAGGAAACAAGGGGAAAGAGGTCAATTTTCAGACACTGTCTACGCCTGCCACCTGGTGACTTCAGATGCATTGTGTTGTTAGGAACATATCATAAGATCAGATTGCAAACATCACCAAGAATGCTCCACATTCATCTTGTTCTCAGTAAAAGCAATCAGCCATAACAATTCTAATAAGGCCGTGTAGACATATACCCAACCTGACTTGGCCGATTGGCCTATCTCGAGCAATCAGGAGAAGAATCTCACTTTGTTCAGAAGGACTTGTGTCTAACGAAACATCTCTGGTGCAGACAGAGGGAGGTTGGAAAAGGGAATGTCACTGCTAAAAACAGTCAGGGCTGCAGGGAAAACATGGAGAGCCTCAATTCCTCATCCAGCCAGCACTTGACAGAGTAGCAGGGGTGTCCAACCTTTTGGAGTCTCTGATCTAAACTGGAAGCAGAGTTGTCTTGGTCCACACATTAAATATACTGTAACACGTAATCACACACACACACACAAAATCTCATAATGTTTTAAGTAAATTTACAATTCTGTGTTGGCCCACATTTACAGCCATCCTGGGCTACATGCAGCCTACAGGCCACAGAGTGGACACCCAGAGTACAAAATCAAGAGGACAGTTTCCTGTATGAAGAATAAATGAACACTCCACTAAGTAGATAACAATACGATAGGTCTCCAGCATCACTTCTGAATATTTCCCAGGTATCATATCAACCTATCCTCAAGGACAGGTTGCAGAGTGCCTATCAGCAACGTACAAAAAATACTTGAAGTGTCAGAGTGGATAATATTCACCAGCGTATAATATCCTAGCCTGTTATGCAAAAGATAAGTAAATGTGCAGAAAGACCCAGCCGAAAATCACTTGGGCCTCATTAGTGCTGAGCTGTGCATATTAAGCTTGAAAAGGAGGCAGACAAAACACAGATAAGGCTCAAAGTAGTTTCCCCTGGAGAGACAAATGGAAACGACCCATAGCGTTCCCATGAAGAGTGTGATGCAGATGTTAAGCACCCTAAGACACCAGTAAAATGCAGAAAACCTATGATAATTAAAACAATGAAAATAGCAGCTAGCACAGTTTCTCTTGTCCCTGACATTTGCTGTCCCCCTGCCTTGTGCTGAGGGCCTAATATGCTATGGTAGATTGTCCCCAGCCCTGCAGCCAGACTCACATGTTCAAATACGGCCACTTGAATCTGACAACTGTCTGCTCTGTGACCTTGGAAAAACCCCTTCCTCTTCTCCATCCTATTTTTCCCAAAAATACAATAACAGTTACTAATTCCCACGGTGCTGTAAGGATTTAAAAAATAATAATGATCAAAATGCAAGGTCTGGAAAATTTTCATTCAGGGATGAAGGTTGCTCTTTCTGAAAAGTATTTTATTCTCTGGTTACTAGAGAGGGTAAGGAAGGGAGAAAGAGAGGGAAAGGTATATGCAAGTGCAAAAATATTAACTGCTTGTCTCTCCCACTTCCCTAACTTGGGAAATGGATCAAAACACAGGCATATGGCCTGACCAGGAATTGAACACATGACCTTTAGGGTTGTGGGACAACTTTCAAACCACTGTGCCACTCAACCCAGAGCAAGGGTGCTTTTTATCCCTATTTACACAGGAAAATACTGAGAAAGGGTGAATCACTTTCCTGTAACTGTATCAATGATCAATATTCTAAGATTTAAACCCACTTGCATGGCCAAGATATGGGGAGTCTAATCATTGTTTTCTTGTCTTTGGCTTCCGGGAGAGCTTTCAGGCTCAACAAATACCCGTTGGTCCTCATGCCACCTGGTGCACCTTCAAGTCTTGTTGGAGTCCAGCAAACCCCAGATGAAAGACCACAGAAAGGGCTGAAAACTAAAAGCAAAAATTATTATATTAATGAATGAATTTACAAAAGCAAAGAAGTGTGTTATAATGCAGATTATTCTAAAATATATATATGTACCTACACATTCTGTACAGCAAAAAGCTCCAAATAATTTGTTTTCCACTACTAAAAACAATTTTTCCATGAAACAAAAATTATTTGTTATTCAAGGAGTGAAAATGGGTGACATTACAACATAGATCTTTGTTGTTTCACTCTCCTATTTTCTAAGGAGAGTAGCCCTAAATTATAAAACAATAGGTGAAGTATTTGAGTACAGAATATACTAAAAACAAATCCTCATAACATACACTCCTGAAAAATGCTCATCAATCCTTAGATAAGTACAACTAGAACAATAAAAAGAACATGACAAATATATGAAAAGAACTATAATTATGAAAATTAAACAAATCAACATTTTGTTAGACTGGGGGAATGTAACCCTCATACATATAACTATGAATGCATAAATGCAACATTAGTTTAGATCATATCTTGTTAGTTACTTCAAAATTTAAATATTAAATTTCTGAGACATCTCCATACTGAGCATATAAAATTAAACTCAGATATTTTCAGAAAATTTTCAGTATCATTACACTAAAGAAAAAAAAACATAAAACATTTCCGACAATCTAACCTTTTACAAAGTGAGACTTCTTCAACATCAAAAGGCTAAAGACTTATGGCTAAGATTTCCCATGTTCACTTCATGCTTGAATCCTTTACCAGTGTGAACTACGATTGATATGCTTATGGAAAGGAGGTGAAAGATTTCCCACATTTCATGTTATCATAAGGTCTATCTCCTCTGTAAACTGTCTGGTAAGAAAGGAGTTACAATAAAAAAAAAAACATTTTTCCACATTCCCTTTACTTACAAGGACATTTAGCACAGTAAAACTGGGAATATAATAGAGAATTGTGCTATAGAAAAAATTCTTGTATTTCTTGTATATAAAAATGTTTCTCCTGCGTAACTTCTCAGAAGATAACAAAGGCAACAGATAGATGATAAAAGATTTCCTAAATTTCCTTAATTTATAGGAACTTAGCCATTGTGAATTCTCTAATGATAATGAAGGGAATGGCTACAGTTCAAGCACATCTCATATTTACATCACTCAAGTTGCAATTCAACAGCATAAACTCTATCATACTAGTGGAAGTCACTGATACAAGAAAAACATTTTTCAAATTCACTGCAGGCATAAGGCCATTTTGAAGGGTTACTTAGGGACTACCTGAGGGAACTACTACAGAAAAAGGAATTCCCACTTTCACTGCATTCATGATGCCTTTCTCCAATGTGAAGTCTTTCGGGAAAACAAAGATTAATGATAAAACAATTTCCACATTCCCTGCAGCCATTAAACTTTGCTCATGTGTGTCATCTCTGGTAACAATGATAGTTAATGCAACAGATGAAAGATTTCTCACATTCACCACTCATTAGTGTTTCTTTGGTGTGAACTCTGTGATGACAATTGAGGTAACTGGTACACATACAGGGTTTCCCCATTTACTGCTCTCCTAAGTACTTTATCCAGTGTGAACACTAATGAAAATGGAGGGCAGACTTACAGGTACAAGATTTCCCATGTTCACTTCACTCATAAGGCCTTTCTCTAGTGTGTACTTTCTGATGATTACGAAGGATACAGCTATGAGTAAAAGATTTCCCACATTCCCCACACACATAAGGCCTTTGTCCAGTGTGGACTATGTAATGATACCGGAGGCTACAACTACTTATAAAAGCTTTCCCACATTCCCCACACACATAAGGCCTTTCTCCAGTGTGAACTCTCTGATGTTTACGGAGGTCAGAGCTCCTGGCATGAGACTTCCCACATTCACCACACACATAAGGCCTTTCTCCAGTGTGAACTCTCTGGTGACCACGGAGGGCAGAGCTAGTAATATAAGATTTCTTACATTCACCACATTTATAAGGCCTTTCTCCAGTGTGAATTCTCTGATGAACAAGGAGGGCAGAGCTATTGGTATAAGACTTCCCACATTCACCACACTTATAAGGAAATTCTCCAGTATGAACTCTCTTATGAACACAGAGGGCAGAACTACTGGTATAAGATTTCCCACATTCACCACATTTATGCCTTTCTCCAGTGTGCACTCTGTGATGAGAAAGAAATTTATGTTGTTGCTTAAAAGATTTCCCACATTCAGCGCACTCATAAGGCCTTTCTCCAGTGTGAATTCTCTGATGTTCGTGGAGGTCAGAGCTACTGGTACAAGATTTCCCACATTCATCGCACTTAAATGGCCCTTCTCCACTGTGAAGTTTCTGATGTCGACGGAGGATATTGTTTTGTGTAAAAGATTTCCCACATTCACCACACCTATAAGGCCTTTCTCCAGTATGAATTTTCTGATGATGACGGAGAACAGAGTAACCAGTGAAAGATTTCCCACATTCACTACACTTATAAGGCCTTTCTCCAGTGTGAACTTTCTCATGATAAAGGAAACCTGACCTACTGTTAAAAGATTTTCCGCATTCACCACACTTATAAGGGCTTCCTTCAATGTGAACTTTGTGATAACGATGGAGGATAAAGCTATTGGTTAAAGATTTACCATATTCACCATGACTATAAGGCCTTTCCCCTGTGTGAACTCTGTGATGTTTACGAAGGTCAGAGCTACGGGAAAAGGCTTTATTACATCCATCACATTTATAAGGCTTTTCTCCAGTGTGAACTTTCTGATGACGACGGAGGGTAGAGCTCTGAGTAAAAGATTTTCCACATTCAACACACTCATAAGGCCTTTCTCCAGTGTGAACTTTCTGATGACGACGGAGGGTAGAGCTCTGAGTAAAAGATTTTCCACATTCAACACATTCATAAGGCCTTTCTCCACTGTGAACTCTGTGATGATGAAGGAGACCGGTGCAAGTGGTGAAAGATTTCTCACATTCACCACATTTATAAGGCCTTTCTCCAGTGTGAACTCTCTGATGAACACGGAGGGCAGAAATTTTGGCAAAGGACTTCCCACATTCAGAACACAAAAAGCACTTTCTTCCAGTAAGGAATCTCTGGTCCTCAACAAGTATGTCATCACAGCCAGCAGCTTTCTTGCATTCTCTTGGCGTGTAATATTTTGTAGTGTGACAAATCATTCCAGACTTAGAGAGTTTCCCCACCCTGTGTTTGGTGTAAGCAGCCAGTTGCGCAGGATATCTGGAGCTGATGAGGAAGCATTTTCCAACCTGACTAGAGGTACAAAAATTCCACGACACGCGGAAATTGCAGCTCTTTGGTAACGAGACCCTGTCCATAGTGCTGATGAAACAGTTTTGTGCTGTGTCCTGCTCCTGGTGCCAGTGGCTCTGTGCACTAAAGTAAAATGGTTTTGCACATGCCCCACACCTCAGCAGTGTTGAGCCCTGTTGGGTTCCCTGCTGGTCAACCAAGAGGAAAATGTGTCTCAAGACACACCCACAACTCTCACAGGGGTGGCTCTTCTGGGCAGACAGTGTTGACTTCAGATTCATAGCCTTTGAGACTCTTACAGTAATATTCTGTTCTTTCAGTGCCTCCAAGTTCTCTACTCCACAGCAGCAACCTAAACAAAAGCAAACCTAGTCAAGTACAGAGTGACCTACAGGGAGAAGGTTTTCTCATCATCAATTTGCATGTGTAACATCTGGCATGATTCTATGTGATGATTTCCAAGACAAATGAGAGACTCAAAAAAGCCTTTCCTGTCTATAATAATGAGAAAGTCCTTAACTGAAGGATACTAGGACAAGACGGGATACAAGGAAGAGAGGCTGGCTTTACAAGTTTTTCCTCTCTTAAGGGCTGCCTATAAAACCCTTCCTGCTTGTCTTGTAAGGCTATGTAGAGGATATGAATGTACTCAGAACAATGAAAATCAACAACAGTAGAGCAGAGGCTGTGCTAGGTTTGTAAAGAAGTATGTACATAATTCAAAGTGCAACATACATTGATCAAAATGGTATAGCACACCACCCTGGCTGGTGTGACTCAATGTATTGAGTGCTGGCCTGTGAACCAAAGGGTGGCCAGTTATATTTCCAGTCAGGGCACATTTTTGGGTGTAGGCCAGATCCCCAGTGCAGGATGCACAACAGGCAACCACACATTGATGTTTCTTATCGTCTCTCTTTCCTTTCTCCTTTCTCTAAAAAGAAATAAATAAAATGTCAACAAAAATATAGTAGAGGACACCAAAAGGATTCCTCAGAGAAATGGTTGTGGTATAGAGGTAAGAGAGGCAGGGATCATCCGTGGGTGGAAGTTAGGATAGAAATGGAAACCATTCAAAGAAAAAACTGATAATGTGACAAGAAAGGGAAAGGACAAGTTAATTAACATGTGGCCACTGGCAACTGTGACAAAATGCAGTTAAAGACAACAGGGTCCTCATTATGCTTTAACACAGCCTTGGAATGAAATTCTCCCCCTTGGCCAGACCTCCTGTGAGCCCAATCTGTCATGGCTGGTCTACTAACCTTCTTGTGATACACAAAGGACTCTTCCAGTTTCCAACCCATTGAGCAATTATGTGAAATATTGATGATGCAACTCCAAAGAGAAAGCAGAAGAGGTGAATAACCAACACCATCTTAGAATAGCTCTGGACCAAAAAACCAAAAGAAAAAGTTCTGGGTAACCACAGCAAGATAGCAAAATAAAAAATAAAGTATTCAACACATTACAATGAAATTAGAAAATTATCCACCATAAACAGCACCCTCAGGAAAGGGGAAGAGGCTTAAGACCCAAGTTATTTCAAAGAGCAACAAGGTGGAGCATAATACAAAGAGCTACACAAAATAATAGCAGGGAAGACTGGCTCAGCAAGCAGGTGTAGATTCAAAACACAAAGGTAAGAACTTCTGGGGGACCCTGAGTTTGTGCCAACATTGACTCTAATGGCCTTTTTTGTGCCACCAAAGCATCCAGAGAGCGCAAAATATTTGGAAAACCATAGCCCTAGCCACTGAAGACCCCTTCAATTTCTACAATGCAGACCTTGGTTATGGGGCAGCAAGAAGAATGGGAAGTGAAGCTTCTCATCAGTCCAAAACACATCACACCACCTACCGAGCACCCTTGTATGCATATGCAGATAAAATGACTCCTCTATCCATAATCAGTTCATGAGGTGCAAACAAGTAACTGCTTCATCAAATATCAGACATCAACACTAAGACAAAGGGAAACATGAAAAAAATAATCACAAAAGGAACATTACAATGTTAAAGTGAATTAAGCCAAAATATGGATGTATAAAAACTGCTGAAAAATAATTTAAAAAATCATTACTAAAAACTTCAGTGAGGGTGAGGAACAAGCGAATACACAAGTACTCACAATGAACAAACAAATATAAAAATAAAACATGGGGCCCTGGCTGGTGTGGCTCAGTGGACTGTGTGCCAGCCTGCAAACCAAAGGTCGCCAGTTTGATTCCTAGTCAGCGCACATGCCTGAGTTGTGGGCCAGATCCTCAATTGAGGATGCAAAAGAGGCAACCACACATTAATGTTTCTCTCCCTCTCTTTCTTTCTCCCTCCCTTCCCCTCTGTCTAAAAATAAATAAAATCTAAACAATAAATAAATAAAAATAAAATAAAACATGGGGGTTGGAGAGAAAGATATCATAAAAAGAATTAAACAGAAATTTGAAGTTGAAGAATACAATGAATAAAATGAAAAATGCAAAAGTTTCAAAAACAGACAAGATCAAGGAGTAAAATAAATACATCACCTCAGAGGCAGGTGATTTAAAATACTGTATGCAAAACAAAATGAGAGGACACCCTCTGTCAATTTTGGAACACCACAGAGATAACGTATATATGCATTATGAAGTCTTAGAGGAGTGGGAAAAGAGAGAAAATGAGAGATAAATAAATAAGAGGGTAAACAGAAGCATAAAAAATCTATTTAAAAAATAAACTAAAGACTAACTTCGAAATATGAAAAAGAAATGTGAATAGCCATGTTTAAGATCCCCGCAGGTCCCTGTACACATTCAATGCAAACAGGATTTTAGCATGACACATTATAATAAAATGTCAAAAATCAAAAGCAAAAAAATGTTTCAAAGACTGAAGACAATAGAAAGTCCTCATGGCCCTGGCTGGTATGGCTCAGGGGTTTGAGTGCTGGCCTGTGAACCAAAGGGACCCTTGTTGGGTTCCTAGTCAGGGCACATGCCTGCACTGCAGGCCAAGTCCCCAGAAGGGGGCATGTAAGAAGCAACCACACAATGAGGTTTCTTTCTGTTTCTATCTCCCTCACTTCCCCTCTCTGAAAATAAATAAATAAATCTTTAAAAAGAAAGAAAGAAAGAAACTCCTCATGAAAGGACAACACTCCCATAAGCCAGCAATAGATTTCTCTGAAGGAATCTTGCAGCCTTAGAGAATATCAAATGATATATGCAAAACACTAAAAGAAAATATCTGCAAAGCATAATATTTTATCCCAAAAACCTCCTCCTCAGAAATAACAAGAAAAATAACTTTCCAGAGCACAAAAGAAGTTAATTTCCACTCATCCTGACTTACTAGAAATGCAAAAAAAAAAAAAAAAGATCTTCGACTGAAACAAAGGCATACTATACAGAAACAGGAAACAGGAAACCATGGGAAAGTGAAAAACTCTCTGGTAAGGCCAGGATGTTATCAGGTTCACAATACTAAGACAGTTCATTGGTGGATTGTACTTTATTTCACTCTACTTACAGGATAAAAGTAAAGTGTATTAGGAATAACAATGGTGACAATATTTGTGCATAGATACACAATATAGAATGATGTGAAGTGTGACATCAATACATATAAAGGAATGGTGTGGCGGAGAGTCAAAGTGTAAAGTGTTTGCATGCAGTAAAGCTGTTTTTGGTTACAATGAACTGTTAAGAGTATGAGTTTTATGTAAGTCCAACAAAATTTCTCATGATAGGTGAAAAAGGTGAAGGGATTACACAGTACAAACTGGCAGTTACAGAATAGTCACGGGGATATAAAGTGCAGCCTATGAGAGTCAATAACATCCTACTAATTATAAGTGGTGTCAGAGGGGAGTGAGATTTATGGAGATGATCACTTAGTAAGTTACACAATTTCAAATCATGAAATGAATACCATGATGTATGTCAACTGTATTTAAAAATAAAAATATTTATAGAAACATATAAATAAATGAATAAATAAATAAATTGAAGCCTGGTTGGGCTTAACTTGTGATCAAAAACAAAAATCCCCAATACACAATATATGCTACTTCCACGAGACTCACTAAATCTTCATGGAAACAAATAAGCTGAAAATAAAGAGATGTAAAAAAATATTCTATGCACATAACAACAAAGTGCTTGGGAAGATAACAATTTTAATTACTATATATCCAAACACAGAACACCTAAGTACACAAGCAAACAAAATGAGATCTGAAAGTGGAAAACGCAACACAAGACTACTAGACAACTTGGATATTCCCCTTCCAACAATGGGTAGATCATTCATTTCGAAGCAATGAGGAATTATTGAAGTTTGAAAACAAGGTTGAGAAAACAGAGCTAAAAATATATACATAGTATTTTATCCAGCCATGGCCAAGTGTCTCAGTTAGTTAGAGCCCTGTCCTGCACACCAAAAGGCTGCAGTTTTGATTCCTGGGCAAGGGACAAACCTAGGTTATGGGTTTGATTCCCTGTGACAGGCGTGTATGAGAGAAAACCAAGCAATGTTTCTATTTCACAAAGATATTTCTCCTCCCTCCCTTCTATCTCCAACAGTCAAAATAAATTTTGCACTGAGGATAAAAAATATATATAGTTGTAGAAATGTTCAAAAATATAAAAAATGCTTTTTCACACTAATAAATGTGAAATATATTAGGCTTCTGGCAATAATACTGAGGTCAAATTCTTCCCTACAATTGTTCTGCACAGCAGGTATTGGGGCAGCAAGGACAGTAGGGGGCAATGAAAACACTTGAGCCCTACATAGTCCAGAATCTACCCAGATAATTGGAGAAGCATATATTGCCCACAGTGTACATAAGAGGACAAAGCAATCCCTGAGGAAAGAAGTGTACTGGGGAAATGCATGGCCTTGTCCAGATCACTGGTAAGACAGAGGGTCTTTTGTTTTTTTGACACTGTGAGGTAGTTTATTAAAATTTGGGGAAATGAACCAGAAAAAATGGACCCCAGTAGACATGATCAGGAGAAAGCCCAAGACCAGCTGCTGCTGTCTATCTTCCCTGGGAACAAGTCTGGTCAGGACCCTCAGAACTCAGGATAAAAGAAGCAAACTGCAACCCTGAGGAAGAGGTGTACAGGAAAGGCAAAGAAGAGTGTGCAGGGAGAGTCAGTGTCTTACCCAGAGATGATATAAGAGCATAGTTCTCCAGCATCACATTGAGGTACAGGCATCTCTGAGCCTCATCAAGGAGGAGCCATTCTGTCCTGGAGAAATACACGGCAACATCCTCAAAGGTCACAACTACCTGTCAGAATTAATACAAATGAATCTGGCACAGTCTGTTTGAGACTCCTTTTCCTAGTTTTACCCACATTGAATCCCTTGCAGCACCCACCCACCCCCCAGCAATGCCTTCAGAGAAGACACCAGCACTGGTGCTAGAGCTGCCTGCTGTCTCATCACAGTCTCATCCATCTCTCACATCTTCCTCAGCAAAGGCTGCAGAATGAGAGGAAGTGGGGTAGGTGAATGCCATCTAAACTCAGGGCCATGCCTGCAGGGTCCCTTTCTACCTTCTAAACAGTTTCATGGATTCTCCCAGCTGAGGCCTCCAAACCCAGCCATGAATGGACTTAGGCTTCACCCTTAAATCCAAACACCAAAAACCCAGGTCCATTTGGTCACACTTCCTCTAGCTGTGCACACACTGTGCAATCTCTCCCTGCTTCACAGCTTCACATCCAGGTTCAATCCCTCAGCTCTGCCCCCTTCACCCTCCTGCATAAAAGAGCCTCCACTTTTGTATGACTCCATCCTCAACTCTTCCACAGATTCAGACCCATGTAGGTGCTCACAAAATGTTTCTACTTACTTCTCTTTTTAACTTATAAAGAGAAGTCTCTGTTTGAACCAAACAGCCTTCCAATATTCATAAAGAGAATTAACCTACCACTATCCTCCCCGGCCCAGTGGATGGAGCTTCCACTGCTTCCGCTGCTAGGACCAGATAGGCTGGGGTGGTTTTGAACCCTTTCCTTTCTTCCTGCAGCTGAAAAACCTGAAACTATGCTTGCCCTTCTTAAAAAATGTAAAGGGGACAGGAGTGAATGAAGGTTGAAGAAGGTATGAGGAAGATAAATGGTAATGGGAAGAAATTGGATAAAAAAATAAAAGATCGACCAAGAATCCAGCTTTTTCTCCTGAGGCCCAACTCAGGTCCATCGACTCGCCTCTGAATCAGAGAACTCGCCTGGTGATGGGATCCCTGCCTCGTCCATGAAACTCATGATCTATTCTCCACTATGCAACCAGATGGAGCCTATTACACCCAAGAAAGACCAACTCCTTTCTCTTATGCAAATGCCCTATTATCTCCCTAAGTTATCAATTGACCACTTGAGGAGTCTGATTCTTGACCCCTTTGTGCCTTGTTTTTAACACAAAGGGGACTTGGGGTACCTATTCCCAGCTCTGTGGCATCTTCAAGCAGTATTAACTACAGGTGTGCTTTCCCAGGAAACCTGATTTCAATGCTTACACTGGCTGCCTGTGTGGACCAAACAAAAAACAAAAGGGCAAGTGGCACATACTAAACCTGAGCAGCTTGGGAGACTTACAAACTGATGGCCTTACAAACTGAGAGAAAATACTCCTATATACAGTCTGAAATTAAGGCTTTCTAACCAAAAGTGAGTCATGGCAAGTAGTCTTGTCCTGGGCCTCTATCTTCCCTGAAGAAACTCAATTTTTACCCTAACTGAGCCCATTTAGTATTTTGGCACCTTTGTTAACATACCTTTGGAATGTCAGCATAATTTCCTTTTTTCTTACCCCTCAGAGCACAAACACTGCATCAGAGCAGAGACCAAGGTATTCCTCTGTGTTATTGCTGTGTTAATTAACTAAATATTAACTATCTTATACCCAGTAATGTAAAGGATTGTGTCCATTCATCTTTACCTTTTATTTAGTATCAGGCATTTTCCTGCTTTGTTTTCTCCCACCTCACTAACCCATCACCAATGGATTTCCAGTTCTCAACTTACACATCTTCCTTTTGATTCTGACGTATAAAATAAGTAGTAAAACTGCCATTTCCCTGAGCAGTTTCATATTCTGGATATTTTTGATACTTTGTTTCCTGAAATCATGCTCAGTTCAGCTCAAATAAACATTTTAAAAAGTTTCTACAGTTTGAATGTTTCTTATGTTGACACCAGAAATGGGAGCACCTTAAATTACCTGTGACCTGCACTGAAGACTGGGGTATCCCAGGGTCTCCTCATTTGAAAGCTGGAAAATTAACAAGAAAAGAGTCTTTAGGCGCTATACAGTAATGTCACCACCAGGTAGGGACTGGGACACCCTGTCCTTCTTTGTCTGGTTTGATAATGATTTTCAACTTCAGCACCCGGGAAGAGGCAATCAATCACCCTCCAGGTCCTAGTCAGCAGGTCTCAGCTGTATCTCAGCCCAGGCCTGGAGTACAGTGACCTCTGGCCAAGTGCCACCTCTTACCAACTCTCCGACCCTGAACAAGGGCTCCTCTTCTTGTGCCTCAATGTCCTCATCACCACACTCCAGTCCGTCTTCTATCTGAGAAGGATCTAAACGGCTTTGAAAACCATGACACAGCCTGTGTCTCTCTCGGTTCATGACCATCCCGGGCTCCCAGGACCCTTAGAATGAAGGTGCAACACCTCTGCCTCTCAGTCAGGATACGACCCGCCTCAGACTGTTTAAACCAGATGTCATGGCCAGGCCAGGTGTGAAGGTCTTTTAGGGTCAACGACACCGGCACCTGTTTGGAGAGCTGCACCTCCCCCGGTCACCCACAAGCGCCTACGATCCCGGACCGCGGGGCGGGGGCTGCAGGATGTGACGGGAGTCCCGCACCCGGGCTGCAGGGCTCGGCGGGCTGAGGGGCGAGGGCCCGGGACGCGCACTCACCTCAGCGGAGCGCATCAGCTCGGTCGCCGCCATCGGACGCCGCGACAGGAGAGGCGGGAGCGGCGGGCGAGGAGGGTGTCCCTGGTCCTGGAGTTACTGTCCCAACCCTGACGCCGGACCCCCGGGCAGCGTCCTAGGCCTCACAGCTCTGTGGGGTGCAGCACACTGGCGCCTTCTCCTTTCGACCCAGTGACCAACAGACGCAGGATGGGTAACAGCAACTGTGAGAAGAGGAAATGCCCGCCAAGAAACCGACGGAAGTCCCGCCCTAGAGTAGGGCCCCAACGGAAATGCCTTTTCTGAGTCTTTATTGACTCAACCTGGCGATGTTCCACCCTGCCTTCTGGGTAATGTACGGGTCCAAGGTTGGGATCCTGTATTTCCCGAGTGGACTCCAGGTGTGGATTTGCGGGTTAACACCCCACGAATACCCTGAGAATACTAAATCCGCTCCATAGCCTCCCCGGTGGACATCATTTCTTGGGCGAGGAAGTGTCTGGTTTCTTGCTTGCTCTAGTCCCTAATGCTCTCTATATTCTGCATTAGTACGACCCACAATGCAAACTAAATTTACTAAATAATACATTAAATATTAAGTGCATTTGTGTCTGGGCAGCAGTGTGACTGAATTCCTCATTAATTTGATCTGATGAGGTGTCTAATTTACATTACACATTTTTTTTTCAAACAATGGAGTACATGTTGAAAACATCAAAGACATGCCATTTCAGGAATTTGGCCCAGAAAGTGCATATAAACTTCCAGACCAACCAACTGAATATACTAATAAAGCTAGTCACACTAATTTGTTCCAAAGTACAGATTGTAGTCTTTTAAAAATGTAATAATACTAGGTGAAAATTAAAAATATACATAACTTAATTTAAAACTATTTTATTGATTAAAACATTTAAACCATTATATGAGCCCTTGTTGAGTTGCATGCAATCTTTTGCTGGTGGGGTTCTTGCCTTTCTGTTTATGAAAATGCATATTCTCTGAAGCTCAATAAAGCACATTGCAGTAAAGAGGGTATGTCCATGTTAGCAAATCTGGGAAACAGAGTAATAACCTAGTTTCCCCATCACACATATGAAAAAATGTCACAGGAATATAGGACAAGCCATTGAAAAATGGAAAAATATGAATAATATAAGCATTAACCAATGAATGCATAAATAAGTGGAAAAACAGTTCTCTTTCCCTCTCTTAAAATGAATACATAAAATTTTTAAAAATTATGGGTATGCCTACATACGGTAAAAATTTAAAAATCAATAGAAATTCTGTAAAAGGCTTTTTCCTTTTTTTAAAAAAATGATGTACACTTTTTCCTGTTTCTGATTGCACGAAGTGTTTAGGTTGCTGTATCAAATCATCTTTCAAATCTGGACTGCCTGAGGTCACTGCAGGTTTTTAAACATTGCAAAGTTAATGACACCCTTGATGCCAGACATCATTCCCTCAGCCTATGTGGAGTCCCTTTGGAAATGCTAAGCACATTCCAGATACACTCTATCAGCCATTCAACTAAGGAGACCTCTGCTAACAAAGCAGGTGCCATCAACCAAGAAATGCATTAGTACCCCTCTCAGATTGGTTGTGAAGTCAGCAAGCTTATGTCCATGAGGAGGATGAACTGTATCCATACAGTGGACACACTGAAGACAGCCTACCAACTGATTTAGATGAAATTTTCACAGCAGAACCTCAGCACAAAGACCCAAGAACAGATAGTACTTGAACCTCCAGTCCCTGCACAAAAGCACTAAGGATAGAGCAAGTGAATGCATATGACCATGGAAAAACTTCGAGAGACAGATAATTTTTCTTCATGGACCTTATTACATCGTTTTAACTTTTAAAATATTTTATTGGTTATGCTGTTACATTTATCCTAATTTTTCTCCTTTTGCCCCCCTCCACCCAGCAACAATCACTCCCTCAAGCAATCCCCCAAGCTGTTCATGTCCATAGGTCATACATATAAGTTCTTTGGCTACTTCATTTCCTATACTATACTTTACATTCCCATGGCTATTCTGCAACTACCTATTTGTACTTCTTAATCCTCTCACCTCTTCAGCAATTCCCCCTCACTACCTTTCCTGTTTGGCAACCATCAACATGCTCTCCATATCCAGGACTACTTGGGTCTCTGTTCTTCTTGTTGCTTAGTTTGATTTTTTAGATTCAATCGTTTCTCTCTCTCTCTCTCTCTCTCTCTCTCTCTCTCTCTCTCTCTCTCTCTCTCCCCCCTTCTTTGTATCCAAAATGTGTTTATTGGGACGGTTCCCTACTCATCTTGATTCAGGAAATTGTAATGATGCTTCCTTCTGAAGGAGCATCCTTCTGTAAACCTTGCTTTTCCTCCTGTAGGCAGACAGAGGGCAGTGGAACATCCAACACACAAAACTACCATTTGTGCATGGCAAAACACGGTGATGATTTTATAGTATACTGGCACTTCACAGGATTTGGGGCTCTGCACAAGATGCTTCTTGTGTCTCTTCCTCTTCTGGAGATGGATGAAGGAGGTCCTTTGCGAGAGGCATGTTGAATGGAGAGCTCCTCACCCTCAGAAAAGTTATATTCAATTGCTGATAGATTGTCTTGTTTGCTATATTATTGTTCAAAGTTTTGATTTTTTTCTTTAATAATTCCCTTTAACATTACATGAATAATGGTTTCGTCATTATGAATCCCTTTCCTGTTTTCTGGTGTGGGTAGCTCCTTATCTGCCCTTGGATTTTAAATGATATCTTTGCTGGGTAGAGCAATCTTGGCGTAGGTCCCTACTTTTTGTGACCTTCAATATCTCTTGCCAATCCCTTCCAGCCTGCAAAGTTTCTTTTGAAAAATCAGCTGACAGTCTTATGGGAATTCTCCTGTAGGTAACTAGCTTCATTTCTTATGCTGCTTTTAAGCACTCTCTCTTTATCTTTTACCTTTGGCCTTATATATTTTTTCTTCTTGACCTTAAGGTTCCTCTTTTGTGAGGTGATCTTCATTCTTCACTCTGGATTATGGAATATAATAGAAACCGAATAACAAACTACATTGTCCCCTGCATCTTAAATGTTCATTTTCATACCTCTTTTTTGAAAGATTTTATTTATTAATTTTTAGACAGAGGGTAAGGGAAGGAGAAAGAGAGGGAGAGAAACATCAGTGTGTTAGGTTGGAGTCGCTCCAGAAAACAGATGAATGCAGCAAGCTAAGGAGCAGGGTTTATTAGCAGGAATAAGAGTGAAAGGGGAGCCAACCTAGGGAGGTTAAGACTTGCTTGGTTGTTCTTAAGGCAGGGTTTTTAAGTGCAAAAACCCACAAAGGTTAACTGGTTGGGGTGTCACAGTCTGATTGGCTAGATCTGGTTGCTGGGTGCCATTTCTGCTTTCCATTGTTCTTGATAAATCTTGCCAGGCTCAAGTTAAAGCTGCATCCTGTTATGCCAGATAGGCCAACCCCAGACCTCAATCTTAGCCAGGCATCTGTTTGTCCTGGGTAGGGTTGGCAGGCAGTTTCCCAGGCTGGCATTTTCCCAGGCTCCAGTTTCCCTCGGTACTGTTTTCCCATCTGGCGAATTTCCATTCCTCCCAGGCCCACCTAGGTCTGTCACAGTGTGCAAGAGATAATTGATTGGTTTCCTCTTGCTTCCCCAAACTGGAGACCTGGCCCGCAACAGAGATATGTGCTTTGACTGGGAATAAAACTCACCACCTTCCAGTTTGCCGGCCAGCACACAATACACTGAGCCATAATAGCTAAGGCTAACCTTCAGCATTTCAATTATGATGTACCTTTGTCTGGGCCTCTTTGCACCCATCTTGTTTGGGACTCTTCTGTGCTTCCTGGACTTGCATGTCTATTTACCTCACAGAATTAGGGAAGTTTACTTTCACTATTTTTTTAAATTTCGAACTTCTTGTTGTTTCTCTTGTCCTTCCAGCACCCCTACGATGTGAAAGTTGGGTCTCTTGAAGTTGTCCCATAGGCTGCTTATACTACCCTGTTTCTTGGATTCTGTTTTCTTCAGGTTGTTGATTGGTTGTGGTTTGCTTCCTTCTGTTCCATATCTTTAATTTGATTCTCGGATTTATCAACAATACAGTTGTCTCTATGCAAAATTGTTCTCTATTTCAATTACTGTATCTTTCACTTCTGACTGGATTTTTTAATACTGTGGAGTTCCTCACTAACTATCTAGACTATCCAAATAAACAGAGTGTTGAAATCTGTATATGATTGATTGCTAATCTCCTTTGTTTTGCTCTTTTTCTGGAAATTTGATTTATTCTTTCTTCTGGGCCATGTTTCTTTGTCTATTTATTTTGGCAGCCACCCTGTGTTTGTTTCTATGTGTGTGTTTGGCAGCCACCCTGTATTAGGTAGAGCTATTTTTACTCTGTCTTTGTAGTGTGGCCTAATGTGGTGTCTGTAAGGTCCAAGGGCACAACTTCTCCTATCACCCAAGCTGGGTACTCAAGGTGTGCCCTTCATATAGGCTGAGTACACCCTACTCTTGCAGTTGAGACTTTATTGCTGTTGGCAGATCAATGGGAAGGATTTTCCAAGGCCAGTCAGAAGGAAGGATTGGCCATGACCACTGACCACCAACTTCTGCCACCCATGGATGATCAGCTATGCAGGGGCAGGGTGGTGTCCCTGGGGTTCCCCAAGTGTTCTGTCGAAGTTCAGCTCCCACTTGTCTTTTGCCCTCAGCCACCCTGCCTGAGCTATAAAGCAATCTGAGATGGTTACTACTTGTGCTGGACTTGGAGATTCCCAGTCAAAGCCGTGCTATGCATCTAGGCAGGCTGCTACTAGTTCCAGGCCTTGGGCTCACTGAAGACAGCCATTCATATGAAAAAGCAACTTCAGTGTGCCCATAAATTGGGGGGTACAGACTCTCTAGGGATCTGTAAGGGAGGTCAAACACTGTTAGCCACGTGGATGGTTCCAGATATGGCACCAGCTTGCCAGATTTAGAAAAGGGATGATGGCCTCTGTTCACCTTGAAGCCAGATACATCAGGTTCTCCATTTATACCAACAATGTCTTTCAAGCTGCTACACTGTTTTGGAGCTCAGAAGAAATGAGTCTGAGTATGTGAGTCTGTGCAGGAGACTGCTTGGGACTCCAGAGTTTCTTCCACCAATGAAATCTCCACTTGTTTTTGTGGACAAAAGTTATGGGGACTTATCTTCCAGGCACGGAGCCCTGGGAAGGGGCTTGATGTGGGACTGAACTCCTTGCTCCCCAAATATCCCTCCCAAACCTTTATCCACCACCCATGGGTGAGGGATAAGGCTATTCCTCATCTGTGCCCCGTGGATCAGTCTGGATGGATGAGGTTTCTTTAATTCCCTTGTTCTCAGACTTACATTCAACTTCATATCTGATGGTTCTGAATGCTAGCTAGTTGTAATTTAGTTGTAATTGGATGTGATTGTGCAGAGGTGTGCCATGTCTGCCTATACCACAACCTTGATCAGAAGTCCAGAGACAATTTAGATATAGGCAAAAAAGGGACCAAATAAAACAGAAACCATGAGCCTCTGAAATTCTTTGGGACTGAGAAGAAAAACAAATGGACTCTCCTTAGTTAATGACATTGATCTGCTTGGGAGTGTCAGAGCCACAGGACATTGAGTGATGTGTGGCTCTAGAATATTATGATAAAGTCTTGAGGTCATCCTCAGAAAAGAGACAAGCCCCTGTGGAGCTTCAAGAGTATCTTCAAGAGTATACACTCAACACAACAGATGATTCTGTCATCTGAAAGCTGGTGAACATCCAGAGCAGTATGTTAGTCATTGACAGCAATCTGGCCCCAAATATGAGCTGCACATACTCCCTGTATTCCTGAGACATTCCCATCCAGAATCAGGTCTCACCTCTTTTTTGACAAAAGGCACAATTATGACATGTACCTCCTGACAGTGAGTAGGATGATGAGCCCTAATGAATGGAGGAATTTCTGCAATTTACCCTGTGACCTGGCCATTGAGTCAAATTACATCAGCCAGAGCTTCCCTGAAGGTGAGCCTCTGAAACAGGTGACATACTTAAATGATTATTGAAGAAATGAAACATGGTGTCATGGCTTTCCCTCACTCTTCTGTATTTCTCAGCTTACACATTCCTATATGTTTCTCACCTGTTTTTCTTCAAGTTCTTAGGAATGAAAATTACCCATACATTGTAGAAAGATAATATTCAGGGTGGCCACATTTCCAGCAAACCAATAACTCAAGTTAGTTCTGTCATTCTTAGAACTAAGTTCCCTTAATGTAAAACCCATTGGGCCTCATCTGTTCTCTGGCTGCATAGAGCATTTTCTCATATTGCTCCTTAAGTAATGAACATTGCATATCCATTCATCAACATTAATAACGTTCCCTAGTTTGCTCACTCCATAACTCTTTTTAGAAATTTAGCCCTGCCTGGCGTAGCTCAGTGGATTGAGCGTGGGCTGTGAACCAAAGTGTCGCAGGTTCAATTCCCAGTCAGGGTACATGCCTGGTTGCAGGCCATGACCCCCAGCAACCGTACATTGATGTTTCTCCCTCTCTCTCTTTCTCCCTCCCTTCCCTCTCTAAAAAATAAATAAATAAAATCTTAAAAAAAATAAAATACCTTGAATAGGTAGAACTCTCAGGGGTAAAGGTGTGCCCCATTAGATAATATGTCTGATAAGCAAAATATCCTTAAAAAAAAGAAATTTAACTTAATTTCATTTTTAAAAATACCTTTTGTATTTCTAGAGAGAGAGGAAGGGAAGAAGAAACAGAGACAAACATCAAAGTGTGCTTGCCTCATAAATGCCCCTTACTGGGGACCTTGCCCACAAAGCAGGCCTGTGACCTGACTGGGAATCCAACAAGCAACCTTTTGGCTTGCATGCCAGTACTCAATCCACTGAGCCACACCAGTCATGGCTCCATTAACTCTTTAAGAGAAATAATCTCCAGTCCCCATGCAGAAAATGTCACTGCATTGACAAATGAAATTATGATCATTTCCATGCAAGGTGGAGAAATACAATAATCCAAAGCATCTTTCTCACATTCAGATGTCCACTTTTCCAAAACTTCGTGGATGGCAATCACAGCCATTTTTGTACAAGATGTACATTTTGTACTTAACCACTATTTCCAGGAACGTATTAATATTCACAGAAGTTAAAATGCATCTTACTTCAGAAAGTTCAGTGAGATTTTATATGAAAAACAATTATTTTTAGCACTGGCTGGTGTGACTCAGTGGATTGAGTGCCAGCCTCCAAACTGAATGGTCAGCAGTTCGATTCCCAGTTAGGGAATGCACCTGGGTTGCAGGGCAGTTCCCCAGTTGAAATTGTCAGAGGCAATTGATGGATGTTTCTCTGACACATGGGTGTTTCGCTCCCTCTTTCTGCCTCCCTTCCACTCTCTCTAAAAAAATAAATAAAATTTTAAATAATATAATTGTTTCCAGGAATTCGAACGCAAATACTGACTCCTTCTGCCGGCAGATGCTGCTGAGTAACCATCGTTGAAGTCTCCCTCCTGCAGTTGTTACATCTAAGTCAGAGTCTTCCTGAGAGCCCTAACAGCTAAAGAACCTCTTCATTGGAGGTTTAAGATTTGAAACATGTGGTGAGGGTCTAAAGAGCAATGTCGAGCAATGGCAAATGCTCACAAACTGTGTGATGAAAGATCCAAACACCAAGTGCTCCAGAGACTTGGGATTGTCACACATACCTCATTGGAGGATGTGGATGCAGCCAAGAACACACAGCCATATAGGTAGGTGGAAGAGTTGTGGAACCAAAGAGCCTTTTTCAGGAGAAAATTTCATAGCCCTGCTGAGGTTTGGCTCAGTGGATTGAGCTCTGGCCTGTGAATTGAAATGTTGCTGGTTTGATTCCTGTCAGGACACATCTGGATTGTGGACTAGATTCCCAGTTGGGGGCATGTTTGAGACAACAGATCAGTGTTTGTCTCCCTCTCTCACTACCTTACCCTCCCTCTAAAAATAAATCATTGAAATCATTTTAAAAATCATTTTCACAGACATAGTGCCCCTTAACTGTGATGTCTTTAGTAGATGGTATCAAAGAAGACACTGAAAAACATTAGCTAAGAGATCATTTTAACAATGTGGAGAAACTGAAGTGATTGAAGTCGTGACTGACCCAGGCAGTAGCAAAGAGAGGCTTTGCTTTTGTAACCTTTGATGACAGTGCCTGTGTAGACAAGGTTGTCATTTAGAAGAACCATACTCTGAGTAGGTAATATTCACCACAGTGCATAATATCCTAGCCTGTCATGCAAAAGATAAGTGAACGTGCAGAGAGACCTAGCCATGAATCACTGGGGTCTCATTAGTTCTGAACTGTGTGCACTAAGCTCAAAAAGGAGGCAGGCAAAATGCACCTAAGGTTCAACGTAGTTTCCCCTGGAGAGACCAATGCAAATGACAGACAGGGTTTCCATGAAGACTGTGAGGCAGATGTTAAACACTATTAAAATATCAGAAAAAAAAACACAGAAAATTCATGATAATTAAAATAATGAAAATAGCAGCTAGCTGAGTTTCTCCTGTCTCTGGCCCTGTTGTCCTCCTGTCTTATGCTGAGGGTCTAATATGCTATGGTAGATTGTGCCCAGCTCTGGAGCCAGACTCACATGTTTGAATCCAGCCACTTCAATCTGACAGTTGTCTGCCCTGTGACCTTGGGAAAACCCCTTCCTCTTCTCTATCCTATTTTCCCCAGAAATACATTAACAGTTACTAATTCCCAGGGTGCAGTTAGGATTAAAATAACAGTTTTGATCAAAACGCAAGCCCTGGATAATTTTTATTCAAGGATGAAGGCTGCTCTTTCTTAAAACTATTTTATTCTCTGGATTTTAGAGGGGAAGGAAGGGAGAAAGAGAGGGAGAGAAATGTTGAACTGCAAAAACATTCATTGTTTGCCTCTCCCACTCCCCTACCTTGGAAACTGGACCAAAACACAGGCATGTGCCCTGACCAGGAATTGAACTCGCAATCTTTTGGGTTGTGGGACAACATTCAACCCACTGTGCCACTCAATCCAGGGAAAGGGTATTTTTATCTCTATTTACACAGGAAAATACTGAGGACTATACAGTGAATCACTTTCCTATAATAACAACAATGGTCAATAATCTAAGATTTAAACCCAGGTTGCATGACCAAGATATGGGGAGTCTAATCACTGTTTTCTTGTCTTTGGCTTCCAGAAGGGCTTTCAGGCTCAACAAATACCCACTGATCCTCATACCACCTGGTACACCTTCAAGTCCTGCTGTAGCACAGTGAACCCCAGATGAAAGACCACAGAAAGGGCTGAAAACTTAGAAACAAAATTATTATATTACTTAATGACTGAATTTACAAAAGCAATGAAGTGTGTAAATAATACAGATTATTCTATAAAGTATATGATAACTACCTACACATTCTTTACAGCAAAAAATCCAAATAATTTGGATATGTTTTCCGCTAAAAACAATTTTTCCATAAAACAATTTTTCCATGAAATAAAAATTATTTGTTTTTCAAAGAGTGAAAATGGGTGACATGACAACATAGATCTTTGTTGTTTCACTCTCCTATTTTCTATGGAGAGTAGCCTAAAATTGTAAAACTATAGGTAAAGTATGTGAGCACAGAATATACTAAAAATATACCCGTTTTACATACACTCCTGAAAAATGCTCATCATAAACCCTTAGAAAAGTACCACTAGTACAATAAAAAGAACATGACAAATATATGAAAACAGCTAAAATTATAAAAAATAAACAAATCAACATTTTGTTAGAGTGGGGGAATGCAACCCTAATATGCTATAAGTATGAATGCATAAAGGCACAAGGAGTTTAGGTCATAATTTGTTAGGTACTTCAACATTTAAATATTAAATTTCTGAGACATACATCTCCACACTCTGAGCATATAAAATTAAACTCAGACATTTTCAGAAAGTTTTTTTCTGAAGTTTTTATAATTACACTGAAAAAAGAAAAAAAAAACATTTCCTACAATCTAACCTTTTACAAAGTGAGACCTCTCCAACATCAAAAGGCTAAAGACTTATGGCTAAAGATTTCCCACATTCACTTCATGCTTGAATCCTCTTACCAGTGTGAACTATGATTAACATGCCTATGGAAACGAGGTGAAAGATTTCCCACATTTCATGTCATCATAAAGGCTATCTCCTCTGCAAACTCTGATAAGAAAGGAGTTAGAATCAAAAACATTTTCCCACATTCCCTGTACTCATAAGGCTATTTACCACAGGAAACTGAGAATATAATGGAAGATTGTGGTATAAAAAATTTCTCACATTGCATATATAAAAAACCTTGTATCAGTGGAAATCACTGATACTAGAAAAACATTTCCCAAATTCACTGCAGGCATAAGGCCATTCTCCAGGGTAACTCTCTGATGACAACCAAGGAAATGCTACAGAAAAAGGATGTCCACTTTCACTGCACTCACAGCATTTCTCCAACATGCAGTCTCCAAGGAAAATGAAGGTTACTGATAAAACATGTCCCACATTCCCTGCAGACATAAAACTTTGCTACTGTGTGCGGTCTGATAACAATGATAGTTAATGAAATAGATAGAAGATTTCCCATTTTCACCACATTCATAAGTGCTTCTTTGGTGTGAACTCTTTGAGGGTAATGGAAGTGACTGGCACACATAAAGGATTTCCCCAATTAGTGCATTCATCAGTGCTTTATCCAGTGTGAACACTGTGATGAAAATGGAGGGCAGAGCTACTGGTACAAGATTCCCCATGTTCACTGCACTCATAAGGCATTTCTCCAGTGTGAACTTTCTCATGATGACGGAGCCCAGAGCGACTGGTGTAAGATTTTTCACATTTACCACACTTATAAGGCCTTACTCCAGTGTGAACTCTGTGATGATGACGGAGGGAAGAGCTATGGGCAAAAGATTTTTTGCATTCACTGCACTCATAAGGCCTTTCTCCAGTGTGAACTCTGTGATGTTTACGAAGCTCAGAGTTTTGGGTAAAAGATTTTCCGCATTCACTGCACTTATAAGGCTTTTCTTCTATATGAACTTTCTGATGGTGACGGAGGGAAGAGCTACAGGTAAAAGATTTTCTGCATTCACTGCACTCATAAGGCCTTTCTCCAGTGTGATCTCTGTGATGTTTTCGAAGGTAACAGATACGGGTAAAAGATTTACCACATTCACCACATTTATAAGGCCGTTCTCCCGTGTGAAAATTCTGATGATGACGGAGGTTAGAGCTTTGGGTAAAAGATTTCCCACATTCACCACACACATAAGGCCTTTTTCCAGTGTGAACTCTATGATGATACCGGAGGCCACAGCTACTGGTGAAAGATTTTCCACAGTCACCACACTTATAAGGCCTTTCTCCAGTGTGAACTCTCTGATGAGAATTAAAGTTAGCTTTTTGCTTAAACAATTTCCCACATTCACTGCACCCATAAGGCCTTTCTCCAGTGTGAAGTTTCTGATGATGGCTCAGACCAGAGTGACTGGTGTAAGATTTCCCACATTCACCACACTTATAAGGCCTTTCCCCAGTGTGAACTCTCTGATGTACACGGAGGGCAGGGCTACTGGTGAAAGATTTTCCACACTCACCACACTTAAAAGGCCTTTCTCCAGTGTGAACTCTCTGATGAACCTGGAGGGCAGAAATTCGGCTAAAAGACTTCACACATTCAGTGCATTCATAAGGCCTTTCTCCAGTGTGAACTCTATGATGAATACGGAGTGCAGAAATTGTGTTAAAAGACTTCCCACATTCACAGCACAAAAAAAACTGTTTTCTAGTAAGGAATCTCTGGTCAGCAAGTGTATCATCACAGTCAATGGCTTTCTTGTATTCTCTTGGGGTGTAACATTTTGTAGTTTGTAGAGAGATTTCATTTTCCCTGTGCATGGTGTAAGCAGACAGTTGTTCAAGATGTCTGGAGCTGAAGAGGAAGCATTTTCCATCCTGACTAGAGCTACGAGCCTTCCACAACACATGGGAATTGCAGCTCTTTCCAAGCGAGACCCTGTCCACACTGCTGATGAAACAATTCTTTGTCGTGTCCTGCTCCTGGAGCTGGTGACTCTGTGCACTGAAATAAAATGGTTTTGCACATGCCCCACACCTCAGCAGTGTTGGGGCCTGTTGGGTTCCCTGCTGGTCAATGGAGAAGAAAATTTGTCTCAAGACACACCCACAACTTTCACATGGGTGGTTCTTCTGGGAAGATAGTGCTGACTTCAGATTCATAGCCCTTGAGACTTTTACAGAAACATTCTCTTCAATGGGTGCCTCCCCCTCCTCTGCTCCACAGCAGCAACCTGAAGAAAAACAAACACTAGTAAAGTACATACTGACCTATAGGGAGCGGATTTTCTCATCACTGATTTGCATCAGTTACATCTGGCATGATTTTATATGATGATTTCCAAGACAAATCAGAGTCTCAAAAAAAGCCCCTCAGGGCTGTAATATGGGGAACTCATTAATTAAGAACACCAGGATACGGGGGAACCTAAGGAAGAGAAGCTGGCTTTAGAAGTTATCCCTGTCATGGGGATGCCTGCAAAATCCTTCCTGCTTGTGTTGGGAGGCTGTGTAGAGGATATGAATGTGCCCCAAACCATTAAAATCAACCACAGCAGAACAGATGCTGTGTTAGTTTTGTATAGAAATATGTGCACACTTCAAGGTGCTACAGGCATTGATCAAAATGAGAGAGCACACGAAAAAGACTCCTCACAGAAAGGGTTGTGGTATATAAGTTAGAGAGGCAGAGATGACCCATGGCTGGAAGTCAAGTGTATGAAGGAAAATTATTAAAAGTAACAAACAGCCCTGGCTGGTGTGGCTCAGAGGATTGAGTGCAGCCTGCAAAGCAAAGGGTCACTAGTTTGATCCCAGTCAGGGCACATGACCAGGTTGCAGGCCAGGTCCCCAGCCACAGGCACACAATAAGAAACCTCCCAGTGTCCCAGGTTCGATTCCCAACCAGGGTACATGCCTGGGTTGCAGGCCATAACCCCCAGCAACCTCACATTGATGTCTGTCTGTCTGCTTCTCTCTCTCTCTCTCTCTCCCTCCCTCCCTTCCCTCTCTAAAAATAAAGAAATAAAATCTTAAAAAAAAAAAAAAGAAACCTCCCATTGATGTTTCTCTCCCTCTCTTTCTCCTTCCCTTCCCCTCTTGATAAAATAAATATATGGGGGTTTTTTTGTTTGTTTGTTTGTTTGTTTTAAAAAACCACACAGACAAGGTGCCAACATGGGAAAAGTCAAGTTTAATTAAGTGTGGCCACTGGCAATGGTGAGGAATAAATTCAAAGAGAATAAGTTCCTCACTATGCTTTAACCAAGGCTTCGAATCAAATACTCCCTACCTCCCATACCCACTTGTGAGCCCATACTGTCATGGCTGGATGCCTGATCCTCTGTAATACACAAAGGAGTCTTCTACTTCCCTACCCAGTGAGCAATTATGTGGAATACAGATGATACAACTTCAAAGAGAAAGCAGAAGAGGTGAATAACCAACACTGTCATAGAACAATCTGCACCAAAAAAGCAAAAGTGAAAGATCTATGTGAGTGACCACGGCAAGATGGCAGAATAAAAAATACAAGATTCAACCCCCTTCAAGAATAATTAGACCTTTATCCATGATAAACAGTGTCCCTATAGGAAAGGGGAAGAAGCTTAAGAGACAAGTTATTTCAAAGAGGTACAAGTTGGAGCCTAATACAAAGAGCTATGGAAAAGAAAAGCACAAAAGACGCTCAGGAAACAGGTTTAGATTCAAAAGAAAAGGATAAGAACTTCTGGGAGGCACTGCACTTGCGCTACCATTGACTCTACTGGCCTGTTTCTGGCTACCAAAGGCTCTAAGAGGTCACTAAAAATTTGGAAAACCTCAGCCCTGGCCACTGAGGACCCCTTCAATCTTTACAACGCTGACCTTGGTCATGGGGCAGCAAGAAGAATGGAACGTGAAGCTTCTCATCAGCCCCAAACACAACACACCACCTAGCAACCACCCTTGTATGCATACGCAGATGAAACTACTCCTCTAAATAGAATTGGTTACGGAAATCCAAAAATGTAAGCCTTCATCAAATATCAGACATCAACACTCAGACAAAGGGAAATATGAAAAAAAAAAACACAAAAGAAACATCACAATGTTAAAGTGAATTAAGCCAAATTATGGAGATATATAAATTGACAAAAAATAATTCTAAAAATCATTTCTAAAAATTTCAATCAGGTACAAGTGAATACACATGGAACTCAACATAATGAACAAACATGGGAACAAAATTTGGGGATCAGTGAGAAAGAAATAAAAAGGATGAAAAAGAAATTTGAAGTTGGAGAATACAATGAATAAAATGAAAAATGCAAAAGAGTTTCAAAAGCAGATAAGATCGAGGACTAAAAAACGACATCACCTTAGAGGCAGATGATTTAAAATCCTCCATGTAAAAAAACACGTGAGGACAGCGCTGGTGAATTTTGGAACAAAATATAGATAACTTGTATTTGTATTATGGGAGTCCCATAGACGGGGCCAAAAGGAGAAAATGAGAGATAGGTAAACATGGGGGGAAAGAGAAGCATACAAAATTGGTTTTAAAAAATAAACTACAGATTGACTTCAAAATATGAAAAAGAAACCTGAGATTTCTGGCCAAGATGGAGGTGTAGGTAGAAACATTTCACTTACTCGCACAACCAAAAAGAGGATAACAACCAATCTAAAATCAATAAACAACCAAAAGCACCAAAAAATCACTGCATGGAACTCTGATGACCAAGGAATTAAAGAAAAAATCAGCTAGAACAACCAGACCAGTGAGGTGGTGGACCGCAGGCTGACTCAGAAAAACCAGGGCAATGTGGCAGACCTTAGGGACAGGGTTGGCTGCCTACCTCCTAGGGCTGTGCAGGCGGGGTTGACTTAAGGGGAAACCTGAGGCTCAGAGGTGGCTTCGGACTACTCAGAGGTGGGAGAAACTCCCAGTCTCACAGGAGAGTCCCTTGGAAAGGGTGCTAGAGAGGAGCAGGCAGGTGAGCTGCATCGTTCCCTCTCTGGCCCAGCAACAAAGCACAGCAAGGAAGTTTGCCCTGACAGCGGGGAATACCTAAGGCCCCACCCTCTTACAACTTATCAGCTGTGCCAAGACAAAGAAATAAGGCCCAAATGAAAGAACAGAGCAAAACCTCAGAACTAAGCAATGAGGAGATTGCCAACCTATGTGATGGAGAATTTAAAGCCCTGGAAATGAAAATGCTCACAGAAGTGATTAAGCTTGGTCAAAAAATGGAAAAAAAAAAAAGCAACAAATGAATGATACTCAAAGTAAAATAAAGCAAAATATTCAGGGAACCAACAGTGACAGTAAGGAAACCAGGAGTCAAAGCAACAATTTGGAACAAAAGGAAAAAAACATTCAACCGAAACAAAATGAAGAAACAAGAATTTTAAAAAGTGAAGAGATTCTTACAAACCTCTGGGACAACCTGAAACATTCCAATAACCAAATTATAGGGGTGCCAGAAAGAGAAGAGGAAGACCAAGAAACTGAAAACTTATTTGAACAAATAACGAAAAACTTCCCCAATCTGGCAAAGGTAATAGACTTCCAGGAAGCCCAGAGAATCCCAAAGAAGTTGGACTCAAAGAGAAACACACCAAGACACATCATTATTAAGTTACCCAAGATTAAATATAGAGAATCCTAAAAGAAGCAAGACGAAAGGAGGGAATTATCTACAAAGGAGTGCCCATAAGTCTATTGCCTGATTTCTCAAAAGACCATTGCAGGCAAGAAGGGGCTGGAAAGAAGTAGCTGAAGTCATGAAAGGCAAGGACCTACATTCAAGATGACTATCCAGGAAAACTTTCATTTAGAATGGAAGGGCAGATAAAGTGCTTCCTGTAGAAGGTCAGATTAAAGGAGTTCATCATCACCAAGCCATTATTATATGAAATGTTAAAGGGACTTATCTAAGAAAAAGAAGATAAAAAATATGAAAAGTAAAATGAAAACAAACTCGTAACTATCAACTGAACCTATAAGAAAAGAAAAACAAAGAAAACAAAAACTAAGCAAACAACCAGAACAGGAACAAAATCAGGGAAATGGACATCACATGGAGGAATTTCAGTGGGGAGCAGGACGGGAGAAATGTGGGGAAGGTACAGGGAAGAAGAAGCATGGTTAGCAGGCATAAAATAGATGGGGAGAGATATAAAAGGGGGGTATAGGAAACAGAGGACTCAAATACTTAATAGGTATAACCCATGGACATGAACTAAAGTGGGGGAATTCTGGAGGGTTAGTGGGGCAGGTAGGATGGGGGGAAAAGTGGGAAAATTGGGAAAATTGTAATAGTATAATAAAAAATACTTTTAAAAAAAAGAAATTTGAACAGCCATGTTTAACATTCTCCCAGGTCCCTGTACACATTCAATACAAACAGGATTTCAGCACAACATATTATAATAAAAGTGTCAAAAATAAGAGTGAAAAAAATTTTTGAAAGACCGGAGACCACAATAGAAACTCCTCTCGTAAGGACAACACTCCCATAAGGCAGCAATATTTTTCTCTGAAGAAACCTTGCAGACTTGGAGAATGTCAAATGATATATTCAAAACACTAAAAAAAAAATCTGCAAAGCACAATGCTTTATTTTAAAAACCTCATCCTCACTTTAACAAACAAAAAAACTTTCCCAGACACAAAAGATGAAGACGTTAACTTCCACTCATCCTGACTTATTACAAATGCCAGGGGGGAAAAA
The DNA here is from genome assembly GCF_019186645.2 of Phyllostomus hastatus. Taxonomy (NCBI): domain Eukaryota; kingdom Metazoa; phylum Chordata; class Mammalia; order Chiroptera; family Phyllostomidae; genus Phyllostomus; species Phyllostomus hastatus. The sequence goes on from NW_025333577.1 coordinate 2,607,140, forward strand.
AAGATCTTTGAGCTGAAATAAATGCATACTACACAGAAGCAGGAAACCGTGGGAAAATGTAAAACTCTCTGGTAAAGCCAGGATGTCATCAGGGTCACAATACTAAGACAGTCCATATGTGGATATACTTTATTGAACTCTATTGTACAGGACAAATAAAGTAGATTAAGAATAACAATGGTGACAATATTTGTGAATAGGTATCTAGAAAGAGGTGAACTATGAAATCAAAACATGTAAAGGGGTAGTGTGGCAGAGAATCACAGGGTAGAATTTTTTGAGTGCAGGGAAGCTGTTTTCAGGGTACAATGAACTATTAAGAAAATGAGTTACATGTAAGTCTAATAAAAAACAAACCACAACCACAATCCTGTGAAATGGATATACAAAAGAGAAAGGAATGATCTCAAAACAAAAAAACAAAACAAAACAAAACCCAACCCCAAAAAAGAACTGCTGGTGTGGCTCAGTGGATTGAGTGCCAGTCAGGGCACATGCCTGTGTTGTGGCCCAGGTCCTCAGCTGGGAGCATATGAGAGGCAACCACACACTGAGGTTTCTCCTTCTCTTTCCCCCTCCATTCCCCTCTCTCTAAAAATAAATTAGTAAAATCTTTTAAAAAAGAAAAGGAAAAATAAAAATAATACAGCAAAATGGGAAGGCAAAAGAAACTACAAAAAAGGCAGAAAACACGACAATGTGGCAACACCTTTTGAAGATATGAGTGAGTGAAGGGATAAAAAACACAAGACACAAAAGCATTTGAGATATTGCATCCTGTCCATTGTCACCAGTTTGGCTCAAATGAACACATAAAAATTCTCATGATGGGTGAAAAAGGTAAAGGGATTAAAAAGTACAAACTGGCAATTACAGAACACTCAACTGGATGTAAAGTACAGTCTAGGAAACAGAGTCAATAACATTCTACTGATTATGTATGGTGTTAGATGGAATCAGATTTATGGAGATGATCAGTTAGTAAGTTATACAATGTCTAATCATGAAACTAATATTATAATGTATGTCAGCTGTCTTTAAAAATAAGAAAAAATAGAGTAAATAAACACATGAATAAATAAATTAATTAAGGATTAGTTGGGATTACCTTGTGTCCCCCCAAAAAAGTCTCCAAAACACAACATATGCTGCTTCCACGAGACTCACTAAATCTTTATGGACACAAATACACTGAAAATAAAGAGATATAAAAAACATTCCATGCAAATAACACCAAAGAGAGTGGGGAGGACAACAACTGTAAATTCTACATGCCCAACAGTAGAGCACCTAAGTACATAAGCAAACAATATGAGATCTGAAAGGGGAAAACTCAAGCCAACACTACTAGACAACTTGGATATTCGCCTTCCAACAATGGGTAGATCATCCATTTTGAAAGCAATAAGGAATTATTGCAGTTTGAAAACACTGTTGAGGAAACAGAGTTGATAAATGTATGCATAGCATTTTATCCACCCCTGGCCAAGTGGCTCTGTTAGTTAGAGCATTGTCTCACATACACCAAAAGGTTGCAGGTTTGATTCCTGGTCAGGGCACAAACATAGGTTACAGGTTTGATCCCCTCCTATAGGCACGTATAGGAGGAAACCGATCCATGCTACTCTCACATTGATATTTCTCCTTCTCCCTCCCTTCTTTCTCTAACAATCCATACAAATATTTTGCAGAGTGTACAAAAAATATAGACACTTGTAGAAATGTTTGAGAATATAAAAAATGCTTTTCCTTACTAATCAATGTGAAATCTATTTGGCTTCTGACAATACTACTGAGGTCAAATCCTTCCCTATGAGGGTTCTGTACAGCATGTATGGGGGCAGCAGGGAGAGTAGGGAGCAATGCAAGCAAACCAGCCCTGCCAGTCCAGGATCCACCCAGAACACTGGGGAAGTGAATAGTGCCTGCAATTCACATAGGAGGATGGAGCAACCCCTGAGGAATGAAGGGTACAGGGGACATGCAAAGCCTAGTCCAGGTCACTGGTGAGATGGAGAGTGCTTTTTTAAAAAACTGTGAGTTAGTTTATTAAAATATGGAGCAATGAACAACAACAACTAAAAGAAAATACTCCTGCAGACATGGTCAGGGGCCAGCCTAAGACCAGATGCTGCTGTCCATCTCTCTCTGAGTATGTGAGACTGGTCAGGATCCTTACAGCTTAGGATAGAAAAAGCAAGGTGCAACCCTGAGGAAGGGGTGTGCAGGCAAGGCAAAGAAAAGTGCACAGGGAGAGTTGGTGTCTTACCCAGCGATGATATAAGAGTATAGTTCTCCTGCATCACATCAAAGTATAGGCGTCTCTGAGCCTCATCCAGAAGGAACCATTCTGTCCTGGAGAGATACACGGCAACATCCTCAAAGGTCACACCAACCTATCAAAATTAACACAAATGAATCTGGAATAATCTCTCTGAGACCCCTTTTCCTACTGTTCCCCACACTGAACTCCTTTGAAGGGCCCTCCATTCAGAGCAGACACCAGTGCTTGGTGTCAGAACTGCCTGCTATCCGTCTCATTATCACTCACATCGCCCTCAGCAAAGGCAGGCAGGATAAGAGAAAGTGGGGCAGATGAATACCATCTAATCTAAGGTCCATACCTGCAGGGCCACATTCCTGCTAAACAAGTCCATTGAGTCTCCCAGATCATGCCTCTAAAACACAATCATACATGGTCTTAGGCTTCACCCTGAATTCCAAACACCAAGAACCCAGGGCCATCAGCTAGCACTTCCTGTAGTTGTGCACACACTGTGTGATCTTTCCCTGCTTCATATCTTCTAACCCAGTTCACTCTCTCACCTCTGCCCCCTTCACTCTCCTGCATAAAAGAGACTCCACTTTTGCGTGACTCCATCCTCGACCCTTCCACAGGTTTCAGACCTATGTGTTAGCTGCTCACAAGATGTTTCCACATAGTCTTTGTAACTGATAAAAAAGTGTGAAACAAAAGAACCTTCTGATATTGCCAAAAGGAATTAACCTACCACCATCTTCCCCAGTCCAGTGGAGGGAGCCTCCACTGCTTCAGCTGCTAAAACCAAAAAACGCTGGGGTGGTTTTGAACCCTTTCCTTTCTTCCTGCAACTACAAAATCTTAAAGTATACTTTTTTAAAAATGTAAAGGGGATGGGGGTGTTGAAGGTGGAAGAAGGTATGAGGGAGATAAATGGTAATGAGAAAAAAATACTATAAAAATATCAAAGGATGGATCAAGAATCCAACCTTTTGTCCCACCCTTGAGGCCCAATGCAGGTCCATCAGCTCTCCTCTGGATCATAGAACTCCCCAGGTCCAGGGCCCCCTGCCTCCTCCATTAACCCCCATACTCTGTTCTCCACTAGGCAGCCAGAGGAAGACTGTTTAACCCAGGAGAGACCAACTTCTTTTTCTTATGCAAATACTCCATGATCTCCTTAACAGATACCTTAATTATCAATTGGTCACTTTACAAGTCTGATCTTTGAATCCTTTGTGCCTTGTGTTTAATACAAACAAAGGAAACCTGAGGTACCTATTCCCAGCTCTAGTAGCATCTCCAAGCATTAGTAGGTGCAGGTGTCCCTTCCTGGATAACCTGCCTTCGATGCTTACAGTGGCTGTCTGTGTGGACAAAACAATGACGCAGGAGATACAATAAACCTGACCAGCTTAGAGGAGTCCTCCCAGATGGCCTTACACACTGAGAGTGAAAAGACCCCTACATATGGTCTGAAATTAAAACTTTCTAACTAAAGCAAGTCATAGCAAGTACTCATGTCCTAGGCCTCTATGTCCCCTAAGGAAAGTCAACTTGGACCTTAACTGAGCCAATCTTTGTACTTTTGCACCTTTGGAATGTCAGGAAATTTCGTTTTTTCTTACCCCTCATGGCACAAGCACTGCATGAGAGCTGAGACCAAAAATCCCCAGTTATTGTGTTCATTCATTAAATGTTAAATATCTTACACCCAGTAATGTAAAAGAATTGTGTCCATTCATTTTTATCTTTTATATAATATCAAACATTTTCCTGCTTTGTTTTCTCCCACCTACCTAACCGAAAACCAATGAATTCCAGGTTGCCAACTAACACATCTTTTTTTACTGTGATGTATAAAATAAGTGGTAAAACTGACATTTTCTGAAGTATTTTCACACTCTGCTGATTTTTTTCCCTGGAAATCATCCCTAGTATGGCTCAAATAAACATTTTTAAAAGTCTACCGCTTGAATGTTTTTTACATTCACACCAGAAATTGGAGCACCTTGATAGATAGTACTGGAGCCTGCACTCAGAATTAGGGAATCCCCAGGGTCTCCTCATTTGAAAGCTGAAAAATTACTGAGGGAAGAATCTTTAAACACTACACAGTAATGTCACCACCAGGTAGGGACTGGGCCACCCTTTCCTTCTTATTCTAACTTGGTAATAATTTTCAACTTTAGAACCTGTGGGAAGAAGCAATCAACCACCCTCAGCTGCTGTTAAGCAGGTCTGTATCTCAGCCCAGCCCCAGAGTCTGGTGAAGTCCCAAGTTCCTCCCAAGTGCAGTGGCTTACCTGCTCGGTGTAACCTTGGACAAGGGCTCCCCTTCCTGTGCCTCAATGTCCTCATCACCCCAGTCCAGCTGGTTTTCTATCTCAGAAGAATCTAAACAGCTTTCAAAGCCATGACACAGCCTGTATCTCTCTGTCCACGACCATCCCGGACTCCCAGGACCATTAGAATGAAGGTGCAACCCCTCTGCCTCCCAGTCAGGACGTGGCTCCGCCTCAGACTGTTTAAAGCAGATGTAAGGCCCGGCAAGGCCAGATGTGCGGGTCTTTCGGGATCAATGACACCTGCCCATGTTTAGAAGGCGGCACCTCGGCCGGCCACCCACGCCAACCCCGTCACAGCGTGTCACCCACAAGCGCCTCAGATTCCGGATGCCGGGGCCGGGGCCGGGGCTGCAGGACGTGACGGGCGCCCCGCACCCGGGCTGCAGGGCTCGGTGGGCTGAGGGCGGAGGGTCCGGGCTCGCTCACTCACCTCAGCCGGGCGCCTCGGCTGGGTCGCCATCGGAATTTGTGGCAAAAAAGTGGCGGGAGCGGCGGGCGAGGAGGGTGTCCCTGGTACTTGGGTTTCTGTCCCGACGCTGACGCCGGACACCCGGGCAGCGTGCTTGGTCTCACAGCTCCGTGGGGAGCAGCACCCTGGCGCCTTCTCCATTGGATCTTGTGACCACGAGACCCTGACCGGGTAATAAGGAAACTGAGAGAAGAGGAAATGTCCGCCAGGACACTGAGGGAAGTCCCGCCCTACAGCGGTGATCAAACGGAAATGCCTTTTCGGGAGACTGCAAGGACTCAGCCTTGCCCGCCTTCTGGGTAATGTAGGTTTTAACGTCCACGGCTGGGGTCTGGACTCCAAGGCCAGGAGCCTGTATTTCCCGAGCTGACTCCAGGAGTGGATTTGCAGGTTTACAGCCCAAGAATACCCTGAGAAAACGAAATCCGCCCTTTAGCCGCCCGGATGGACTTAATTTCTTGGGAGATGTGTCTGGTATGCCGGCTGTATCTTTGATTCAGGCCGTGGAGCATGTTTCTCCTTCAGGCGTAATGTTGTTGGCATACTTTGCTCTAGTCCCTAATGCTCTCTATCCTGCATCAGGAGGACCCACGATGCAAATTAAATTAATAAATAATACACTAATACTTAAGTGCATCTGTGCTTCGTGCAGCGAGAAGTCTTATCTCTGCCTGGGCAGTAGTAGTGTGACTGGATTCCTCACTGATTTTATCAGATGCCTCTAACTTGAATTACACATTTTTTTCAAACAATGGAGTACATGCTGAGCTCATCAAAGACATGCAGTTACAGGAATTCAGCCCAGAAAGTGGATGTAAAGTTCCAGACCAACCAACTGAATACTAATAAAGCTAGGGACACTGATTTGTTTGTTCCTAAGTGCAAATTGTAGTCTATTAAATATGCACTAACACTAGGTGAAAAATAATAATGTACATAAATTTACTTTTTGAAAGATTTTATTTATTTTTATTTTTAAAACACTTTATTTATTTATTTATTTCTAGAGTTAGGGGGAGAGAAATAGGGAAACATCAATGTGTGGTTGCCTCTGGTATCATGTACTGGGGATGTGGCAGGCATCCCAGGCATGTGCCCTGACTTGGAATCCAACCCATGACTGTTTGTTTCGAAGGCTGGCACTTAAGCCACTGAGCCACACCAGCCAGGGCTATTTATTTATTTTCAGAAAGAGGGGAAGGGAGGGAGAGAAACATCAATGTGGAAGAGAAACATCACTGGGTTGCCTCTCACACACCCCTGACTGGAGAGTTGGCCTGCAGCCCAGGCATGTCCAGGTCAAGGAAGTGAACCAGCAACCTTTTGGTCCACAGGCCTGCATTCAATTCACTGAGCCACACCAGCCAGGACAGGGGGTTTTCTCATCACAGATGTGCATCTGTAACATCAGCGCATAATTCCATGTGACAAATTTCAAGAAACTGAGAGTCTGAATGACACCACTCTAAGAGGTGGTTGCATATTACTTGGCCACTAATGACTGTAAATAATGGGCACCTCATTAAACAAAGGCCACTAGGATTGGATGTGACACAAGAAAGAGAGGAGGGTTCAGAAGTTGTCCTTCTGCTGATGGCTGCCTACAAAAGCCTTCCTGCTGTTGATGTCAGACTGTGTAGAGGATATGAACGTGTCCCAAACCATGAAAGTCAACCGCAACACCTCAGATGCTGTGCAAGGTTCATATAGAACCATGCACATACTTCAAAGAGATACAGTCATTGACCAAAGTTGGAGAGCACACCAAAAAGACTCCTCAAAATAATGGTTGTGGTGTAGAGGTTAGAGGCAGAGTTTAGCCCTGGATGGATATCAGATTAGAAAATTACTCCTATTAAAACTAACAAATAGGATCTGGATGGTGTGGCTCAGTGGATTGAGTGCAGGCCTGCGAACCAAAGAGTCCCAGGCTCAATTCCCACTCTAGGGCACATGCCTGGGTTGCTGGCCAGGTTCCCAGTAGAGTGCATGCAAAAGGCAACAACACACTGATATTTCCCTCTCTTTCTCCCTCCCATCCCCTCATTCTAAAAACAATTAAGTGCAATCTTAAAAAACAAAAAACAAAAACTAACGAATTAGCTAAGTGCCAACACTGGGAAGGGACCAATTCATTAAGGTGTGGCCACTGGTAAAGGTAATAAAATTAAAAGTTAAAGAGAACAGGCTCCTCATTATGTTTTAAAAAGCCCTGACATCAAATGCTCCCCAATGCCACTCACAAACACCAGACCTTCTGTGAACCCATCCTGTCATGACTGGATTCATGTCCCTCTTGTAATACACATATGACTCTTCCAATTCTCTCCCAGTTAAGCAATTGCATGAAATACTGATGACTGAACTCTTAATAAGAGAGAAAACAAGAGATGAAAAACAAACACTATCATAACACTACTTAGCACAAACAGACCAGAGGAAAACCATCTATGTGATGAAGAATAATGGCATACTAAATAAATACAAATATTCAACCCCTTTCCAAAATAATTAGACAATTATTCATGATAAAAAGCATCCCTAGAGCCCTAGCTGGTGTGGCTCAGTGGACTGAGTGCTGGACTATGAAGCCAAAAGTTGCTGGTTCGATTCCCAGTCAGGGCACATGCCTGGGTTATGGACCAAGTCCCCAGGAGGAGGTGCACAAGAAGTAACCACACACTGATATTTCTTTCCCTTTCTTTCTCCTTCCCTTTCCCTTTCTTTCTCCTTCCCTTTCCCTCTCTCTAAAAATAAATAAATAAAATCTTTTAAGAAAAGCATCCCTAGAGGAATGGGGGAAATGGCTAACAGACCATTTTTTTTTAAAAAAAGCCATAAGTGGATTATAAAAGGACTAAACAGAAAGAATTGCAGGGTGGACTGGCTTAGCAAAGATGGTTCAATTCAAAAGACAAGGGTGCAAGTTTCCACACCAAGCCACTGTGCATGTGCTACCCTAGACTCTAGATGCTTGTCGTGTGAATGACCATAGCAACCACTGTGTCTGAGAATTTCAGGATTCTCAGTAATATCTGCAACTTCCCACAAGTTTCATCTCAAAGTAACCTGCAGAGTTTGTCAACAAGGATATGAAAAGGAATACCCTTGGCTACAACATCATTTATGAAGGATATCCCCAGCAATATTTACCATCAAAGACACCAAAACAGGTCACATAATATTTGGACATCAGCTCCCCCCACTAGGGCCCTTATAATCTTCAGATCTCTGACTTCAGCTCTTGGGGCAGCAAGAAGAATATCAATTGAAACTTATATTCAGCTCAGAACACATCAGCTAACTAGCACTCTTCTATCCATATGGAGATAAAACTACTTCTCGCCACAGCTGGTGTGGATCAGTGTGTTAAGCACCATATCTGAATCCTGGTCCATGCTTGGGTTGTGGGCCAGATCACCATGGGGTGTGTGCAAGAGGCAACCAATCAATAATTCTCTTGCACATCAATGTTTCTCTCCCTGTTTCTCCCTGCTGACCCCTCTCTAAAGAAGAAATAAAATAACCTAAAAAAAGTTTACGGATAAAAACAGCTTGAAAATAAAGCAATGTAAAACATATTCCATACAGACAAAAACAAAGACAGCAGGACAAGCTAAAATTGTATCACACAAGAAGACAACCTCACACACTGTCACAAGAGAAAAGGGTGATCATCAAATGAAAAAGGAGTCAATTCATCAAGAGGATAAAAATTTTCATTACTATGCATCCAACCACAGACATCTAAGTATATTAAGAAAACAATATAAGATCTGAAGTCAGAAAATGCAACACAACAATAGCAAACAACTCAAATATTCACCTATCAAAAATAGGGAGATAGTAAGCAATAAAGAACTAATGAGACTTCTGCTCAAGATGGAGTCATAGGTATACATGCCTTGCCTCTCAGGCAACCACAGAAAGAATTACAACTCTATCTCAAAACAATAAAAACCTCAACTGTCAGGAAATCAAGCTGTAATTAAGTACAACAAGCAAGGATTTAAAGAAGCCACATTCATCCCAACAGGTGCCTTTTACAGGGATTCAAAGCAGTGTCACCTAATACACAGAAACACACACAGGGAGGCTGCAAAATTGAGAAGAAACAAAGAATTATGGCCCAAGTGAAAGAACAGAACAAAACCCCAGAAAAACAACTAAATGAAATGGAAATAACCAACCTGGCAGATGCAGACTTCAATACATTGCTAATCAGGATGCTAAAGAACTCATTGAGTACAGCAACAACATAAAGAAAGAGATGATGGCTACACTAAGTGAAATCAAGAAAAGTCAACAGGGAAGCAACAGTGCAGGAAAGAGAGCCGGGATTCAAGTCAAGGATTTGGACACAAGGAAGAAATAAATATCCAACCAGAACATGAAAAAGAAACAAGAATTCAAAAGAACAAAGAGAGTATAAGAAGTCTCTAAGACAACTCCAAACAGGCAAACATCCAACTAATAGGGATGCCCAAAGGAGAAGAGAAAGAGCAAGAAAGTGAAAAATCAGTTGAGACCCTCCACAGGAGGCCTATATACCGCTGCAGCCATGTCTCTAGTGATTCCTGAGAAATTCCAACACAGCTTGTGAATACTCAACACCTATACTGATGCACGATGGAAAATAGCCTTTGCCATCACTGCAATTAAAGGTGTGGGGTGAAGATATGCTCATGTGGGGTTGAGGGAAGCAGACATCAACCTCACCAAGAGGGCAGGAGAGCTCATAGAGGATGAGGTGGATGGATGATTACCATTATGCAGAACCCACCTTAGTACAAGATTCCAGACTGGTTCTTGAACATACAGAAGAGTGTAAAGGATGGAAAATACAGCCAGGTCCTGAACAATGGTCTGGACAATAAGCTCCAATGAAGACCCAGAGCAGCTGAGAAAATTCAGCCCACAGAGGGTTGCGCTACTTCTGGGGTCTTTGTGTTTGAGACCAACACACCAAGACCACAAGCTGCTGGGGTCGTACTGTGGGTGTACCCAAGAAGAAATAAGTCTACAGGCCTTGACTGTTAATAAATAGTACACACACACACACACACACACACACACACGTGAAAATTTATTTGAAAAGATAATAAAAGAAAACATCCTTAGTTTGGTGAAGGCAATAGACATAGAAATCCAGGAAGTACATGGAGTCCCAAACAAGTTGGACCCACAGAAGACACACCAAGACACATCACTATTAAAATGCCAAATGTTAAAGATAAAGGGAGAGATCTAAAAGCAGCAGAGAAAAGCAAAGAGTACCTACAAAGAGTACCCAAAAGACAATTAGCTGATTTCTGAGAACAAGATTTGCAGGCAAGAAGAAACTGGCAAGAAGTATTCAAAGTGATGAAAAGCAAGGACCCACAACCTAGATTACTCTATCCAGCAAAGCTATCATTTAAATAGAAGGACTGATAAAGTGCTTCCCACACAGAGTAAAGCTACAAGAGTTCATCACCTCGAATCCCTTATTACATGCAGTGTTTGAAGAAAATCAAAACTATGAATATTAGAAATGCAACAAATTCAGAACTATCAACAACTGAATCAGAATCAAAACAAAATTAAAAAACAACCAAAACAGGAACAGAATCATAGATATGGAGATAATTTGGAGGGTTATCAGATGGCAGGAGGAAGAAGCAAAAAGCAGGGAACCATGTAGGGATTCAAAAGCATAATTTGTAGGTACAATATAGACAGGGAGAGGTTAAGAATAGTATAGAAAATAGAAAAGCAAAAGAACTTATATGCATGACGCATGGACATGAGATAAGGTATGGGGATTGTTGGATGGAAGGGTACTGGACACAGTGGGTCAAAGGAGAATAATAGTAACAACTGTAAAAAATAATTGATAAAATATATGTAAAAATACAAACTTACTGTAGAATTTAGAGACACTAGCACACACTTGAAAAACATGTTAATAAAAGGCTGTAAACTACAGGTAGCAATATAAACAATCATGTAAATAAACTTAAAGCTAAGGTCTACAAAATGATCGTAGAGTTCAATAGGAGATTGAACTGTACATACAAGTGTCCTAATACCTAATCTCCACTTGGGGGACATAGCTGGACCCATGGTTATTATTCTCTGGAACATGACCTACTCAATTTTTCTTGTATACACTGAATCCTAAAAAGTGTACTTGTACCTCTTCAATAACTGGGGAAATCAGTGTGACTTACGACTAATGATAGGACACCATGGAAATGCAATGACATCAAAATAACGCTGAAGCCCCAGGTAACTTACATGGGCTGCTGAGGGCTGCTCCATGTTGAAACTAGATAATCAGAAACACTTAGAAGGGCTTTTGAGATTCAGCACTAATCCAAGTCATTCTACTGACAACAGTGAGGAGGAAACAACAACGGGAAAGAAAATGTTCAGACCCTGTCCATGCATGCCATCTGGTGCCTTTAAATGCATTGTGTTATGACTTGACTTGTGTAGCTCAGTGGATTGAGAGTGAGTCTGTGAACCACAGGGTGACTGGTTTGATTCCCAGTCAGGGCACATGTCTGGGTTGCAGGTCAGGTCCCCATTTGGGGGTGCATGAGAGGCAAACACACAATGATATTTGTCTCCAACTCTTTCTTCTTCACTTTACTTCCCTTCTCTCTAAAAATAAATAAATAAAATCTTTTTTAAAAAAATGGATTGTGTTGTTAGGAGCATATCATAAGATCAGGTTGCAGACATCACCATGGATAATGCACACTCATCCTGTTCTCTGAAAAAGCAATCAGCCATAACAATGCTAATAAGGCCGTGCAGACATACTCCGAATCTGATCTGGCTGACTTGCCTTTCTTGAGGAATCAGGAAAAGAATCTCACTTTGTTCAAAAGGACAAAGTGTCTACAGAAATATCTCTGGTGCAGACATGGGGAGGTTGGAAAGGGGGATGTGGTTGCTGAACATGGTCAAGACTGCAGGGAAAACATAGTGAGCCCTGTTTCTTCATCCAGCCAGTACTTCACAGAGTAGCAAGGGTGTCCAACCATTTGGCGTCTCTGGTCCACACTGAAAGAAGAAGAGTTGTCTCGGGCCATACATTAAATACATTGCAACAGGTAATCACAAAAACATTTTCATAATGTTTTAAGTAAATTTATGATTCTGTGTTGCCTGCTTTCACAGCCGTCCTGAGTTGCATGTGGCCCACAGGCCACAGATTGGACATACATGGGGTATAGGATCAAGAGGACATACATGGGGTACAGGATCAAGAGGACAGGATCTTCTTCCTGTTTGAAGAAGAAGTGAACACTCCACTAAGTAGATAACATACTATAGGTCTCCAGTATCACTTTTGAATATATTCCAGTATCCTATCTAGCTGTTCTCAGTGCTAGAAGGTGCATATCAGCAGCATGTATAAAAACCAGCTGAAGGGTCAAATGGAGTGCATAATATTCACCACAGCGGATAATATGCTAGCCTGTCATTGAAAAAAATAAGAGAATGTGCAGAAAGATTCAGCCATGAATCACTGGGGTCTCATTAGTGTGAGCTGTGCACTAAGCTCAAAAAGGAGGTAGACAAAACGCAGCTAAGGCTCAAGTAGTTTCCCTTGGAGAGACCACTGGAAATGACAGCTAAGGTCCCCATAAAATCTGTGAGGCAGATGTTAAGCACTCTAAGATATCGAAAAATGCATAAATTGTATGATAAAACAATGAAAACAGCAGCTAGCTGAGTTTCTAATGTCCCTGGCCTTTGCTGTCCTCCTGCCTTGGGCTGAGAGCCTAATATGCTATGATAGAGATTGCCCCCACGTCTGGAGCCAGACTCCCATGTTCGAATCCAGCCACTGAAATCTGACAGTTGTCTGCCCTGTGACCTTGGAAAAACCCATTCCTCTTCTCCTCCTATTTTTCCCAGAAATACATGAACAGTTACTGATTCCCAGGGTGCAGTTAGGATTAAAAAAATAAAAATTATCAAAATGTAAGCCCTGGAAATTTTTCATTCAGGGATGGAGGCTGCTCTTTCTTAAAACTATTTTTATTCTCTAAATTTTAGAGAGGGTAAGGTATAAAAGAACTTTCTGCATGGTGTGGGCCCAGCTCCTACTCAGAGATGCACAGGACCCATGCCCACAGATAGGTTCTCCTGTGGGGAACCAGGCCTGCAATGTACTTAGGCCACTTTGCTTTTGCTAAAACCCCCTCACCCTGAATTGAGGCAGTAAGTCCTTACTGTAACTTCCTGAAGTCTGTGCTAAACCTCCCCAGTATAGAGTGTAACCAGTTCAACCACTTTTCCCTTTGCATTTGCAAATATCCTTCTTCTGTGATGTGATTAGCAGCAGCATCTTGTTTGTTTTCTGTAAAAGGTAACCACCTAAAGCAAACCTGTGCATAGTAAATGAGGACCATCATGTAATGTGCCCAGAAAAGCAATAAAGGCCTATCAAGGCAAGGGCTGAGGCTTTTTCTCCTCTTGAGAGAGAAGCCATGCTTGCCCTTTTCCTCCACAGGACTCGGTAGTCCGTGTGAATTTTTTGTACCTCATCCACAATGTGGTGGACCCCACGAGCCAGGGTTCCCATCAGCTGGCGCCCAGGACCAGGGACACAGGGCTATGAGCCATTGTTGTGGACAACACACCAACTTAGTTGGAGTATGTACACATCAGCCCAGGTAAGGGCCGACGACACCAAGTGCTTTTTGGTTAGGTTGTGGGGTGTGTTGGACTTCAGAGGAAAAGGATTTTCTTCCTAGGTCACCCTCTCTTATGACTGCTTTGCAGCTGTACCTTCTTTAGCTTATAAGCAAGAGCCTTGCTCTCTCTTCCAAGTATTTGCTGCAATCTCGCAGGCATGGGTCAAGCAATTGAGAGCCACAAGGGTGCTTGCTACAACACTGTAAAAACACCCACAAGCCCATCCCTGCAACACAACCCCAACTAGGTCTGCGCTTGGGAGAAAGAGCAAAGATTTTCCCTTTAATCAGCTTGAAAAACATCAACTAGTTATAGGACAATTTATAACCATCTCATCAAATTCTTTCTTTTAAGCCATCTCTTGTAGTCCCTTCAGTTTTGCCTTTTCCCTCCGTTTGCTTGCATTAGGATTTAAAGGTGCAGGTGGGAAAAAGGCAAAATTGAGACTGGTTTTGTAATCACTGTGCTTGTGGTGGGAGGAATTTCAGAAAAAAGGTTCTTTTATTTGTTAAAAAATTTCTTTGAAGTTTTCTGCGAATCCTCAACCATGGGGAACGGGCTCTCTAAGGAACAAGAGCAATGTTTTAAGCTAATACAGCAGCTTTTTAGGGCTGCTGAATGTCTCCCTGATAAGGGGTCTTTAGACTTATTTAGGAAAAAGTTGGGCAGAAGTTGAAGTAGCACGAGGTGGTGTGAGATAAGATTCTAGGTTAGTGTCTCACATCCTCCTTTGGAAGATTTAATTCAAAAATACTGGTTTGCTTGAATTTTTTGTTTTTGTTTTGAAAGGAACAGCTCAGTCTCAAAATATTTTGCTAAACTTCTGTTAAATAGAATAAAGTCTCTAATGTTGTTACATCATAAGGATTCTACTCAGAAAGAATTTAAATTGATTGTTCAAAGAAGGAAAAAGATCTCACCTCCCTCATACAGTAAAAAGAGCAGGAAAAAAATAATGAGAAAATGTGTCTTTTGACCACTCTGAATCATCCTTATGAAGGCCCCGGGACTGCTTCAGTCCTGCGAACAAGCATGCAGAGCTTAGCATCCTCTCTCCCTCTTCTCCAGCCTTCCTCAAGTTGTCAAGGGCACAAGATAATGAGACAGCTCACTTTTGAGCACACTCAAGGAATGTAGTAATCAGTAGGGGAAAAAAAAGTAAATGTATTTGCCAGTGGGGGAAAAAACTGTTTCTGAAAGTTATGAATGTGTCCATAAATTTGTCAATCTAAAGCATGCTATAAGTGGGATGGGGGGTGTGACGTGTTAAAGAAATATTAAGAGTCCTTCTTGTTTATGCTGGAGCCATGACCCTTTATTGTAAAAATGAAATATAGGTGTACTGTCTCCTGGGGAGAACCAGCCCTTCTCCATGGAAGACTAAGTACCATTTTTTAGCTCAGTACTTGTAAACACTGATCGTTTCCTTAGGGAAGAACTGGCTATTCTCCCAGAGGGAATGGTTAGTCAATTGAGTCACAAAAGGCCTTCAGCGTGCAACCATTTTTGTCTAAAACATATTTAGGTAGAGCACCACTCCCCACCATCCTTCCCACTTTCCTTGAAAACTCTGAACCTAGGAGCTACAAGGTCCTGAGAACAACAGGGCAATTCACTTGCTGCTTAAACTCATTGAAGCTTGCAGAAACAGCAGGGGGCCTGTCTTTCCAAGCTAAGCAAATTATTAAAAAATGTCCTGATTGCCAAGCTCTTAGCAACGCACCCCCATCTACAGGAGTTAATCCTCAAGGACTAAGTTCTCAAATAATTTGGCAAACAGATGTCACTCATTATGCTCCCTTTGGAAAATTCAAATATATTAATATTTCTATTGATACTCTGGTGTCCTACATGCATCTGCTTTAACAGGAGAAACTGTTAAAAATATACAAGCCCATTGGCTTGAGGCCTTTAGTCATTTAGGACAGCCTCAGCAAATTAAAACTGATAATGGCCCTGCATACCTTGGCCATTCCACTCAGGTTTTTCTCCAGCATTGGAATATCCAACATAAAACAGGAATGCCTTACAATCCAACCTGTCAGGCAATTGTAGAATGGGCTCATTATACTTTTAAAAATCTTTAAAACAAAAAAACAAAAAAAAAGGGAGCCATGAGTCCTCCCACTAAATTTTGGTTATGTTAGCCATGTTTACCTATAATTTTCTAAACTGTGATGAATCACTCTGTACTCCAATTGAGAAACATTTTCAGAAGAAGGAGCCACAGTCATCTTATCCTCAGGTTTTATATAGAGATCCTCTGGGAGATGGCTCCTGGCAGGGCCCTGTAGGTCTCATAACTTGGGGAAGAGGGTATGCGTGTGTTTCCATCCCTACAGGTCCTGTCTGGCCACCAGCCAAAAGAGTAAAGCCTTATCATGAGTGGGTTAGATGCCAAGCTCCACTACCTGGAGCTGAGAATTGATTGACTGACAGACCAGATGGCCCAGCTAACCCTGAACCAGAAGGAAAACAGACATGCATGCTGTCACTCACGGGCCTGGGTCCGCCAACAGAGGAGTATGGGGCCTGCCCCAATGACAGGGGCTGAGGCTCAAGCACCTCCTGCAGAGGGCAACAACCCCTCAGTGCCCCATAATGTTCCTTTTAGGTGTGTCCCCACCACATGGGGAGACATCAAGGCTCTTAATGCTCAAGCAAAGGCCTTACCGAACAAAAACTGTTCCAGACACAATAATCTACAATGGCTGAACCCTAAAAACTGGTTCAGTGGACTGAATTTACAAGTTTGGGTCCTAGCAGCCCTTGGGTTACTCCTTGTCTTAATCCTTATTTGTGCTTTATGATGTATATGGAGGTTGTTTTCTCGAGATCCCATTCAGGAACAGCAAATAGTAGATTTCACAGGATTAACAACTACAATTGAGTTCACAAACAAAAAAGGGGGAGAGATGATGTTGGGAACTGCCCTGACTTGTTTCAGAAGCTGTAACCCCCCATGGCTAAGGCTGAGTGACAGACCTTGGGACCCTAAGCAACTGAGGAGACGAAGCTTATCTCCCTAGCAGGAGCACCGCCTCTGTCCACTTTACTTCACCCTGCCTGGCCCCCAGTGCATGATTGGTTAGCCAATGACTGGTAAGATTCCTCAAGGGAGGGATGGCCTAAGACAGGCACGATCATGAGGAGGCCCTCAGGGAAAGACTTGGAGGGGCTATAGAAAAACAGGGTGATAGACCCTCACCCTTTGGCTTTGACATAGCCTGAGTCCTCATTCTGTCTGCAAGAAGCCTCCTAATCTCTTGGCTGCCTTACTTCCCCTGCTCACCTAAGCCTGAAACAATGCTGGAGGAGGGTGTGGCCCTGTGCTGGAAAGAGCAGGTTCCCCAGGGCAATCAGGCCTAAGAAATAATGCATAAATCCTATGAAATCTACTTCACTAATACCCTCAATTTAAATGATAATGGTTCAAGCCTGAAATAAGTTTGTTCCCCCAAAGTTTTTTTTAATATATTTTATTGATTATGCTATTACAGTTGTCCCATTTCCTTCTTCACTCCCCTCCAC
Organism: Phyllostomus hastatus; assembly: GCF_019186645.2. Lineage (NCBI taxonomy): Eukaryota > Metazoa > Chordata > Mammalia > Chiroptera > Phyllostomidae > Phyllostomus > Phyllostomus hastatus. The sequence goes on from NW_025333577.1 coordinate 2,624,445, forward strand.
CCTGTACACCCTCTCCCACCCACATCCCCCCCTTTAGTCATGTCCATGTGGCATACTTATAAGTTCTTCAGCTTCTACATTTCCCATACTATTCTTACTCTCCCCCTATCTATTTTCAACCTACAATCTATGCTACTTATTCTCTGTACCTTTTCCTATTCTCTCCTCCTCTCACTCCCCTGTTGCTAACCTTCCATGTGATCTCCATTTCTGTGGTCCTGTTCCTGTTCTAGTTGTTTGCTTAGTTTCTTTTGGTTTTGCTTTAGGTGTGGTTGTTAATAATTGTGAGTTTGCTGTCCTTTTACTGTACATGTTTTTTAATCTTCTTTTCTTAGATAAGTCCCTTTAACATTTCATAAAATAAGGGCTTGGTGATGATGAACTCCTTTAACTTGACCTTATCTGAGAAGCACTTTATCTGCCCTTCCATTCTAAATGAAAGCTTTGCTGGATAGAGTAATCTGGGATATAGGTCCTTGTCTTTCATGACTTGGAATACTTCTTTCCAGCCCCTTCTTGCCTGTAAGGTCTCTTTTGAGAAATCAGCTGACAGTCTGATGGGAATTCCTTTGTAGGTTACTGTCCCCTTATCTCTTGCTGCTTCTAGGGTTCTCTCCTTCATTTTTACCTTGGCTAATGTAATTATGATGTGCCTTGGCGTGTTTCTTCTTGGGTCCAACTTCTTTGGACTTTCTGAGCTTCCTGGATTTCCTGGAAGTCTATTTCCTTTGCCAGAATGGGGAAGTTCTCCTTTATTATTTGTTCAAATACGTGTTCAATCTGTTGCTTTTCCTCTTCCCCTTCTGGTACCCCTATAATTCGGATGTTGGAACGTTTAAAGCTGTCCTGGAGGTTCCTCAGCTTTTCCTCATTTTTTTGAATTCTTATTTCTCCATTCTTTCCTGTTTGGTTGTTTTTTTTTTTTCTTCTGGTCCACTCTATTGTTTTGAGTCCCAGTTTCCTTCCCATCACTATTGTTTCTCTGTGCATTTTCCTTCATTTCTTTTATGGTAACCTGCATTTTTTCATGTAATTTGCACCCAAAATCAACCAATTCTGTGAGCTTCCTGATCACCAGTGTTTTGAACTGTGCATCTGAGATTGGCTATCTCTCGGTCGCTTAAAATGATGAGTCCTGGGGCATTGATCTGTTCTTCTGTTTGAGACATCTCTCTCTCTCTCTCTCTCTCTCTCTCTCTCTCTTTCTCTCTCTGTGGTCTGGTTGCTCCTGTTACGGTGAGGGGCAGAGCCTTAGGTGTTCACCAGGGCTGGGCACCCCAGTTGCTAGATTGTGAAATTGTATGTGGGGGCAGGAGGGAACAGTGGCGGTAGCTCCGTTCTCCATGGGACCTCAGTCCCTTCTCTGGGATCCTGGGTTGTGTGCTCTACCCTGCTCCACAATCGCCACCTCACTTGGTCTTCCAGCTGCCACTTGCGTACTCAGGGCCCATCCACTGCAATCTTGTGCGCCCCAGATGCCTTACGCGCCCCCAGTTGCCTTATGCACCCACCTCTCTCTCTGCTCTCCTCACCTTGACCCGTGCCGGCTGCTCCTCTCCGCCCCTCCTACCGGTCTGGATGAACGGGTCTACTTCAACTTCTTGGCTGTCCAACTTCCATTCAGATAAATTCTCTATCAGTTCTGGGTGTTATTCTGCCTCTAAATTGTTGTTGTTCTAATCTTGGTTGTGCATGGAGGTACGGTGCGTCCACCTATGCCTCCATCTTGCCAGAAGTCTCCCCCAAAGTTTTTATGGCCCTTTAGCTATATGACCCTGACTCAAAATGGGCCCTCAGAGTTCTTTGAATGTTATGTATTCGATCATTACTGCCTGACAATGATTGATGGGCCTAATCTGAGAAGGTGAGTCTTTGGAACCACTGATTGCTTACTGATTATAATAATGCTCTGTGTACTTTGACGCATTTGCAAATTATTTTCCCAGGGTCATGTGAGAGACCAGCAAGTAGCAAGCTTTGTGGGATCTATAATGCTCCTAACTAAAAACAAGGGGCGGGGGGGAATATAGGAGACCGTACTGCTTGGCATGGGCCCAGCTCCCACTCAGAGATGTATAGCACCCACGCCCACAGGTAGGTTCTCCCATGGGGAATCAAGCCTGCAATGTACCTAGGCCACTTTGCTTTTGCTAAAACTCCCTCACCCTGAATTGAGGCAGCAAGTGCTTACTGTAATTTCCTAAAGTCTGTGCTAAACCTCCCCAGTACAGAGTGTAACCAATTCAACCACTTTTCCCTTTGCATTTGCAAATATCCTTCTTCTGTGATGTGATTAGCAGCAGCATCTTGTTTGTTTTCTGTAAAAGGTAACCACCTAAAGCAAACCTGTGCATAGTAAATGAGGACCATCATGTAATGTGCCCAGAAAAGCAATAAAGGCCTATCAAGGCAAGGGCTGAGGCTTTTTCTCCTCTTGAGAGAGAAGCCATGCTTGCCCTTTTCTTCCAAAGAACTCAGTAGTCCATGTGAATTTCTTGTGCCTCATCCACAATGTGGTGGACCCCATGAGCTGGGGTCCATATCAGTAAGGAAAGGAGAAAGCGAGGGAGAGAAATATTGAAGTGCAAAAACATTAATTGTTTGCCTTTCCCACTCCCCTAGTTCCCTAACTTGGGAACTGTACCAAAAAAACAAGCATGTGCCCTGACCAAGAATTGAACACACAACCTTTTGGGTTGTGGGACAACATTCAACCCATTGTACCATTCAATCCAGAGAAAGGGTGTTTTTATGTCTATTTACACAGGAAAATACTGAGGCCTATACAGTGAATCACTTTCCTATAATAACAACTATGATCAATAATCTAAGACTTAAACTCAGGTTGCATGGCCAAGATATGGGGAATCTAATCACTGTTTTCTTGTCTTTGGCTTCTGGGAGGGCTTTCAGGCTTGACTAATACCCATTGATCCTCATACCACCTGGTGCACCTTCAAGTCATATTGGAGTCCAGCAAACCCCAGATGAAAGACCACAGAAAGGACTGAAAATTTAGAAGCAAAATTATATTACTTAGTAATTGAATTTACAAAAGCAATGAAGTGTGTAAAGAATGTAGATTATTTTTTAAAGTATATGTATGTCCAGCATTCTGTACAGCAAAAAAAGAATATAAATAATCTGAATATGATTTTCACTACTAAAAACAATTTCTCTATAAAAACTATTATTCCATGAAACAAATTTTTTATTATTCAAGGAATTAAAATGGATGACACTACAGCATAGATCTTTGTTGTTTCATTCTCCTCTTTTCTAAGGAGAGTAGTCCTAAATTATAAAAGAATAGGTAAAGTATGTGAGCACAGAATATACTAAAAACATATCCAATTTACATATACTCCTGAAAAATACACATCATAAATCATTAAAGAAATGCAACTAGAACAACAAAAACAGGATGACAAATATATGGAAAGAGCTAAAATTATAAAAATAAATCAAGACTTTGTTAGAGTGGAAGAATGTAACCCTCATACACAATAAGTAAGAACGCATCAAGGCACGATTAGTTTAGAACGTACTTTGTTAGTTAACGTCAAAATGTAAACATTAAACTTCTGAGACATCTCCACAGTGTGAATATATAAAATTAAACTCAGACACTTTCAGAAAGTTTTCTTCAGTGTCATTACTATGAAGATAACAAACATTTCCTAAAAAATACCCTTTTACAGAGTGAGAACTGTTCAACATCTTATGGCTAAAGATTTCCCTAGTTTGCTTCACTCTTGATTCCTTTTGCCACTGTGAACTATGGTTAACATGCCTATGGATATGAGGTGAAATATTTGCCACATTTCATGTCATCATAAGGCCTATCTCCTGTGTAAACTCTGATAAGAAAGGAGAAACAATCAAAAAACATTTTCCCACATTCCCTGTACTCATAAGGACATTCTCCAGGGTGAAACTGGGAATGGAGGATTGTACTACAGAAAAAATTCTCATATTGCCTGTATATGAAAAGATTTTACCTGTGTGAATTCTCAGAAGATAACAGAGGCAATGAATACATAATAAAAGATTTCCCAAATTTCCTTAACTTATAAGAACTTAGACATTGTAAATTCTCTAATGACATTAGAGAGAATGGCTACAGTTCAAGCATTTCTTATACTCTCATCACTCAAATTGCATTTCGACAAACTCAATTTTGTTGACAAATTGCATATTTGACAGCATAAATAGAGTTTATTCATACTAGTGGAAATCACTAATACAGGAAAAACACTTCCCAAATTCACTACAGGCATAAGGCCGTTCTCCAGGGTAACTCTCTGATGACAACTGAGGGGAATGCTACAGAAAAAGGATTTCCTACTTTCACTGCACTCATGAGGCCTTTCTCCAAAAGGAAGTCTCCAAGGAAAATGAAGATTACTGATAAAACATCTCCCATATGCCCTACAGACATAAAACTTTGAACTGTGTGTAGTCTTTAATAACATGATAGTTAATGCAACAGATAAAAGATTTTCCACTTTCACCACATTCATAAGCATTTCTTTGGTGAGAACTCTGTGGTAGTAATGGAGGTTACTGGAACATATAAAGGATTTCCCCATTTAGTGCAGTAATCAGTCCTTTATCCAGTGTGAACACCTTGATGAAAATGGAGGGCAGAGCTACTGGTACAAGATTTTGTATGTTCACTGCACTCATAAGGCCTTTCCCCAGTGTGTACTCTGTGATGTACATAAAGGTCAGAGCCACTGCTAAAAGACTTTCCACATTCACCACACTTATAAGGGCTTTCTTCAGTGTGAACTTTCCGATGACGACGAAGAAGAAAGCTATGGGTAAAAGATTTCCCACATTCACCGCAATTATATGGTCTTTCTCCTGTGTGGACTCTGTGATGAATACGGAGGGAAGAGCTACGAGTAAAAGATTTCCCACATTCACCACACTCATAAGGCCTTTCACCAGTGTGAACTCTGTGATGTTTACGGAGGTCACAGCTACGGCTAAAAGATCTACTACAATCACCACACTTATAAGGCCTTTCTCCACTGTGAATTCTCTGATGAGAATTAAGGGAATCTTTTTGCTTAAATGATTTCCCACATTCAGTGCACTCATAAGGCCTTTCTCCAGTGTGAACTTTCTGATGATGACCAAGACCTGAGCTACTGCTGAAATTTTTCCCACATTCACCACACTTGTAAGGCCTTTCTCCGGTGTGAACTCTCTGATGAGAATTAAAGGAATCTTTTCGCTTAAACGATTTCCCACATTCAGTGCACTCATAAGGCCTTTCCCCAGTGTGAACTTTCTGATGATGACCAAGACCTGAGCTACTGCTGAAAGATTTCCCACATTCCCTGCACTTATAAGGCCTTTCTCCAGTGTGAACTTTCTTATGATAACCAAGACCAGAGCTACCACTGAAAGATTTCCCACATTCTCCACACTTATAAGGCCTTTCTCCAGTATGAACTCTCCTATGAACATGGAGGGCAGAAATCCTGGTAAAAGACTTCCCACATTCACAACACAGAAAACACTGTCTTCCAGTAAAGAAGCTCTGGTCCTCAATGAGTGTGTCATCACAGCCAATAGCTTTATTGCATTCTCCTGCCGTGTAATATTTTGTAGTTTGAAAAGTCATCCCAGACTTAGAGATTTCCTTTGTCCTGTGCATGGCGTAAGCAGCCAGTGGCTCACGATGTCCAGAACTGATGAGGAAGCATTTTTCATCCTGGCTAGAGCTACGAGCCTTCCACAACACATGGGAATTGCAGCTCTTTCCAAGCGAGACCCTGTCCACACTGCTGATGAAACAATTCTTTGTTGTGTCCTGCTCCTGGAGCTGGTGACTCTGTGCACTAAAATAAAATGGTTTTGCACATGCCCCACACCTCAGCAGTGTTGGGACCTGTTGGGTTCCCTGCTGGTCAATGGAGAAGAAAATTTGTCTCAAGACACACCCACAACTTTCACATGGGTGGTTCTTCTGGGAAGACAGTGCTGACTTCAGATTCATAGCCCTTGAGACTCTTACAGAAACATTCTCTTCAATGGGTGCCTCCCCATCCTCTGCTCCACAGCAGCAACCTGAAGAAAAACAAATGCTAGTGAAGTACATACTGACCTATAGGGAGCAGATTTTCTCATCACTGATTTGCATCAGTTACATCTGGCATGATTTTATATGCTGATTTCAAGACAAATGAGAGTCTCAAGAAAAGCCCCTCAGTGTTGAAATATGGGGAACCCATTAACTGAAGGATACCAGGATGCAGGGGAACCTAAGGAAGAGAAGCTGGCTTTAGAAGCTATTCCTGGCATATGGGCTGCCTGCAAAACCCTTCCTAGTTCTGTTTTAAGGCTGTGTAGTGGATATGAATGTGCCACAAACCATGAAAATCAACCACAGGAATGCAGATGCTGTCTAAGTTTTGTATAGAAATATGAGCACACTTCAAGTTTCAACAGGCATTGATCAAAAGGGGAGAGCACACAAAAAAGAGTCCTCAGAGAAGGGGTTGTGGTGTAGAGGTTAGAGAGGCAGAAATTACCCATGGCTGGAAATCAAGAGTATGAAGGAAAATTATTACAATTATCAAACTAGAAATGTGCCAACACTGGGAAAGGACAAGTGCATTTAAGTGTGGCCACAGGTAATGGTGAGCAACTTCAGTTAAAGAGATCATATCCCTCATTATGTTTTAACCAAGCCTTGGAATCAAATTTTCCCCAACTGCCATTCACCAAGTGAGATCCCCTGTAACACTACTCTGTCAAGGCTGGATGCCTGTCCCTCTTGTAATACACAAAGAACTGTTCCCATCCCTCCTCTTGGAGCTATCAGGTGGAAAATTGATGATGCAACTCCAAAGAGAAAGCAGAAGAGGTGAATAACCAGCACTGTTGTAGACCAACTCTGCACTAAGTGTAGAGTTGGTCTACACACAGACGTCAGTGGCCACAGCAAGGTGGCAGAATAAAAAATACAAATATTCAACCCCCTTCAAGAATAATTAGACAATTATCCATGTTAAATAGCATTCCTTCATGAAAGGGGAAGAGGCTTAAGAGACCAGGTATTTCAAGGAGCTACAAGGTGGAACCTAACACAAGGAGCTGCACAAAACGATAGCAAGAAAGACTGGCTCAGTGAACAGGGACAGATTCAAAAGAAAAGGGTAAGAGTTTCTCGGACACACTGTACATGTGCTACCATTGACTCTACTAGCCTGTTTTGTGTTACAAGCCTCCAAGAGATTGCTAAATATTTAGAATACCACAGCCCTGGCCACTGAGGACCCCTTTAATATTCACAATGCTGAGCTTGGTCATGGGGCAGCAAGAAGAATGGGACATGAAACTTCTCATCAGCCCAAAACACAACACACCACCTAGCAAGCACCCTTGTATGCATATGCAGATAAAACTACACCTCTAAACAGAACTGGGTCCAGAAAGCCAAAAAAGTAACTCTTCATCAAATATCAGACATCAACACTCAGAGAAAGGGAAATATGAAAAAAATCACAAAAGAAACATCACAGTGTTAAAGTGAATTAAGCCAAATTATGGAGATATATATATTGACAAAAATAATTTTAATGATCATTTCTAAAATTTCAGTCAGGTACAAACAAATATACTTGGAACTAAACATAATGAACAGACACACATGGAAACAAAACATGGGGATCAGTGAAACAGAAATCATAAAAAAGATGAACAAAATTTTAATTTGGAGAATACAATGAATAAAATGAAAAATGCAAAAGAGTTTCAAAAGTAGACAAGGGCATCACCTCAGAGGCAAGTGATTTAAAATCCTCCATGTAAAAAAAAATGTAGGGCAGCACTGGTGAATTTTGGAACACCAAAGAGATAACGTGTATTTGCATTATGGGAGTCCCAAATGCAAATTTGGAGGGGCCAAAAGGAGAAAATGACAGATAGATAAACATGAGGGAAAAGACAAACATACAGAATTGGTTTTAAGAAATGAACTACAGATTGACTTCACAATATGAAAAAGAAATTTGAACAGCCATGTTTAACATCCTCCCAGTTCCCTGTACACATTCAATGCAAACAGGATTTCAGCACAACATATGATAATAAAAGTGTCAAAAATAAAAAGAGAAAAAAAATTTGAAAAGACCAAAGACAATAGAAACTTGTCATGTTAAGGACAACACTCCCATAAGACAGCAATATTTTTCTCTGAAGAAACCTTGCCCTGGCTGGCATAGCTCAGTGGATTGAGCGCGGGCTGGGAACCAAAGTGTCGCAGGTTTGATTCCCAGTCAGGGTACATGCCTGGGTTGCAGGCCATGACCCCCAGCAACCACACATTGATGTTTCTCTCTCTCTCTTTCTCCCTCCCTTCTCTCTCTAAAAATAAATAAATAAAATATTTAAAAGAAAAAGAAAAAAAAAGAAACCTTGCAGACTTGGAGAATGTCAAATGATATATTCAAAACACTAAAAGAAAACATCTGCAAAGCACAATGTTTTATTCCATAAAAACCTCGTCCTCACTTTAACAAGCAAAAAAACTTTCCCAGACACAAAAGATGAAGACGTTAATTTCCACTCATCCTGACTTACTACAAATGCTGGAATAAAAAAGATCTCTGAGCTGAAATAAATGCGTACTACATAGAAGCAGGAAACCGTGGGAAAATGTAAAACTCTCTGGTAAAACCAGGATGTCATCAGGGTCACAATACTAAGACAGTTCATATGTGGATACACTTTATTGAACTCTATTGTACAGGACAAACAAAGTAGATTAAGGATAACAATGTGACAATATTTGTGAATAGGTACACAATATAGAAAGAGGTGAACTATGAAATCAAAACATGTAAAGGGGTAGTGTGACAGAGAGTCACAGAGTAGAATTTTTTGAGTGCAGGGAAGCTGTTTTCAGGGTACAACGAACTGTTAAGAAAATGAGTTACATGTAAGTCTAATAAAAAACAAACCACAACCACAATCCTGTGAAAATGGATGCACAAAAAAGAAAGAAATCAAATCTCAAAAACAACAAAAAAGAACTGGCTAGTGTGGCTCAGTGGACTGAGTGCTGACCTGTAAACCAAAGGGTCACCAGTTTGATTCCCAGTCAGGGCACATGCCTGGGTTATGGACCAGGTCCCCATTTGGGAGTGCATGAGAGGCAACCACACATTGAAGTTTCTCCCTCTCTTTCTCCCTCCATTCTCCTCTGTCTAAAAATAAATAAAATCTTTAAAAAAAAGAAAATAAAAGGAAAAAGAAAAAAATACAGAAAAAGAAAAGAAGAAAAAAGCAAAAGGGAAAGACAAAAGGAACTACAAAAGAGGCAGAGAACATGACAAGGTGGCAACAGTAGGTTCCTCCAGAAATTCTCCAATTAAAGATATGAGTGGGTGTAGGGATAAAAAACACAAGACACAAAACCATTTGAGATCTGTGCCCTGTTCATTGTCATCAGTTTGGCTCAATAAACACTTACAAAAATCCTCATGATGGGTGAAAAAGGTGAAGAGATTAAAAAGTACAGACAATTTCAGAATACTCAATTGCATGTAAAGTACAGTCTAGGAAACAGAGTCAATAACATTCTACTGATTATGTATGGTGTCACATAGAATCAGATTTATGGAGATGATCACTTAGTTATATAACGTATAATTATGAAACTAATACAATGCATGTCAATTGTATTTAAAAATAAGAAAAATAAGAGAGTAACTAAGTACATGAATATATAAATAAATTGAAGCCTGTGCTCCAAAAAGAAAACAGAAGTCCCCAAGATACGACATCTGCTGCTTCCACGAGACTCACTAAATCTTTATGGACACAAATAAGCTGAAAATAAAGAGACGTAAAAAACATTCCATGCAAATAACACCAAAGAGAGTGGGGAGGATAACAACTGTAAATTCTACGTGCCCAACAATAGAACACCTAAGTACATAAGCAAACAATATGAGATCTGAAAGGGGAAAATGCAAGCCAACACTACTAGACTTGGATATGCACCTTCCAACAATGGGTATATCATCCATTTCTAAAGCAATAAGGAATTATTGAAGTTTGAAAACACTGTTGAGGAAACAGGGTTGATAAATGTATGCATAGCATTTTATCTACCCCTGGCCAAGCGGCTCTGTTAGAGCATTGTCCCATATACACCAAAAGGTTGTGGGCTTGATTCTTGGGCAGGGCACAGACATAGGTTACAGGTTTGATCCCATTACACGCACGTACAGGTGGAAACCGATCCATGCTACTCTCACATTGATATTTCTCCTTCTCCCTCCCTTCTTTCTCTAACAATCCATACACATATTTTGCAGAGAGTACAAAAAATATAGACACTTGTAGAAATGTTCGAGAATATAAAAAATGCTTTTCCTTACTAATCAATGTGAAATCTATTTGGCTTCTGGCAATACTACTGAGGTCAGGTCCTTCCCTAGGAGGGTTCTGTATAGCAGGTATGGGGGCAGCAGGGAGAGTAGGGGGCAGTGCAAGCAAACCAGCCCTGCCAGTCCAGGATCCACCCAGCACACTGGGGAAGTGAATAGTGCCTGCAATCCACATGGGAGAACAGAGCAAACTCTGAGGAATGGAGGGCACGGGGGACATGCAAAGCCTCACTGGTGAGATGGAGGGTCTTTTTTTTTTTTGAAACTGTGAGTTAGTTTATTAATATTTGGGACAATGAACAAAAAAAAAACCCCACACCCCTGTAGACATGATCAGGGGCCAGCCTAAGACCCGATGTTGCTGTGCATCTCTCCCTGGGTACATGACTGGTCAGAACCCTTAGAGCTTAGGATACAAGAAGCAAACTGCAATCCTGAGGAAGGGGTATGCAGGCAAAGCAAAGAGTGTGCAGGGAGTGTCAGGGTCTTACCCAGCAATGACATAAGAGCATAGTTCTCCAGCATGACACTGAGGAACACATGTCTGTGAGCCTCATCCAGAAGAAGCCATTCTGTCCTGGACAGATACACAGCGATGTCCTCAAATGTCACAAAAACCTATCAGAATTAATACAAATGAATCTGGAACAGTCTAAGACCCAAAATCCTACTGCTCCCCACAGCGAATTCCTTACAGGACATCCCCCACCAGGGAAGACAGCAGCAGTTGGTCTGCCTGCTGTCTCATCACAGTCTCATTCACCTCTCACAGTGTCCTGAGCAAAGGCAGGCAGGATAAGAGATAGTGGGGCAGATAAATGCTATCTAAACTAAGGGCCCTGCCTGCAGGGCCACATTCTTCCTGCTAAACAGGTCCACTGAGTCTCCCAGATTAGGCGTCCAAACCCAGCCATAAATGGGCTTAGGCTTCACCCTTAAATCCAAACACCAAGAATGTAAGCCATCCGCTCACACTTCCTCTACCTGTGCACACACTGTGTGATCTCTCCCTGCGTCATTGCTTCACACTCAGGTTCGCTCTCTCAGCTCTGCCCCCTTCACCCTCCTGCATAAAAGAGCCGCCACTTTTGTATGACTCCATCCTTGACCCTTCCAGATTCAGACCCATGTGAGCTGCTCACAAGAGGTTTCCACTCACTGCTGTTTGTAACTGATAAAAGTGTGAACTGAAAGAACCTTCTGATATTCCCCAAGAGGATTAACCTATCACCACCTTCCCCAACCCAGTGGATGGTTCCTCCACTGCTTTAGCTGCTAGGACCAAAAATGCTGGGGTGGTTTTGAACCCCTTCCCTTCTTTCTGCAACTGCAAAATCTTAAAATATACTTCTTTAAAACTTTAAAGGGGAGGGGGATGATGGAGGTGGAAGAAGGTATAAGAAGATAAATGGTAATGAGAAAAAAACACAATAAAATACAATAAAAGGTTGGACGAAGAATTCAACCTTTTCTCCTACCTCTGAGACACAGCCTGGATCTATCAGCTCTCCTCTGGATCACAGAACTCTCCAGGTCCAGGGCCCCCTGTCTCCTCCATTAACCCCCATACTCTGTTCTCCACTGTGCAGCCAGATGGAGCCTATTAAACCCAGGAGAGACCAACTCCTTTCTCTTATGCAAATATCCTATTATCTCCCTAATACATACCCAAATTATCAATTGACCACTTTACAAGATTCTTCCTTGTGCCTTGTGTTTAACACAAACAAAGTCGACCTGAGGTACCTATTCCCAGCTCTGTGGCATCTCCAAGCATTTGCAGGTGCAAGAGTCCCTTCCCAGATAACTTCTCTTAAATGCTTACGCTGGCTGCCTGTGTGGACCAAAAAGAAAAAAAAAAAATAGGAAAGGGGCTCATAAAACCCTGACCAGTCTAGGGGAGTCCCCCATAATATCCTTACAAACTGAGAGACAGAAAAGATCATTATATATGGTCGGAAATCAAAACTTTGTAACTAAAAGCAAGTCATGGCAAATAGTCATGACTTAGACCTCTATCTTCCCTGAGGAAGGTGAATTTTTACCTTAACTGAGCCCACCTTTACATTTTTGCACCTTTGCTAACATATCTTTGGAATGTCATGATAATTTTCTTTTTTCTTACCCCTCAGGGCACAAACACTGCATGAGAGCAGAGACCAAAAAACCCCTCAATGTTATTGTCATGTTAATTCATTAAAAAATAACTATCTTATACCCAATAATGTGTAACAGTTTGTGTCCATTTTTACCTTTTATTTAACATCAAGGATTTTCCTGCTTTGTCTTCTCCCACCTCGCTAACCCATCCCCAAATGATTTCAACTTCCAAACTTGTATGTCTACCTTTTTTATTTTGATGTATAAAATAAGTGGTAAAACTGCCATTTTCCGAAGCACTTTCATACTCCGATGAGATTTTTTCCCTGGAAACTGTCATCAGTTCTGTTCAGATCAACATTTCAAAAAGTCTCTATAGTTTGAATGTCTCTTATGTTCATACCAGAAATGGGAGCACCTTATATTACCCATGACCTGCATTCAGGATTGGGGTATCCCCAGGGTCTCCTCATTTGAAAGCTGGAAAATTACCAAGGGAAGTGTTTTTAGACACTATATGGTAATGTCATCAACAGATAGAGGCTGGGACACCCTGTCCTTCTTTGTCTGTTTTGATAATGATTTTCAACTTATGCACCTGTGGGAAAAAGCAATCAAGCATCCTTCAGCTCCAAGTAAGCAGGTCTCAGCTGTATTTCAACCCAGCCCTGGAGTCTGGTGACCTCTGGCTAAGTATCTCCCCAGTGTGGCCTCTTACCAGCTCTGTGACCTAGAACAAGGGCTCTTCTTCCTGTGCCTCACTGTCCTCATCACCCCAGTCCAATTGGTTTTCTATCTCAGAAGCACCTAAACAGCTTTGAAAACCATGTCACAGCCTGTGTCTCTCTCAGTTCACAACCATCCCAGGCTCCCAGGACCCTCAGAATGAAGGTGTAACTCCTATGCCTCCCAGTTATGACATGATGCTGCCTCAGACTGTTGAAACCAGATATAAGGCCCAGACCAGATTTGTGGGTTTATCTGGGTCAAGGACACCTGCAGGTGTTTAGAAACCACACCAGGCGGCACCACAGCTGGTCACCCTCGCCAACCCCATAACACCATGTGTCACCCACGAGCACCTAAGATTCCTGACGCTGGGGCTAGGGTTGCAGGATGTGATGGGTGCCCTGCACCCGTGCTGCAGGGCTCGGTGGGCTGAGGAGGGAGGGCCCAGGGATGCACAGTCTCCTCGGCCACACGCCTCAGCGTGTTCACTGCCATTGGACTCTGTGGCAGGGAAGTGGTGGGAGCGGCAGACAAGGAGGGTGTCCCTGGTGTTGGGGTTACTGTCCCAACCCTGACTCCAGACACCCAGACAGCGTACTTGACCTCACAGCTTCTGTGGGGAGCAGCGCACTGGCACCTTCTCCTTTCCATCCTGTGACCACGAGACCCTGATCCTGTAATAACAAAACTTAGAGAACAGGAATCCCCACCAGGAGACAGATGGAAGAATGCCCTACAGTATGGCCCCAATGGAAATGCCTTTCATGAGTCATTATTAACTCAGCCTTGTGATATTCTGCCTGCCTTCTGGGTAATTTAAGGTGTATATTCCAAGAATGGGATCTTGTATTTCCCCAGCTGCCTCGAGGAGTGGATTGGCAGATTTACACCCCAAGAATTCCCTAAGAATACTAAATCCACTCTATTCCCACCCCTGTGGACAGTATTTCTTGGGTGAGGAAGTGCCTGCTATGCCTGCTAGGCCTTTGATTCAGACTATGGGGCATGTGCTCCCTCAGGTGAATGTGGTTGGGGGATGTTGCTCTAGTCCCTAATGCTCTCTATCCTGCATCAGGAGGACCCACATGGCAAATTAAATGTAATAAATAATACACTAATACTCCAGTGAATCCATGCCTAGTGCAACCAGAAGTCTTAGCTCTTCCTGGGCAGCAGCGACTGGAATCCTCACTGATTTGATCTGATGTCTCCTACTTACGTTATACATTTTTTCAAACAATGGAGTACATGTCAATGACATCAAAGACAAGCAATTATAGGAAATCAGCCCAGAAAGTGCCTATAAAGTTCCAAACCTACCTACCAACCCAATATGCCAATAAAGCTAGTGACACTAACTGGTTTGGTCCGAAGTACATCCTGTGGTATATTAAATACGGTTATTAAACATATTAATGTGGTATATTAAACACTAGGTTAAAAATAAATATACATATGATAGCTACTGAGGATCTGGCCAAAAAGCTTGTCATGTGCCCTGACTGGAAACTGAACCAGAGACCCTTTGGTTCCCAGGCCTTCATTCAATCCACAGAGCCACATCAGACAGGGCTCTTTGAATATTTCTTGCCAATTCCTTCTAACCTGCAATTTCTTTTGAGAAATCACCTGATAGTCTTAAGGGAATTCTCTGTAGGTAACTAACTTCTTTCCTTCTTCTGCTTTTAAGATTCTCTCTTTACCTTTAAACTATGGCATTTTATTTTATTTTTTTCTTGACTGTAAGCTTCCTCTTCTGTGAGGTGATCTGCCTTCTTTACTTTGGATGATGGAACATAATAGAAACTTAATAGCTTAATATATTGTTGCCAGCATCTTAAACTTCCATTTCCAAACCCCTCCTTTTTACAAACATTCTATTTATTTCTTTTTAGAGAGAGGGGAAGGGAAGAAGAAAGAGAGGAAGAGAAACATCGATGCGCAAGAGATACATCAATCGATTGTCTCTTGCTGCCATAAATAAGAGACCTGGCCCACAAGCCAAGCATGTGCCCTGACTGGGAATTGAACTAGCAACCTTCCAGTTTGCAGGCTGACACTCAACCCACTGAGCCATAACAGCCAGGGTTAATCTTCAGCATTTTGATTATGATGTATCTTGAAGTGGGCATCTTTTCATGCATGTTGTTTGAGACTGTGCTTTCTGGAATTGCATGTGTATTTACTTCATGAAATTAGGGTGTTTTTTTCTCTCTCACTATTTTTTAAAACAGATTTCCAACTTCTTGTTCTTTCTCTTTTCCTTCTGGCACCCCTGTGATGTGAATGGTGGATCTCTTGAAGTTGTCCCAGAAACTGCTTATAGTACCCTCATTTTCTTTGGATTCATTTTTCTTCTGGTTATTCTGATTGGTCAGTTTTTGTTCCTTCTCTTCCATATTGATTTGGTTCTCAGCTTTATCACCTCAACTGTTGCTTCCCTGCAAATTTTTTATTTCAATTAGTGTATCCTTCATTGCTGACTGGATCCTTTTAATGCTGCTGAGGTCCTCATTAAGTTTTTAGAGCATCCAAATAAAGTTTTGAAGTTGGCATCTGATTGATTGCTAATCTTCATTTCATTTAGCTCTTTCTCTGGAGTTTTAATCTGTTCTTTTATTTGGGCCATGTTTGTCTCCCTGTCTTGGCAGCCTCCCTGTGTTTGTCTCTATGTATTAGGTAGAGCTGCTTTAACTCTCTGTCTTGGTAGTATGGCCAAATGTAGTAGGTGTCCTGTAGGGTCCAGAGGTACAAATTTCCTGATCACTGAAGTTGGGTATTAGAAGTGAACCCTTTCTATGAGCTGAATATACCCTCCTCTTGTACTTGAGGCTTTGTTGCTGTTGACAGATCAAAAAAAGGGATTTACCCAAGCCAGTCAGAAGGAAGGATTGGCTGTAACCACTCTGTCAATCCAGAAGGAAGGATTGACCACCAACTTCTGCCATCCATGGATGATCAGCTATGCGGGGGCAGGGTGGTGGTGCTCTGATGTGGTCCGTAGCTGTCCACTGGGTGCTCTGTCCCTGGAATTCACCAGGTGGTTCAGGCCAAGGTCAGCTCCTACCTGTCTTTTGCCCTCAGCCACCCTGCCAGAGATACAAAGCAATCCGAGATGGCTGCTACTTGTGCTGGGCTTGGAGATTCCCAGAGAAAGCCATGCTATGGAGCTAGGCAGGCTTCTGCTAGTGTCAGACCTAGGGCTCACTGTGGCTAGGTGTTGTTTGATAGAATTCAGGAAGTTATGAAACATGAGCCAAGACCAGACATTCATGTAGAAAAGTAGTATAGGAATGCCCACAAGTTGGGTGGGGCGGAGTCTCTTTTAAACTGTTAGACATGTTGATGGAGAGTCTCAGATATGGCACCACCTTGCCTGCTCTGGGGTGTGGGGGGAGGGTTTAGAAAAGGGACCATTACCTCGCTGACCTTAATGCCAGATACTTCAGTGTCTCCCTGTGTATCAATGGTACCTTTCAAGCTCCTGTGTCAGTGCTGGAGCAGAGAGAATGAGTCTGAGTAGGTGAGTCTGCATCTGGGGTCTTTTTTTTTAATTGAAAATGTGTTTATAGGGATGGTTCCCCACTTACCTTGATTCAGGGTACTTTTAGTGTTGCTTCCTTCTGAAGGAGCATCCTTCTGTAAGCCTTGCTTTTCCTCCTGTAGGCTGACAGAGGACAGTGGAGCAGCCAACACACAAAACTGTTTGTGCATGGCTAAAGATGGTGCTGATTTTATAGCATCCTTGGCATTTCACATCCTTGAAGTAGGAATTGGGGCTCTGCACCAGGCATTTCTTCTGTTCCCTCTTCTCTTCTGGAGAGGGATGAAGGTGATCCTTTATGAGAAGCATGTTGTTGTGGGGAGGTTGTCATGGCCAGAAAGCTGTGTCTAGGGTCTTTAAGAGAAATTGCTTGGGACTTAATTTTCTTGCACTAACAGAATCCCCACTTGTTTTTGCAGACAAAAGTTATGGGGACTTATCCTCCTGGCACTGGAACTCTGGTGTGGGGTTCTGCTGTGGGGCTGGACTCCTAGCTCCCAAGATATCTCTCTGGAATTTTTATCCACTACATGTGGGTGGCGGTCCAACCCATTTCTCATCATTCCCCTACTACTAGTTTGGATGAATGTGGTTTCCTTAATTCCCTCTTCCCCAGACTTCCATTCAACTCAGTATCTGATGGTTCTGAATGATGATTGTCCTATATTTTTGCTGTAATGTTGATGTCATTGTGTGAAGAGTTAAGCCATATCTGCCCATGCTGCCATCTTGACCAGAGGTCCAGAGACAATTTAGAGTGAGGCACAAAGGGACCAAACATAACAGAAACAACGAGACTCTTGAAATTCTTAGGGGCTGGTAGGAAAAATTAGAAATGGATTCTGCTCAGTTAATAAAGTTGCTCAACTTGGAAGTGTCAGAGCCACAGGATATCAAGTAATGTGTGGCCCTAGAATATGCAGATAAAGCCTTGAGGTCATTCTCAGAAAAGTGGCAAGCCCCTGTGGAGATTTAAGAGTATCATCCATGCATTCGACGGATGACTCTGTCACGTGAAATCTGGTGGACATCTAGAGCATGATGTTGGCCATCAATGCACTCTATCCACACTGAGGAGCTGTATCTACTTCCTATCCAGGAATAACTGTATTCCTGGGACATTGCCATCCAGAGTCAGGTCTTACCTCTTCTTTGACAAAAGGCAAAATCCTGACAGTACCTCCTGACAGTGATTCGGAAGGCCTATTAGCCCTGCTGGATTAAGGTACTTTATTCAGTTTGTCCTGCAACCTGGCCATGGAATCAAACTACATCAGCCAAAGCTCCCCTGAGACCTAGGTGAGCCTCTGAAATAGGTGACATAATTAGTAAATGATTACTGAAGAAATGAAACATGATGTCATGGCTTTCCTTTAACTCTTCTAAATTTCTCGGCTCACACTTCATTATATCTTTCTCACCTCACTATTTTTCTTCAAGTTTTCAGGAGTCAAAAGGACCCACACTTTGTAGAAAGAAGATATTCAGTCACATTTCCAGCAGAGCCATAGCTCAAGTTAGTTCTGTCATTCTTAGAACTAAGTGTCCTTTATGTATTACCCATTGGGACTTACCTGTCTTAGGGCTTCATAGATCATTTTCTCATATAGCTATTTTAGTAAAACTCTTGTATATCCCCACTCATCAACATTTCCTTTTTTCAGAAATCATGAATCCACCATGGCTGGTGTGCCTCAGTGGATTGAGCACCTGCCTGTGAACCAAAGGGTTGCCAATTCAATTCCCAGTCAGGGCACAGTCCTAGGTTGTGGGCCAGATCCCCGGTGGTGGGTAGATGAGAGGCAACCACACACTGATACTTCTCTTCCTCTCTTTCTGCCTCCCTTCCCCTCTAAAAATAAATATCTTTTAAAAAAAGAAATTCTCAATCTATAACTCTTTCACAGAAATAATCCCCAGTCCCCACCCAGAAACTGTCACTACATTTATGGGGAAAATGATCATTTCCCTGCCAGGTGAAGAAATATAAGAATCCAAAATGTGTTTCTCATGTTCATATGCCCACTTTCCAAACCTTCAAGGATGGCAATATCACAGCCATTCTTGTACAAAAATGTAAATTTTGTACAAAACCACTATTTCCAGGTAGTTAATATTCACAGAAGTTAAAACTACATTTTATCTCAGAAAATTCAATGAGAATTTCATCTGCAAAAACAATTATTTTTGGCCCTGGATGCTGTGTCTCAGTGGAGTGAATGCCAGCATGTGAACTGAAAGGTCACTGGTTTGATTCCCAGTCAAGGTACACACATGGGCTGTGACCCATGTCCCCATAGTGGGCATTCTAAAGGAAATTGATAGGTGTTCTTACACGTGGATGTATCTGTATCTTTCTTTCTCCCTCCCTTCCCCTCCTTCAGATGAAAATGGTAAATCACTAACATTTAGAAGGGCTTTAAAGATTTAGCACTAATCCAAGACATTTCACTAAAAGCAGTGAGGAAGAAAAGACGAGGTAAAAGGAGATTTTTAGAGTGTCCACACATGCCACCTGGTTCCTTTAAATGGATTGTTTAGTAAAATGTCATGGATGCGGATTGCAAATATCACCAAAGATATGCTAGACTCACCCTCCTATTTGAAAAAGCCCATGAACCATAATTCTGCTAACCGGAACACAGATACATTGATTCATCCTCATTTGGCCAATGTACTTGTCTAGCACAATCAGGGCTAAGAATCTCAGTTGTGATGAGAATGTACTGGGCATTGTAGCAAGGGCTTATGTTCAGAAGGACTACTCAAAGATCTCTGGTGCAGACACAGGGACACTGGAAAGGAGGTTACTGAACAAGGTCAGGGCTGCAGGGAATAAATGGTAAGTACCATTGTCTCCCCCAGTCAGTCCTGACAGAGTACAGAGTCAAGTGGGCACTGAGTTTCCTATATGAAGAAGAGGTGAACTCTCCACCAAGGAGATAACAATACGGTAGGTCTCCAGCATCACTTCTGAGTATGCCCCAGGTATCACATTCAGCTGTCCTCAACAGTGCAGAGTGCATGTCAGTGACATGTACCAAAAACACCTGATGGGTCAAACTGAGGCATTATATTCACTGCAGTGGATAAAATTAAAGCCTGTCATGCAAAATGTCAGTGAATATGCAGAAAGACTTCTGAGTACCCAACTGTGTGTTAAACTTAAAAAGGAGGATGACAAAATGCAGCCAAGGCTCAAAGTAGTTTCACCTGGAAAAACCACTGGATCTGACAGATAGTGTCCCAAGAATACTATGAGGTAGAGGCTAAGCATTCTAAGACATCAGAAAAATGCAAAAACTTCCCCATACTTGATTTCCTCATATGATCCTCATATTTGATTTCCTGAGAAATACACTAATAGTTATTGACCTACTGATGGATGAATTAAAAAAAAATAATCATCATCAAAAACCAAATCCTGGAATATTAAAACCAGTGTTTACTGAATTTTGTTATTTCTATTGACCCTCATGAGGGCAAGGTTAGTCCCTTCATTAATTTCCTATCAGTCAGTGAAGTGAGTTTTGGGGAATTTTGTTGACACCCAGAGATGCCCATGTGGAGAATCCATACAGATACCTAGAAGCCCTGAAGCCACCTCCTCCCTGTGGTAGTCTGTGTGGATAGCAGCAGATATGGGAGATCTGCAAAACTCCATTCATTTTCCCCAAGAACTTGGGGCAGAAGGTTCCAGGGGGTTTTGGCTTGTGGGTGGTACCCAAAGTTGGTAACTAAATGTAAGGCAACTACTCTTTGAACAAGAACCAAGGCAGGGGGATCAAGGCTGCTCTTTATCACTATATTACAAGGGGAAATACTGAGGCCCATATAGAGCATCGATTTTCTTTCTTTTTAATTTTTGGCCTCCCCCCGCCGTTTTTTTGAAGATTTTATTTACTTATTTTTAGAGGGGGAAGGGAGGGAGAGAGAGAGAGAGAGAGAGAGAGAAACATCAATGTGCAGTTGCTGGGGGTTATGGCCTGCAACCCAGGCATGTACCCTGGCTGGGAATCGAACCTGGGACACTTTGGTCCCAGCCCGAGCTCAATCCACTGGGCTACGCCAGGGCATCGATTTTCTATAATCCTAACAATAGTCACACCAAAACTTTAAACCCAGGTTGCACTGTCCAAGGTATGGGGAGGATCTAATCACTCATCTCTTCTCTTTGCCTTCCGAGAGGGCTCAAGAAATACTTGTTCATCCTCATACCATCAATTTCACCAATTTCCCCTCTCAAGTCCTGCTCCAGCCCAGCAAACCCCAGGTGACAGACCATGAAAATGGGTGAACACTAAAAAGGAAGGCTTTTTATTATATTACTGTTTGCACTAACAAAAGTGATAAAGTGTGTTAATAATGCAGAGTATTCCTTAAAAGGATATATGTACCTACTACGTATTGTACAGCAAAAAGTCTGAAGAATTAGGAAATATTTTCCACTATTAAGAACAATTATTCCAAAACCCCCACAAATTTTCATAAGGTAAAAATTACTTGTTGTTCAAGGATTGAAAGTGGTGACACTGCAACACATATCTTTGCTATTTTATCACCTATTATTTACAGGAGAGTAGCTGAAGTTAATAAAACAACAGATAAATTATGTAAGCACATAATATACTAAAAATATATTAGTAGTGCATATACACCTGCAAAAATGCTCATTATAAATCTGTAGGGAAATGCAACTAAAACAACAGAGAGGGCAAGATGAACATGTAAAAAGAGCCAGAACTGATAAAAATAAAACACTCAAGATTTTTTTAGATGGGGAGAAACGACCCACATACACTATGTGTAAGGATGTGTAAAGTCACAACTAGTTTAGGTTGTACTTTGTTAGGTTCTTTAGAATTTAAACATGAAATTCTAAGACATGGCCGCACTGTGAACATATAAAATTAAATTCAGAGGTTTCCTCAGAAAGTTTTCTTCAGTGTCATTGCACTGGGAAAAAAAAAACACATTTTCCAAAATATAACCATGTACACAGTGAGAACACTCCAATGATAAAAGGGCATAAATTTATGGCTAGAGATTTCACATGATCACTTCACACTTGAACCATTTAACAAGTTTGAACTGTAATTAAGGTGAGTATGACTCTGAGATAAAATATTTCCTAAATTAGCCCTGGCTGGTGTGGCTCAGTTAAACAAGTGCTGGCCTGCAAACCAAAGGGTCGCTGGTTTGATTGCCAGTTGAGGCAGATGCCTGGGTTGTAGGCCAGTTCCCCAGTGGGGGGCACGCAAGAGGCAACCACAAATTGATGTTTTGCCCCCTCTCTTTCTCCTTCCCTTCCCCTCTAAATAATAAGCAAAAATTTTTTTTTGAAGAAAACTGAAGGAAAAAAAAAAAAGAAACCCACTTCCCACATTCACTCCACTCATAAGGCTTTTCTTTTTTGTGAACTATTCATGATAATTTGGGTGACTGTTACAGCTATAGGATATCCTATATTCAAAGCACTCATAAAGCCTATTCCCTTTGTAAACTCTGATAATACCAAATTACTGGTAAAAGATTTCCGAACTTTACTGCATTTAAAAAGTCTTTATCCAATGTAAACATTTCAATGATGACAAAAGGCAGAACTACTCATATTTTTCCACATTAACTGCTCTCATATGGTTTTCCTCCCGAATGAACTCTATAGTGTTGAATAAGGGAAGAGCTTTGTCTAAAACATTTCTTACATTCACTACACTCATAAGGTCTTTCACCAGTGTGAATGCGCTGATGACAACGATAACCATTCCGAGTGGAAAAAGATTTCCCACATTCACTGCACTCATAAGGCCTTTCTCCAGTATGTATTCTCTGATGAATACGAAGAACAGAGCTACTGGTAAAAGATTTCCCACATTCACCACACTCATAAGGCCTTTCTCCAGTGTGAACTCTCAGATGACACCGAAGGTCAGAGCTATAGGCAAAACATTTCCCACATTCACCACATTCATAAGGCCTTTTGCCAGTGTGAACTCTGTGATGCTTACGAAGGGCAGAGTTCATGGTAAAAGATTTCCCACATTCACTGCACTTAAAAGGTCTTTCGCCAGTGTGAAGCCTCTGATGAGAATTAAAGTTTTCTTTCCTCTTAAAAGATTTCCCACACTCACTGCACTCATAAGGCTTTTCTCCAGCGTGTACTCTCTGATGACAAATAAGGTAAGAACTACAGGTAAAAGATTTCCCACATTCTGTGCACTCATAAGGCTTTTCTCCAGTGTGAACTCTCTGATGACAAATAAGGTAAGAACTACAGGTAAAAGATTTTCCACATTCAGTGCATTCATAAGGCCTTTCTCCAGTGTGAACTCTCTGATGACAATTAAAGTGATATTTCCTTCTAAAAGATTTCCCACAATCACTGCACTCATAAGGCTTTTCTGTAGTGTGTACTCTCTGATGATCATGGAGGGCAGAGTTCCTGGTAAAAGATTTCCCACATTCACTGCACTTATAAGGCCTTTCTCCAGTGTGAACTCTGCGATGACAATTAAAGTAATATATTCTCCTAAAAGACTTCCCACATTCACCACACTCATAAGGCTTTTCCCCAGTGTGAACTCTCTGATGATCATGGAGGGAAGCACTACTGATAAAAGATTTCCCACATTCAAGGCACTCATAAGGCCTTTCTCCTGTGTGAACTCTCTCGTGGTCATGGAGGGCAGAGCTACTGGTAAAAGATTTCCCACATTCATTGCACTCATAAGGCTTTTCCCCAGTATGAACTCGCTGATGGTAACGGAAAGCAGAGCTACTGGTAAAATGTTTCCCACATTCACTGCACTTATAAGGCCTTTCTCCAGTGTGAACTCGCTGATGGTATCGGAGGGCAGAGCTACTGGTAAAAGATTTCCCACATTCTATGCACTCATAAGGCCTTTCTCCAGTGTGAAGTCTCTGATGATAACAGAGGGCAGAGCTACTTGTAAAAAATTTTCCACATTCTATGCACTTATAAGGCCTTTCTCCAGTGTGTACTCTCTGATGACATTTAAAGTCATATTTCCTCTTAAAAGTTTTCCCACATTCACCACACTTATAATACTCTTCTCTAGTGAGAAGTCTCTGATGATCATGGAGAGCAGGGCTACTGGCAAAAGATTTCCCATATTCAACAAACTCATAAGGTTTTTCTCCCGTGAAAAGTCTATGAGGAGCAGAGAGAGCCGAACTACTGGTAAAAAATTTTCCACATTCACAACACACAAAACACTGTCTTCCTGTAAGGAAATCATGGTCCTCAACAAGTGTGTGGTCACAGACAATGGCTTTCTTGCATTCTTCTGGGTTGTAATAATGTTGTATACTTTGAAAAATCTTTCCAGAATCAGAGATTTCCTTTGCCCTGTGCATGGCGTGAGTAGCCAGTTTCTCAAGATGTCCTGAGCTGATGAGCAAGCATTTTCCAACCTGACTAGAGGTACAAGGCTTCTGTGACACATGGAAATTGCAGCTCTTTGCAAGTGACACCCTGTCCACACTGCTTATGAAACCATTCTCTGTTGTGTCCTGCTCCTGGTGCTGGTGATTCTTTGTACTGAAATAAAATGGTTTTGCACATGCCCCACACCTCAGCAGGGGACTCTGTTGTGTTCCCTGGTGGTCAACCAAGAGGAAAATGTCTCTCAAGACACACCCACAACTCTGACAGGGGTGGCTCTTCTGGGAAGTCAAAGCTGCCTTGGTATTCTTAGCCTGTGAGACTCTTACAGATAAGTTTTGTTCAGTGGGTGCCTCCACATCCTCTGCTCCACAGCAGCAACCTGAACAAAAAGAAATGCTGGTGAAATACATAGTGACATATTGTGAGGGAGGGACTTTTCAGATCACTAATTTCCACCTGTCACATCAAGGCATGGTTCCATGCAACAATTGTCAAGACAAGTGAGACAGACTCTGAAAAAGTGGTGGCTGTGCATTACTAGACCAGTAAGGTTAATAAATAATGGGCACCTCATTAAACAAAGTACACTGGGATGAAACAGGACACAAGGAAGAAAGA
This sequence comes from Phyllostomus hastatus, assembly GCF_019186645.2. NCBI lineage: Eukaryota > Metazoa > Chordata > Mammalia > Chiroptera > Phyllostomidae > Phyllostomus > Phyllostomus hastatus. The sequence goes on from NW_025333577.1 coordinate 2,649,259, forward strand.
TAGGGGTTAGAAGTTGTCTCACTACTGGTGGCTGCCTACAAAAGCCTTCCTGCTGGTGATGTCAGGCTTTGTAGAGGATATGAATGTGCCCCAAACTACAAAAATCTACCACAGCAGAGCAGATATAGTACAAGGTTCATACACAAACATAGACCCCTCAAGGTGCAATAGACATTGACCAAAGTTGGAGAGCACACCAAAAAGACTCCTCAGAAAAATGGGTGTGGCGTAGAGGATACAGACGCAGATATTAGCCCTGGCTGGAAGTAGAAATGATGACTATGTGAACTAACAGGCAAAGTGCCAACACTGTGAAAAGACAAGTAGATTAGGGTGTAGCCAGTGGCAATGGTGACAGAATACAGTTAAACAGAACAGGATCCTCTTTATGTTTTAACAAAACCATGATATCCCTGGCTGGTGTAGCTCAGTGGACTGAGCATGGGCTGAGAACCAAACAGTCGCTAGTTCGATTCCCTGTCAGGGCACATGCCTGGGTTGTGGGCCAGGTCCCCAGTGGGGGCCATGTGAGAGGCAACTACACATTGATATTTCTCTCCCTCTCTTTCTCCCTCCCCTCCCCTCTCTCTAAAAATAAATAAACAAGATCTTTAAATAAAAAATAAATAAATAAACAAAAAACCCTGATATCAATCCCTTCCCAAGTACCATTCACCAGCACCAAACCCCTATGAGCCCATCCTGTGTTGGCTGGATTCATGTCCCTCTTGTGATACACAAAGGACTCGTCCACTTCCCTCCCAGTTAAGCAGTTACATTGAACACCAATGATGAAACTCATAAGGTAAAACTAAAGAGATGAGTAACCAGCACTGTCATAGAACTAAGCACAAACGGACCAAAGGAAAAAGATTTATGTGAGTGACAACAGAAAACTGGCAGAATGAAAAATACAAATATACAACCCACTTCGAAAATAATTAGACAAATATCCATGATAAAAAGCATCCCTTGATGGAAGGGGGAAATGCTTAGGAGACTAGTTTTTCCAAAGAGCCATAAGTGAAGAATCAAACAAAGAACTGCATGGAAAGAACTGCAGGGAAAACTGAAGTTCTAACAATGCTAGCAAACACATTTAGACTCAAAACACAAGGAGTGAGAGCTTCATCTAAAAGCTACAGGGCATGTGCTACTGTGGATTTTAGTGGCCAGTTTTGTAAATCACAATGGCAACTGTTGTTGCTGAGAACTTCAAGATTCCCTATAATATCTGCATACTCCTCACACATTTCTCCTCAAAGATTCTCCTCAAAGCATAGATATCAAGAGGAATCCTCTTGACCACAACATCACTTATGAAAGAATAACATCAGTATATCCCCAGCAATCTTTGTCCCCAAAGCCTCCAAAACAGATAGCTACATACATGGAAAACTGCTGCCCTGGCCTCTGAGGGCCCCTGTGATTTTTACTACTTGTACCTCAGCTTAAGGGACAAGAAGGATGGTAATTGAAACGTGTCTTCAGCTCAAAACACAACACATCACATACCAAGCACTCTTGTAACCACATGCAGATAAAACTACTTTTTGCCGTGGATGGTACAGATCAGTACATTAAGCACCGAATCCCAGTCCAGGCACATGCCTGGGTTGCAGGCCCTGTACCCAGACAGGAGCATCCAAGATGCAACCAATTGATGGTTCTCTCACATATCAATGTTTCTCTCCCTAACTCTCTCCCCAATGCCCCTCTGTCTAAAAGGAAATAAAATATCTTTAAGAAAAGTTTATGGGAACAAATAGGTTGAAAAATGAAGAGATATAAAAAACATTCCATACAAATAAAAACTAAGAGAGCAGGAATAGATAAAATTCTATCATACAAAATACCCGACCTCAATCACTATCACAAGGAAAAAGACATCCTAAAATGATAAAGGAGTCAGTTCATCACAAGGAAAACAAGTTAGTTATTATTTATCCAACCACAGAGCACTTAAGTACATAAGCAAACAATATAAGATCTGAAGGCAGAAAATATGACCCAAAAGTACTAGACAAGTTAAATATTCCCCTTTCAACAATAGGTAGATATAACCAATTAAAAGCAACAAAGAACTGCTGAAATTTAACTACATTTTAGAGAAAACAGAACTAATAAATACATACAAAATATTTTATCCACCCTTGGTCCGGTGGCTCACTTGTTTAGAGAGTTGCCCAGTGCACCAAAAGGTAATGGGTTTGATTTCCAGTGGGGGTGCCTCCAAAAGGCAACCAAGTGGTACTTTTCTCTCACATTCATGTTTCTCTCTCTCAATTCCTTCGCTTGCTCTAGTAGTCAGTAAACATACCCACAAGTAAATATTTAAAATATGTATGTAAAAATTATAAACAAGGATATAAAAAGTACCCTGGCTGGTGTGGTTCAGTGACTTGAGCACCAGCCTGCAAACCAAAGGGTTGCTGGTTTGATTCCCAGTCAGAGCACATGCCTGACTTGTGGGCCAGGTCCCCAAGTTGGGGGTGCATGAGAGGCAACCACACACTGATGTTTCGCTTCCTCTCTCCCTTCCCAACCCTTCTCTAAAAATATCTAAAAAAAATCTCTTTTAAAAAATTAAAAAAAAAATATATATATATATATAAAGTGCTTTTCTTTACTAATCAATGAGAAATCCACTAAGCTTCTACAAACACTATTGACCTCAAACCCTTCCCTATGAAGGTTCAGTGCAGCAGGTGAAGCAGGCTTCAGGGAGAGATGAAGCATGGAAAAAAAACATGCCTTACAAGGTACAAGGACTACAAAGAAAACTGGGCAAGCAAACAGTGTACACACAGTCCACACATGAGGACAGAGCAACCACTGAAGAATGAAGGGCACGGAGAAAATGCAGTCTACTTGAGGTCACTGGTGAGTGTGAGGGTGTTATTTTTTGTTTTTGTTTTTGGAAGATGAGAGTTAAGTTTATTATGTTTGGGCAATGAAGCAAAAAGAATGGCTCCTGAAGACAGGGTCAGGGGTGACCCAAGACCTGTTACTGTTGTCCTTTGCTCCCTGGGTACAACTCTGGTCAACACCCTTAGACTTTGAGATGGAAGAAATGGCAACCCTGAGGAAATGGGGGCGCAGGTCTACTGAAGGCAGCAGTGAAGGGAGAATCAATGTCTTACCCAATGAAGATATAAGAGCAAAGTTCTCCAGCATCACATCAAGGTACAGGTGTCTCTGAGCCTCATCAAGGAGGAGCCACTCAGTCCTCGAGAAATACACGGCGACATCCTCAAAGGTCACAACAACCTGTCAAAATTAATACAAATAAATCCAGAACAATCTGCCTGAAATCCTGAAATCCAAATGTTAACCACACCAAAACCCTTGCAGGGCTCCCAGTTCAAAGACAATTGGTCCCAGAGCTGACCGCGGTCTCATCACAGTCTCATTAATCACTCTCATTGCCCTCAGCACAGGCAGGCAGGATAAGAGGAAGTGGGGCAGATAAATTCCATCTAAACTTGTGGCCATGTCTGAAGGGCCCCCTTCTTCCTGCTAAACAATTCCATTAAGTCTCCCAGATCATGCCTTCAAAATAGAGCCAAATATGGTCTTATGCTTCACCCTTAAGTCCCAGGTAACTCGGGCAATCATCTCACACTTCCTCTAGCTGTGCATACCACTGTGTGATCTCTACCTCCTTTACATCTTCACACCCAGGTTCACTCCCTCAGCTATGTCACCTTTACCCTCCTCATGTACAAAAGGGCCACCACTTTTGCTTGATTCTATTTTTGACCCTTCCACAGATTTCCAGACTCCATATTCAGTTTCCATTCACTGCTCTTTGAAACTTTAAAAAATGTTAATCAAAAGAACATTCTGATATTCCTAAAGAGAGTTAACCTACCTACCAAAATCTCCCCCAGCCCAGCTGAATGGACCTGCACCATTGAACACTTTTCCTTTCTCTCCTTCAGCTGCATAATCTGAAACTCTACTTGCCCTCCTTAAAAAATAGATGGGGAAAGGTGGAAAAGTGTATGAAGGGGATGAATGATAATGGAAAAAAAGAATTCAAAAACTGGAACAACAATCCAACCTTTTCTCCTGACTCTGAGGCCCAACTCTGCACTCCCTTCCTCTTTTTTTAACTTCCATAATCTGTTTTCCACTATGAAAGCAAAGTGAGCCTGGAAGAAACCAACTACTTCCTCTTACACAAATAACCCATTATCTCCATGACAGATTCCCAAATTATCATTTGGCCACATAACAGGTCTGATGATTAAACTTCACCCTCAGGTGCTCTTTTTTTAACATAAATAAAGAAGACCTGAGGTACCTATTCCTATTTCCAGCTCTGTTTCTATGGGCAAGTGTCTCTCCCTGGATAACCATTCATAAATGCTTACAGTCACTGCCAGTGTGTACCAAAAAAAGGGGGCAGGTGGACCACTTGCCTAACCTGGTAAGCTTAGGGAGTCCTCCATGACAACCTTACAAACTGAGAGACTGAAAATGCCCCTATATATGGTTTGAAATTAAAACTTTTTAACTAAAAGTGAGTCATGGCAGGAGTCATGTCCTGTGCCTGTATCTTTCTGGAGGAAGGACAATTCTTACCTTAAATGAGTCATTCCATTTTTGCACCTGTGTTAACATACTTTTGGAACATCAATGTAATTTCCTTTTTTATTACCCTTAGAGCACAAACACTGCATCAGAGCACACACCAAAAAATGTCCCCATTGTTCTCATTATTGTGTTAATTAAATATTAACTATCCTATACCCACAATTGTAAAAGACATGTGTGTCTAATCATTTTTACTTTCTATCTAATATCAGGATTTTCGTTGTTTTATCCTGACTCCCACATCTGTAACCAATGGACTTAAAGTTCCCCAATTATATCTTCCCTTTTGATTCTGATGTATAAAATGAGTGATAAACCTGTCATTTTCTGAATTATTTTTCTCAACCTGTTGAGACTGTATTCAGTCAATCAGTTTGGTTCAAATAATGTTAAAAATGTCTCTACAGGTTTAAATGTTTCTTAGGTTAACACCAGAAATGGGAGCACCTTGCTTGGTATTATCTGTGACATGCACTCAGGATTGGGGTATCTCCAGGGTCCCCACATCCAAGAGCAGGGGAAAAAAAAAACAAGGGAAAAGTCTTTACACACTGTACTGTCACCCACCAGGGAGGGACTTGCGACAACCTGTCCTTCCTTGTCTAGGTTACAAAATGGTTTTCAACTTCAGATCCTGTGGAAAGACAAAATCAACCACCCTTACAGCTCCCGGTAAAGTCTCAGCCGTATGCCCACCCAATCCTGGAGTCTGGTGACCTCGGGCCAAGAGTCTCCTCAGTGCCGCCTCTTACCAGCCCTGTGACCTTGAACAAGGGCTCCTCTTCCTGTGCTCGCTGTCCTCATCACCCCAGTCCAGGCGGTTTTGTATCTAGAAGGCTCTAAAAGGCTTTCAAAACCATGACTAGCCTTTGTCCCCTCTAGGTTCACCACAACCCCAGGCTCCCAGGACCCTCAGAATGAAGGTGCAACTCCTCTGCCTCTCAGTCAGGACGTGAGTCCGCTTCCATTTAAAGGAGATTTAAGACCGAGGCCAGGTCTGGGGGTTTATCCAGGTCCAGTGCCTGTGCTTACTTACACGGCAGCCTCTCCGCTCGTCACCCCGTCACCCCTCCCATCCCGTCACACCCTGTGTCACCCAAGAGCACCTACGATCGCCGAGGCAGGGCTGCAGGACGTGACGGTCCCGCACCCGGGCTGCAGTGCTCAGCGGGCTGAGGGGCGAGGACCGGGGGCACGCACTCACCTCAGCCGGGAGCCTCTGCGGGGAAGCCGCCAAAGGACTCTGTGGGCGGAGTGAGGCCGGAACTGCGGGCAAGAAAGGGGCGCCGGTCACGGAGGTCCCCATCCCCGAGCAAGCACAAGTCGCCTGGGCAGAGTCACAGAACCTCACAATCGCGTTTGTGAAGGCGGCAACCAAGTTTCTCCGATTTCCCTTCACCGCATCGTCACGCAACACAGCACTCAGCGAGTCCAACCGATGAATCCAGAGGGTAGAGAAAATGCCCGCCAGCGGGGCAACGGAAGTCCCGCCCTCATGCCGTTAGCCCCAATGGAAAGGCCGTTTCTGAGCCTTAGCTCAGCCCTCCAACGGCCTTCTGGGTACTGCGGCCCCTGGAGTCCACGGAGGTGAACAGGGTCCCCCCCTCCCCCCATTCCAAGAGACAACACCCAGGCTCTTCGGGAAGGGTACAAGGTATTGACGCGTCCTGGTCCAAAAGAGACCCAACATGATACAAGATGTCATCTATTCCTGCTGAAGGGTCTCGCGTGTATGATGATGAACGTGCATTATCTCCACAACTCCACACAGCCAGTTGCAGTAATAAAAGGAGGTGCTCCTGCATTTACAGGGTCTGGAAATTTTATGACAAATGACCTGCTTACACCATCAAATATATGAGAAATATAATACAAGACAGTAAGACAAAACTTTGAAATTAAAAAAAAAAACTAAGATAAAAAATATAAAACTTAAATAGAAGTTGCCCTGACTGGCGTGGCTCAATGGGTTGAGTCCCGGCCCAGAACTGATAGGTCTCTCGTTCAATTCCCAGTTAGGGCACATGCCTGGGTTGCAGACCAGCTACCCAGTTGGAGGGGTGGGAGGCAACCACGCATTGGTGTTTCTTTCCCTTTCTCCCTCTCTTCCCCTTTCTCTAAAAATAAATATCTTTTAAAAATAAATAAATCTTTTCGAAATAAATATAAGTCAATTGTTTACTTATAAACAAATCAATTATGAAAAATAGATTTTGGAAAAAATGGGAGAATTGAATTCTGACAAAGTTATTGGTGTTTTTCTTATTTCAAAGTGATATTGTGACTATTATAACAAAAGAAATTTGGGGTTCCCCAGACATATTTAAGATCAGAGGTCACATGATATTCTTGTATCCCTAATGGAGTAAGTTAAAGACCATATTTATAAATTACACTTAGAGTAAATAAACAACATATTCATATTGAAAGTTAACCTATGTATACCTCTAAATGAAAAAAGTGCAAAAAATATTGGAATTAACAAAAATATAGAAGCATATATGCAATAAATATAAAAAATCAATAATTGTATAGGAAGCCTGTGCTATTTAAAAATTTATAGCAAATATCACAGTAAAATAGAACCCAAAACTTGAAAAATGTTAAAACTAACATAAGAGAGGAGTTGAAAAAAATCTAAAATCTTACCAGATGTTACTTAAAAATCACTTCTAAAAAATAAGAAATACAGTATTTCCAGCATCCTGCTACTGGGATAGTGGTCATAGAAATGGTCTGACACTCTAACCAATTTACTAACATGGGAAAATTTTACTGTATTTTAATTGTCCATGGAACAGCAATCTGATCTAATCAAATCTTTCTCCCCTTTTCCAGTGAGAGCTCTCAAAGTCTTGAGGATCCACATGATTTTCATTTTGGTGTGCTGCTTTTTTCATGTTCCAATGGCACCTATCCCTTTATAATTTACTATGATATTAAATATTTGATCTCTTGGCTAGCCTTCAATAAGGGCTTTGAAGAAACCAGGTTGCAAACACCTTTATTTACTCACTGACAAATAACACAGACCTGGAACAGCCAAAAAAACAGATGAAATAATAAGTGATGGTTAAAGAAATAAAACTTGATGCCATGTCTTTCCTTACACTTTTCTAAATCCTTCTGCTTACAACTATCTTTGTCACCTACTTTTTCCTCAGGTTCTCATGAATGAAATGCGCTCACACATTGTACAAAGAATTTCAGGGTAGCCAAGTTTCCAGTTAAATCTCTCATTCTTAGAAGTCAGTGTCCTTTATTTACCACCCATTGTGTCTTACCTGTTCTCATGCTTAATAGAGTCTTTTCTTTTATAGCTATATAAGTAATTCTTATTGAATAACTTCATTAATCAACAGGAATACCTCTCTGTAGTTTGATCTAATTCTCTTCTGGAAACAATCTGCAGTCCCCATGCAGACATTGTCAATGCATTTTCAGCAGAAATGATCATCATGTTCAGGATAAGTGGTAAAACCTCAAATTCAAAACCTTTACCTCAGATTGAGGTTCCCACTTTCCACACAATCAGGGATGCCAACATTGCACCCATTTTGGCAGCAAATATAAAATTGGTACATAACCAGTATTCCCAGATACGTCTTATTCTTAGAAGATTGGAATACCTCTACTGATGCTCAAAAGCATCATAGTTAGTGCCATCATTAATTTCACGTCAGTGAAGTGAGTTTTGACGAGTTTTACTGTTACCCAAAGATTCCCAAGTGCAGAACCCGTACTGAGACACAGGAGCCCTGAAGATATCTCCTCCATAAGGTAGGGTCTGTGTGGACTAAAGCAGATATTGCGTATCTGAGAACCCCCATTTATTTTTCACAAGCACATGGAGTAGAAGGTCACAGGACTGACTAGCCAGCGGATGATGCCCTCAGGTGATAACTAATGGTATAGCTACTGCTTTTTTAATAAGAACCAAGGCTTCTCTTTACCCCTCTTTTACACAGGGGAAACTGAGGCCCCTAGAGGACATCAATTCCCTGTAATCATAACAATAGTCACTAATCCAAGCTTTAAACTCAGGTTGCATGGCCCAAGGTATGGGGAATCTGATCACTGAACTCTTCCCTTGGGCTTTTAGGAGGGCCTTGAGCTCAAGAAATACTTGTTCATCCGCATACCACCCAGTCCACCTTCAAATCCTTCTCCAGCCCAGCAAACCACAGATGATGGACCATAAAAATGGGTGAACACTAAAAAGCAAGGCTTATTACATTAGTAAATATGTGAACTTATAAAAGTGATTGTGTAAATAATGCAGATTATTCCTTGAAATACATGATATATTCCTACTGCATTGTATACAGCAAGAAATCCAATAATTTGGAAATATTTTTCACTATTAAAAACAAGTATTCTGGCCCCAGTTGGTGTAGCTCAGTGTACTGAGCTCAGGCCTTCGAACCAAAGGGTCACCAGTTCAATTCCCAGTCAGGGCACATGCCTGGGTTGCAGGCCAGGTCTCCAGTAGGGGGCACGTGACAGGCAACCACACACTGATGTTTCTCTCCCTCTCTTTCTACCTTCCCTTCTCTCTAGAAATAAATAAGTAAAATCTTAAAAAAAAACCTGGATCAAAAAAAATTATTCCAAAAAGATTTTCCATATAGCAAAAAATATTTGTTATTCAAGGAGTGAAAACAGGTGACATTGCAACATGTATCTTTGCTGTTTTCCTTTCCTATTTGTTAAAGGACAGTGGCCAAAATTAATAAAAGAATTGGTAGTTATGTGAGCACTCGTATTACTAAAAATATATAAGTAGTATATATACACCTGTAAAAATGCTCATCATAAATCCTTAGGGAAATGCAACTAAAAGAACAGAGAGCGTGATGAACATATGAAAAGAGCTAACATTTATAATTATTACAAGAAGATTCTGTTAGAGTAGGGAAATGCAGCCCATACACTATGAGTAAGAATGCATAAAGTCACAATTAGATGTGCTTTGTTAAGTCCTTCAAAAGTTAAACAAAAAACTTCTGAGACACGTCTATACTGTGAACATGTAAAATTAAATACATGGGTTTCCTCAGAAAGTTTTCTTCAGTGTCATTGCATAGGAAATAAAATACATTTACCAAAATATAAGCATTTACACAATGAGAACTCTCCAATGCCAAAAGGGTATTGACTTATGGCCAGAGATTTCCCATGTTCACGTCACATTTGAAGTCTTTAATCAGTGAACTGTGATTAAGGTGACCATGACTCTGACATAAAACATTTCTTAAATTTGATGGACCTATAAGGCCTATCTCCTGTGTAAACTCTCTGATGATATGAAAAGAGGAAAGCATAGAAAAAGAATTTCCCACAGCCACAATACTCATAAGGTCTTTCCCCAAAGTGAAATCTCTGAACATAAGGGGTCTTAGTGCTATAGGAAAACAATTTCTCATATTGTATGTATATATAAAACCTATTGCCAGTGTGACTTCTCAGAAGATAACAAAGGAAATGGCTAGACATAAAAGATTTCCCAAAATTTCTTAACTTATAAGAACCTAGTGATTGTGAATTCTCTAATGGCAATGAAAACCATGGTTACTGGTAAAAGATTTCCAACATAGACAGCACTCAAAAGGCATTTCTGAAGGGTAAAACTTCTCATCATAATGGAAACTACTGATAAAAAAAAAAGACTTCCCACATTCATTACAAGCACAAGGTGATTCCCTACAGTGAACTCTCTGATGACAACTGAGGAGACTGCTACAGATACAGGGTTTACCACATTCACTACTTTCATAAGGCTTTCTCCAGTGGGAAGCTTTTTAGAATAATGAAGATTACTGATTTAGAAAATTTCCCACTACCCTAGCTGGTGTAGCTCAGGGGATTGAGTACTGGCCTGCAAACTAAAGTTTTGCCAGTTTGATTCCCAGTCAGAGCACATGCCAAGGTTGTGGGCCAGATCCCAGTTGGGGATGTGCACCAGGCAACACAAGTGATGTTTCTCTCCCTCTCTTACCCTCTCTAGAAATAAAATCATTTAAAAAAAGATTTTATTAAAAAAAATTTCCCATATTCATTGCAGCCATAAGGCCAAAATTCTGTGTGAACTAGGTAATGACAATGAAATTTATTATGAAAGATAAAACATTTCTCACATTCACTGCACTCATAAGGCCTTACTTTTCTGTGAACTATTTGATGCAAATAAAGGTGACTGCTAGAGCTACCACCGGATGTACTACATTCATGCACTGATAAAGACTATCTCCTTTGTAAACTCTCTGAAAATAACAGAACACAGATCTACTGGTAAAAGATTTCCCATCTTCACTGCACTCAGAAAGCCTTTATCCAGTGTGAATACTTCAATGATGACAAAAGGCAGAGCTACTCATGTTAAGTTTTTCCACATTAACTGCACTCATACGGCTTTTCTCCAGAATGAACTCGATAGTGTTGAATAAGGGCAGATCTTTGTCTAAAGCATTTCTTACATTCACTGCACTCATAAGGTTTTTCTCCAGTATGAACTCTCTGATGAATATGAAGAATAGAGCTACTGGTAAAAGATTTCCCACATTCACCACATGCATAAGGCCTTTCTCCAGTGTGAACTCTTAGATGACACCGAAGGTCAGAGCTATAGGTAAAACATTTCCCACATTCACTGCACTCATAAGGTCTTTCACCAGTGTGAACTCTGTGATGCTTAAGAAGGGCAGAGCTGATGGTAAAAGATTTCCCACATTCCCTGCACTCATAAGGTCTTTCACCAGTGTGAAGCCTCCGATGAGAATTAAAGTTTTCTCTCCTCTTAAAAGATTTTCCGCATTCACTGCACTCATAAGGCTTTTCTCCAGTGTGAACTCTCTGATGACAATTAAAGTAATATTTCCTTTTAAAAGATTTCCCACATTCGCCACACGCATAAGGCTTTTCTCCAGTGTGAACTCTCTGATGATTATGAAGGACAGAGCTCCTGGTAAAAGATTTCCCACATTCACTGCACTCATAAGGCCTTTCTCCAGTGTGAACTCTCCGATGACAATTAAAGTAATATATCCTCCTAAAAGTTTTCCCACATTCACCACACTCATAAGGCTTTTCTCCAGTGTGAACTCTCTGATGATCATGGAGGGAAGGTCTACTGGTAAAAGATTTCCCACATTCATTGCACTCATAAGGCTTTTCTCCAGTGTGAACTCGCTGATGGTAACGAAGGGCAGAGCTACTGGCAAAATGTTTCCCACATTCACTACACTCATGAGGCCTTTCTCCAGTGTGAACTCGCTGGTGGTAACGGAGGGCGGAGTTACTGGTAAAAGATTTCCCACATTCACTGCACACATAAGGCCTTTCTCCAGTGTGAACTCTCTGATGATAACAAAGGGCAGAGCTACTGGTAAAACATTTTCCACATTCAATGCACTCATAAGGCCTTTCTCCAGTATGAACTCTCTGATGACATTTAAAGTCATATTTCCTCTTAAAAATTTTTCCACATTCATCACATTCATAAGACTTTTTCCCAGTGTGAACTCTGTGATGATCATAGAGTGCAGAGCTATTGGTAAAAGATTTTCCACATTCACAACACAGAAAACACTGTCTTCCTGTCAGGAATTCCTGGTCTTCAACAACCATGTGATTACAGCCAATGGCGTTCTGGCATTCTCTTGCAGTATAGTAATTTTCTGTACTTTCAAAAGTCATTCCAGACTTAGAGATTTCGTTTGCCCTGTGTATGTTGTGAGTAGCCAGTTGCTTGAGGGGTTCTGAGCTGATGAGGAGATCTTTTCCAACCTGACTAGAGGTACGAGGCTTCCATGACATATGGAAATTGCAGCTCTTTCCAAGGAAGGCCTTGTCCACACTGCTTATGAAACAATACTTTGTTGTGTCCTGCTCCTGGTGCTGGTGACTCTGTGCACTGAAATAAAATGGTTTTTCACATGCCCCACACCTCAGCAGTGTCGAACCATGTTGTGTTCCTGGCTGGTCAACCAAGAAGAAAATATCTCTCAAGACTGGTCCACAACTCTCACAGGGGTGGCTCTTCTTGGAAGACAAAGCTGTCTTGGGATTCTTCGCTTTTGAGACTCTTACAGAAACGCTCTGTTCAGAGGGTGCCTCCACATCCTCTGTTCCACAGCAGCAACCTGAACAAAAAGAAAACACTAGTGAAGTTCAGTGACCTATGGGGGGTTGTTTCTCACCACAAATTTGCATCTGTCACAGGCAAGGCATTATCCTGCGCCATCATTGGCAGAGGATATCATCAGTTTCATAACAACTAAGACTCTGAAAAGTGGTGGTTATACATTATTAGGCCACTTAGGGGAGTAAATAATGGGCACCTCATTATACAAAGGACACTAGGATAGGGTGGACACTTGTCAAGTGTTCATGATGGTTTGAAAAAGCCTTTTTGCTTATGACATAAGGCTGTGTAGAGGAATGTGAATATACCCAATATCATGAATCAACATCGGCACAGCAGATGCTCTGCAAGGCTCCTGTGGAAATATGTAAATATCAGTCCTAGCTGGGGTTGCTCAGTGGATTAAGTGCCAGCCTGCAAACCAAAAGGTTTGATTCCTAGTCAGGACAAATTTCTGGGTTGTGAGCCAGTTCCCTAGTTGTGGTTGTATGAGAGGCAACAAATCAATGAATCTCAGACACATCAACTTTTCTCTCCCTCACTTTCTCCCTCCCTTACCCTCTCTCTGAAAAATAAATAAAATTTTTAACAAAAAAATACAAAGAAAGAAAAATGTGCACACTTCAAGGCTCAACAGAAATGTACCAAAATTGGAGAGCACACCAAAAAGACTCCTTAGAGAAATGGTTGTGGGTAGAGGTTAGAGAAGCAGATATTAGCCATGGCTGGAAGTTAGAGTAGAAATGATACATATTAAAACTATCAAATAGGCAAAGTGCCAACACTGAATAAGGACATGTAGATTAAGGTGTGGATACTGGCATAGGTGACAAAATGCAGTTAAATAGAACAGGTTCCTCGTTATGTTTTAACAAAGCCCTGGCATCACACCCTCCCTAAGTATCATTCACTGATGCCAGACCTCCTGAGCCCATCCTGTCATGGCTGGACTCATGTCCTTCTTTTGATACACAAAGGACTCTTCCACTTCCCTCCCAGTTGTACAATAACATGGATTACTGATGATGTAACTCCAAAGAGAAAGCCGAAGAGATAAATAACTAGCACTGTCGTAGAACAGCTCAGCACAAACAAGCCAAAGGGAAAAGTTTGAACTCACTATGTGAGTGACGACAGAAAGTCGACAGGATAAAAAATTCAAATATTCCACCCCCTTCAAAAATAATTAGATAACTTTGCCCTGGCTGGTGTGGCTCAGTGGATTGAGTGCCAGCCTGTGAACCACAGGATCGCCAGTTCAATTCCCAGTCAAGGGCACATGCCTGGGCATAGGCCAGGTCCCCAGTTAGGGGTGTGCAAGAGGCAACCAACTGATGTTTCCCTCACACATCTATGTTCTTTCCCTCTTGGTCTCCCTCCCTTCTCCCTCTCTAAAAGTAGATAAAATATCTTTTAAAAAAAGTTTATGGCTCTGCCTGGTGTGGCTCAGTGGACTGAGCGCCAGCATGCAAACCAAAGGGTCACTAGTTCAATTTCCAGTCAGAGCACAGGCCTGGGCTGCAGACTAGGTCCCCAGTAGGGGGCGTGTGAGAGGCAACCACACACTGATATTTCTCTTCCTCTTTCTCCCTCTTTTTCCCCTCTATCTAAAAATAAATACATAAAACCTTTAAAAAAAAAGGTTATGGGCACAAATATGTTGAAAAGAAACAGATATAAAAAATATTCCACACAAATAAAACCAAAGAAAGGAGTAGTTAAAATTCTCAGACAAAATAGACAACATCAAACACACTTGGACTAGTGGCTCAGTTAGTTGGAAAGTTGCACCAAAAGTTTGTGAGCTCAATTCCCAGGCAGGGCACCTACAGAAGGCAACCAGTTAATGTTTTTCCTTCACACTGATGTTTCTTTCTCTCGATCTCTTCCATTATAACAGTCTACAAACATATCCTCAGGCGAACAGCTCCCCAGTTGGGGGTGTGAGAGAGGCAACCAATCCTTTATTCTCTCATACATCATGTTTCTCTCCCTCTTTCTACCTCCCCTTCCCTTTCTCAAATACATACATACATACATACATACATACATAAATAAATGTTTTTCTCTCACTAATAAATGTGAAATCTACTAGGCTGCTGGTAACATTAGTGACCTCAAATCCTTCCCTATGCAGGTTGACTACAGCAGCTTTTGGGGCTGCAGGGAGAGAGGCAATGCAAAAAAACTAGCTCTGCCAAGTATAAGGTCTACCCAGAAATTCTGGGAAGCAAACAGTGTACACATAGTACACATGTGAGGACAGAGAAACCCCTAAGGAATGAAGGGCATGGGAAATGCAAAGCCTAGAACAAATCACCAGTGAATATGAGGGTGTGTTATTTTTTTACGAAAGTGAGAGTTAGTTTAAAACTTTGTGGCACCCTGCCTGGTGTGGCTCAATGGATTAAGTGGAGCCTGAGACCAAAAGGTCACTGATTCAATTCCCAGTCAGGGCACATGCCCGAGTTGCGGGCCAGGTCCGCAATCCATATCTCTTCCACATTGCTGTTTTTCTCCCTCCCTTCTCTCCTCTCTAAAAGTAAATAAAATCTTTTTTTAAAAGTTTGTGCTCTGGCTGATGTAGCTAAGTGGATTGACCATGGGCCTACGAACCAAAGAGTCACGGTTCGATTTTCAGTCAGGGCACATGCCTGGGTTGCAGGCCAGTTGCCAGCATGGGAGAGCACAAAAGGCAACCACACATTGATGTTTCTCTCCCTCTCTACTTCCCCTCCCCTCTAAAGATAAATAAATAAAATCTTTTTTAAAAAAAGAAACTTGAAAGAAAAGTTTGAGACAATGAGGCAAAAAGACAGACACCCGGGAACAGGATCAGAGGGTGACCCCACAACCACTGCTATTGACCTGCACTTCCTGGGTGCAAGTCTGGTCAGGATCCTTAGAGCTTAGGGTAGAAGAAAAGTACAACCCTGAGGAAATGGGAGTGCAGGCAAGCCAAAGAAAACTGCAAAGGAGAGTCAATGTCTTACCAAACGAAGATATAAGACCAAAGTTCTCCAGCATCACATCGAGGTACAGGCATCTCTGAGCCTCATCAAGGAGGCACCATTCTGTCCTGGAGAAATACACTGCAACATCCTCAAAGGTTACAGAAACCTGTCAGAATTAATAGAAATGAATATGGAACAGTGTGTCTGAGACCCCATATCCCTACTTTTCCCCATGCCCAATCCCTCCTAAGGCCCCCAGTTTGGACAGGATACCAGCCCTTGGTAAGAGAGCTGCCTGCTGTGTCATCACAACTGCATAAAACACTTACTTCGCCCCAGCAAAGCCAGGCAGGATAACAGGAAGTGGTGCAAATAAATGCCATCTAAGCTTGGGGCCATGGCTGCAGGGCCCCATTCTTCCAGCTAAGAAATTCCACTGAGTTCCCGATTATGCCTCTGAAACACGACCAAACATGATCTTATGCCTCACCCTTAAATCCCGACACCAAAACCCAGGGCCATCGGCTCACACTTCCTCTAGGCAGTATGCACCACAGTGGGATCTCTACCTGCTTCACATCTTCACACTCCAGGTTGACTCCCTCAGTTCTGCCACCTTCGCCCTCATGCAAAAAAGAGCCAGACTTTTGCATGTCTCCATCTTCTAATCTTTTTTTTTTAATATTTTATTTATTTATTTTTTAGAGAGGGAAGGGAGGGAGATAGAGAGAGAAACATCAATGTATGGTTGCTGGGGGTCATGGCCTGCAACCCAGGCATGTACCCTGGCTGGGAATCGAACCTGGGACACTTTGGTTCCCAGCCCGCGCTCAATCCACTGAGCTACGCCAGCCAGGGCTTCCATCTTCTAATCTTACCTAGATTTCCAGACTAATGTGTTCAGCTGCTTGCTGGATGTTTGCACTCACTGCTCTTTGAAACCTTTAAAAATATTACCCAGAAGAACATTCTGATATTCCCAAAGAGAATCAACCTACCGCTATCTTCCTCAGCCCAGCTGATGGAACCTGCACCACTTCAGCTACTATGAGCAAAAACACTAGGGTCATTTTGAACACTTTCCTTTCTCTCCTACAGCTGCAAAATCTGAAACTCTACATGCCCTTTTTTAAAAAGGAGGGGAGAAGTTGCCAAGCAGAGGTGTAAGAGGGTATAAGGAAGATAAATGGTAATGGAAAAAAGAATGGTAACAGAATTTAAAAAGTGGATCAACTAGCCAACCTTTCCTTCTACCTCTGAGGCCCAGGTCTGGTCCATCAGCAATCCTCCGGATCATAGAACTTGCTTGGTCCTGAGCTCCCTTAATTCCTATAACCATTTTCCCACTATGCAGCCAGATGGAGCCTGTTAAATCCAGGAGAGACCAATACATTTCTCTTATACAAATACCCCATTATCTCCATAATGTTTTTATCATTATCAATTGGCCACTTTACAGGCATGATTCTGACCCCTGCCACCCAGCCCTGCCCTTGAGGTGCCTATTCCTATTCCCAGCTCTGTGTCATCTCCAAGCATTTGCATGTACACCTGTCTCTCCCTGGATAACATTCCATGACTGCTTATGCAGGCTGCCAGTGTAGACCAAAAAAAAGAATGGCCACATGCTAAACCAGACCAGCATAGGGGAGTATTCCATGATGGCATTACACTGAGAGACTGAAAATACCTATACAGATGGTATGAAATTAAAACTTTCTAACTAAAAATGAGTCATGGCAAGGAGTCATGTCCCAGGCCTGGATCTTCTCTAAGGAAGGTCAATTTTTACTTTAACTGAGCTCATCTTTTTACTTTTGCACAATGTTAACAAACCTTTGGAATGACAGGATAATTTCCTTTCTCCTTACCCTTCAGGACACAAATACTGCATCACAGCAGAGACCAAAAATCATGTATTGTTGTTAACTATCCTATTACCACCAATGTAAAAGAAGTGTGTGTGTCTATTCAATTTTACTTTTTATTTTATATCAGAGAGTTTCCTTCGTTTTCTCCTGCCTCCCACACCTATTA
Source organism: Phyllostomus hastatus (assembly GCF_019186645.2). Lineage (NCBI taxonomy): Eukaryota > Metazoa > Chordata > Mammalia > Chiroptera > Phyllostomidae > Phyllostomus > Phyllostomus hastatus. Next base: position 2,666,995 of record NW_025333577.1, read on the forward strand.
CCGATAGATGTCAACTTGCCAACTTATGTCTTCCTTTTTGATTCTGATGTATAAAATAAGTGCTAAAACTGCCAATTTCCAAAGCATGTTCTCACTCCGTTGAGATTTTTTCAGTCAATCGTACTCAGTTTAGCTCAAACAAACATTTTTGAAAGTACAGGTTTGAATGTTTCTTACATTGACACCAGAAATGGGAGCATCTTGACATTATCTGTGACCTGCACTGAGGATTGGGGTATCCCAGGGTCCCCTCATATGAGAGCTAGGAAATTATGAAGGGAAGAGTCTTTAGACACTGTATGGTAATGTCACCACCAGGTAGGGAGTGCAACACCCTGTCTTTCCTTGTCTAATTACATAGTGGTTTTCAACTTCAGAACCTGTGGAAAGACATAGTCAACCTCCCTTCAGCTCCAGGTAAGCAGGGTCAGCTTTATCTGGGTCCAGCCTTGGAGCCTGGTGACCTCCCGCCAAGTGTCTCACCTCAGGACAACCTGTTACCAGCTTTGTGGCCTGCACAAGGGAATCCTCTTCCTGTGCCTCACTGTATTCATTACTCAATTCCAGTCGGTTTTCTATCTGAGAATTCTAAAAGCTTTGAAAACCACGACACAGCCTGTGTCCCTCTCGGTTCACAATCTCCCCAGGCTCCCAGGACTCTCAGAATGTCAGTGCAACCCCTCTGAATCCCAGTTAGGTCGTGACTCCGCCTCAGACTGTTTAAAGCAGATGTAAGCCCAAAGCCAGGGTCCCACATCCTTCTGGTTCAGCAGCACCTGCACGTCTTTACAAGTTGGCCCCTCAGCCAGTTACCCTCTCCCATTTCCTTACATCTTTTATCCCCACGAGCGCCCCACGATCCCATGCTGGGGCCTCAGCTTCAGGGCCTGACAGGCGCCCCGGGCCCGGATGCATGGCATGTTGGGAGAAGGTGGGGAGGGCCAGGGGGACGCGCACTCACCTCGGCCAGGCACCTCAAGGTACCCACGACCAGAGGACTCTGTGGGTGGAGCCAGGTGGGAGCAGCAGGTGAGGAGGGGGAGCCGGACACCCGAGTCCCCATCCTGGAGGAGGTACGTTCACCTGGGCAGAGTCACGGAGCCTCACAATTGCCTTTGCTTGGCAGAGACCAGGACTCTGTCATTTTTTATCATGAGCATCTTTTCCGGGAACCAAAGCTGAGCCGCCTCTGACAGGTGAGGGGATCCTGAGAACAGACAAAGTGCCCACCAGCAGGGCGACGGAAGTCCCGCCCACATGCGTGTGGTACCAACCAAAAAATCCTTTTCCGAGCCTTCATTGGGTCAGCCCTCCAACTGCCTTCTGGGTAATGTGGTTCCTAAGGTCCACGGAGGTGAAAGGGTTTTTCCCCTGATTCCAAGACAAAAGGCCCAGACTCACCGGGAAAGGTACAGGTAAATGACTCGGTCTGATCCAAAGTAATCTTGAAAATGATAAAAGTAAAAGGAGGTACTCCTGCAGTATAGGGTCTGGAAAATTTTATCAGACAAATGACCTGCGAATACCATCACATGCATGACCAATATAACTCAAGTCAAACCTTTGAAATAAAGATCTCAGATACAAAATATGAACTTTAAATTCAATTACTTAGTTACAAATGAATCAAGAAAAATAAATTTTTTGGTAAAAGAAACATTCTTTTCCTTAAAGATTTTTACACAGAGGGGTATGGTGAGCAAAGAGAGGGAAACATCAATGTGTGGTTGCCTCTCACCCACACCCTCCTAAGGACTTGGCCCACAGTCCAGGCATGTGCCCTGACTGGGAATTGAACCAGTGACCCTTTGGTTCACAGGCCAGCACTCAATCACTGAGCCACACCAGCCAGGGCAAGAAAAAGAAATTTTAAAAAATGTGGTAGAATTGAGCCCTGGCCAGATAATCAGTGGACTGAGTGCTGGTGTGTGAACCACAGGGTCATCAGTTCACTTCCCAGTCCCGGCACATACCCAGGTTGATAGACAGGTCCCCAGTCAGGGGTGCCAGAGGCAACCACATGTTTTTCTCCCACTCTTTCCCTCTCCCTTCCCTTCCATCTAAAATAAAATATTTTTTTAAAAAGTAAAGTCAATTGTTTACTTATAAATAAATCATCAATTATGAAAAATGTTTGAAAAAATGGGAGAATTGAATTCTAACAATGTTATTGGTGTTTATTTTTTCATTTCAAAATGACCCCGGCTGGTGTAACTCAGTGGATTGAATGCTGGCCTGTGAACCAAAGGTTTATCAGTTCAATTCCCAGTCAGTACATATGCCTGGGTTGTGGGCTAGGTTCCAGGAGGGGCCATGTTAGAGGCAACCACACACTGATGTTTCTCTCCCTCTCTTTCTCCTTGAATTCCCCTCTCTCTAAAAATAAATAAAAATCTTTAAAAATATATAAAAATAAAAAAAATTATATTGTGACTATTATAACAAAAGAAATCTGGTACTCCCCAGAAATATTTAAGATCAGAGGTCACATATTTCTTGCATTCCTAATGGAATAAAAACCATAATTGTAAATTACATTTAGAGTAAATAAACAACATATTCATACCGAAAGTTAATGTATGTTTACCTCAGAAACTTAAAAAGCTCATATTAGAATTAAGAAAAATGTGGGCATATATATGTACAATAAATATCAAAAATCAGTAATTCTGTAAGAAGCCTGTTTTACTTAATAATTTACAGCAAATATCACACTAAAATAACTTGATATCAAACTTGAAAAATAGTAAACTAATTAAAGAGGAGTTGAAAAAAAATCTAAGAACTTACCAGATATTATTTAAAAATCACTTCTCAAAAAAAATAAAATATACAGTATTTCCAGCTCCCTGCTACTGGCCCAATGATCATAAAATGGTCTGACACTGTATCCAACTCACTAACACAGGAAAATTGTACTGCATTTTTACTGTCCATGGAACAGCAACCTAATCTAATCAAATCTTTCTTCCTTCTTTGAATGAAAGCTCTTAAAATCCTGAGGATCCACATATTTGTCATTTTGGTGTGCTTTTTTTTTCACATTTCAACTGCACCTATCCCTTCAAAATTTACTATAATATGAATTTTTTTTTTCACTTCTTGGCTAGCCTTCAATAAAGGCTTTGAGGAAACCTGGTTACAAACACCTTTATTTACTCAATGATACATAACACAGACCTAGAAGAGCCTCTGAAGCTAATGAAATCATAAGTAAATTATTGAAATGAAATACAATGCCATGTCTTTCCTTCCACTCTTCCAAATTTCTCTGCTCACAACTTACTATCTCTGTTACCTATTTTTTCCTCAGGTTCTTGTAAAGAAAATGGATTCACATATTGCAGAAACAACAATTTCAGAGTAGCCAAGTTTCCAGCAGTCATACCTCAGGATAAATCTCTTGTTAGAAGTCAGTGCCCTGCCCTAGCTACGGTGGCTCAGTGCACTGAGTGCCACCGGTTCCATTCACTGTCTAGAGCAAATACCTGGGTTGTAGGCCAGATCCCCAGTAGGGGGTGCACCAGAGGCAACCACACACTGATCTTTCTTTCCCTTTTTCCCTCCCTTCCCCTCTCTAAAAGTAAGTAAATAAAAAATAAACTGAAAAAACAACTGTTAAAAATATTTCATTAACTTATATTTACTTATTTTTAGAGAGAAGGTAAAGAGAGGGAGAGAAATATTGATGTGCAAAAGAAACATCAATTCTATTCATTTTTTGACATCTGGCCGAGATGGAGGCATAGGTAGACACACTGTGCCTCCTTGCACAAGCAAAATAAGAGCAACAAAAAAAAATTAGAAACAAAAAAAACTACCAGTAGTGACAGAAAATTGAACTGTATGGAAGTATGACAACCAAGGAGTTAAAGAACAAATATTCATCCAGACCAGTAGTAGGGGCGGAGTTGGGCAGCTGGGCCAGAGAGTAGTGGCTGGCTGACCCCAGGCACGCAAGGTGGCAGCGGGTAGACTCAGCGAGGCAGTGATTGTGGAGGAGCGTGGTGCACAAGGTGACTGGTAAATCAGGCAGTCCCACATTCGCTTGCAGATAAACCAGGTAAAACTGGGGAGTGAGACACACTTTGCAACTCAGAGTTCCAGTGTGGGGAAATGAAGCCTCAAAACACCAATTGAAAACATCTGTGGGGGTTGAGGTGCTGGGAGAGACTCCCAGCCTCACAGGAGAGTTCATTGGAGAGATCCACAGGGTCCCAGGATGTACACAAACCACCCATCCAGGAATCAGCACCAGAAGGGCCCAATTTGCTTGTGGAAGCAGGGAAAGTGACTAAAATCCAGTAGAAAGTGGAGCAAGCACCACTGTTTCCTCTCAGACCCCTGCCCCACATACAGTGTCACAACACAGTGAGTAGGTTACCCCACTGCGGCGAACACCTAAGGCTCCGTCCCTCACTATGTAATAGGTGCTTCAAGACAAAAAAAAAAGGCCCAAATGAAAGAACAGATCAAAGCTCCAGAAAAAATACAACTAAACAATGAAGAGATAGTCAACCTATCAAATACACAGTTCAAAACACTGGTAATCAGGATGCTCACAGGATTGGTTGAATTTGGTTGCAAATTAGATGAAAAAATGAAGGCTACGCTAAGTGAAATAAGGGAATAAGGAAAATGTACAGTGAACCAATAGTGATGGGAAGGAAACTGGGACTCAAATCAATGGAGCGGCCCAGAAGGAAGAAACAACCAGACAGAAAAGAATGAAGAAACAAGAATTTTTTTAAAAAATGAGGAGAGGCTTAGGAACCTCCAGGATATCTTTAAATGTTCCAACATCTGAATTATAGGGGTACCAGAAAGAGAAGAGGAAGAGCAACAAGTGGAAAAATTATTTGAACAAATAATAAAGAACTTCCCCAATCTGGCAAAGGAAATAGACTTCCAGGAAGTCCAGGAAGCTCAGAGAGCCCCAAAGAGGTTGGACCCAAGGAGGAACACACCGAGGCACATCATAATTACACTAACCAAGATTAAAATGAAGGAGAGAATCCTAGAAGCAGCAAGAGAAAAGAAAACAGTTACCTACAAAGGAGTTCCCATCAGACTGTCAGCTGATTTCTCAAAAGAGAACTTACAGGCAAGAAGAGGCTGGAAAGAAGTATTCCAAGTCATGAAAGGCAAGGACCTACATCCAAGATAACTCTATTCAGCAAAGCTTTCATTTAGAATGGAAGAGCAGATAAAGTGCTTCCTAGATAAGGTCAAGTTCAAGGAGTTCATCATCACCAAGCCCTTATTATATGAAATGTTAAAGGGACTTATCTAAGAAAAAGAAGATAAAAAACATGTACAGTAAAATGACAGTAAACTCACAATTATTAACAACCACACCTAAAACAAAAACAAACTAAGCAAACAACCAGAACAGGAACATAACCACAGAAATAGAGATCACATGGAGGTTTAGCAACAGGGGGGTGGGAGGAGGAGAGAGGGGGAAAAGGTACAGAGAATAAGTAGCATAGATGGTAGGTAGAAAATATACAGGGGGAGGGTAAGAATAGTATGGGAAATGTAGAAGCTAAAGAACTTATATGTATAACACATGGACATAAACTAAAGTGGGGGAAGGTGGGTGGGAGAGGATGTGCAGGGTGGAGGGGAGTGAAGGGGGGAAGTGGGACAACTATAATAGCATAATCAAATAAACTATATTAAAAAAAAAGAAACATCAATTCTTTCCCTCTTGTATGCCCCCAACTGGGAAACTGGTATGAAACCCAGACATGTACCCTGACCACGAATTGAACCTGTGACCTTTCAGTTTGTGAGACAACGCTCAACCCACTGAGCCAAACCAGCTAAGGCAAGGTTGCTTATTACCCCATTTTACACAGGAAAATACTGAGGCCCATAGAGTGCATCCCTTTCCTGTAATCATAACTACAGTCAATAATCTAAGATCTAAACCCAGGTTGCATGGACCAAGGTATGGGGAGTCTACTCACTAAACTCCTCTTGGACTTCGGGAGTACATAGAGGTTCAACAAATACCTGTTCATACTCATACCACCCAGTGCCAGTGCACCTTGAAGTCCTCCTCCAGACCAGCAAACTCCAAGCAATAAACCATAAAAATGGGTGAACACTAAAAAGCAAGGCTTTTTATTATATTAGAAATATTTTGAATTTAAAAGTGATGAAATGTGTTAATAATGTAGATTATTCCTTAAAGTATATATTATGTACCTACTACATTATGTACAGCAGAAAATCCAAATTTGGAAATGTTTTCCAATATTTCAAATAATTATTCCAAAAAAATTATTCCATAAAGCAAAAAATTTCAAGGAGTGAAAATGGATAACATTACAACATACATCTGTGTTGTTTCACTCCATGCTATTAATTTGTGCTAATCTCCTTTACAAATAGTGGCACTAAAAGAAAAGGTAAATTACAGAGTATACATTTTACTAAAAACAGTAATACATACACAGCTGTAAAAATGCTCATAATAAATCCTTAGGGAAATGCAACTAAAATAACAGACACCATGATGAACACATGGAAAGAGCTAACATTTACATTTATTAAACTAACATTTTCTTAGAGTGAGGAAATGCAACCAATATACTATGAGTAATAATGCATAAAAGCACATTTAGTAGAAATTATTTTTTTAGGTTCTTCAAAATTTATACATAAAACTTCTGAGAATGTCTGCACTGTGAACATATAAACTAAACTCAGACGTGTCCTGAGAAAACTTTCTTTAGTGTCATTACACTGAAAAAAAAAAAAATTTCCTAAAATCTAACCATTAACACAGTGACACGTCACAATGTTGAAAGGGTATGTACTTATAGTTGAAGATTTTTGATATTCACTTCATCATTGAAGCCTTTAACCAGTGTGAACTGTGCTAAGGCTGGCCCTGACTATGAGAAAAACAATTTCCAATATTTGATGTCACCATAAGGCTTATCTCCTACAGAAACTCTCTGATGATATGAAAGGATAGAAAAAGAATGTCTCACATTTACTGTATTCATAAGGCCTTTCACCAGAGTGAAATCTCTGAATATAAGAGGCTAGTGCTACAAGAAAAAAAATTTCTTATATTACATGTATATATGAAACCTTTCTCCTGTAGGACTTTTCAGAAGACAACAAAAAGAATGGATAAAAAAATTAAGATTTCCCAAATTTTCTTAGAAGAACTTAAATCGTAAATTCTCTAATGACAACAAAGGCAATGGTGACTGGTAAAATATACCCCATATTCACACAACTCAAAATGCATTTCTGCCATGTAACATCTCTCAAAATAGTGTAAATCACTGATAGAAGAAAAACATTTCCCACATTCACTGCAGACATAAAGCCATTCTCCAGTGTGAACTCTCTGATGACAATGAAGGTTAATGCTACAAATAAAAAGACTTCCCATATTCACCACGTTCATAAAACATTTTTGTGTAAACTCGGATGCTATTAAAGGTGACTGCTACAGATAACAGATTCCCTCCTTTCAGTGCACTCATAAAGCATTTATCCAGTGTGAACTCTTTGACAACAGAAATCAGAATTGTGGTAATTTCCTACACTTAGTGCATTCCTAAGGCCTTTACCCAGTGCGAATGCATTGATAACAATGGAACGCAGAGCTACAAGTATATTCATTTCCCACATTCACTGCACTATTATGGCCTTCCTCAAGTGTGAATTCTGATGTTTATAGAGGGCAGAGCTTCTGGTATAAGATTTCCCACATTCACTGCACTCATAAGGCCTTTCTCCTGTGTGAACTCTCTGATGATAACGAAGGGCAGAGCTAATGAAAAAAGATTTCCCACAATCACCACACTCATAAGGCCTGTTTCCAGTGTGAACTCTCTGATGATAACGGAGGGCAGAGCTACATGTTAAAGATTTTCCACATTCACCACACACATATGGCCTTTCTCCAGTGTGAATTCTCTGATGATTACGAATGGCATAGCTACGATTAAAAGATTTTCCACATTCAGTGCACTCATAAGGCTTTTCTCCAGTGTGAACTCTGTGATGTTTACGGAGCTCAGAGCGACTGGTAAAAGATTTTCCACATTCACCACACTCATGAGGCCTATCTCCAATGTGAATTCTCTGATGTTTATAGAGGGCAGAGCTACTGGAAAAAGATTTCCCACATTCACTGCACTCATAAGGCCTTTCACCAGTGTGAACTCTGTGATGACATCGAAGGTCCCAGCTAATGTGAAAAGTTTTTCCACATTCACTGCACTCATAAGGCCTTTCTCCAGTGTGAAATCTGTGATGACGTCTAAGTGCCCAACTACTGTTAAAAGATTTTCCACATTCACCACAGTCATAAGGCCTTTCTCCAGTGTGAACTCGGTGATGACGTTGAAGTGCCCAAATACTGTTAAAAGATTTTCCACATTCACCACAGTCATAAGGCCTTTCTCCAGTGTGAACCCTCTGATGATAACGAAGGGCAGAACTACAAGTAAAAGATTTTCCACATTCAGTGCACTCATAAGGTCTTTCTCCAGCGTCAATTCTGTGATGCTTATGTAGGTCAGACCTACTGGCAAAAGATACTTCATGTTGGCCAAACTCATAAGGCCCTTCTCCAGTGTGAACTCTGTGATGTTCACAGATGTCAGAGCTACTGGTAAAAAATTTTCCACATTCACTGCACTCATATGGTCTCCCTCCATTGTGAACTCTCTGATGATTATGGAGGGCAGAACTATGGGTAAAAGATTTCCCACATTCACAACACAGAAAACAATGTCTTCCAATAAGGGATCTGTGGTTCTCAACAAGTGTGTGATCATGACCGATGGCTTTCTTGCATTCTCTTTGGCTGTAATGTTTTCTGCTTTGAAAAGCCATTCCAGACTTAGAGATTTTGTTTGTCCTATGCATGGTGTGAGTAGCCATTTGCCTGAGATGTCCTGAGCTGATGAGGAAGGACTTTCCAACCTGAGTAGAAGTACAAGGCTTCCATGACATATGGAAATTGTGGCTCTCTGTAAGTGAAACTCTGTCCACATTGCTTAAGATACAATTCTTTGTCATGTCCCACTGCTCCTGGTGCTGGTGACTCTGTGCATTGAAATAAAATGGTTTTGCACATCTCCCACATCTCAGCAGTGTTAAGCTGTGCTGTGTTTCCTGATTGTCAACCAAGAGGAAAATGTTTCTCAAGACTGGTCCACAACTCTCACAGGGGTGGCTCTTCTGGGTAGCCAAAACTGACTTGGGTTTCTTATATTGTGCGATTCTTACAGAAATGCTCTGTTCAGTAGGTGCCTCCATATCCTCTGGTCCACAGCAACAACCTGAACAAAAAGAAATTCTGGTAAAATACATGGTGACCTACAGGGAGGCAATTTTCTCACCAACAACTTGCATTTGTTACATCTAGGCATGATTCTTATGAAAGTTTTCTAGACAAGTGAGACAAATTCTGACACAGTGGTTATTGTACATTACTAGGCCACTAACGTCTATAAATAATAGCCACCTCTATAACAAAAACATTAGTTTAGGACACAACACAAAGATGAGAGAAGGGTATATAAGTTGTACCACTGTAGACGGCTGCCTGCAAAACCCTTCCTGCTGGTGATGTCAGGCTGTGTAGAGGAAAGGGAATGTGTCTAAAACCATGAAAATCAACCACAGCAGAGCAGATGCTGTGCAAGGTTTGTGTAGAAACATGTGCACCCTTCAAGATGCAACAGGTATTGACCAATGTTGAAGAGCACAACAAAAAGACTCCTTAGGGAAATGGCAGTGATGTAGTGGTTAGAGAGGTACAGTTTATCCCTGGCTATAAATTAGAGTAGAAATGATAACTATGAGAACTAACAGATAGGCCAAGTATCAACACTTGGAAAGGGCAACTACATTAAGGTGCGGTCACTGGAAATGGTGACAAAATATAGTTAAAGAGAACAGATTACTCATTAAGTGTTAACAAACCCCTGGCATCAAATGCTCCCCAAGTGCCATTCAGAAATGTCAGAAACCCTCTGAGCCCATCCTTTCATGGCTGGACTCCTGTCTCTCTTGTGATAAACAAGAACCCGTCTGCCTCCCTCCCAGTTAAGCAATTACATGGAATACTGACGATGCAAATGCAAGAGAAAACAGAAGAAATACACAACCAGCACTGTTGTAGTACAATTCAGCACACTGTCATGTGAGAAACAAGACATCCTAAAATGATAACAAAGTGAAGTCATCAAGAGGATAACAATTTTAACCACTATGCACTCAATCACAGAGCACCTAACTACATCACGCCAACAATATGAGACCTGAGAGCAGAAAATGCAACAGTACTAGACAACCTGAATATCCCCCTTTCAACAATGGGTAAATCATCCCATTCGAAAGCAATAAGGAATTATTGAAGTTGACTATACTTTAAAAAAACAGAATAAATATATACATAGTATTTTATCCAGCCTTGGCCGAGTGGCTCAGTTAGTTAGAGCACTGGCCTGTACACAAAAAGGTTGAGGGTTTGATTCCTAGTAAGGGCACAAACCTAGATTGTAGATCAATTCCTGGTTAAGGACAAGTACTGGAAGCAACTGATCCATGCTTCTCTCTCACATTGATGTTTCTCTCTCTCTGTCCCTTCTCTCAATCAATAAAAATATTTTCCAGTGAGGATAAAAATAAAAAGAGATATAGAAATAATCAACAGGAATATAAAAAATGCTTTTCCTCCCTATTCAATGAGAAATCCATTAGGCTTCCAGAAACACTACTGACCTCAAATCCTTCCCTGTAAGGGCTGGAAATGGAATTTAGACTGAGAGGCCCCCAAATCACCCATAGCCTTTGGTTGGAGGATGAAGGAGCAGACAGTAAGGCTTAAGATACTTTTCATATCCCGGCTGGTGTGGCTCAGTGGATTGAAAGACAGCCTGTGAACTGAAAGGTCCCTGGATTGTTTTCCAGTCAGGGCACATGCCTACATTGTGGGCCAAGTCTCCAGTTGGGGGCGAGAAAGAGGCAACCTATTGATGTATCTCTGGCACATCCATGTTTCTCTCCCTAACTTTCTTCCTCCCTTACCCTATCTCTAAAAATAAATAAATAAAATCTTAAAAAATAAATAAACAAAAGAAAGATATGTTTTATAACAAAGGTAAGATAATAGCTGTGCTACTGCCTCAGGGCAAGGTGGGTGAAACTTTCAGCATATATCCGGACTCCTAATGTAGCCAGAGGGGCACTCCCATGGAGTCACTCCTGCCCTGACCTAGGGATGGCAACAGAAAAAATGTAAATATGGAAGAACTGGTAAATGTAGCTCAGAGTGGAAGGAGTCAGAGATGAGGTCATACAGGAGGCTCTGGTGTCAGGATTTAAAACTAATGGTGAGCAGCCATGAAATAATTTGGTCATAAGTCTTGGAAGGTAGTTGAACCATCAGAGAGGAATGATGTAATAGCCATGTGATATGGAGAAATAAGAGAGCAGCTAGCTATGTAGTTTGTGGTCAGGATTTGGCCATGTGGCCTGGTATAGTAGGAAGGAGACATGTTGCTCTTCTGATCTGACAGGCTCTAGCTGACTCCAAAGACTCTCCTTTGCAAGACAGTGACTTGCTGCTGCCTTGCAAACCTGGACTCTATCTGGACTCTTGGGACTTACGTCTTTCCCTGACTTCACTCTGATCCAGTGTAATGTGGTACATCCTTTCCTGGACTGTTACACAAAAGCTGATGACAACATACCCCAGATCCTGGAGGACAGAATCACTTGCACAGCTGACTTAAGGTAAAGACATAAAGAACTTTTGGGGCTTTTGGCTTTCAGCCTTTTAGGGAACAAGGGAAATGCTGCATCTTGTGGGAAAAGAGGGCTCTGAGCATAAGTGCTCTGAGCACCCCTGCCCCTGCCGCCAGGGTTGGAATGTTGTAAATAAAGACATGTTCCTTCTAATACAGATTGTTGGGTCATTCATCAAGGTGTCACATGGATGAACCCATGTCTGCTCAGTGACAGGTTCAGTACACCAGGTACTGGGGCTGAAAGAAGAGGAGGGAACATTGCAAATAAACAAGCCTTGGCAAGTGCAGGATCTACACAGAAATCTGGAAAAGCAAACTGTGTATACAGTCCACATGTGAGGGCAGAGCAACCCCAGAAAACTTTAGGGCATGGGGAAATACAAAGCTTAGTCCAGGTCACTGCTGAGTAAAGGGTCTTTTTTTTTTTTGAAGTGAGAGTTAGTTTATTGAAGTTTGGGGCAACGAGACAAAAAGAAAAAACCCTAGAGACCACAAGACCAGCTGTTGCTGTCCATTGCTTCCTGGGTACAAGTCTGGTCAAGACCCTTATACCTTAGAAGGAAACCACAACCCTGGGAAAAGAGAGGTACACACATGCCAAAGAAAAGTGAGCAGGGACAGTGAATGTCTTACCCAGTGAAGATATAAGGGCAAAGTTCTCCAGCATCACATCGAGATACAGTCGTCGCTGAGCCTCACTAAGAAGGTGCCATTCTGTCCTTGAGAAATACACGGCAACATCCTCAAATGTCATAACAATCTGTCAGAATTAATACAAATTAACTGAAACAGTCTGTCTGAGACCTTGCAATCCTACTGTTCCCCATGCCCAACCCACTCACAAGCCACCAGTTCAGAGAAGACACCAACCCTTGGTGACAGAGCTGCCTGCGGTCTCATCTAGTCTCATTAATCACTCACATCCCCTGCAACAAAGGCAGCAGGATGAGAGTAAGAGGGGCAAATAAATGCCATCTAAACTTGGGACCATGCCTGAGGGCCCCATCCTTCCTGCTAAGCAATTTCACTGATCCTCCCAGATCATGCCTCCAAGGCACAGCAAAACATTGACATATGCTTCACCATTAAATCACAACACCAGGTATCCAGGACCATCAGCTCACACTTCCTCTAGCTATGCACATCACTGTGTGATCTCTACCTCCTTCACATCTTCACACCACAGGTTGACTCCCTCAGCTCTGCCCATTCGCTCTCATGCACAAAAGAGCCATGACTTTTGCACGTCTACATCTATTGCCCTATTGAACACCATGTGTTCAGCTGCTCACTTGATATTTCTACTCACTGCTCTTGGAAACTTTTAAAAATGTAAACCAAAAAACCTTCTGATATTCCTAAAGAGAATTAACCTACCACCAACTTCCCTTGCCCAGTTGATGGAGCCTCCACTGCTTCAGCTGCTAGGACCAAAAACACTGGGGTGGTTGAACCATTTCCTTTCTCTTCCACAACTGTGAAATGTGAAACTCTACTTGCCTTTCTTAAAAAACTGAGATGGGGAGGAGACAGTGGAGGTGGAAGACCATATAAGGGAGATAAATGGTAATAGAAAAAAGTACAATAAAAAATGGACCAACAAGCCAACCTTTCCTTCTACCTCTGAGGCCCAGCTCTGGTCCATCAGCTCTCCTCTGGATCATAGAACCCACCTGGTCCTATACTCCCTGTCTCCTCCCTTAACTCCCATAGTCTTTTTTGCATTATGCAGCCAGATGGAGCCTGTTAAACCCAAGAGAGACCAAGTCCTTTCTCTTATGCAAATTCCCCATTTTCTCCCTAAGAGATACTCAGATTATCATTTGGACATTTTATAGGTCTGATTATTGACTCTCCCAGCTCCTTGTTTTTAATACAAAGGATGGACATCAGAGGTGCCTATTCCCAGCTCTGTGGCACGACCAAGCATTTTCATGTGCAGGTGTCTCTCCCTCAAAAACCTTCCATTACTGCTTACACTGGCTGCCTGTATGAACCTAAAAAAGGGGGGTATGGGTCACATACTAAACCTGACTAGCTTAGGGGAGTCTGCCATGATAACCTTAAAAACTGAGACTGAAAATACCCCCATAGATGGCCTGAAGTTAAAACTGTCTAACTAAAGACAAGTCATGGCAAGGAGTCATGTCTTAGGCCAGTCTTTTCCCTTAGAAAGATCAATCTTTACCTTATGTGAGCCCATCTTTGTGTTTTTCCATCTATATTAACACATCCTTCAAATGTCAGGATAATTTCATTTTTATTTTTACCCCTCAGGGTACAAACGCTGTGCCAGAGCCCCAAAATCCTGCATTGTTCTTCTTATTGTGCTAATTATCTATAACCACCAATGTAAAAGAACCATGTGTCTATTCACTTTTACTTTTTATATAACACCAGAGTTTCCTTCCTTGTTTTCTCCTGCCTCCCACACCTATCACCAATGGATTTCAAGTTCCGCATTTATGTCTTCCCTTTTGATTCTGATGTATAAAATCAGTGCTAAAACTGCCATTTTCCGAAGCATTTTCTCACTCCATTGAGATCTCTGTTTCCTGGCAATCATACTCAGCTTAAAAAAAAAAATTTTTAAAAAGTCTACAGGTTTAATGTTTTTAACGTTGACACAAGAAATGGGAGCATCTTGATATTACCGGTGACTTACTCTCAAGATTGGGGTATCGCCAGGGTCCCCACAACAGAGAGCTGAGAAATGACCAAGGAAAGAGTCTTTAGACACTATAATGTAATGTCACCACCAGGTAGGCACTGGGACACCCTTTCCTTGTCTAGTTTCATAATGGTTTTCATCTTCGGGAACTGTGGGAAGAAGTAATCAACCATCCTTTCAGCTCCTCGTAAGCAGGTCTCAGCTGTATCTCAGCCCAGCCCTGGGGTCTGGTGACCTCGGGCCAAGTGTTTCCTCAGTGCAGCCTCTTACCAGTCCTGTGACCTTGAACAGGGGCTCCTATTCCTGTGCCTCACTGCCCTCATCGCCCCATTCCAGTCGGTTTTCTATCTCAGCAAGAGCTAAAAGACTTTGTAAACCATGACACAGCCTGTGTCACAGTCGGTTCACGACCATCCCGGGCTCCCAGGACCCTCAGATTGAAGGTGCAACCCCTCTGCCTCCTAGTCGGGACGTGACTCCGCCTCAGACCTTGAAAGATGTAAGGCCGAGGCCAGGTCTGCGAGTCCTTCAGAGACAGCAGCATTCGCGCGTCGTTATAGGGCGGCCCCTCAGCCAGTCACCCTCGCCCACCCCATCACACCGTTTGTACCCACGAGCGCTAACGGTCCCGAACGCCGCGGCCTGGGCAGCAGAACGTGACCGGCGTCCCGCACTGGGGCTGCGGGGCTCGGTGGGCTGAAGGGAGCGAAGGAGGAGGGCCCGGGGACGCACACTCACCTCTGCCCGGAGGTTCAGCAACGCTGCCGCAGGCCGACTCTGTGTGCGGAGCGACGCAGACACAGCGGGCGAGAAGGGGGCGCCGGGCACCGCGGTCCCCATCCCGAACCAGGCGCGAGTCACCCCGGGCGGAGTCACGGAGCCTCACAATCGCGTTTGTGATGCGGCGACCAAGTCTCTCCGACTTCTCGTGACCGCATCGCTACCGCGGCCCAGTGCTCAGCTCCCTCTGACAGGTGAAGTACCCCTGACAGAAGACAAAATGCCCGCCAGCAAGGCGACGGAAGCCCCGCCCCCATGCGTTTGGCCCCAACGGAAAAGCCTTTTCTGAGCCATTCATTGGCTCAGCCCTCGAAGTGCCTTCTGGGTACTGCGGTTCCTGGCGTCAACGGAGGTGAAAAGAGGTTTGCCCCTCCTAAGAGGAGAAAAGACACGGGCTCCCGAGGAAGGTACTGGAAAATGACGAGTCCTGTTGGAAAAGAGATCTTGAACATGACATAAGGTGTCATCTCTTCCTGGTGAAGGGTCATGCTCTTAAAATCCCGAAAACCTCATACTTGTCATTTGGTGTGCCTCTTTTCCCCCTTTTCAACAGCACCTATCCCTTAAAATTTACTATAAGATGAAATTTTTTTGACTGCTTGCTAGCCATCAATAAAGGCTCTAGTTACAATCACTTTTATTTACTCGCTGATAGGTAACACAGCCCTAGAAGAGCCCAGTAAGTAGATGAAATAATCAGTAAATGATGCCAAGTCTTTCCTTACATTCTTACAAATTTTTCTGCTCACAACTTACTGTCTTTGTCACCTGTTGTTTCCTCGGGTTCTCACGAATGAAATGGATTCACACTTTGTAGAAGCAATTTCATGGTAGCCAAGTTTCCAGCAGAGACATAGTTCAGGTTAAATCTCTCGTTCTTAGAAGTCAGAGTCCTTTGTTTACCACCCATTGTGCCTTACCTCTTCTCAGGCTTAATAGAGCCTTTTCTTTCTTAGCTATATAAGCAATTCTCATTATATAATTTCATTAATCAACACTAATACCGTTCTATAGTTTGACCTAAATCACTTTTGGAAATATTCTGCAGTCCCCATGCAGACATTGTCAGTGCATTTTCAGCAGGAATGATCATGTCCAGGATAAGTAGTAAAATCTCAAATTCAAAATCTTTGCCTTAGGTTCAGGTGCCCACTTTTGACATAATCATATGCCAACATTGCACCCATTCGGCAGCAAATATAAAATTGGTACATAAGCAGTATTCCCAGATACATGTATATATTCTTACAAGTTTGGAATACACCATATCTGAGAAAATTCAGTAAAAAGTGTCATGTGGAAAAGAATGAGTGAATTCATCACTGTTCCCTGACAAGATCCACTCTCTGAATCCCAACCTTTTCCTCAGGTTCAGATGCCCATTTTCCACACCTCCTTGGATGCCAATAACTGTAAACTGGCTAATCACATTCCCAGATATACTTACAAAACAATAAACTATGTATGCCTAAGTTAATGTTAAGAATGTAATGTAATGTAATGTAAGAATGTAATGTAAGAATTGTTAATGAAGAAAAACTAGTAATTCCTGTTATTGGAACACAAATAAAAAGCAATACCAGATAAAATAAATTCTGAGGAAATAAAAGGTATGGTGTCACACCATTCACTTGTTTTAGGGCTGCCTAATATCTACCCTCCATGATTCCTCCACACATCTCAAGTATTTTTGCTCCCATCTGTGAGTGAACACACCTAGCCTCCTGATATTCAAAGAGCTTTACTCCCCATGAAATGAATAGTAAGATGACTTTATTCAGTTTCTGAGAGAACCTTAGTGACTTTATAGCAACTGTTCCATGTATATTTGACATTTTCAGTACATGAGTTACAAATAGATTTCATAACAATATTTTACTTACATGTCTATGAACTTGGGTGTTAAAACTTTTTACTGGATTTAGTCACAGCAAGACACACTTAGAACAGGCCAATAAAACTTTGTAGAATATGAATAGCAAGATAATCAACCAGGTGAAAATTCTCAAGAAATAAAAAATGGAGGCGATGTTAGATTTCAAGTGAAGTTTAAACAGTGTGTAAAACTGACCTGACAGTTCTGTGCTGGGGAACCTTAACTGATATTGTGCTTATTGTTCTCTTTAATATAGCCTAAATTTAACTTTCCTTAATTTCTGAAATATTTATTGATTAAAGAGAGTAAGAGAAAGAGAGACTTTGATCAGCTGACTCCTACATGCACCCCAACACAGGTATACCTTACTGCAAATCGAACTTGTGATGCTCTGGGGCACAAAATAATACTCCAACCAACTAAGCTACTCCAGCCAGAGCTAATTTATCTTATATGCATTGTTTTCTTTAAAATGTACTCGTATCTCAGGATTAACTGGAATCTGGAGTAAGGGTGTCTGTGGCCAGAGTGTGCTGGAACCTGGCATTCAAGAAAATCTATGTGCCAAACAGCCGTGGCACAGGCAGATAGAGACTGCAAAGAATGATGTGGGTTTAGAATATGGTCAGAGCTGCAGGGAAGACGTGGTGAGAACCATTGTCCCTAAGTCCACTCTGAACCTAGAGAACAGAATAAGGTGGGGGGTAGGGTCCTCTCATGGAGAGAGGTGGCCACTCACCCAGTGAGATCATGATACCTAGGTGTGCAGCATCACTTCTGAATACAAGGTCCCCAAATTCATATCCAGCTGTGCCCTATCCTGCAGGATGAATGTCAAGACCATGACCCAAAAACACTTTCGGAGACAGAGTGAGGTATCAAAATCACCTCAGTGGATGGTATCTTAGTCTGTCATCAGAAAAGTGGGTAAAGGAACAAAGACCCAGCCCAAATCACCAGTCTCCTGAGGATCACAGTCTGTGCTGGGCTCAAAGAGCAGGCAAATTGCAGTTCAGATACTAAGATTCCCCTTGAAAATCCACCACAGCTGACAGCTGACGGCATTCCCATTAAGACTGGGGGGCCTATGGTAAGTGCTCTGCAATGCTAGAGAAATGGCAGGGGGGTGGGGGAGTGGACCATAATTGCAACAATGCAAACAGCACTTTTAGCTGAGCCTCCTTTTCCTAGTGTGGCTGCTTCAGTGAGGGCTTCACAACTAGTGCTGGGGATTATCCCTGGCTCAGGAGCCAGAATCCCAGGTTGGAGTACAGCCACTTCAAAGCTGATACCAGGAGAAAGGACAGACCCAGGGCCAATAGGCTAGGAAGTTGAGCATCTGTCCAAAAAACATTTTGAAAAAAGCCTGAAAAAAGTGTGTTTATCGGGCTCTTCCTCCCTTTGACATACAGAGTACACTTTATGGCAAACAAATGCAAGTTTAAACTTTTCTTCTTTATAATTGCTGTGTAATAAATTCAGGTGTCCTGATAAAATTAAATAGAATATGGACATGTCTCAATAGTACATAAAATAAATTTTACCAGTGATCATCAACCAAATACCTCAAGGACAGCTGGCACAATAAAGTCCAATACATAAACATATTGGATGAAAAAGCCCACCCTGGCTGGTGTGGCTGAGTGGATTAAGTGCCTGCCTGTGAACCAAAGAGTAGCCGGTTTGATTCCCAGTCAGAGCACAGGCCTGGGTTGTGGGCCAGGTCCCCAGTGGGGGGCATATGAGGCAACCACACATTGATGTTTTCCTCTTTCTCCTTCCTTTCCCCTCTCTGAAAATACAATCTTTAAAAACAAATCCTGGTAACAGCTGTAATGGTGGTTGACTTGAGTCAGTGAATTTGTACAAATGGATCACAATGCTAGGCCTCCAGTATGTCTGCTTCAACAGAAAGAACCCACAATTACGTAGAAGCAAGCAGAGCAAAAGTTTATTGAAAATACGGTACACATTGGACAAAGGAAGTACAGGTTCTACCAGGAATGAGTGGCAGGATGGAGTAAAGGGTTGGCATATTTTTCTGGTTTGTTTGTTACCAATGAGTTTCAGTACTTTCCTGATGTCAAACCATTTCATCCAGGGACACTGATAAAAGCAAAGACAGATTTTTGAGGCTCTGCATTGGGCAAGAACACTGAGATAGTGCCTAAGGATCTGTGCCCAGACTATGAGGCTTAGGAAACACAGAAGGTGCTGGGGTTTGTGGCATGACTTTAGATGTGAGAAACAAAATTAAATGAAGTCAGGGTAGCTATTAGACCATTGTTTTTTAGCTACCTATTCACAACTGCCATAGTTCTGGCAGGGCTTGACTTGATGGGGCAATTTGGGGGAACACTTTTTTCTGTTTCATTCCCCCCCCGGAGAGACTTTGTACTTATAATTTATTACAGGTTAGTCGATGGAGGTCTCTTCTTCTGTAGCTTCAACCTGTAGATGAGGGACATTGGCCTAAGTGAGAAAAAAACTTTTTAATACATTTAGTTTTATGTACAAAGCAACTTGTACATTTTAAGGTTTAAAACTTGAGTATCAGCTCTGGCCACTGTGATTCAGCTGGTTGGAGCCTCTTCCTGTAACTGAAAGGTTGTGGGTTTGATACCAAGTCCAGGGCGGGTGTATGCAAACAACCCTAGGTCTGAACACGTATGATCCCCAGTCTGGTGTGTATCTGAGGCAACCAGTTGATGCTTCTCTCTTGCATCAGTTTCTCTCTCCATTCCTCTCTAAAACCAATGAAAAAAAAAAGTCACCAGATGTGGATAAAAGTAAATAAACTGAGGTTCATCTTTCCTTCATAGTGAAGCAAAAAGAAGTGTAAAAAATAAACAGGAATAAAATTACACCAGAGAAATGTCAATTCTGAATAAAATCCTGTATTCCTGATCCTCTCATCTAGTGACAGCACTCAAGTCACTGTTATTTAGGAAGATGCCTGGGGAGCACTGACAACAAACGACTCCCCCTGTTCTTTTAGAACAGTGTGAATGCAAAGGGGCCATATACTAAACCTGCCAAGCTCAGGGGAGGCCTGCATGGTAGCCTTATTAACTCAGAGTCCTAAAGTAACCACAAAGGATGGTCTGAAACTGATACATATTAACTAAAAGCAGTTTATGGCAGGTCATCATGTTGTAGGCTACAATCTTCCCTGACAAAAGGCAATCTTCCTTGTAAGCTGTGTACTGTCTTTTTAAAAAAAGACTTGATTTGTCTTTAGACAAAGGAGAAGGGAGGAAGAGGAGAGAAATATCAATGTGTGGTTGTCTCTCATGCACACCCCCACTGGGAACCTGACCTGCAACGCAGGCATGCATCCTGACTGGGAATCAAACCAGCAACCCTTTGGTTTGCAGGACGGCACTCAATCTACTGAGCCACACCAGGCAGGGTGTGCATTGTCTTTCTGTATCTATGATTAACATACCTTTGAAAAATCAGAACTTGCTTTTTCTAGAATCTTCAAAGTGCAGCTAGTGGAGACCACAAATCTCCTTGTTAATTGTTGACTGTTAATTATCCTGCACCCATTTAAAAAAACTGTTTCTGTCATTTTGTTTTTTATCCAATTACAAGAGTTCCTCCCACCTGGCTATTCTATCACTAATGGATATCACATAACCCATTTACATCCTCTCTTTTAATTGTAATATATAAGGCAAGCTGCAGAACTGCCATTCTCTGGAGCATTTTCTCAATCTGTTGAGGTTTTGCTTCCCAGAAGTTGTCATCATTTGACTCAAATAAACTGGTAATAAATTCTTACAGGTTTCGATGTTTCTTACATTCACAACAGTCCATCACCCACCACCGCTAACTGTGCCATGGTCACAATGACCCAACAGTTTGCCCAACTGGCTCCCATCTCTGGGAATCTGGCGTAAGGATTTCAGTGGTGGTCAGAGCGTAGCAAGCAAACACAGGGAAGACTGGAAAGGAGGACGTTAGTCCAGAACGTGGTCAAGCCTGTAGGAAACACACGGCAGGTGCTACTTTCTCATCCAGCCACCAAGCACAGACTATAGAAGGACACGAGACCAGGATCCTGCAGGTCTCAAATATCATTTCTGAATACTGGGTGCCAGGGTTCATGGTCCAGCTGTCCACACTCCTGTAGGGTCAATGTCAATGTCATGTACCAGAACATCTCAAGAGTCAAACTAAGGCACCACACTCACCACAGTGGATGGGATCCAAGCCTGTCACCAAAAAATGAGGGGAAGAGAGACACAGGCTCTAATCACTGAGGTGTCCAGAGGGCAAAACTCCGTGTTGGTCTCAAAAGGGAGGCAAATTGCAACTCAGAGTCAAAGAAGACTTCCCTGAAGAAACCACTGGAGATGACACAGACAACAACATTCCTGAGAGGACTTCAGGTCAGATGGTAAGTGCACTGGAATGTCAAAGGAATGGCGGGAAAATCATGGTAATAGAAACAATGCAAATGGCAGAGGCAGCAACAGTATACCTGCCCCACAGGCTTCACAAGCAGTGGTAGAGATTGTGCCTAGTTCTGAAACAGAATCCCAGGTAGGAATTGACACTTGTCTGCTGTGTAAACTTGGAGAACCTTCTATATTTCTCTAATGCTGAATTTTCTCAGCAATTCAGTATTAGTTTCACTTTTCAGGTGGTTCCAAAAATCAAAAAAATGCCCAACAAGTTAACCCTGGAATCCTGGCATCGACAAGTACTGAATTTGTTACTTCTATTGATCTTCAAAAACCAAGGTAAGAGTTATCATCACCTGAATCTCACATTAAGCCAATTGAGACTGAAGGAGCTCTAGCAAGTCACTTGGGAGTTTCCTGGGGAAAGACCCCACAGTGATACCTCTGTGCCCAGCAGCACCTGCCTTCCTGCAGGTGAATCAGCAGGTTGCGAAAAGCCCTATTGCTCATAGGCACCCCAAAACAACAGGGCCTTGTGGGCACTGAAGGGAATGAGGGGTGCCTGGCCTAAGAATGTCTCGCAGTCAGAGGCTGGAATTGCCTAAGCCCAGGCAGACTGCAGGTGCAGCTTCTGCACTGCAAGTGCAAACTTTAGCTCTTGACCTCCTCCAGCAACTCAGGTATGAAGACATACCCATTTTACACTGAAGAAAAAAAAGGCCAGGAGTAGAGGGAGCATCATTTCTCTGTGACTCCCAATGATATTTGGGGCTCTGGGATTCAAACCCAGGCTTCCTGACCAGAGCATATGGGAAGAGATCACTGCCCTCCTATTTTCCCCTCCAATGGGGTTTGGGACTCCATCTGCATGCCATCTGGTCCCCTTGAGCGTCCTATTGCAACTTATTAACCACCATGATAGCAGACCAGAAAAATGGGAGAACACTACAAAGCAAGAGCTTACTGTATTATTAAATGTCTCAACTTCTGTAAATAACAGAAAAACGTTATCAGATCAGGTTAAAAGTGTTCATTAATTTGTGCAGAGGACAAAATTTTAAAAAAATATTAGAATATATTATTCCAATATAAAACCAATTATTCTATATTGAAAAAGGCACAAAATGAATGAAATTCCAACATGCATCTTTCTAGTTTCACTGTCCTTTTGTTAAAGAAAATTGCCAAAATTCATAGCAGATTAGGTTGAACATATAATCAGACATTTTACCAAACATACACAGATAGCAAACAAGGCTATACATCTGAAACAAGGCTCACCATAAATCCTTAGGGAAATGTAACTAGTGAGGTAGCATGACAAAGTTTAAAAGGGTTGACATAAAGAACAATTGGCCAAACCAAATATTCTCTAGGACATGAAGGTATTGGACCCCTCATATACTATTGGGAGAATGCAAAAAGGTAAAATTAGTCTAGATCACAACTTGGTAACTTAAACATTTACCTACTCTACGACTCAGACTGAGAGTGCACTGTGCACTGAATTATTGACAAACGTAAAAGAAACATGTATCTATGTAAGGAATTATACAGAAACGTTTATCCCAGCTTGATCTTCAATAGTCAAAAATTTAAAATAACCTAATGTCCATAAATGAATGGATAAACTAATGGTAATACATTTGAAGATAAGAATATTTCTCAGCAAAAGATGTGCTAATATATCATTAAATACATCTCTAAGTATTTATGGTATTTATGCAACATAAATTAAACCAGAAAAAATACTGTGATCCCCATCATATAAATTCTAGAAGATGTAAAGTTACCCATTAAAATAAAAAGTAACTAATGGTTACTTGGGAGAGCTGTGAAGGGCAGGGAGAGAGATTTTTAAAAGATATGAAGTAGCCCTGGCTTGTATGGCTCAGTGGATTGAACGCAGACCTGGGAACCAAAAGGTCACCAGTTTGATTCCCAGTCAGGGTACAACATATCTGGGTTTCAGGCCAGATCCCCACTTGGGGGCGTGTATGAAAGGCAACCAATGGATGTTCCTCTTCCTCTTTAGGTCCCTCCCTTCCCCTCTCTCTAAAAAAAATTTAAATAAGTAAAATCTTTATTAAAAAAGATATGAAAAAAAATACACAGTGACAGATATGGTCAGCATTATGGCTGTGGTGATGGTTTCATTTTAATACATAGGTCAAACTTCATCAGATACTATACTTGAAATATATCATTTAGTACATGTGTATTATACCATACTAAAGCTTTTAAAAAATTGCTCAAGATAAAAAAGAAAATTGTGTATCCAACTTTTTAAAAAATAGGGTTGGCAACTATATTCAATTCATGTGCTCATGCCCTCTAGTGGTCAGTCTTGCCTTAGTGACAGCACATAGAGCAAACAATGACAGAATATAGCAAACCAGGAATGCTGACTGGGTCACAAAAGCCACATCCCTGGACTATACATACCCCTTTTCTTTACCTTTGATTTCCTGCCTGGGCACCAACTGTCTTGAGGTGAACATCTGAGGCCCTACAGAAATTCACAAAATCTTTTGATTATTTTCAATGAAAATGACTTGGGCCACAGAAGACAAATAAGTTGGGAGAGTCTCAGATTTGTGAACTCACCACTCCCGCTATCTTTTTCACAAATACACTTCTTGATACATGTTTCCAAGAGGCACATTCCATCTAGTTGGCTGCAGTCTCCTCCAACCCCTACTAGAATAGTGATTCTCTAGCAACCATAACTTCCCATAACTTCTACTGTCCTACAATCAAGTGACTACCACCTATGGTATTGTAGGTAACAGGGCACATGGCTCATTTTAAGACCTTTGAAAGTGATTCCCTTCAAAAGTACTGACATACCCTGTGAACCAGGTAAATTCATGCTACTCGAAGAACTTTTTTTCACAAATGCTCTTCCTCAGGTGATTTTTGAGTCTCCTCGAACTTATAGCATCCTGGCTTCACGTGACCAGGAAGCCCTGCAGTCTTTCCTAAGAGGACATGGGCAATAATACAAATTTGGTAAAAAATGGTGACCTAATTGCTGCGACCATATCACCCAATCTGAGGCAGAGAAACTTTGAGACCCCCATAAAGGTTGCTCACCTCTTCATGCTTGTAGAGCCCACATCTGCTTATAAACCCCACACAAAAATACAATACTCAAGATTAAAGGGCACTTAAAAAATAAGACATTCATTATTTTACAAACCAAAGAGACATGGACCTGGCAGTTCTTGCATTGGTGACTTCAACACTGAACATATTCATCACAGGTGTCTAGGGAAACCAGGTCCCTGAAGAAAACAGTCCTTCTCAAGCTGCCCGCTGAACTCAGATGATGTTTTCCGTGGTCAACAATGGGTCAGGTCCATGCCCCAACTAGTCAGAGTAAAGGAAATGCAGATCTCCTAAGGGCTGAGGCTACTCCTAAATCCCTCCAACAAATCAGAGAACAGAGTTAGCTTCCCTGAGGACATTAGGACAGTGACTGATGAAAACTGTGGGGACCTGCAAGGTAATACAAGTAAAATAGCTTCAACCAGAGAAATTTTGAGTGATGTAAATCTGCAAAAGATCTGTGTCAATTAAAAAGTGCAACACAGATACACATGGTTCCCACATGACAAGAACTTATGGGGAACCTCCCTTCCATTGATGTTTGGATGCATGAGTATAATTAAGACAAACAGGGCCTCAGAGTTTCCTCCTGTGTAGTTAACACTGAACAACAAAAAAACCCCTGTACATTTTATACACATCTAAGGCCTTCCTCCATTGTGAACTCTCATGTGCTGAGAAAGGTTAGATTTTCTGCTAAAAGATTTGCCACATTCACTACAATCATAAGGCCTTTCTCCCGTGTGAACTCTCTGATGATAATGGAGTGTGGAACGAGAAGTAAAAGATTTCCCACATTCATTGCATTCATACGGCCTTTCTCCTGTGTGAACCCTCTGGTGAATAATGAGGTGAATTCTTTGGGTAAAGGATTTCCCACATTCACTGCACTCATGGGGCCTTTCTCCTGTGTGAACTCTCCGGTGTCTAATAAGTATCGAGCTATTTGTAAAAGATTTCTCACACTCACTGCACTTGTAAGGCCTTTCTCCTGTGTGAACTCTCTGATGATAACCAAGGGCAGAGACAGAAGTAAAAGATTTTCCACATTCATTACACTCATAAGGTCTTTCTCCTGTGTGAACTCTCCTGTGTTTAGAGAGGTATGAATTCTGACTAAAGGATCTCCCACAATCAGCACATTCATAAGGTTTTTCTCCAGTGTGAACTCTCTGATGTTGATTCAACTGGGAACTATCCCTAAAAGATTTTCCACATTCACTGCAGTCAAAAGGCCTTTCTCCTGTGTGAACTCGCTGATGACAACGGAGGGCAGAACTAGAGGTAAAAGATTTCTCACACTCACTGCACTCATAAGGCCTTTCTCCAATATGAACTTTCTGATGATAACGAAGGGCAGAGCCAGAAGTAAAACATTTTCCACATTCACGACATTCATAAGGCCGCTCTCCTGTGTGAACTCTCTGATGTATATTGAGGTGATTTCTTTGGGTAAATGATTTCCCACATTCACTGCACTCATAAGGCCTTTCTCCTGTGTGAACTCTACGATGTCGAATGAGTATCGGACCATTGGTAAAAGATTTCCCACATTCGGTGCATTCATAGGGTTTTTCTCCAGAGTGAACTCTCTGATGATAACAGAGGGCAGAGCCAGAGGTAAAAGATTTCCCACATTCACTACACTCAAAAGGCCTTTCTCCAGTGTGAACTCTCTGGTGTTGGGAGAGGTAAGATTTGTGGCTAAAGGACTTCCCACATTCACTGCACTCATAAGGTCTTTCTCCTGTGTGAACTCTTCGGTGTATAATGAGGTGATTTATTTGAGTAAAAGATTTTCCACAATCACTACACTCATATGGCCTTTCTCCTGTATGAACTCTCTGATGGTAACGGAGGCCAGAGCTAGAGGTAAAGGATTTCCCACATTCACTACATTTATAGGGTTTTTCTCCAGTGTGAACTCTCTCATGATAACGGAGAGCAGAGCTAGAAGTAAAAGATTTCCCACATTCATCACACTCATAAGGCCTTTCTCCTGTGTGAACTCTGCCATGTTCAATGAGGTCAGATTTTCGTTTAAAGAATTTCCCACATTCAGTGCACTCAAAACTCATTTCTCCAGTATCAACTGTCTGTTGTTGAATATGAACAGAGCTATGCCTGAAAGATGGCGCACACTCACAACACACATAACAACTTTCTCCAGTGTGACTTCTCTGAGGATAAATGAGGACGAATTTTTGGTTAAAGGATTTCCCACATTTGCCACACTTGTGCTGCCTTGCCCCAGAATGAATTCTTCGGTGTTGACTGAAGGTTAAGCTTCCCCTAAAGGATTTTCCACAGTCTTCACAAACACGAATTTTGTCATCAGTGTGGACTCTCTGGTGAATAACAAATGAAGATTTGTACCTGAATGTTTTCCCACACTCATGGCACGTAAAACACTGTCTTTTAGTGTGCACACCTGAATCCTGAACAAGTGTGTTTTTCGGACTAAGGGCTTTCTTGCGTTCTTCCCAAGTACGACTACTTTTTATGCTTTGAAAAGACACTTTATTTTTGGAGATTTTGTTTGGCTTCTCTCTGGTGTGAGTCGCCTGTTGCTGGAGATGTCCTGAGGTGGTCATGCAGTCTTTCCCAACCTCCTCACAGGTAATGGGCTTCTGTGACTTAGGGAAATTGCAGCTCTTTGCAAACGAGGCTCTGTTCACATCACTTATAAAGAGTTTTTCTCCTGTGCGATGCTCCTGGTACTGCTGACAGTTTGCACTGAAATCAAATTGTTTTGCACATGACCCACATCTCAACAGTTTCAGGCTGTGTAGTGTTTCCTGGTTTTCAGTCAAGTGGAAGATGTGTCTCAATACCGAACCACATATCTCACAAGGATGGGTCTTCTGGGAAGATGGAGGTTCCTCTGGAGTTCTGGTCTGTGACACTCCTACAGGAATGCTCTGTTCAGATGGTGCCTCCACATCCTTTGCTCCACAACAGCAACCTGAGTGCAAAGAAATGCTGGTGAAGTACACATTGACTTTATTGGCAAGGAGCAATGCAATCACAAATGTTCAAATGAAAACCAAAAAAGAACTGAGATAACTATGCTTATGCTAGACAAAATAAGACTTTTTAAGTCCAAAACTGTCACAAAAGGCAAAGAACCTCCTGATACCAAGTAATCAAGAGAAAATAACTGTTGTAGTACATATGTACCCATAATTGGAGCACCTAAATATACTAGGTAAGTACTAACTAACGCAAAGACAAAAATAGACAGCAATATGATAAATGTAGGGGACTTCGATACTCTGATTGCTAGAATAGATAGATCACTGAAACAAAAATATCAGTAAAGGAATATTGAATTTAAACTCCCCTTAAGAGCAAATGAGCTCTTCCCGAAAGCAATGAGAGATGACTTCTGAAAATGGTTCACTACTCACCTGACCCAGAAAACCCCACAAAATCATCCAAATTAACAGGTTCAAATGTTCGTGTTCACTTTAAGAAAATTCACAAAACTGCCAGACCAAGAAGGGTATGCATATTCAAAAAGCCACCAAATATCTGAAGGATGTCACTCTGGATAAGCAACATGCACCCTTCCATCATTACAATGGTGGAGTAAGTAGGCATGCCCAGTCCAAACAGTGGTGCTAGATACAGGGTTAGTGGGTCAAAAAGAAGGCCGTAGTTTTGCTGCACAAGCTTAAAAATGCAGGGAATGATGATGAACTTAAAGGTTTAGAGGACAGATTCTCTGGTCATTGAGCACAATCAGATGAACAAAGCTCCTAAGATGTAGTGTAGAATTTACAGAGCTCCTGGGCAGATTATCCCATACACAGTGCTCTCCCTACCACAATGAGATGATCCTCACTGAAAAGGAACAGACTGTTCCAAAACCAGAAGAGGAAGTTTCACAAATGAAAAAGATATTACAGAATAAAACTGAAGAAATAAAAGCTTATGGCCAAGGAGTATATTCAGCATAAAATAAATACTGCCCTGGCTGGTGTGCCTCAGTAGACTGAGTCATGGCCTGCGAACGAAAGGGTCACCAGTTTGAGTCCTAGTCAGGACACATGCCTGGGTTGCAGGCCAGGTTCCCATTAGGGAGTGTGTGAGAGAGAATCACACACTGATGCCTCCCTTTCTTTCCCTCGCTCTAAAAATAAATAAATAAAACCTTAAAAATAAAATAAAATAAAATAAAATAAAATAAATACCAATAAAAGTTAAAAAAAAAAAATAGCCCTGGCTGGTGTAGCTCTGTGGATTGAGCACCAGACTAGGTGAAGCAAAGTGTCACAAGTTCAATTCCCAGTCAGGGCACATACTTAGGTTGCGGGCCAGGTCCCCAGTTGGGGGCCCACGAGAGGCAACCACACATTGATGTTTCTCTCTCTCTCGCTCTCCCTTTCCCCCTCCCTAAAAATAAATAAATAAATAAATAAATAAATAAATAAATAAATAAATCTTTTTTGGTTTAAGTTAAGAAAAAAGAGAGAGAGAGAGAGAGCAAATGAACCAAATCCTGGCGGGGTAACTCTGCAAGTTGTCCTGATACACCAAGGTTGCAGGTGCAATCCCCAGTTCAGACACATACAAGAAGCAACCAATTGCCCTGGCTGATGTGGCTCAATGGATTGAGTGTCAGCCTGCAAACCAAAGGGTGTCTCGTTCCCAGTGAAAGCACACGCCTGGGTTATGGGACAGGTCCCCAGTTGTGGACTTGGGAAAAGCAACCTACTGATGTATCTCTCATACATCAATGTTTCCCCCTCTCTCTTTCTCCCTCCCTTCCCTACTCTCTAAAAATAAATATTTTTTTAAAAAGAAGCAAGCAATGAATGTATAAATAAGTGGAACAACAAATCGGTATCTGTCTCTCTCTGTCTCCTCTTGAAAACGAATAAATAAAAA
Source organism: Phyllostomus hastatus (assembly GCF_019186645.2). Classification (NCBI taxonomy): domain Eukaryota; kingdom Metazoa; phylum Chordata; class Mammalia; order Chiroptera; family Phyllostomidae; genus Phyllostomus; species Phyllostomus hastatus. Next base: position 2,696,536 of record NW_025333577.1, read on the forward strand.
CTTGTTAAAAAAACCCCCAAATGTACCTAACAGACATCTTTAGAAGACACAGCAGAGTACATTCTTCTCAAATACACAAGGAACATATGATAAAACAAATCACCTATTGGGTCACAAAACAAGTCTTAATAAACTTAAGAAGACTGAAATCATATCGAGTATCTTTTCCAATAAAAATGGAATGAAAGTAAAAATCATTAGAAGGAAGAATGATGGAAAAATAAAATATGTAAATTTTAAACAACACACTCTTGAAAGATCAATTAGTCGAAGATACCAAAAATATATATTCAGACAAATGAAAATGGAAACATAACTTAGAGAATGCTACAAAAGCGGCAGTAAGAGGAAAGTTTATAGTGATAAATGTATACATTAATATAAAAGAAACATCTCAAACAACTTACCTTTATACTTTAAGGTATGAGGGAAAAAACAAACTAAGATCAAAGCAGAAGAAAATAAATAACAAAAATCAAAGCAGAAATAAGTGAAAGAGAGACAGGAAAAACAACAGAAAAGACCAATGAAACTAAGAGATGGTGTTTTAAGAAGATAATCAAATTGACAAACCTTTATATAACCTAAGAGAAAGAACTCAAATAAAATCAAAAATGAAAGTAGACATCACAACCGATAGTACAGGAATATAATCAATCAGAAGAGACTATGAAAAACAATGATATGTTAGCAAATTGAATAACCTGGAAGAAATTAAAAACTTCCTGGAAACAGAGTTCTGGCCAAGATGGAGACACAGGCAGAAACCCTTCGCTTCCTCGCACAACCAAAAGGAGGATAATGACCAATCTAAAACCAATAAACAACCAGAAGCACCAGAAAATCAAACCACATGGAACTCCAACAACCAAGGAATTAAAGAAAAAAATCAAACAGAACAACCAGATAGGTGCGCCAAGACAAAAAATATGGCCCAAATGAAAGAACACATCAAAACTTCGAAAAGACAGCTATGCAATAGGGAGATGGCCAACCTATCTGATGGAGAATTTAAAGCCCTGGTAATCAAAATGCTCACAGAAATGATTGAGTTTGGTTGAAAAATGAAAAAACAAATGAAAGATACCCAAAATGAAATAAAGCAAAATATTCAGGGAACCAACAGTGACAGGAAGGAAACCACGACTCAATGTAACAATTTGGAACGAAAGGGAAAAATCCAACCAGAACAGAATGAAGAAACAAGAATTAAAAAAAGTGAAGAGACTTACGAACCTCTGAGACAACCTGAAACATTCCAATATCCAAATTATAGGGTTGCCAGAAAAGGAGGAAGACCAAGAAATTGAAAACTTATGTGAACAAATAAGGAAGGAAAACTTCCCCAATCTGGCAAAGGAAATAGACTTCCAGGAAGTCCAGGAAGCCCAGAAAGTCCCAAAGAAGTGGGACTCAAAGAGGAACACACCAAGGCACATCATCATTAAGTTACTCAATATTAAACATAAAAAGAAAATCTTAAAAGCAGCAAGAAGGAGAAAGTCACTTACAAAGGAATGCCCATAAGGCTATCAGCTGATTTCTCAAAAGAAACTTGCAAGCAAGAAGGGACTAGAAAGAAGTATCTTAAGTCATGAAATGCAAGGACCTACATCCAAGATAATTCTATCCAGCAAAGCTATCATTTAGAAAAGAAGGGCAGATAAAGTGCTTCCCAGATAAGGTTCAGTTAAAGGAGTTCATCATCACCAAGCCATTATTATATGAAGGGACTTACCTAAGAAAAGGAAGATCATAAATATGAACAATAAAATGACAACTCACAACTATCAACAAATGAATCTTAAAAAAAAAAAAGAAAAACAACGAAAATAACTAAGCAAACAACTAGAATAGGAACAAAATCAGAGAAATGGACATCACATGGAGGGATTTCAGTGGGGAGGGGGAAGGAGGAATAGCGGGGAAAAGGTACAGGGAAGAAGAAGCATAATTAGTAGGCATAAAATAGACAGGGAGAGATAAAGAATGGTGTAGGAAATAGAGAACTCGAAGAATTCATATGTACAACCCATGGACATAAACTAAGGGGCAGGGAATGCTGGAGGGTTGCGGGGCAAGGCAGAGGGGGAATAAAGGGGAAAAAAATGGGAAAGCTATAATAGCATAATCAATAAAAATACTTAAAAAATAAAAAAATAAAAATTTCCTTTTAACATATAAACCATCAAAACTGAATAATGTAGAAACAGGAAATCTAAATAGATCTATAACTGGTAAGAAAATTGAATCAGCAATCAAAAATCTCCCAACAAACAAAAACCCAAGACTAAGAAGAATCAATGCTACTAAAAAAGAGTTAATGTCAATCCTTCTGCAAATCTTCCAAAAAGTTGAAGAGGTGACACTTACAAACTCATTTTATGAGATGCATTACCCTGATATCAAAGTCGTTTAAGGAAGATACAAGGGAAGAAATTTACAGGCCAGTTATCTTTGATGAGTACAAATGCAAAAATACTCAACAAAATACCTATAAACTACATCTAACAGCACATTAAAGGGTGATACACCACAATCAAGTAGAATTTATTATCCCTGGCATGTAGTACAACATACGTAAATGAATAAATGTGATACACCAGATTAACAGAACAAAGGATCAAAAGCACAAACATACAAACACATACAGGAAAAAAGCTGACAAAACTCAATATCCTTTCATGATAAACAACCTTCAACAAATTAGGTCTAGAATCTAACCCAAAGCTAACATCATACTCAACAATCAAATGCTAAAAGGTTTTCCTCTAACATCAGGAACTAGAGAAGGATGCCCATGCTCTCCACTTTTGTTCAACGTAGTACTTAAAGTCTCAGCCAGAATAAAGAAAACAAGAAATTAAAGAGCACCCAAATTAGAAAGAAAGAAGCAAAACTGTTTGCAGATGAAATCATCTTATGTACAGAAAACCCTAAAGACTCTACCAAAACAGCTTTAGAGCTAATCAGCGAATTTGGTAAAGTTGTAGGATAAAAAAAAAATCAATAGACAAAACTCAGTTGTGTTGGCCAGGTAGTTCAGTTGATTAGAGTGTTGCCCCAACATGCCAAGGTTGCAGGTTCAATGTCCAGTCAGGGCACATAAAAGAAGCAACAAATGAATACATAAAAGTGGATCAACAAATGGATGTTTCTCTGTCTCTGTCTCTAAAAAAAAAAAAAAAATCAATTAAAATATGCCCTGGCTGGTGTGGCTCAGTGGATTGAATGTTAGCCTGTGAACCAAAAAGTCAGTGGTTCAATTAGGGCACATGCCTGGGCTGCAGGCCGGGTTTTCAGTTAGGGGCATATGAGAGGCAAACAATCAATGCTTCTCTCACACATCAGTGTTTCTCTCCCTTTCTTTATCCCGCCTTTCCTCTGCTCTCTAAAAATAAATAAATAAAACAAAATCTTAAAGAAAAAAACTCATTTGTTCATATACACTAATAATAAATTATCTGAAAGAAAATTAAGAAAACAATCCCATTTAAAATAGCATCAAAAAGAAAAAAACACTCAAGAATAAAATCAACCTAGGAGGTGAAAGATCTGTATTCTGAAAATTGTAAGATATCAATGAAAGAAATTGAAGACACAAATAAACAGAAAAATATCCAGTGTTCTTGTATTCCAAGAATACCATTATAATGTCCATTTAACCCAGAGTATTCTACCCAGAGTGATATACAGATTCTATGCAATTCATATCAAAATTCCAATTAAATTTTTCACAGATACAGAAAAAACAATCCTGTTGACTTGGAGTGGTGAACATACAATGCAGTATACAGATAGATACTGTGTTGTAGAATTGTGCACCTTATGCTAAGCGAAATAAGCCAGGCGGTGAAAGACAAATACCTATGATTTCACCATTAACAGGAACCTAAAGAACAAAACAAAGAAACAATCAAAATATAACCAAAGACACTGAAATAGAGAACAGTCTGACAGTGTTCAGAGGGGAGAGGAGAGGGAATTGCAGGGGAATTTCAGGGGAAAAGGGGAAGGGTTTACAGGAATAAGTATAAAGGACACATGGATAAAAACTAGGGGTGGGTGGAAATGGGAGGGAGGAGGGGAGTGCTGGGTGGGTGAGTTGGGATGGGAGTAAAAGATAGAAAATTGTACTGCAACAACAATTAAAATAAAAAATATTAAAAAAAGAACTGTGCACCTTAAACCTGTATAATTTTGTTAACCAGTGTAAGCCAATTAATTCAATAAAAAGGAGAAAAAGTCCTAAAATCATTATGGAACCACCAAACAAACAAACAAACAACCCAAATAGCCAAAGCAATCTTTAACAACAACAACAACAACAAAAAAACAAAAAGCTGTAAACACACTTCCTATTTCAAGATATTACAAATCTATAAGCAATCAAAACAATATGATACTGGCATAAAAATGGACAAGCGGAACAGAACAGAATGCCTACAAATAAATCCACAATATATGGTCAAATAATCTTTCATTAGGGACTCAAGAACACAAAATGGGGAAACAACAATCTCTTCAAAATGATGGTAAGCCCTGGCTGGGTGGCTCAGTTGGTTGAAGCATAGTCCCATACACCAAAAGGTTGTGGGTTCAGCCCTGATGGGCATGCTTCAGTTGGCTGGGCATCATCCAGCAAAGCAAAGGGCTGTCGATTCAATTCCAGCCAGGGTGCATGCCTGGGCTGCAGGTTCAGTTCCTCTCAGGGTACATACCAGAGTCAGTCAACAGATGTTTCTCTCTCACAATATTGTTTTTCTTTCTCTCCCCCCCTCTAAAATAAATAAAGAAAATCTAAAAAAAAAAGGTTTTATGTTTGACTCAGGGTCAGGGTACACACCTAGAGTGTGGGTTCTGTATTCAGTTAGACTGAATACAAGAGGCAACCAATTGATGTTTCTACCTCACATCATTGCTTCTGTTTCTCTCTTTCTCCCTTTCTAAAATTAATAAACCCATAAAGTAAGGATTAAAAAACAAAGTAAAAAATGGTGATGAGCTCTGGCCAGGTAGCTCAGTTGGTCAGAACATTGTCCTGATACACCAAGGCTGGCGGATTGATCCCAGATCATGGCACATACAACAAGGTTCAACCGATGAATACATAAATAAATAGAACAACAAACTGATGTCTCTCTCAAATCAATAAAAATTTAAAAAATGAACAGTGAAAAAAGTGGATACTCATGTGCCAAAAAAAAGGAAACTGAACCCCTATCTTACATACCTTACAAAAATTAAAAGTACCTTGAATGTAAAAAAAAACATTTAAGACTTGAAATTGTTAAAATTTCAGAAGAAAACATAAGAAAAAAGCTCCCTGACATTGGTGTTGGCCATGATTTCTTAGATATGAAACCAACAGCACAGACAACAAAAGCAAAAATAAACCAGTGGGCTATATGAAACCAAAAATTCTCTGCACAGCAAGAGGCACAATCAATGAAATAAAAAGGCAACCTAAGAAATAGGATAGCCTGGCTAGTGTGGCTCAGTAGACTGAGCACCTCCTGCAAACCAGTGTCACCAGTTCCATTCCCAGTCAGAGCACATGTCTGGGTTGCCAGCCAGGTCACCAGTAGGCAACGCATAAGAAGAAAGCACACACTGATGTGTCTCTTCCTCTTTTTCTTCCTCCCTTCCCCTCTGTCTAAAAAGAAATAAATACAATCTTAAAAAATACAATAGAATATTTGTAAGATATTCAAGGAGGGGACCCCAAAAACCCATAATTTATAAAAAATTGTTTACTCTTACATGTTTAAACTTTAGTCACTTTCAAAGTACCCTCCATTTGATGCAATACACCTATCAAGACTTTTTTCCACTGCTGAAGAGTTTTTGAACTCATCAATTTTGATATGTTTTAGTTCTGCCATTTTTTGTTTCACGTCTTCCACATCAGTAAAACACCGCCCTTTGAAGACTTTTTTCATCCAGGGAAACAAAAACAAGAGTTGCTAGGGGTGAGACTGGCTGAATAGGGAGAGTGGGGCAAGGGGAGGTGGTCATACTGTTTTGGGTGAAAAACTGTGGAAAACTCAGCACAATGTGGGCAGGTGGGCTCATAAATTACACATCATGAAATGGGCAAACCAAATGTGTTGAAAGAATCTTCAAAAAAAAAAAAAATTCACTGAAGCCAAATGCCACCTCTCACAACAATGCCAGCTGGTACACTGATACAGATGGGTTCCTAGAACACTCACTTAGAGGAGAAAGCATATACTACAAGGAGCCCACCCATCAGAAGAAAGTAACAGTTTATGGCGGTCCCTCCCACCATATCTGATAAGGGGTTAATATCCAGAATATATAAAGAATTCATATACCTTGACAACAAAAAAACAATTCAATTAAAAATGTGTGTGTGTGTGTGTATTTACCCAAAGACATACAAATGGCCAGGAGATATATGAAAAGGTGCTTAACATCACCAATATCACGTAAATGCAAAATCAAACCACAGTGACACACCACCTCACACTTCTTAGTATGGCTATTATCAACAAGACAAGAGACAACCAGTGTTGACCAGGATGTGAAGGAAAGCAAGCCGCCCTAGCTGGTGTGGCCTAGCTGGTGTGCCAGCCTGTAAACCAAAGGGCTGCCAGTTCGATTCCCAGTCTAGAGCACATGCCTGGGTTGCGGGCCAGGTCCCCAGTGGGGGCCATGCCAGAGGCAATCATTAAATGCTGTTTCTCTCCCTTTCTTTCTCCCTCCTTTCCCCTCTCTAAATGTAAATAAGCAAAATCTTAAAAAAAAAGAAAAAAGTCTTTGTACACTGTTTGTTAAAATGTATTTCAAGCCCTGGCTGGCATAGCTTGGTGGATTGAGCGCAGGCTGTTAAACAAAGCATCACAGGTTTGATTCCCAGTCAGGGCACATGCCTGGGTTGCAGGCCACGGCCCCAGCAACTGCACATTGATGTTCCTCTCTCCCCTCCCCCCGCCCCACCCTCTCTCTCTCTCTCTCTCTCTCCCTTCCCTCTCTAAAAAAAAAAAAAAAAAATGAAGGTGTTTATGCTCTACATGAAACTGAAATCTAGGCAACAAATGTGCTTATATGTACAAAGCAAAGAACAATACAGTGTCTTCTGGTAGTAAACCAAACAAAACCAGAGTAATCTGGGGAAAGGGTAACTGGTGCTCAAGGAAACTGGCATGGTTCATGCTAAATTCTGAAGCAACCTTCCTGCTAAGGCCATTGGACACAGAATCCATGTTATCTTGTACCCCTCAAAGATTTAAACTTATTAAAAAGTAAATAACAGCCCCAACTGGCTCAAGCTGCAGTTGGGTATCCAACTGTGGCTCAGTTGGTTGGGGGTCCTCTGGCAAAGTGAAGAATTCCTGGTTAGGGCACATGGTTGGGTTGCAGGTTCAGTCCCTGGTCAAGATGCAAAGGGGAACCAAGTGATGAATGTTTCTCTCACATATCAATGGTCTCCTCCTTTTTTTCCTCCCTCCCTCCCTTCTCTCTAAAATAGGTAAATAAAATTTATTTTAAAAAGTTTTTAAAAAACCCTGGCTGGCATAGCTCAGTGGATTGAGCGCAGGCTGGGAACCAACGTGTCCCAGGTTCGATTCCCAGCCAGGGTACATTCCTGGGTTGCAGGCCATAACCCCCAGCAACTGCACATTGATGTTTCTCTCTCTCTCTCTCTCCCTCTCTCTCTCCATCTCCCTCCCTTCCCTCCGTAAAAATAAATAAATAAAATCTTAAAAAAAAAAAAAGTTAAAAAAAAAAAAAAGGTTCTCAGAATCTAATGTAAAGCATGATGACACCTGTATTAAAGTATGTATTATATACTTGAAACTTCCTAAGAGACCAAATATTAAGTGGTATCTCACACATGAAAAAGGTCAATACAACAGTCCCCTGTTATTCGTGGGGAGTATATTCCAAGAACTCATGAATAGTATCAAGCCCTACCTAGGAGGTGATAGATGTATTCATTTGATTGTACTAATCATTTCAAAATGTGTATGTACAGTAAACCATGACATTATACATTTAAAATATGTACAATATTATTTGTCAATTATACCTCCTCAAAGCTGAAAAAAGAAAAAAAGATCTGAATACTACAAACAGAACCGTATAGGACAATCTTGAAGAGTAGCCCATGGTAATTGCAATAGCTGTGATAATGCCTATAATAGCTGGCACATGCAAGCACAAGGAAATGTCAAATAAAACAGAGGAAAAATCTGAGACACATAAGTGCCATTTACCAGGATGCACGAACCCAACCAGGGAGAGAGAGCAAACAAGGTAAAATCATTAGGCTCCTTGTAAGACTACTGGCCTCAAATCCTTCCCTGTGAGGGTTTGGAGAACATGTACTGGGGCAGCAGGGAGAAAAGGGGGCAGTGCAAACAAAGCAGTCCTGCCAAGTCTAGGATCTACCCAAAACACTGCAAAAGCAAACGGTACCCGCAGTCCACATGTGAGGACTGAGTACACCCTAGGGAACAGAGGGCACAGTGCAATGCAAACCCTAGTCAAGGTCACCAGGAGAGAGTGAGGGTCTTACCCAGTGAGGATACAAGAGCAAAGTTCTCCAGCATCACATCAAGGTACAGGCGTCTCTGAGCCTCATCAAGGAGGCGCCATTCTGTCCTGGAGAAATACACGGTGACATCCTCAAGGGTCACACAAACCTGTCAGGATTAATATGAATGAAACCATGAACAGTCTCTGAGAAATCACCAGCCAGCTCCTCACATTATTTTCCCAATGCTTATCCTCCTCCAGGGTTCCACACCTCAGAGGAGATACGTGGTCCTGGTGCCAGTGATACTATCTGCTTGCAGTCCTATTAATCACTGTTCTTACACTCAGCAACAACAGCCAGTGGGGCAGATAAATTGGACCTAGTCACTGAACCTGGCCTGCATCCCTTCTGACAAGTAACTTACCTGGAGCTTCCCATATTGTGCCTCCAAGAATAGCCAAACACGGGGCACTCAGGTCACGCTTCTTCTCAATGTACACACCACACAACAGTAAGCTAAACTGCTCTCACATCTTCAGACTGCAGGTTCACTCCTTCAGCTCTGCCACATTCCTGCTCCATATCAAGGGCATCTCTCCAGACTCACCTATGTACATGGCCCATGGGCATCAGAGTGTGTATGACATAGTCAAACAGGATCCAGCAAAACCCCAGTACTCTGCCAGATCCCACAGCCAAGAAAAGTCCCAAATGAGGCTCTGCAGTCCTTCCTGCTGGTCTCTTATCTTTACTTCAATTAGCCACCCAGAACCATGTGAATTTCAGATAATAATAACCCCCCTCCACTTCTGCACTGCACTTACTGTCACTGCAGCAGGCAAAAACCTCCTCTTTCCACCCAACCTTCTAAAAGCCCAGTCCTATTGGTCTCTTTTATAGGCAGTGAAACACTGACCACATTTTTGCCCCAGATCTTATTAAACAACGAGACAGAAACTCCCCAGATCCCATCAAAATTTACCACAAAATTGTAGTAAATCCTGCAGTAGTGGATAAGCAGGTGCCCTGTCCTCTAGCGTCATCTCTCAATTACTCCTCTGACTCCCCAGCCATCTCATGTCCATTCATCTCATAGAAGTCTGGCTTCCTGCCCAACCTCCTGGCACACCCTTCCCACAATCACTTCTCTCCTTCACCATGCACACCCTCTTCTTTCTGAGGCACTAATTAGCATTACCACCATGAATCGCATTCCCCTCCTACATGCGGATCCACAGCTTCACCATGGTCCACACCACTTCCGCATGTCTCTATCCTGGACCCCTCCCCAGACTTCTAGACTTGTGTGTCCAGTTGCCCACTTGATGTCTCCCCTCACTGTTCTCTGAAATTTCTCAGCTTCTTCACAGGGCTCAAACAAAACTTGTCATATTTGCAAGGAAAAATTAACCTATCACCATTTTCCCCAGCCTAGTTGATGGAGCTCTCATCACTTCCTGGGGTTGTTCCTAACTCTTCCTTTTTTCCCCTCACATTCTTTAAAAGTGAACCCAGAATCTAACCTCTTCTTCTGCCTCCACAGCCACCACTTCTGGTCATCAATTTTCATCTGGATTAGAGCTGTTGCCTCCACCTGGGCTCCCTGCCTCCCTCCTTTAACCCTATAATCTGCTTTCCATATGCAGCCAGATGGAGGCTGTTACATCCAGGAGAAATGAACTCTTTCCTCTTGTCCAAACTTCCCTTGATGTCCATAACAGAGGCCCAACTTCTTAGGCAGCTACATCACAGGCCAGATTACAGCCCCCCTGTTTTATTCTTTTCTTTTTAAATTTTATTTTAATTGTTGTTCAAGTACAATTCTCTGCCTTTTACTCCCATCCCAGCCCTCGCTCCCCCTCCCAACACAGTGGCACCTCCAAGCATTTGCACATGCTAGTGTCTGGCCCTGGGTTACGTTTCCACACCTGTTTACGTTGGTTGTAAAGATATGGCAGCACCTTCATGTTACCCGTATCCTACATTCAGGACACAGGTATTGGGGGTATCCCAAGGTTCCCCACATCTAAGAGCTGGTAAAATACCAAGAGTCTGGAGACACCACAGTACCAGGCAGGCTTGGGGTATCTATCTCTAAAGGTCTCAGACCCAACAGTTGGGAAAACAGGTGAACATCTGTTCACCTGAGTGAGCATCACAATCCCAGACACCATCTGGGTGGTGTAAGGACCAGAGAGGGACAGGGATACCCTGTCCTCCTCTAGTTTACATCACTGGTTTTTCAACCTTCGGAACCTGTGAGAAGACATGGTTAACCACCTTACAGCTCCTGGTAAGCAGGTTTCAGCTGCATCCAGGCCCAGCCCTGAAGTCTGGTGACCTCCAGCCAAGTGTCTGTCCTCAGTGCTGCCTCTTACCAGCTTTGTGACCTTTGACAAGGGCTCAACTCTCAGGTCTCATCATCACCATTCTAGTCTCCTCTCTGGGCAGCTTATGGAAGAAACTAAAAGCCCTAACACAGCTCTGTGTCCCTCTTCTGTCCTCAACCTTTCACGATCCACAGGCCCTTAGAATGGAGGCACAACCCCTGCCAGTCCAGGTGCCACTCCTCACTCTCTGCTCCCCAAGGGCGTTCAGGAGGACCCCAGGGTCCAGGATCCTCCCGGCTCAGCCGCCCCTGCACGTCTTCACTCAGAGGCTCCTCAGTCCGTTACCCTCTCCCACCCTTGTCACACAGTGTCACCCACGAGCGCCTCACGGCCCCAGATGTCGGGTCCTAGGCTACAGGACGTGATGGGCACCCAGCACTCGGGCTGCAGGGCTAGATGGGCTGAGGGGGGAGGGCCCGGGGAACGCGCACTCACTTCAGCCTGGCGTCTCTGCTCGGCCGCCGCCATCACTCTGTGGGTGAGGTGGGAGCGGCAGGAGAGGACGGGGTCCCGGACACCACGGTCCTTGTCCCAGCCCTGGCAGGAGTCACCCGGGAGGCGTTGCTGAGCCTCACGCTAGCGACTGTACGGCCCGGGATCACGACTCTCGCGCCTTCTAGGTTCCAGCAGGTATTCCTGGACCCACCGCGCTCGAGCCTCTGATGGAATGAAAAGACCCTTGAGGAGCCAAAATGACCGCCACCCTGAAGAGGCAGGAAGTCCCGCCTTGGCGGGATTTGCACGCACGAGAATGCCTCATTCTGATACGCCACTGGCTTGTCACATAGTCCTCTGCGCGAGGTCTTCTGGGTAATGTAGTTCCCAGCGATCCAGGTGCCGCAGGGAAGGCTGTTCACACTTTGGCCAGGCTGTGAGGGTTGTTCAATAGTGGTGCGAGGAAGAGAGCAGGTGGGGAGAGGACGTGAATAAAGTGCATATAGTTTTTTTTAATGTGCATCACAAAAACCTATTCTCTTTGTTTAGAAAATTGTGGGTAGATTTCTGTGTGTATACGTACAATAAAGCTATATCCTCATTCTCATATTCCATTACCCATTCTCTATAATACAGTTGCCATCAATTATTGTGTATCCTTCCAGAAATATTTGTTAGTATACGTGTATGGTAACTAGCCTGTACTTTTTCATATCTGATGTTCCCTAACCCCTAATCCCAGGCACTCATTTACTGTTATTTAATAACTTACTATTAATGAAAACAAGTGAAATATTATGGATTTTAAGTGATACTATGATAAGTCCTAATTTGACTTCTGTGGGAGCATACAAAGTTTACATGTTCTAAAAAATTGCTGTGGTTGCCCTTGCTGGTGTGGCTTAGTTGGCTGGAGCATCATCCTGTAAATCAAAATGTTACAGGTTCGATCTCCTTCACAGCACATATCTAGACTGTAGGTTCGATCCCCAGCTGGGGTGCATACAAAGGCAACCAATGGATGTTCCTCTTTTTCTCTCCCTCTCCTTCTCTCCCTAAAAGCAATGAAAAGATGTCCTCAGGTGAGGATAAAAATTCATAAGTTTTCTCAGATTAATCTGTAAACCACATAGATCATCCTAGATTTTACAAGGTTTTTATAACCATATAATATGCTAAGAGTTTAATCTAAAGGCTTGAGACTTGATTAAACTTCCTTCCATCTTATGCCATCCCTGATACTGAAAGTTGCCAGAGATGCTTTTCAGGCAGTCCAGCATGTTTTGCAGGACCAAAGGTGTGATCCTGTAGAAACCCCATGAGACTGGCCAATGCAGCTTGGAGGACCCTCTAGTAATCTCTTAATTTTTTTCTTTATTATACCTTCATTATAATACTAAAATCTCCCTCCAAGGGTGGAGATGTTCCACTATTTTTGAACATTCAATGTATGTAAAGGTATGTTGTCTAACTATGCATGTGCAGGAATGTCTTCACCTATATGTGTGATGACAAAGCTCAACCTGATGTTTATGCATGATTTCCCTGAAAAAAGACTAATCTTGCCCTGGATGGTGTAGCTCAGTGGATTGAGCACCAGACCATGAAGCAAAGGGTGACCAGTTCAATTTGTAGTCAGGGCCCATGCCTGGGTTGCTGGCCAGGTCCCCAGTAGGGGGCACAGGAGAGGCAACCATACATTGATGTTTCTCTCCCTTTCTCCTCCCTTTTCCCTCTCTCTAAAAATACAAATAAAATATTTTTTTAAGAAAAGACTAATCTGATCCTTTGTTTGGAGACACACTGCTTTGGGCAGTGACCCCAGGTGTGTCCTTACTTGTTGTCTACTTGCAGTAAAGTTCCTTCTGAAACATATCATCCCATTATTGTCTTTTGGCTGTCACCTGCAGAGTAACTGAACCTGGTTTGGCCTAGTAACAAGAAGTAAAATAAACATATATGAGGACTTCGTTTCAAATATCTATAGCAGTTTTATTTGGAATGGTTGAAAACCGGAAATAACTCAAGTATGTATAAAGAAAGGAATAAACAAATAATGCTAGATCTACAGAACATCATACTTCTCAGCAACATAAAAAAATGATATACGTATAAGGATCATTGACGAATCTCTAAACTAAGCCACACGAGGCTACTCAGAAGCATAGAAATGTAAAAACTCTGTGAAAATCATCTAAACATCTATAAAATGGGCCACATGAGGACATATGTTGAAGGTGGCTTTCTACAAATGAGAAAGAGGGGTTTCCCCAGGACCTGAATTGAACTCCACCTTGATATTAAGACTACCAGCCTCCAGAACTATGTTTATTGAGGGCATGCCATATTCAACACTGTTCCAGTACTAGGGACCAAATCAATGCCCTCCCTCTCTTCACCCGCCAATAATGCATGGTGTGCCACACCTCTCCTATATGAAATATTCAATTACCATAAACCCAGGAAGGAAGAACAAAGGAAATTTTCAACTGTTACACTGACTAAAAGGAGAGTAAAAGAAATGCAGATACCCAAAGCCTTTGCTCATAGAAAAAAAATCAATCACTATACAAAAATATGAAGCAAGAAAAAAATTCCTAATTCTCCTACCCAGAAACTGACATTAACTGGGCATTCCACATGTGTGAATATGAGTATGAGTATGCATGTGGATGTGTAAAGTCTTTGAAGTGTCTCCAATAAAGAGTTTTTGCTGCTGCCCGGGCTGGTGTGACTCAGTAGGTTGAATGCTGGCCTGCAGACCTAAAGGTCACAGGTTCTTTCCCAGTCAGGGCACATACCTGAGTTGCAGGCCAGGTCCCCAGTGAGGGGTACGTGAGAGGCAACCACATATTGATGTTTCTCTCTCCCTCCTTTCCTTTCCGTCTCTCTAAAAATAAATAAATTTTTTTTTTTAAATTTCCTTTTTGCCCTGTGATTCTCACTTGTGGAAATGTAACCTATTTTTAATTTTTTAAAATTTTTTTTCTATTTTTTAATACTAAGCTTAAGTATGGTTAACTTGAACTGTCATAAATACTCCAGATATTCATGATATTCTTTGAAAATTTTCTAGGTGGATAATCATAATTTCAGAGAAATTATACAACTGTAAATGGTATTCTAATTAATTCTCCTTTGTCTCTGCATAGCACCAGTTAGACTGTCAGGTATGGTAGTTAAGCATTTAATGACAGCCATGTTCAGTTGCTAAGTGGGTCTGTGGCTCCTCACATGGAAAGTCAAGATTTCTGATATTACTAAAATTCAGGTTTATTGTAGTTTTTATTGATAAATTTCAAGTTAAGGATGTATTTTTTTTTTTTAAAGATTTTATTTATTTATTTATTTTAGAGAGGGAAGGGAGGGAGAAAGAGAGAAACATCAATGCGCGGCTCCTGGGGGCCATGGCCTGCAACCCAGGTATATGCCCTGACTGGGAATCGAACCTGCGATTCCTGGTTCACAGCCCGCGCTCAATCCACTGAGCTACGCCAGCCAGGGGAGGATGTATGTTTCTATGCAGTGTGGTAGTTTTTCCTAATGTGAATGGATTTTTTTTCTGCATTGAAGAGAATCATATTTTTTTAAAGATTTTTAAAAATTTATTGTAGAGGGGGGAAGGGAGAAACATCAATGTGTGGCTGCTTCTCTCACGCCCCCTGCTGGGTTGGCCCTGAAACTCAGGCATGTGACCTAGAATGAGAAACGAACCAGAGACCCTTTGGTTCACAGGCCAGCATTCAATCCACTGGGCCACACCAACCAGGCCAAAAATCATATTTTTTAAAATGATAATCATGTTTTATAACCCACTTATAATGCTTCTAATGTATTTTTAATAATTCTTGACATGCTTTCAACTGGTATTACCTTCTGTAAACTACATGAACTTTGAATTGGGTTTTGTGTAGGGTGTAAAATAGGATCTAGTCTTCCCAACCCTGTTTATTGAAGACTATCTGGTTGCACATGTGGTGCTGGACCAGAAGCTGCTGGGCAAGTCACAGAGCCTGGGGACTGAGTACACTAAGCTGCATCCCTCAGGGCCTCCCAGGGCAAAAGCAACAGGGAACTCTGGGCAGGGTGTTACCTTGGGAACAAGCACTGGGAGATGAGCCTTCAGAGGGACAAGTGGGACTCACCCAGGAGGGTCCCTCCTAAATCTACTCAGCAGGGGAGTGACTCCCACTATGTGTGCCCTCCAGCCCCCAGGGTGCCCTGGCCCTCCCATCACAGGCACAGTGGGTCTGTGGCTCCTCACTGTAGTCTCCCAGCATCCTGTACCCAGCACTCCACCTGACTCGCCCCATTCCTTGTTGTTTCCTCCAAGATTTGGCCTCAGATCACACACAGCACCGTGACCTGAAGTACTTACATCCACAGAGAAAAAGGACTCCCCAAGTGCCCTGGGGAATGCGGGAGCAGGGAGAGCCTGGTGAGGACCCCACCCCTCATAGGGTGCCTACAGGACCAGCCACCAGGTTGCGCGTGAGCCTATCCTTTTCAGAGGCCCTGCCGGGACCAGAAAAGACCAGCAGCAACCCCAGTGCCCAGTACATCTTCCTGGGATCAGGGTGGGAAAAGTGACCCAGAGCGGTGGTAAAATGCATGGAAGGTAAGTACTTGTGGAAGACCAACAATTACAGAAAGAAAAAGTTAAAAATCACTTGAAGGAGACAACAGTTGAGAGGCTGAGAACTTACCTGGCAAGATCAAAGGCAACTCGGAAATGTCTGACCTTGTCACCACAGTGATGAGGCTATTTGGGGTCTCCTCTATCACCCCGTGGTGCTCAGGAAGGTCCCTCACATCTAGCATATCTCAGTGCTCGTGTCTGCAGCCTGTAGAGTCTCCTTGACCTCCAGCCAGCGGGCAGCACCCCCTATTCTCTGCCTGACTTTGCAAAGTCTCCTCTTGCACAAACAGAGTTTAGCTTTCCACCAAACACCAGGGGTCCCCAGTAGAATTTTTCAGCTCCTTTTCTGAGCACCTCCCTTTCTTGGGAAATTTACACTTTGGAAATTGGCAAACACTACAAACCAAGGTTAAACTTACGTTACTGAACACCTCAACTTTATATTAATACAGACAAAAATTTAAATGTGAATGGTTTTTTGTGGGTGAGACATTATGCGTGACACCAAAAGTTTTAAGGAAAAAAATGAGAAAATGTCCTTCTAGTATTTAGAAACAATGACTGCACACAGCAAAATATCCCTCAATATCACCACCCTTATGGTCAAGGCACATGCCTAGGTCGTGGTTTCGATCCCCAGTGTGGGTGTGTATGGAGGCAATTGGTTGATGCTTTTCTCACATCACTGTTTCTTTCTCCCTGTCCCTTCCTCTCTCTCTAAAAACAGTGAAAAAAATATTGTCAGGTGAGGATTTTTTAAAAAGGTAAATAGCCAGAACTCACAGAGATTATATATGAAAAGTGCTCAAATGAAAAGACTGACTATATCAAGTGTTGGCAGGGATGGGGTGGAACTGAAGTCTCACATACTGCAGGTGGGAATGCAAAAAGGAACAATCATTTTAAATCAGAGTCTTGCAGTTTCTTCAAGTTAAACATTCATCTGCCCTGAGACTCAGATATTGCACTCTTAAGTTTTTGCCAAAAAACAAATATACACCCATATAAGGAACTGAGATAAATGTTTATAACAGCTTTATTTTTGACAGTCAAAATTTAGAAATAACCTAAACACCCAGAAAAGATGAATGGATAAAGTAAAAATGGTATATCCAAAAATAAGACTACTACATGGGGAAAAATGAGCTACTGTAAAATATCACTGATGAATCTTAGTTAGTCAATTGTGAAACATATGGAAAATCAAAAAGAAAACAATAGAATAAATAGTTTATGATTGCAATCATATAAATTCAAGAAAATGCATAGAAGGTATGGTAAGGTAAAGTAAATCAATGGTCACCAGGAGAGGTGGAAAAGGGCAAGATAACAATTGAAAATGAGGTAAATATAATGTGACAGTTAGGGACATTATCAGGACTACAATGATGGCTTTGGAGGTTCACACTTGTGTCAAAACTTGTCAAACTGTACACTTAAAAATATATATAGCCCTGGCTAGTGTGGCTCAGGGGATTGAGCACCGGCCTGTAAACCAAAGGGTTGCCAGTTTGATTCCCAGTCAGGGCACATGCCTGGGTTGTGGGCCAAGTCCCCAGTAGTGAATGTGTGAGAGGCAACCACACATTGATGTTTCTCTCCCTCTCCTTCTCCCTCTTTTCCCTCTCTCTTAACAAAATCTTAAAAACATATGCAGTTTTGTATATGTAAAATATACCTCAACAAAACTTTAAAAATTGACTTAAAATTAAAAAAAATTATCACCCAGTCTTTTTGGAAAACAGATTGGAAAACCCAGTATTGATTCCACATCTCTGTCCTCATGTCCTCTGCGAAGTCAGTCTTCCTTCAGTGGCAGCAAACATAGGGATAAATTAACACAAATCAGCAGGGATGCTGCCTGGGTCACAGGAGCCACAACTCCAGACTACAAATTCCCTTTTCTTCTTTTTATCCAGCCTGTGAAGTATGCCCTCTTATCACTGAGAGGCTACAGGAATCCACAAAAATGTTAGATTATTTTCTCTGTCCACAACTTCAGACACACGAAATTAATACACCTGAAGGTACTAAAATTAGTGTACAAATTGATCCTGTTAGTCACTGTCACAAACATTCCAGATGCACATTTCAAAAAGGCAGCAATACAAGTTTGGTCAAACAGATGAGCTTTTTCTGCCTTAATACTCTACCTGTGAAGGGGTAGAGATTCACAAAAGTTGTTCTCCCCTTCATGTTTGCAAACCCACTATCAGTTTATACACTAGCCCACATAGTAACAGAACACGCAAGATTAAAGAGGTCTTAAATAGTAAGGCCTTCGTTTTTATACAAGTCAAAGCAATGTGCAACAGACAGTTCTCATGTTTGTCATGTGCAAGGTAGAAAAACTCATCACAAGTATCACGAGACCCACATGACCCTGGAAATGGTAGTCTATGTTGAAAGCTGCCCACCAAACTCACATGATATTCCCTGTGCCAATGTCAACCCAGGTCCATGTCCAAGGTAGTGAAGGAGAAGAAAACCTGACCCCACCCCACCTCCTAAGCTCAGGATACTTCACATTTGCTCTAGTACATGGCAGAACGAAGTTAACTTCACTGGGATGATGACCGATGACTGATGAAGAATTGCCAGGTGATAGAAGTTAAATGCCTTTGGCCACAGAAAATGGCAGGGATATAAACCTGGCGAGAACCCTGGGCAGGTTAGAAAATGCAACATATCCACACTTTCCCCCAATCTAAAGCTTATGGGGAATCTCACCACTGTGCATGTTCACATGTGAGAATCAGTTCAGAGAGACGGCTCCCACAGAGTTATTATCAGTGTCCTTACACAAAACAATCAAATTCCACATTCCCCACACACCTGTGCCCTTTTCTACTGTGAAATCTCTGATATAAAATGAATGTTCATTTTACCACTAAAAAATTGCCACTTTCAGCCCTGGCTGGTGTGGCTTAATGGATTGAGCACCAGCCTGCAAACCAAAGGGTCTCTGGTTTGATTCCCAGTCAGGGCACAGGCCTACACTGCAGGCCAGGTGCCCAGTAGGGGAAGTATGGGAGGCAACCACACAATGTTTCTGTCACCCCTCCCTTCCCCTTTGCCTAAAAAAATTAATTAATTAATTAATTTTAAAAATCTCCCACATTCCCTGCACTTGTAAGGCCTCTCTCTTGTTTGGATTCTCTGATAATAATAAACACCAAACTAAACTAAAACTAAAAGATTTCCCTTGTTTGCTCCATTCTATGGACATTCTCTATTATGAAATCTCTGGTGTCTGGAGAGGTGAGACTTTTGCTTAAAGAATTTCTCACATCACTATACTTATAAGGCCTTTCTCCTGTGTGAACTCACTGATGAGAATGAGGTTTGGAGTTAAAGATAAATATGTTGAACATTCACAGCACGCATAAGGCCCACCTACACTGTGATGCTCTTGTGATAATGGAAGGCAGAGCTATTGGTAAAAGATTTCACACACTTATTATACATATATGGCCTTTCTCCTGTATGAACTCTCCAGTGTCGATTTAATTAGAATCTACCTTAAAAAATTTCCCACATTCAGCCCTGGTTGGCGTAGCTCAGTGGATTGAGCACGGGCTGAGAACCAAAGTGTCGCAGGTTCGATTCCCAGTCAGAGCACATGCCTGGGTTGCAGGCCATGGTCCCCAGCAACCACACATTGATGTTTCTCTCTCTCTCTCTCTCTCTCCCTCTCTTCCCTCTCTAAAAAATAAATAAATAAAATCTAAAAAAAAAACCTTTCCCACATTCACTACAGTCATAAGGTCTTTTTCCTGTGTGAACTCTCTGGTGTTGATTTAATTGGGACCTATCCTTAAAAACTTTCCCACATTCAATGCATCCAAAGGGCCTCTCTCCTGTTTAAGACCTTTGATGATAACAGAGGGCAGAGTTAGAGGTAAAAGATTTCACAGTCACTACACCTGTAAAGCCTTTGTCCAGTTTGAACTCTCCAGAGTTGAATGCATACTGAGCTATGGCTAAAATATTTCACACAGTCATCGCACACAATTTGGACCTTCTCTGGGAATAAACAAAAATTGATTTATGGTTTAAGGATTTTCCACACGTGCTGTGTTTATACTATTTCCTAAGTATGAATTCTTTGATGTTCACTGAGAGTTGAGCTTCTCCCAGAGGTGTCCAACATTTTGGCATCTTTGGGATACATTGTAAGAAGAGGAGTTGTCTTGGGCCACAGATTAAATACATTGTTACACATAATCACAAAAAAGTCTCATAGTTTTAAGTAAATTTACTATTTTGTGTTGGGCAGCATTCACATCCATCTTGGGCTACATGTGGCCCGTGGGCCACAGGCTGGACACCTCAGTTGGATTTTCCACATTCACCACACACATATCAAGTATGGACTCTCAGGTGCTTAACAAATAAAAGATCTATACCTGAATGCTTTCCTATATTCACTGCACATGAAACACTGTTATTCAGTGTGAACACCCTGGTCCTGAACAAGCTTGAGCATGGAGCTCAAAGTTTTCTTGCATTCTTCTGAAGAATAGGTAGGTAGACACAACCAAAAGAAGGACAACAACAATTAAAAAAAAAATCAGAACTGACAGAAAATCAAACCATATGGAAGTCCGACAACCAAGGAGGTAAAGAAGAAACATCCATCCAGACGGGTAGGAGGGGTAGAGAGGACTCATGGCAAAGAAGCCGTGGAGGACAGGGGCTGACAAGGAGGCAGCTGATGGCCCCAGTGAAGCAGTGAATTGTGGAGCAGGGCCGGCAAGGCAGCAGCTGGTAGACCTGCAAGGCAGCGGCTGCTGGAGCGGGCAGTCCCACACTCAGATAAAGGAACATGTGGGCAGCAAGGCTGACCTCGCAACCCCAGGGCCCAGCTCAGGGAAATAAAGCCTCAAACCACCAGTTGAAAACACCTGTAAAGTTTGAGGTGACAGCAAGAGAAACTCCCAGCCTCACAGGAGAGTTCACTGGAGAGACCCACAGGGTCCTAGAACATACACAAGCCAACCCACCCAGGAATCAGCACCACAAGGACTCAGTTTGCTTGTGGGTAGTGAGGGAAGTGACTGAAATCTGGCAGAGATCAGAGCAAGCGCCATTGTTCCCTCTGGACCCCTTCCCCACATACAGCAGCACAAAGCAATGACAGGGTGGGTTGCCCCGCCCTGGTGAACACCTAAGGCTCCACCCCTCATATGTAACAGGCGAGTCAAGACAAAAAAATGGCCCAAATGAAAGAACAGATCAAAGCTCCAGAAAAAATACAACTAAGCAATGAAGAGATAGTCAACCTATCAAATGCACAGTTCAAAACACTGGTAATCAGGATGCTCACAGGACTGGTTGAATTTGGTCACAAATTAGAAGAAAAAAATGAAGGCAATGCTAAGTCAAATAAACGAAAATGTACAGAGAACCAATAGTGATAGGAAGGAAACTGCAACTCTAATCAACAGTGTGAACCAGAAGGAAGAAAGAAACATTCAACCAGAAAAGAATGAAGAAACAAGAATTCAAAAAAATGAGGAAAGGCTTAGGAACCTCCAGGACATCTTTAAATGTACCGACATCCAAATTATAGGGGTAGCAGAAGGAGAAGAGGAAGAGCAAAAAAGTGAAAACTTATTTGAACAAATAATCAAGAACTTCCCCAATCTGGCAAAGAAAATAGGTTTCCAGGAAGTCCAGGAAGCTCAGAGAATCCCAAAGAAGTTGGACCCAAGGAGGAACACACCAAGGCACATCATAATTACATTACCAAAGATTAAAAATAAGGAGAGAATCTTAGAAGCAGAAAGAGAAAAGAAAACAGTTACCTACAAAGGAGGTCCCAATAGACTGTCAGCTGATTTCTCAAAGGAAACCTTGCAGGCAAGAAGGGGCTGGAAAAAAATATTCCAAGTCATGAAAGGCAACAACCTACATCCAAGATTACTCTATCCAGCAAAGCTTTCATTTAGAATGGAAGGGCTGATAAAGTGCTTCTCAGATAAGGTCAAGTTAAAGTTCATCACCACCAAGCCCTTATTATATGAAATGTTAAAGGGATTTATCTAAGACAAAGAAGATAAAAATATGAACAGTAAAATGACAGCAAACACAGTTATTAACAACCACACCTAAAACAAAAACAAAAGCAAACTAAGCAAACAACTAAAACAGGTATAGAACCACAGAAATGGAGATCACATGGAGGGTTATCAATCGGGGAGTAAAAGGGGGAGAGAGGGGGAAAAGGCAGAGAGAATAAGTAGCATAGATGGTAGGTACAAAATAGACAGGGTGAGGTTAAGAATAGTATAGGAAATGTAGAAGCTAAAGAACTTATATTTATAACACATGGACATGAACTAAAGTTGTGGAATGTGGGTGGCAGTGGGTGTGCAGGGCGGAGGGAATAAGTGGGGGGAAATGGGACAACTGTAATAGCATAATCAATAAAATATATTCAAAAAAGAAATCTGTAGCCCTGGCTGGCGTAGCTCAGTGGATTGAGCGTGGGCTGTGAACCAAAGCATTGCAGGTTCGATTCCCAGTCAGGACACATGCCTAGGTTGCAGGCCACAGCCCCCACCAACTGCACATTGATGTTTCTCTCTCTCTTTCTCCCTCCCTTCCCTCTCTAAAAATAAATAAATAAAAAATCTTTTTAAAAAAATCTCCCCTAGAACTTAAAAAAAAAAGAAAGAAAGAAATCTGTGTTGACAGAGAAAAAATAAATAAAAATAATTTAAGATCTGAAATCATAAAACTCCTAAAAGGATACATGGAGAAAAGGCACCTTCCCTTGTTCTTGGCAATGATTTTTTTGAGTATGACATCAAAAGGATAAGCAACAAAAGCAAAAATAAACAAGTGGGGTGACATCAAATTAATGTGGAGAATAGCGAACCCTTGAACACTGTTGCAGGGAATGTAAATTACTGCAGTCATTATGAAAAATCTTTATGGAAGTTCCTCAAAAAATAAGAAATAGAACTAACGTATGATACACTATTCCCATTACATTTCAGGATATATGATGGGGACCCCCCCTAAAAAACCACCAGAAGTTATTTATTAAAAATTGTGCATTTATTTTTACATGTTTAAACTTCAGTCACCTTCAAAGTTCTCTCCATTTGATGCAATACATCTACTGAGACTTTTTTCCCACTGCTCAAAGAGTTTTTGAACTAGCCCTGG
Source organism: Phyllostomus hastatus (assembly GCF_019186645.2). Lineage (NCBI taxonomy): Eukaryota > Metazoa > Chordata > Mammalia > Chiroptera > Phyllostomidae > Phyllostomus > Phyllostomus hastatus. Next base: position 2,719,685 of record NW_025333577.1, read on the forward strand.
CTGGCATAGCTCAGTGGATTGAGCGCAGGGTACGAACCAAAGTATCGCAGGTTCGATTTCCAGTCAGGGCACATACCTGGGTTGTAGGCCATGGTTCCCCAGCAACCGCACATTGATGTTTCTCTCTCTCTCTTTCTCCCTCCCTTCCCTCTCTAAAAATAAATAAATTTTTTAAAAAAAGTTTTTGAACTTGTTTATTTTGAATGCCTTTTAATGCTTCTGCCATTTTTGTTTCCTCTCTTCACATTGGCAAAACATTTCTCTTAGAGGGCTTTTCATCCAGGGAAACAAAAAAAGTCACTCAGGGTAAGACTGGGTGAATGAGGGTGGGGCACAGCAGTTATGCAGTTTTTTTGGTCAAAAACTGCTGAATACTCAGCGCAGTGTGGGCAGCTGCACTCATAAAACACCCATCATGAAATGGACAGATGTTTGAAAGAATCTTCAAAAAATAATTCAATGAAGCTGAATGCAGCCTCTCACAACAATGACAGCTGGTATGCTAATACAGATGGGTTTCTAGAACACTCACCTGGCAAGGGAAGCCTGCTGCAAGGGGCCTACCCTACAGAATATAATTTCATTTTTGGGGGTCCCTCTGTGTATAACCTAAAAAAACAGTATCAGTACTGGCAAGATACATCAGCATGTGCACATTTATTACAGCATTATTCACAATAGTCAGTTTATGGAAACAAACTGTGTCCATCACTGCATGAACAAATAAAGTAAATGTGGTAAGAACACACAGAGATATACAAACACACACAAATACATGCATGCAACATTATGTCACCATAAAAAAAGTAGGAAAGGCCTTGGCTGGTGTAGCTCAGTGGATTGAGCACCGGATGCAAACCAAAGGGTCACCAGTTTGATACCCAGTCAGGACACAGGCCTGAGTTGTGGGCCAAATCCCCAGTGGGGGCCACGTGAGTTTCTCTCCCTCTCTTTCTCCTTTTCTTCCCCTGTCTCTAAAAATAAATAAATAAAATCTTTAAAAAAATTTACTTTAAAAAACAGCAGGAAAACTGCCTCTTGTAACAACATGGATGAACCAGCAAGACATTATGCTGAGTGAAATAACCCACACAGAGAAAAACAAATACTTTATGGTGATACTTACATGGAGAACCTTAAAAAAGAAAAAAAAAGTCAACTGAGAAACCAAAAGTAGAATGGCATAAGCTGAGGACGGGGGAAATAAGGACATGTTAGTCAAAGGGTACACACTTGCATTTATACGATGAATAAGTTATCAGGATTTAATGTACAATATGGTGACTACAGCTAGTCATACTGTACTATAGTCTTGGCTGAGTACTTCAGTTGGTTAGAGTGTCATCTTGATATGTCAAGGTTGTGGGTTCAATTTCTGGTCAGGGCACATACAAGAATTAATTGATGAATGCATAAATAAGTGAAACAACAAATCGATGTTTTTCTCTTTCTAAAATCAATTAATAAAAAAAAATTAAACAACCACTACTCCTCAGCATGCACCCTCCTCTTTCTTTTTTTAAATTTATTTTAAAGATTTTATTTATTTTTAGAGAGCAGGGAGGGAGGGAGAGAAATATCAATGAGTAGTTGCCTCTTACGTGCCCGCTATTGGGGATCTGACCCACAATCCGGGTACAGGCCCTAGACTGGGAATGGAACCACCACCCTTCAGTTTGCAGGCCCGTGCTCAACCCACTGAGCTACACGAGCCAGGGCAACCCTCCTCTTGCTGACCTACCAGCAGCATTGGCACAACCTGCATTCCCCTCCTGTGAACTGTAAGGAGTAGGGAAAAACTTAGACCAGGAGAAAATAGGAACCTAGCTAGCTAGAGCCAGGAGATTACTAGGTTAATGAACAAACATCCTGCCTTCCCACCTTATGCAAGAATGCTTGGTTTGAAATTCCCGTGGGCGGTCTTTGTAAGTGAATTTGCTAACTGCTTCTGCTTCTGCATAACACTTGCTTGCCCGCCCCTATATAAGGACGTAGTTGTAAGCGCTCCGCGTGTCTCTCTCGTTTGCAGCCCCTTGTGGGTACCGTGTGTCTGGACACTATGAGAGTTCGCCCCTGCGCAGGTTAAACTTGGCCAATAAAGTAACATCCTTGATACCCTGAAAGTCTCCAACATTTGTTCTCGCGTTTGCTGGATGCAACATGAACCATTTTAATCACTTTTCCCACCTGCCAAGGCTGTGGTCCATGAACCCGGAAGCAGGCGAGAGTGGTAATTGCCTCCTGTGCTCCTCTTCCCTTCCCCCACCGTTCTTCTGCTCTGCTAGCGCCTCAAAAAGGCCACCATCCTCCCCCAATTCAAACCTTTCATTACCTCCAAGACACATGGCCCACCTCTGGAACTTGACTCTGGGCCTGCTCCTTCTTGCCCCTAAAGAAAATAATAAAGACCTGCTGTCGGATCAGCGGCCCATTAACATCTGAACATCTGAACATCTTCACACGTGGTCCTCAGACCATCAAGCTCTGCAACCCCCATCAGACCCTGTGTCACCCACGAGCTCCTCACAGTTTGGGACGCTGGGGCCTCGGCTGCAGGACGTGACAGGCTGCCCGCTCCCGGGCTGCAGCGCTCGGTGGGGTGAGTGGGGAGGACCCCGAGGCCCGCTAAGGGACTCCGTGGGCGGAGCCGGGCCGGGAGCCGAGGGTGGGTGGGGCAGGACGACTGTGGCACTGGCACCCTCATCCTTGTCCAGGTCTCGTGCGGGTCACCCAGGCGACGTCGAAGAGCCTCGCACACGCGTCTGCGCGGCGGTAACAATGACTCTCGCGCTTACTCGGTCCTGACACCTCGACCTCGACCCTCCGTTTCGGAGCCTCTAACCGGGTACGTGAGCCGCCGGAGAGAAGACAAAAATCCCGCCACGGAAAGAACGCCGGAAGTCCCGCCCCGACGCAATACATTCTCAAGGAAATACCTCCTATTGACCTGTCATCGACTCATTTCGGCGTGTACGTGAGGGGTAATGTAGTTCCGGGAGCTCCAGAGGGTTGCAGGAACAGTGTTCTCTCTGAGGACCAGAGCATTTGCCAAGTGGTACCAAGAGAAAGTTAGCAATGACACCCACCATGGGCGGCGGGGTGGGGATCTGCTCCTCAGTCAAACAAGCGAAGGGTGGTCATTTCAAACTCCAGGACGTAGTCTTTCCAACAAGCCTTCCTAAAGTCTGAGAAAAGGTAACATCGAGCTGATTATGTGACTGTGCTAGAACCTTGATCACTGCATTCTGTCTGCACAATGTGACTCTTTTTCAGTCCTGAAAACATTGAGCAATACTAATTTGGAAAGAGTTAAAAGAACATTTAGAGTATCCAGAAAATGAAAGGAAATAAACGAAATGAAACGAAACGAAATGAAATGAAATAGAAGGAAAGTGAAGTGTCATGTTTATTCACTGCTCTAACAAATGTTCATTGGGCATATACTGGGTTTACCAGGACTTTCTGCAGGTGCATGGGAGAAATTCAGCCACAAGAGAAACGAATAGCCCTACCTTCTTCTAGTTCTATGATACCAAAGGAAATATGAAAGAAGAAATACTAAATACATATTATGTTCGAATGGGGAAGGTGCCATGAAATCATGAAATCATGAAAGGTGATTTTGCTGAGAAGAGGGGATGAGCAGTGAGGAAGGCCTCCTTCCTAAGAGCACCATAAAAAAGGATGGGCCCTGGCAGTATTTAGCAGGGGTGGGGATTGAAAGTACATTAAAATTTTGAAGACTTTGGGCAAACAAATTTTAATCAGGTGGCACCAAACTGAACCAGAAGAAAGGATTTTCTTCTAGAGAAGAAAAGAAGGAGGGGCAGCAAAGCAAGAAAATTATGGGGGAGGTGAAGGTGGGAGATGGGGGATGAATGGTGATGAAAAATACTATAAAAAAAAAGAAAAGTATTGGATTGGCTATAATTTAAGAAGATGCTTCATTTGAGAGAGCCCAGCAGGCTGTGTTCGGATGTTCTTATGTTTCAATTTCTTACAATTGGGGAATTTATTGGTGGTGAATTAACACATGAGAAAATGCCCAAAGTTGCCCTGGCTGGTGTGTCTGAGTGGATTGAGCACCGGCCTGGGAACCAAAGGATCGCAACTTCTATTCCCAATCAGGGCATATGCCTGGGTTAGAAGCTCCCCTTGTATGTTCTGGGTTACAAGCTGCCTAGGTCCCCAGAAGGGGGTGCACAATAGACAACCATACATTGATGCTTCTCTCCCTCTTCCTCTCTCCCTTCCCTTCTGTCTAAAAATAAATTTAAAAATTTTTAAATGCTCAAAATCACAAATCCTAGGAAAGCAACTAAAACCACACTGAGCACTATACATTTACTAAAATGGTTAACATGAAAGGCTGACCATATAAAAATTAAAAAATAAAGACTGACCATATGAAGTACTAGCAGGAATGTGGAGGAAATGAGGACTCATACACTGCTGGTGGGGAAGTAAACAGAAACAACAATTTTAGATCACAGTCTGCAATTTTTAAAAAATTTTAGCACTTACCCACCCTGTGTGTTAGGCATACACTTTGAGTTGTAACAGAAGAGAAATAAAATATCTCTCCACAAAAACAAATGTAATGAAAATGTTCAGAGAAGAATTTTTTACAATAGTCCAAAACTGGAAATAACCCAAGTGCTCCAGAACAGATGAATAGATAAAAATAGTGGTATATATGCAAAGAACAAAATAGTACTTAGCAATACAAAGAATGAACTGCTCATATAAGCACCACTGATATATCTCAAAACAAGATTGTGCATGAAGAACTCGGGGGGGCAAAATGAATAAACACTTTATGACTACAATCATATAACAGTCTAGAAAATGCAAATTTCCTGTAAAGAAAGTAAATCAATGATTGCTGGGAGGACCCAGGAGAGCATGGAGAGAGATTATAAAAGGACAGGAGGCAAATATGTGAGTGACAGAAGTTCATTATCTTAGTTATGATGTGTCCACAGGTTCCTAAGGGGAAAACAAATAAATTATAAGTTTTAAATATTTAGTGCAGGTCAACTATACCGTTATAATCCTTTAAAAACTGTTCAAAATAAAAATCCCAATCTCCCTCTCTTTCCAGAAAAATAAGCTTTGGTAACTGTTTACTTTCATAACTAAAAAACAGTTGTTCTTTTATCAATTATAGAGAGAGGGTAAGGGACAGAGAAAGAGAGGGTAAGAAACATCGAACTGCAAAAGAAACATTAATGAGTTGCCTCTTGCAACTGGGGACCAAACCTGCAACCCAGGCATGTGTCCTGACCAGGAACCAAACCTGTGACCATTGGGTTAGCAGGACAACACCAAACCAACTGAGCCACACAATCCAGGGCTATAATTATTTTCTAATCCTCACTTGAGGATATGTTTACTGATCTTAGAAATGAAGGGGATGGTGAGAAAGAGAGGAGGAATGACAGAGGGAGAAAGGGAGCGGGGAGAGAGGGTAAGAGAGAAACATCAACAGGCCGCCTCCTGTCAGTGCCCTGACCAAGGATCCAACCTGCAGCTTTTTGGTGTATGGGACTAGACACTCCAACCAACTGAGCCACTCAGCCAGGACAGTAAGTGTTTGACTCTACAAATTCTTCTCTCATCCTAGCCAGAACCTTGGTGTCAGCTGGTTAGCAATGAAGGCTATTTCTTGTGTCAACAGAACACAGGCTGGGCTGGGTCACAAAAGCCACATCCCTGGACTGTGAGATCTCCCTTCTCTTTATCCTTGCTTTTCTGCCTGCACAGCAATGGCATTGATGAGATGGATAGCCCAGGAAGAGAACAGAACTCCAAAAACCTTAAGATTGTTTTACCTGACAATGATCTGTCACAAAAGATATATGGGTGTGAAGGCTGGAGAGTTCCTGACATCCCTGGAATATATGTGGATGAACTTTTAGAAGCAGTACATTCCATCTATGTAGCTGAGTCTCCTCCACTTCCTATTAATTCAGTCTTCAGGATTACCAATTACGGCCCCCCCGCCCCTGCAGTATTACAAGTGAATTCTGTATATCATGGGACACAGTTCTTTTGCATGATCTGGGAAAGACTCCATTCAACTTCACCTGGCATTGAATAAAGTGTGAACAAACAAAACTTCCATGGTGTTTCCAGAAGCACTGGAGGTTGTCACAATTGCTTCCTCTTCAGGATGACCTGATCCCACACACACACACAAAAATCTTGGCATCCAGACCACAAAGCTAAGATATGTATCCTAGGAGGCTGCGTTAGTCAGCTAGAACTGGCAAAACAAAGTACTACCAACTGGGTGGCTTAGACAACAGAAATTTATTTTCCCATGCATATAGAGTCTAGAAATCTAGAAACCAACCCTGTTGAGAGATCCTCTGAGGATCTCTCCTTGGCTTGCAGAAGGTGGTCTTTCTTCTGTGGGTGTGTGTCCTCAACCCTTTTATTAAGGACATCATTCACACTGCCCAAGAGTCTACCCTAATGATTTCATGCTAATGTAGTACAGTAGAGCCTATGTTCTTGAACTTAATTCGTTCCAGAAGGCAGGTCGAAAAGCAATTTGTTCAAAAACGAAATCATACTCAAACTCATGCATTCTTTCATGTGTTGCCTGAGAAACATGTGACTGATTATACATGATCAGCATGAAAGAGTTGTTGGGACAAGAATCGAAGTTTTGTTTGATAAATGAGACATTTTTTCCCATGAACTTGGTGAAGAATCAAATTGTTCAAGAGGGAAGACTTTGGAGAACCAAGGTTTGACTGGTATCTCTTTCAAAATGCTATGTCCAAACATAGTCACGTTTTGAAGTGCTGAGGGTGAAGACTTTTAACATAGGAATATTGGAGTACACAACTCAGCCCACAACAAAGGCTTTGGCTCATAATGCAAGACGAAAATTGGACAGCTTTATTCATTCATTCATTTGCAATTATACTCACTTCTTTAAAACTCAAAGCTTGGGATCCAATGAAATCTGTTCACCCCTTCGTGATGGCAGACCTTGATTCTACTTTGAAATCACCCCACAAGTAAAAGAACGCCAAATTTAAAAGTAATTAAACCAAAGGATCTTTACTATTGTATAAGCCAAAGAAAGTGTGGCACACAAGTCCTAGGTTGGTGACTTCAAAACTGCAAAGACTTATGACAAGCCTCATGTGACACCATCAATACTCCTAAGAAATGTAGTTTTTATTTGCGAGACACCAACAGAACTCAGATCAAGTACTCTGGGCCAACACTGGGTCACATCCATGCCCTAAGTTAGGAGGAAATGAGCATCCCTGTGGGTTCCATTTACCTATCACTTCCATAAGCAATGAAAGAACACAAAGCAGCTTCCCTAACCATGTGGGGGTGGTGACTGATGTACATTGTGGGGATTGGCCAGGTGGCAGAGGTGAAATTACTTCTGCCACAGAAATTGGCAGTGACTGAAATCTAGCCAGTAGTCCAGGGAGGTTAGAAAGCACAATGCAGTTTCTGAACATTTTCCAAATAGCTGGGACATACGGGAAATCACCCCACTGTGGACATTCAGATGAACAAAGTTCAGTCCACGTAAACAACTGCCTCACAAGAATTCTTCCCCAGTGTAATTATCCTAAGCCAAGAAATATCACATTCTCTGCTATTTTAAAGCTTGTGGGCAGTGTGAACCCTGAAGTGTGGAATGAAGACAGATGACTGGCTAAAGGGATTGTGACATTCACTAAACCCATAAAGGCCTTGCTCCACTGTGAATTCTCTGATTTTTATGAGACTGTGTCTTTGCCTAAAGGATTACCCATATTTGTTTTAGCTTGGGCTGCTATAAAATATAATAAACTGGGGTGCTTATAAACAATGTAAATTTACTTCTCACACTTTTGAAGCCTGGATGTCTGACATCATGGTCCCCATGTGGTCAGGTCCAGTGTCCAGTGAGGACCAGCATCCTAATTCACAGACCATCTTCTCAAAGATGTCCTTCCATAGCAGATAGAGGAAGCAAGCTTTCTCTCCTCTTATAAGGACATTAATCCCAAACTCATGATGGTTCTACCCTAATGACCAATTTTCATGATAAATACCTCCCAAAGACCTCACCTCCTAATACTATCACATTAGGGGATAGGATTTCAATAAACAAATTGTGGGGCACATAAACATTTAATTTATAACATCACTCATAAGGCCATTACCTAGTGTGTACCTTCTGGTGTTGAATGAGACTAGAGCTTTGGCTAAAAGATTTCCCACATTCACAGCACTCATAAGGCCTTTCTCCAGTGTGAACTCTCCAATGTTTATTGAGGTTAGACTTGTTACTAAATAATTTTCCACATTCTCCACATTCGTAAGGCCTGACTCCAGTGTGAACTCTCTGGTGTTGAATGAGGCCAGAATTTTGGTAAAAGGATTTTCCACATTCCCCACACTCATATGGCCTTTCTCCACTGTGAACTACCTGGTGTTTAATGAGGCTAGAGCTATGGCTAAAGGATTTTCCACAATCACAGCATTCATATGGCCTTTCTCCAGTGTGAATTCTCCCATGGTTATTGAGGTGGGATCTTTGGCTAAATGACTTTCCACATTCACTGCATTCATAAGGCCTTTCTCCAGTGTGAACTCTTTGGTGTTCTAAGAGAATGGACCTGTAGATAAAGAATTTCCCACATTCCTTGCACTCATAAGGCCTTTCTGCAGTGTGAACTCTCTGGTGTTTCATGAGATTAGAGCTATGGGTAAAGGTTTTCCCACATTCCCTACATAAATAAGGTCTTTCTCCAGTGTGAACTCTCTGATGGTTACTGAAAGTACAGCTTTTGCTAAAGGATTTCCCACATTCCCTGCACTCATAGGGCCTTTCTTCTGTGTGAACTCTCCAATGTCTAATGAGACTGTAGCTTTGGCTAAAGGATTTCCCACATTCACTGCATATGTAACATCTTTCTCTACTGAGAACTCTCTGGTGACGAATAACTTTGTGTTTGTATCTCAAAGCTTTCATGCATTCTTGAGAGTGAGTTTTTCGCTTGGGAAAGGGTGCCACAGAGTTGGTTCCGGTGTTTGAATTTTCTTCAGTATTAGTGGTTTGTACCTGCAGAAATCCTGAAGTGGCCAAGAAGTCCTTCCCAATCTCCCCACAGGTAAAGGGCTTCCCAGACATGTGAAATTTGTAGTCATTCCCAATGGAGGTTCTGTTCACATTGATTGTGAAGGGTTTCTCTCCAATGTTTTGCATCTGGTGCTGAGGGAGGTTTGCACTGAAATATAGTTGTTTCCCACATGGGCCCAGCCTGCACAGCTTCTGTCCATGATGCATTCCCTGATGTTCAGCTGAGAGCAAAATGTCTTTCAACACCGGGGTACACTTGTCACATGGGTGGGCCCTCTGGGAAGACAGACCTGCCTTGGGAATCCTGACCTGTGACACTGTTTCTACAGAAACACTCTGCTCAGGTGCCTCATCCTCTGCCCCATACCAACAACCTAAAAGAAAAGAAACACTGGTAAAGTGCATGTTGACTGTGGCAGGAGGGGCAGCCTGGATACAAGTGAGTGTTTGACACAATCAGGAGAGTCCATGCAATGTGTGCGGGAACTTGGACCTGGGTTCAGGCGAGGATTACTTAGCAGTACTGGGCTATAAATCAGACTGTAGGAAGCCTCATGAAGTGAACGACACCACCAAGTACAGAGCACAGGGAGGAAAGACAGGATCTACAACTCATTTCTCTGTAAACAAATTTTAGCAGGACCTATCTGCTGGTGGGTAACACCTGAATGCTGAGTAGGAAAGTACTAGGCTATAAAGAGCACAAATGGGGCAGGAGGTATCACAAAGTGAAGGCAAGGGCTACTACTTATTTATTTGAAAACATTAAACAGGATCTTATCTACAGCTGACCCATGAATGCTGTGCAGAAGGGTGTGTCCAGGGTAAAGCATATCCAGGCCAATGTGGCTCAGTTGGTTGGAGCATCACCCTGAACACCAAATGGTCATGGACTCGATCCCGGCCTGGGAACATGCTTAGGCTGTGGGTTCAGTCCCCAGTTGGGGAGCCTATGAGAGACAACCAATCACTATTTCTCTCTCTCTTTCTCTCCCCCCAAACCCTGTCCAAAACTAATGAAAAAATCTCCTCAGGTATGAATAAAAAATATCCAACTACACCAAAGCAGCAGGTGTTCAATGACTACGTAAGAGTATGTGTGCACATCATGATATAATATGCAAAAGGCAATGTTGGAGAACACTGACAATGGAGCAGCATAATGTGGAGTCAGACAAGTAAGGATGAACCTACAGGCTGGGTGTAAGAGAAGTGACATATGGAAGAATTATCAGTATGCAAAGTGTCAAAATGGAGGTGGAAAGGCTGAAATAAAATGTAGCCACCACCTTGAGAACCAAGATAAGAGTCCAACAGAAGAGGTGGTGGTATGGTTTCAATACAATCCTGGACATCATGCCCTCTCCCAGGGTGCCACTCCCCAGGACCAAGCTCCCTCTGAGCCCATCTTTCTATGGGTGGACTCATATCCACCCTGAGAACCATCAACGGCTCATCATACTCCCAAGATGAGCAACTACATGGCAACCACATGATGCAAGTACTCAGGGAAGAAAAAGTGAGAGGAAATTAAGAACTTAACACATGACAGCCTTAGGAGAGAAAACTACATACTACAAAGACAACTTCTGAAGAAGGTCTTACAAGAACACTGCATGAATCATACATGCAGTGACAATGTAACTGATGATAATTCCTAGTTCAGGTAGGAATCAAAAAATGTTAGCAAGAGGAAAGAAGTCAGCCCTTGGGTAGAGTTGATTTGAATCTGAACAAATCTGCTTGGCTAAGGTGACGGCAAGCATGGTGGAATCTATACAGTGACTGCAAGATGACTGACTCTGGAACCTTCCATGGTAAACTTAGGGGAAGCAGATGTTGGGAATGTTCAAGAAAAGGGCAGTACACACACCTCAGTCCAATCAATCACAGCACCTACCCAAGAAACTGTGAAAGAAAGCAGTGCTCATGGTCCTATGTGAGACAAGCAGTCCTCTCTGGGGAAAACAAAAGGGCACAGACTAGCTCAGAAGACAGGGGTGGGTGTGAGGATCTTACCCGGGGAGGTTATAAGTGCCAAGTTCTCCAGCATCACATCCTGGTACAGGCGTCTCTGAGCCTCATCAAGGAGATCCCATTCCTCCCAGGAGAAGTACACGGCCACGTCATCAAAGGTCACACTGCCCTATCATAATGGGGACAGATGAAACCAAAAACAGCCCCTTCCTAAGGGCCTACAATCCCTTTCCTCTTCTATTTGACCCATGCCCATTCTTATCCTAAACTCCTTAACTCAGCAGAAAAACCAAACCCTAGTGGCAAGGACACTTTTGGAACTCATTGGTCTTGAGGTCCAGCCATCAGTAACAAGAGGCAGGTGAACCAATAGATATCTGTGAGCGTGGAATAGAGGATTCCACCAGCTCCCACCAGGCAATTCCTCTGAGACGGCCAAGGTCATGCAAGTGTCAATACAAGGGCTCTGGGGCCATCAAACATACTTCTGCTCCAAGAGCACGCAAGTCTTTAGGCTGTACATTTATCACACCTATGGACAGCACAGCCACAGGCCTACTGCCACCACCACCACATTGCCCCATACCATAGCCTTTTCCCTAGTCTCCCCACATTGCTATAATTTAATGACCTCTCCTCTCACCACACTGCTGGGGATAGGATCCTGCCCTAGGGTTATAGGAAAAACCAAACATATGACACCTGGCACTAGAGAGATGAGATGGTCAGCAGTTTAATTGATCACATACATTCACAGTCTGTGAGGGGATGACACCACACAGGGCTACATGGGGTTGTACTATAACTTTTTTTGTTGTCGTTTTTAACCCTCACTTGAAGATATTTTTTCATTGCTTTTTAGAGAGAGAAACATCCATGCAAGAGAGATGTATCGATTGGCTGCTTCCCATAAGCAGCCATCTGAGGATCGTATGTGCACTGGGATGGGGCACGGAACATTGCAACCTAGATATGTGCCCTTACTGGGAATTGAACCCTCAACCTTTCAGTTATGGGATGACACTCCAACCAACTTTGCCACACTGGCCAGGGTCATGGGGTTATCCTATGAGAAACAGTGAACAACCAGGGATGTAGAATGCAAGCTTTGTAGTAATGGGACAGTGAGATGCCCCTGGGTTCCAGCAGGATGATGCCACTGGTTGGTATGAATAACTCCATGGGCTGGTAGAGAACTAAAACCTAATACAAAGGGAAAAGGAGGAACTGGGTCTGGTATCTTCACTAAAAAGAATTGCTTGGCTAGAGTGGGGGAGGGAATTTGCACGCAGGCCATTTGAGGCCCTCCAGGTTTCACCAGATGTTTCACCAGATGCCCCATGTAACACTGGGACTTCATGTTAGGTCTTACACTACAACTTAACAGACAACGTCCAGAGTAAGATCAGCAAATTCAAACAGGATCCAATACCACTACAGACCTCCCATTGCTCCTATGAGTGGTGGCAACTCCAAACGCTTCCACTAAACCTTCACTGTCTGCCTTGGTTCCTTGCCTCAGACTCAGCCACAGAGAATCATGTGTGGATCTCACACACACACCCATGACCCTCTTCCACTTGTGTGCTGCACTTGCGGTCTGTTAGTAGTAAAAACTTCCTCTGCTCACCTAACCTCATTCTAAGGCTACTTCATGCCTAGTGACTCTCACAGATGATCCTATGTGCCCCTGGCTAAATCCTTCAGGATGAATGAAACACTTTGCCCCATCGAAATTGCCACAAAATTTTGCTGGGTGAAGAGCATGGAGAAAAAACACTAGCTCTGGCCTAAATGTCATATTGATTCAATCACTCCCTCTGCATCCATCTCATGTGCATATTCCCTTGAAAGGCCTGGTCACCTGCCAGACTATATAATCTTCAACATGTCCTTCCTTCATGACCACTTCACTGCCTCACCTGAAAACTACCACCCGGTACTCAAGCAAGTGACCTAGTTCACAGACTCTACCTTCCTCAACTTGCCCCTCTAATAGCTTTGACTTCATCCCTTTTAAGTGTGAACACAGCTTACTCACCTGAGTCCACAAAGTATCCACATTTTGGATGTTTTCATTGAGAACCCTCCCCAGATTTCCAGACCAGTGTGTCCAGCTGCCCAAGCCATGTCTGCACTTGGTCTCAGAAACACCTCAGCCTCTCAACATGGCCAAAGCAAAGCTCTTGATACCGTCAGTGAATTCCTCTCCTTTATAATCTTTCCCAACTTGGATAATGGAGCATCTATTCCTACAAGTCCAGAACACAGTGGTCATCACTGAATCCTATGTTTCACCATCTCTCCCTCTACATTAGAAAGTCTAGTTGACCCTTTTTCAAATATGCATCCAGAGTCCAACCACTTTCGCTAAGCTACCATTCTGGTCCATTAATCTTCAGCTGGAGTCAGTAGTAGCCTCCAGCCTGACCTTATTTTCTCCTGCCTCACCCCCACAGTTTGCTACCACTGTACAGCCAGATGGAGGCTGGTAAGACCTTTAAAGACCACCTCCTCTCTCTAATCCAAAACTCCCAGTTACTTCCAGAATACATATCCAACTCTCGGGCAGCCATTCCAGTCCCAACTCCTGCACCCCTGCTGTTTGTTCCCACATTAAAAAAATAAGACAGAGCTGTGGTTTCTGGAGCACTCTCAGGTGAGTTACACCTGTAAGCATCTGCATATCTTGGTACTAGTTCCCTATATAACGATATAACCGTCCACACTTTTTACATTGGTTGCCACCTACAGGAACAGATCTGTATAAAGCCGACAAGGACTTATAACTCCAAGACTGGGGTTTCTCCAAGATTTCCAGACCAAAGTACAGGAGGAATGGCACTTAAGACTCTAAGCAGGGCTCTAGCTGAGTGACTCAGTTGGTTGTAGCATGGTACAGTACACCAAAAGGTTGTGGTTTCACTGCCCTGCAGTCAGGGCACATACCTAGATTGTGGGTTTGATCCCTGGCCAGGGCACATCTGGGAAGCAACCAATCTATGTTCTCTCTAAAATCAACAAACATATCCTTGGGTGAGGATTAAAACAAAAGACTCCAGGTAGGTATATATTTGTTGAATCATTATGCTGTACACACCTGAAACTAAAAAAATCCTTCATGTGAACTACAATTTTAAATAATTTTAAAGAAAAGACTCTTAAGAAAAAACCATCCAGAGAAAAATGTGGGTAGGTAGAGGTCAAGGTCACCGAGGGTCTGGAACACCCTCTACTTCCTGTGCTTCCAAAAGCACTTCCGAAGGCACGAGAACCTGTGCTAGAGGGAGGCCTCAGAGAAATCTGTCCATGGTTGGGTTCACAGAGCTCCCTTCCTGCCCCCTTCCTGATCCTGAAGCCCGATGACCTCGTGCTGGCTGTCTCACCTCCATACCTCGGCGCTCTGTCCTGTTAACCCGCACTGAGATCTTGAAACAGGGATTCAACCTCCCAGTGCCTCAAAGTCCGCATCACCCTATCCGGTCTCATCTTCCTTTGAGCGGACTTTGGGGACGTTTGATACCCCCTACGCCTGGCTTCTAGAGTCCTCACAATAAAATAGAGGGCCAGCGTGCTACTCCAGCTGTCACTCTGCCTCGCACTCTCTGCTACCTGCAGGCAGGAGGATCCCAGGGTCCCGGATCCTCCCCGCTCAGGCGCCCCTGCGCGTCTTTACCTAGCAGCCCCTCAGCCCGTCACCCTCTCCCACCCCCGTTACACCGTGTGTCACCCAGGAGCGCCTCACATTCCGCACCGCCGGGGCCTGGGCTGCGGGACGGGACCGACGTCCCGCACCCGGGATGCAGGGCTTGGTGGGGTGAGGGGCGAAGGCCCGGGGGCCGCACACTCACTTCAGCAGGGCACCGAAGCGCGGCCGCCGCCATCGGACTCTGAGGGCGGAGCGGGGTGGGAGCGGCGAGGGAGGAGGCTGCCCCGGGCACCGCGATCTTCGTCCAGGCCCCGGCGAGGGTCACTCGGACGGTGTCATTGAGACTCAGACCTGTGTCTTTGCTGAGGGAACTGCGACCCACGGCTTCTCGGTGCTGTCACCTCAGGGTTGACCCAGCGTTCAGGTGCCAACACCGAATCAGGGCCTCTGGCATAGCCACCTGGCCGAACAGGCCGGAAGTCCCGCCTGGACGCCTTACGCACGCCTCAGAAATGCCTCACCTAGCCCCTCATTGGCTGCTAATGCGCCCTCGCTACGCGGATTCTTCCGGGTAATGTAGTACCTACGCACTACGCACTACAGCCACCTCGTGGGTTGTTTTCCATTCTGAACAAACTTGAAGGTAAACGTGGTTTCTAAATACTTGCCTTTGGCAATTTGCCGCTCCTACGTACTCAGAGTTCTCATGGGAATATAAAGTACAGTTTGGAAAATACAGTCAGTAATATTCTAATAACTGATGGCGTCTGGTGGGTGCTAGACTTACGGAGTAGTAACTTTGTAACTTATATGAATGTCTAGGCATTACACTGCACACTTGAAACAAATATAAAATAATAATGAATTTTAACTGTAATTGGAAAAAAAGTAATGTAAAAAAGCTCAAGGTACTTTTCCTTTGTCTTATTTCTTTAACAAATGTACTATTGTTGAAAATTTTTACAAGACTGAATGGTAAGCCACCTCTTTGTACATGTTAATGTTGGGGTTTTCTATTTTTTAAAAAAAATAGTTCTTTTTAGAGAGGAGAAGGGACAGGAGAAAAAGAAACACCAACGTGCGGTTGCCTCCACGCACCGCCCCCCCCCCAGCACCTTCCCCACCTCCACCACGCACCCCCGCCCAGCAATCCAGGCATGTGCCCTAACTGGGGATCAAACAGGGACCCTTTGGTTCATAGACCAGCACTCACTCCACTGAGCCACACAGGCCAGGGCTAAAGTTCTGTTTTTATCATTTTTTCCTTATTGTTTGTTGAATTTGCAGAGTCATTTTTTTCATTAGAATTTGGCACATGCTAGAGTGGTTTATTAAGTCTCTGCGACTGTTGAACTGGTCTCCTTTCCCCATAGTCCTGTACACTAGATATTGATGAGATGGGTGATTGAGGTTTGTTCCTGGCAGTGTTTGATGGTGAATGCTGGTAAATAAAATCTTGGAACACAGAAACCCTCTCATCAAAGGTAGTAGTGGCAGAAAACACTTTTAAGTTTTTTTCAATTACAGTTGACATTCAATATTATTTTATATTAGTTTAAGGTGTATATCGTAGTGACTAGACATTTAGGTAATTTCCGAAGTGATAACCCTGATATTTCCAATACCCACCTGGCATCATACATAGCTATTACATTATTATTGACCATATTTCCTATGCTGTACATAACATTCTGGTGTCTATTTCAAAACTAGCAACTTGTCTTTCTTAATCTCTTCACTTTTTCCACCCAGCTACCCTAAACACCCCTCCCATCTGGTAACCATCAGTTTTTTCTCTCTACGACTGTTTATATTTTGCCTGTTTGTTCTTTAAATTCCACATATAACTGAAATCATATGGTATTTGGTTTCATGTCTGACCCGTTTCACTAAACATGATAGAAAACTTTAGTTATTGAATAAGCATTAAACCAGAATTTAATGTACATCACAGGCAATGTATTAAATTGTAAAGGCAGCCCTGACTGGTGTGGTCCCTGTAAACCAAAGGACCACCACTTCCATTTCCAGTCAGGGCACATGCCTGGGTTTCGGGCCAGGTCCCCAGTTGGGGGCCTGCAAGAGGCAACTGATTGATGTTTCATTCTCCCTCCCCTACCCTCTCTCTGAAAGTAAATAAAATCTTAAAAAAAAAAAATAAATTGTAAAGGCAGAAAAGAAAATCCTCTTATATAGCTAAACAGAGACAACCCATTACATACATGTTTTGGAAATATCAACTATAACTAGTCATCCAGCTCTGGTACCAAACCATGCTCAGCCACTGGCTGAGAGCAAGGTGCCTAGGGTGGTTTCTTTCAGTAGGCTACAGTGTATCCTCAAGGCAGCAGAGCTCAGGGCCTGTGGGCCACCTGACCCCCTCACATCAAGATCCTTATTAGGTCAGAACCTAGAAGCATACTCCTGTGAATACCCAGGACTGAAACTAAATCGGTAATATTTGAATAATTTTACATATGGATTCAGCAGAGTAAGGAGGCAGTGGAATCATTCTTTGATAGGTTCATCTCTTACTTAATGCATAAAATTCTGTTTTCTTTCTTTAAAAAAAGATTTTATTTATTTATTTTTAGAGATAGGGGAGGGAAGGAGAACAAGAGAGAGAGAAATATCAATGTGTGGTGACTGCCTCTTGCACAGCCCCTACTGGGGACCTGGCCTGCAACTGAAGCATGTGCCGACTGGTAATCAAACTGGTGATCCTTTAGTTTGCAGGCTGGCACTCAATCCACTAAGCCACACTAACCAGGGGAGAACTCACTTATTTTCAAATCACCACAGAGTAAATAGAATTCCAAACTTGAATGAGTTTGAACAGTAAAGCCTTCCTTCATTGTCACACAAGCCAGCACACTAGGAGGTAGGCTGTTCTCAGGTTCAGGACAAGAGGATTAAAAATTCCACCATAATAGCCACATGAGACTCCAGTAAAAGGTCGTCCATCTTTTCAAGTCACCAGCAGAGTGTCTGACCCAAAAATAAGCCAGTTCCATGGCCCAACTTATCAGAAAGGAAGAGATGAGCACTCAGGCTTCTGAAAAATCGCTCCACTGTGTGAGAGAATGCTAAGGTTTCCTTCCTTGGATGCACTGAGGTGGGTGAGGGCACCAGCCAAGTGGCAGAGGTGAAAAGGTTTTTGCACAGAACTGACAGTGACATAAATCTGGCCATGGCACTGTGCACTTAAAGTGCAATGCAGCCCTGGCTAGTGTGGTTCAGTGGATTTAGCGCTGGCCCGTGAACCAACAGGTCACTGACTCGATTCCAGTCAGGGCACATGCCTGGGTTGTAGGCCAGGTCTCCAGTTGGGGGGGTGGGTAAGAGGCAGCCAGTTGGTGTTTCTTTCACGCATCGATGTTTCTCTCCCTCTTTCTCCCTTCCTTCCTCTCTCTCTAAAAAATAAAATCTTTTTAAAAAAAAGTGCAATGCAGTTCCCATATACCTATTTATGCAGCTGTGCAAATGTATGAAGTTTAATATAGGCAGGTGGCACCTTCAAAAGGGATCTCCCTTAGCATTATATTGAAAAAGAATTAGTACATTCCCTGCCTATCTAAACCTTTTCTTACGTAAACTTTGTGATTTCCAATGAGATACAGCTGAAGGCTTTCTCATATTCACTGCACTCATAAGGCTTTTCCCAGTGTGAACTCTGATGTATACTTAGACTTGAGTTTTGGCTAAAGGATTTTTCACATTCCCCACACTCATAAGGCCACTATTGAGTGTGACCTATTGAAGAAAGAACAAAGAGGTTTAGCTCAAGAATTTCCCACATTTGCTTCACTTAAAAATCCTTTCTCCAGTGTGAATTCTCCTATGGTTAATGAGGTATGCAGCAAAGGATTTCTCACAATCAATGCACTTAAATGGTCTTTCTCCAGTGTGAACTCTCTGATGATAACAGAAGGCAGAGATTTGGCTAAATGGTTTTCCACATTCATTGCATTCATAAGGCCTTTTCCCAGTGTTAACTCTCTGGTGTTGAATGAGACTTGAACTTTGGCTGCAGGATTTTCCACATTTCCCGCATTCATAAGGTTTTTCTCCAGTGTGAACTCTAAGGTGTTTAATGAGGTTAGATTTGCAGCTAAAATATTTGCTACATTCACTGCACTCAATAGGCCTTTGTCCAATATGAACTTTCTGATGGAAACTGATACTTGAGTTTTGTTTGAAGGATTTTCCACATTCATTGTACTGATGAGGACTTTCTTCAGTGTGAACTCTTTGGTGGACAATAAGGCTAGATTTTTGGTTAAAGGATTTCCCACATTCACTATATCCACAAGGCTTTACTCTGGTGTGAATTCTTTGGTGTACAATGAGGTTGGACTTGTACTTAAATGATTTTCCCACATTCACCACACTCATAAGGTCTTTCTCCAGTGTGAACTCTCCTATGTGCAACAAGGTGGGAGTTTCTGGTAAATGATTTCCCACACTCTGTACATTCATAAGGACTTTCTCTGGTTTTTCCTCTCCAGGGTTCAACATCATGGGACTTTTTAAATAATGTTTCACACTTCCCAGACTCGAAAGCTCTTTCTCCTGTGTGAAAATTCTGATGTCTAATGAGGCTACCACTTTTGCTAAACAATTTCCCACATCCATGGGACATAAAACAACTTTCTCTAGTGAGGACTCTCTGGTGCTGAACAAGCATGTGTTTGTGGCTGAAGGATTTCATGTGTTCTTTCCAGTTGTTGAGAGTTGATAATTGAGCCTTTCCCTTCTGAAAAACTGCCACACACTTGGCTCTGTTGTTTGACTTCTCCTTGTTGTAAAAGATCTGTTGCTGAAGAAATTCATAGCTGGCCATGAAGTCCTTCCCAGTCTCCCTGAAGATAAGTGTCTTCCCTGCCACATTCAGTTTGCAGCTCTTCACAAACAAAGCTCTGTTCACATGGCTTCTGAAGGGTTTCTGTCTAACGTGTTGCTTCTGATAAAGGTATGTGCAGTTTTCTCCCAGACACATCACACCTGTACAGTTTCTGCTTGTCATGAGTTCCCCGGTGCTCAGTGCAAAATGCAAAATGTCACTCAAGATCAAGCCAAACTTTTCACAGGGTTGGGCCTTCTTGAGAGACAGATCAACATTGGAAGTCCTGATATGTGACACTCTGTACAGAAACACTGTGCTCAAAAGGAGCCTCCATATACTCCACTTCAGGGCAACAACCTGAAAGCAAGAAATGCTGGTGAAATGCACGCTGACTTTGGTTGGAGGGGGCAGCTATTATGCATGTGTGTGTCTAACAAACCCAGGTTTTAGGTTGATGATGGGGCTGTTTAGAAGTACTGGTCTATACAGATCACAGGATGGAGGAGGCCTCACGTGACAAAGGGCATACACTTTGTTCCAAGGCAAACAACCTTCAACAGGACCTTGTTTGCTGGAGACATGAGTGCTATGAAAAAGGTTGTGTCCAGGTTCTCCAAAGAGAATTGTAACAGAGCTGCTATTGGTCAGACACTGTTTAAGAATGAGTACACTCTTCATAAAACAAATCATGTAAGCCCATATTGAAGACAGCTGCAGAAGAAGCAGTGAGAAAAATGGGTGAGACATAAGGTCCAGAGAGGTAAGGATTAGCTATGGTCTGGATGTAGGTGTAGAAGTCACAAGGTGTATATATATAGCACTGACAGGTTAGCAAGTGTAAGAATGGCAAGGAAAATGCAGAAATAGTGTGTGGTCACAGGCCCTGGCACTAAAACACTAGTCCAACAGAACAGGTGTCTGGTATGATTTGAACACAGCACTTACATTATGCCCTCCCCCAGGTGCCACTCCTCAAGGCCAGGCTTCCTGTGAGCCCATCTTGCTGAGCCTGAACTCATATTCAGCCAGGGAATAACTGAGGACTCTCCAACACACTCCCTAGATGACCAAGGATATGAGACCTAGATAATGCAATAGTTAGGAAAAGACAGACAGCACTAGCCAAGACCAAGCCAGCACATGATAGCCCATGGGAAAGAAAACTAAATACACAGAATTTGAAAGGAGTCTTGCAAGAATAGCCCTTGGCCCACGTAAGTGGTGATCACATCAGCAATGGCATGTTCTGGCACAGACAGGCCCAAGGAAACGTTAGCTAGAGGAAGGGAACAGAACCTGGGTACTCAGGTGCTTGGCCAGGGTGAGAGCAAGCAAAGTGGGATCCATTAGGGTGACTGTAAAACCTCTGCCCCTGACACCCTCCATATAAGACTATAGGGGAGGTGTCTTGAGCAGCTGCTCGAGAAGAGGGGAGTGCACAAACGTCGGCCCCACTAATCACAGTACCTACCCAGGGGAATGGGGACAAACTAGTGTCCATGGTCCTATGTGAGAAAAACAGGCTTGTCTCTGAGTCAAAGGAAAGGGCAGAGAGTAACTAAGGTAATGAGAAAAAGTCTGAGAATCTTACCCAGTGAGGATATAAGTGCCAAGTTCTCCAGCATCACATCATAGTATAGGCATCTCTGAGCCTCATCAAGTAGCCTCCATTCCTCCCAGGAGAAGCACATGAACACATCTTCAAAGGTCACATGGCCCTGCTATGATGGCAAAAGATGAAACCACAAACAGCCCCTCTGCTGAGAAGCCAAATATATCCCTCCCACCTCAACATCTACTGTACACTTTCTGCTAAGCAATCTAATGCAGAGAAACCAGGCCATTGTATTACTGGTGCTGCTGTCTCTTCACGGGCCCATTGATAACTGGGTAAAGCCATCAGCAGCAAAAAGCAGATTGACAAATTATGTATCTAAGCTGTGGGACTAGCACAGAAGGATGTACCCCATCCACAGACAATTCCCCTGGTATGGCCACTACCATGTTATTCTCAATGCAGTGCCCTAGACAACCAGACATGCTACCTGTGCAACCACACATCACTCTTTATAATGCATACCCCTCATATCTCCAGATCCCATAGCTACATGCCCATGCCACTACAATCAATGTCCACCCCCTACATTTGTATTTCAGTTAGCTCCTCATACTGGTAAGGGTGTGATTCCCACACTAGGTGTGGTCACACTCATAGCACCTGATGCTGGACAAATGCAATCAGCATCTTTACTAACCTCACATACTTGCAGCCTGGGAGAGAAGGACACTATACAACACACAAGGCCACATGAAGGCTGCACTCCAGAAAAGACTGAACAACCAGAGGCCGTCTTTGTGAGACTGAGAGGTAAGATGTCCCAATTCCTGCAGGAGGATGTGACCAACTTGTTTAAGTGTTTCTGCAGGTTGGTAGGGAACTAAAACCGACTACAAAGGGATTAGCAGGAACTGCGCCTGCTCCCCTATTAACAAGAGTTGTGAGGCTACAAGATTGTATCTGTAAGAGCAGAGTGTGGAGAGAAACTTGCAATAGGGCTGATTGAGGGTATCCTGGTTTCACCAGACATCAGGATAGCACATCTATTTCCCTTAATTTTAGAACTTAACCACAAAATTTGGTAGAGAGCATCCACCTCTAAGAGCGTATTTAGCAAATTTGAACAGGATCCAGTATTACCAGAAATTTCCCATGGTTCCCATTAGCAATAGCAGCCCCAGACCACTCTATGATGGTCTCGCTATATGCCTTGCATCAGACTTAGCCACATGGAGCCATATGTGTGTGAAGGCTCAGAACCAGCCACTCCAAGATGTGCCTCCATTATATGCAAATTCTGAGCTAAAGTAACTGACACCCTGTGGGCTCAAGAGAAACTTCTGTCTCCATCCCCTTAACTATCTAGCAGTAATTTTTGACTGGTGTGCCGCAAGAATTTTTAAAACATGCAATAACTGACCTCTTTTCCCTTAGATTGTCAAAATTAAAAAATGACAACAGCCAACACAACAATAGCCATCCAGTGTGAATGAATCAAAATTACATCCTTTCTTTCTTTGTCAAATTGGGAAAAATTATATTTTTTGGTATGCTGTAGAATTTTAGTAATTAGTTTATGTGTGCCAAGACAAAAAAAAAGGTAAAAGTCGCTGATCTAGAAGAATCTGAGCACTGCCTGGGTAGCTCAGTTGGTTAACACATCCTCCTGATATGCCAAGGTTGTGGGTTTGATTTCTGCTCAGGATACATACAAGAATCAGCCAGTAAACACACATATAAGTGGAACAACAGAGCAATGTTTCTATCTGTCTTTCTCTCTCTCTCTCTCTGTCCTCCTTCCTCTCTGTAAAATCAATTAACAACAAACTCACCTCCCTGTTGGGAACCGTCCTGCCTGGTTTCAGGAGCTGTAACCTTGCTGACAGGTGAAAAGGACCCATGGCTAGGGGACCTTGGGACCAAAAGCCACTAAGGAGACAAAACTTATCCTCCTGGCAGGGGCACCGCCTCTGCCCCCTTTTTACTTCACCCTGCTTGGCTCCTGGAGGATGGCTGGATAGTCAATGATGGATAAGACTCCTCAAGGAAGGAACAACCTAAGACAGGCACAATAACAAAGGGGCCATCAGAGAAGGACTTAGGGATTATGGAGGAAGGACAAAAGACCCTCACCCCTTGCCTTTGTCATAGCCTGAATCTTCATTCTATCTGTAAAAAGTCTCCTAATCTCTTGACTGCCTTGCTTCCCCCATGTGATTCAGGCCTGAAACAATGCCAAAGGGGGGTGCAGCCCTGTGCAAGAACAAGTGGTTCCAGTGTGTCGGGGAGGGGGTCGATCAGGCTTGAGAAAGAATGCATAAAATCCTCTGAAACTTGCTTTGCTAAGAATGCCCTCAATTTAAATGTTAAGGGTCCAAACACTCAACACAAATAGACTCAACACCCTGGGCTTTTATCCATGGTTTCTCCATGGTCCTCAGACTCAAGGACTGGAAAACTGGCACTAAGAATCCAAGGAAACTGTCCTGGCATGGTAGTTCTGTTGTTTAGAGTATTGTCCTGATATGCCAAGGTTGCAAGTTCAATCCCCAGTTAGGTACACACTGTGGCCCAGTTAGGGCACGTGCAAGAATCAACCAATGAATGCACAAATAAGTGGAACAACAGATCAATGTCTGTCTCTCTTTTCCCTCCTCTCTCAAATCTATAAATAATTTTTTAATCAAAATAAATAAAGAATAAAGAGCTCTGATGCCATCACAGGAAAAATTGCATTAAAGAAAAAAAAAAGCCCTGACCAGTGTGGTTTAGTTGGTTGGGTGTCAGCCCACAAAGCAAAAGGTCGCAGGTTCAATTCCTGGTCAGAGCACATGCCTGAATTATAGGCCTACTCCCTGGTTGCGGCACAAGTGAGAGGCAACCAATGATGTTTCTCTCCCTCTTTCTCTCTCCCTTCCCATCTCTAAAAGTAAGTAAATAAAATCTCTTTTAAACAAAATCCCAGGAAACCACAATCCAGAGAACACAAAACGGGGGTTGGGTTAGTGAGGGTCTGTGACACCCTGCACTTCCTGTGGTTCCATAAGCACTAGGGGAACCTGTGATTAATTAAGAGGCCTTAGAAAAATGCGGGTCCCTGGAGGAGTTCCATCTGTTCATACCTCCCTGTACCCTCCCTGTCCTGGCCCTGGAGCCCGATGACCTCAGTCAGTCTCGCTGGCCATCTAACTTCTGTGGTCTCTTACCATCCAGTTTGAACTGAACAGAGAACAACCTCCCCGCGTCTCAGTGAACTCAGCAGCCCCTCCAGTCTGTTTTTCCTTTGAACGGTTTCTGGGGACATTGGAAAACCCTAACTGAGATCATGTCTTTTTGTTCAAACCCCCGCCCCCCTACCTTCTAGAGTCCTCACAATAAGAGACAAGCCCAGCCTGCTACCCCAGCTGTTACTCCGCCTCTCACTCTCTGCTCCCCGCAGGCTGGAGGATCCCAGGGTCCTGGATCCTCCGGGATCAGCCGCCCCTTCGCGTATTCACAAGGTGGCCGCTCAACCGGTCACCCTCTCCCACCCCTGTCATGCCGTGTGTCACCCACGAGAGCCTCACGGTCCAGGCACCGTCCAGGCTGCAGGGCTCGGTGAGATGAGCCGGAGAGGGCCCCGGGGAAGCACACGCACCTCAGCGGACGCCTTTGCGCAGCCGCGGCCATCCCACTCTGAGTGGCAGGGGAAGGGGTGCCAGGCACCGAGGTCCTCCTTCCGGAGCTGGCGCAGACCACCTGGGAGGCGTCGCCGAGCCTTCACACACCAGTCTGTGCAGCTAGGACCACTGCGACTCCGGTGCCCACGCAGGGCTGAGCAGCATCCGATGCAGTGAGTCGATCCTGAGAGATGTCAAATTGCCCGCCACAAAGAGGAGGCCGGAAGTGCCGCCTGCACGCCCACCGACATTATGAAGCTCAGGCAGATTTTCTGAACCTTCACTGGTCGGCGTCGCTGCCAACGTCTGGCAGCGATCTGGGTAATACAGTTCCCAGATCTACAGGCCACGCTAACCGGCCTTCCACGAACCTCCAGTGGAAAAGGCCACGCACCGCCTCGAGGGACACTGGGAACCAGAGAGTCTGATTCCCAGGATAGAGGAGGGGCTTAGCTCCTTCTTAAAGTGTGGCACTCAGACTTCTGGGAACTACTGTTTGCAATCAAACCAGTCAAGTGTTTGGAGACATCTTATTTCAGAATCCGTGAAGTTGTGAGGCTAAACATATTCTGTCAGAGGCTCCCAAAGATTTTGAGATCCTAATGCACCTATTTTGTATTCAGTCACAAAATGTGTCCACTCGTGGAGGAAATACATTGGTATCAAAACTGTGACGGCATTTCATTGCTGGAAAGGGACTACAGCGCATGAGGAATTGAAATTATCTCACAATAACACTTATAAAATGCAAATTATAGAAAGCTTTTAATTTTTGTAACTATGTAAGGTGAGAGATGCTAACAACTTATGATTTCACAATGCATGCAAATAATCATGTTATACATCTAAAACTAATATAATGTTGTATGTCAATTATACCTCACTTTTTTTAAAGGATTTTATTTATTTTTAGACAGAGGGGAAGGGAAGGAGAAAGGAGAGAAACATCAATGTGTGGTTGCCTTGTCCACCCCCTATGGGGTACCTGGCCTGTAACCCAGGCACCTGCCCCACCTGGGAATCAAACTAGTGGCCCTGTGGTTTGTAGGCCGGCACTCAATCCACTGACCCATCAGCCAGGGCTAAACATCACTTTTAAAAATTGTTTTAGAAAATTATTAGTAATGACTGTGTAGTGATTCGAAGATTGTGGAAGAATTGCCTCTGGGTATCAATGGATAGTGAAAAAAGGAAGATCTCACTTTTAGAAAGTTTATTAGTGATATCTGTGAAAAGACACAATCACATAATTTAGGGATAATTTGGGGATTCTTGAATTGGCAAGTTTTTATTATTATTTTTTTTACCCTCATCCCAGAACATTTTTTCTATTGCTTTTAGGAAGAGAGGAAGGTAGAGAAACATTGTCCAGGCAGAAGCTCAAACCCACAAACCCAGTGGGCATGCTCCCTGTTGGGGAATCCAACTGACCAAGGTCCAACCAACTGAGCCACACCAGCCAGGGCTTGAATTGGCAAGTTTTTAAAGGTCATCATTTTGTTTTGCCATTTGTAATACTTATGACTATTGTTTTGTACCCCCTCAGTAAAATCAAGCTATTTAGCACAAACACTTTGTATATACTGCAGAACTGGGGAAAACACACACACACACACACACACACACCCTACCTGCCAGGGACCAGGCACTCCCAGAAAAGGACTGACCAGGCCTTCGGTCTTCACACTTGGTTGGTTAATGAAGGTCTTTTCCTGCATGAAGCCAGTCCTTAAACACTAGGGAAGACAGCTCTCCAGTTTGTAACAATTAAGAGAACATCTAACCTACCACCTTTCCCTAATCAAGAGAGTGACATGTCATATTTGCAAAGGGAGGGGCTTATAAATTTTTAACACAATAGGGTGGAAATCTTGGGGATCATCTCAGAATTCTGCCTACCACAATGATTTTGCTAAGGTATGCCTGCACATGAAGACTGTGAACCCTGGAGAGGGGAGGGAAGACACCTACTAAGATAGGTTCTTGGTCGATAGCTGTGCTCAATTTTTTTTTAAAGAGCTCAGCAGCTATTTCTTCACAGGGTCCTCTCACACAGACTGCAAAGAGAAGCCTGCACTGAACTGCCTGCCTGCACTGTGTTCCTGCTATCTAAGCCAGCCCTTAGAGTGGAGTTCTAGAAACCTATTTCAACCAATAGTACTGAAGCTTTCCCCAACAGAGCTGTGCAGCTCTGGCCATACAGAGCAGCTCTAGTCTGATTAAATAGGACAGTGACTTTGGGGCCAAACTTCGAGGATTTGGAATCCTCCATTGGAGGACAGGCCAATGGGGGACAAGGGCAGGGATTCCTGTCCACATAAGCCAGCTCCCCTCTGGCTCCTCAGTACATGCTGCCGGACTGAGCTACAGAGCAGCTGGTTGGCCCCAGAGCTATTCAACAGCTGCGCTGTTTTGACCGCTGCTGCATCACATTTGGACTGTTTTATATTGAATAAAGTTCCTGCTTCACTGCACCCCAAATTGGAAATTCCTGTTGGCATTGAATTCATACCAACAATCATTAGACGACAAGATTCATGTTCTTCCTCTCCTTTTTTACTTGATACTTGATTAAAAGGCTATCCAGTCTCTTCATGCTGGCGTCCATATAGAGTGTGTAGTGTATTTCCACCATACCAACCCTGGAGTATGTGCAATGCTGCCTCCCAATGACTAGATGAATTTGCCATAGACTTTGATGGATTTTAAAGGCACAGAGGTGTGCTGGAGCCTGACTTCTCCACTTTCTGGGCCTTCACCTGATTTGGAAACCTGGGATATAATTGCTCTGAAAATTATCAGCAATGGAATGGTGAGGTGGGCCCCTTTACTCTGGTACTGAGTTGGCATTCTTAGTCTTCTCATGTAAATGGAGAGAAGCTATGAGAATGGCAGACAGTGGGACAGTTCTGTTTAATTTAAGTGGCTCCCCGGTATAGTCTGGGATATTTCCCAAATAAATTACTTGTATTTCTGGTTAGGATCAAGGAAAGAAACATTGACAATTCTTTTTCACATTTACGAAGTTGGGTTTTTCTCTACCCAATTACATTACAATTATTCATGAAATATGAGAGCTAAGATACAAGAATTGCTATATCATATGAATTTATTTTGTCTTACATACTTCTAGTATTCTTTCCTTAGAGTTTGTATGTCCTCTGTCTGACATCCCTGCCATTGTTTTCTCCACACTGGGAAGCACATACTGCAGTTCTTTCATTTGTTTTCACAGATTTCCCACTTTTTCAAGATGCACAGCATTCAGTATTTCATTACATTTACTAACTGTTGTTCACTCTTCAATCTTGTCCTTTCAAAGTGTTGTCTGCTTTTCCATATAATAACTAAAATGTAGACATAATGTTATTTAGATACAAATAAATGAGAAACAGAAATGGAGAAAAAGAGCTGAGGGAGAAAGTATGGAAAAATAAAAATGCAAATAGTGGAATTTTCAGGACATAATGAGTGTTACTGGTCTGATAAGGATGGTGAAAATTTGAATTTTTAAATTATCCCATTTTCTGTATTTGAATTTTTAAATTATTGTCCCATTTTCTGTACTGAAGCTTTTTTTTAATTGAACTTATTGGGGTGACATTGGTTAATAAAAATGATATAGGTTTCAGGTATACAGTTCTATAATACATCATCTGTATATGGTACTGTGTGTTCACCAGCCCCAGTCAACTCTCCTTCCATCACCATTTATTCCCTCATACCCTCTTCTACCTCCCCCCACCACCCTTCCCCTCTGGTAATCACCATACTATTGTCTGTGTCTATGAGTTTGTATTCAAGCTCTATAAATACACACACAAAAAAAAAATATATAGCCCTGGCTGGTGCGGCTCAGTGGATTGAGCACCTGCCTGCGAACCAAAGGGTCACCAGCTCAATTCTCGGTCAGGGCACATGCCTGGATTATGGGCCAGGTCCCCAGTAGGGGGTGCACAAGAGGCAACCACACACTGATGTTTCTCTTCCTCTCTTTCTCCCTGCCTTCCATTCTGTCTAAAAACGAGTAAATAAAATCTGCAAAAAAAAAAAAAAAAGTAGAAAAGTTATAATTCGATCATGAAAAGACATTGAAAAAATTCTTTTCTAAGGGTTAACAAGGGCTGTCTGCCTCAGGAAGTATCAGTTATTTCTCCTCTTGGCCCCCGAGCATCTCTCTGACTTTTGTGTCTGGGGTTGTTAGGGAGGAGCTTCATGCAGGGTATGTGATTAGTAAGATTGAATTAGCCCTGGCTGCTGTGGCTGAGTGGACTGAGCGCCAGCCTGGGAACCAAAGGGTTGGTTGCTGGTTCAATTCCCAGTCAGGACACACGCCTGGGTTGTGGGCTGAGTCCCCAGTGGGGGGCATGCAAGAAGCAACCACACAATGATGTTTCTCTCCCTCTCATCCTCCCTGTCCATCTCTCTAAAAATAAATAAAATATTTTTTAAAAATTTAAAAAAGATTGAATTAGACATTGCACACTCTACAGATTTTTAAAGCAAGTATCCAAGAATGTCAGAACTTCTACAAAATCAGGTTTATACGAGCATATGTGTGTCCCTCTCCTCACAATGACTTTCAGTCATGGCAGGAATATCTAAAACAGGAATCTCTGAACCTGGGATAGTGACCTCTTGTTTTGTGGGCTTGGACCAGTTTTCACATCAGATTGAGGCACAAGGTACTGGCGGGACATCTGCTTGTCTGTGTTCTAAACTTGGGAATAATGTCACTTTAATAAGTATGTTTAAGAGAAATGTCTTGTTTGGGAATAAGTTTGTTCCTGAACTCTGTTGTCAACTCTTGGAACATCTCTGCAAAAGGAACCAAGCAACCATACAGTTGTTTACCACTCTGCACAACGTGATTAGAACAGGTCATCTCTGTAGATGTGGTTGAAATATTTATCTTTCTTTCCTCAAGTTCCATAAACTCCCAATTAATTTTGCATTTGAAAACCAAACCATCATTGCCAGCTCACTTTCATGTGATTTTGGATCTGACAAGATAAACTGGTCGAGTCTCTACCTGAATTAATGAACTTTGCCAGGTTCTTTTCATTCTCTGCAAGTACGTAACCCGACTCTTCTTGGCCACTGTCCTTCTCTTCATCTCCTAATAATGGTATCTTGATATTTTTATAAAGCAATGCAAGTTGTTGCCTTTTCTCAGTCTGTACCAGTCGACTAGAGAATAATACAGATGAATTTAGGAGCACTATTTTCATGATATATCATATCTTAATCATGTGATCTTTTGACTGAAAAAGAGTCACTAGTAGGCCTTAGCCAGTTAGTTCAGTTGGCCAGATCATTGTCCTGATACACCAAGGTTGCAGGTTCGATATCTGGTTAGGATACATACAAAAAGCAACCAATAAATGCATAAATAAGTATAACAACAAATTGATGTCTCTCTCTCAAATAATTTTTTTCTTTTTTAAAGATTTTATTCATTTATTTTTAGATAGAGGGAAAGGGAGGGAGAAAGAAAGGGAGAAAAACATCAGTGTGTGGTTGCCTCTTGTGTGCCCTGCAACAGGGAACCTGGCCTGCAACCCAGGCATGTGCCCTGACTGGGAAATCAAACCAATGACCCTTTGGTTTGCAGGCTCAATCCACTGAGCCACACCAAGGCTCAAATCAATTTTTTAAAAAGAGTGGGAGGAAGTCTAAAAAAATCAATAAATAAAAATTAAAAAAATTTACTTCTAAGAAAAATCAACCACTAAAAATCCCATGAAAACATGTACTTTGGGGCTCATGTGTTCATTTTGCCTCAGGCTCTAAAACAGCATGGAGCACTGGGTGTAACTCAAACATATTAGCTCAGTAACTTAATTGGGTATTGAAACTCCAGGAGGATACATTTTAGTGAGTTCTCTTAGAAAACTTTATATTTTAATATCTTTGTCTATATTAATAAAAGAAACTGAAATTTCAGTTATATAAATTGAGTCACAGGAGATCACCCCATTAGATAACCCAGAACCAAGCATGATGGTTACACTCTCTCATCAGCAAAATGTCTTCAATTTTACCTTTAATCTCAGCTTGCCTTCATTTGCCATACTTCACAGAGGTCCTAAAATGGCTACCTTAAAAAATATCCCCTCCTGGCAATATACTGAGTTCTAATAGACCAAGTAATGTGGTACATCTTCCCCGAACATTGCTATTACCTCAACCTTTGTTGATAATAACAAGTTTCCAGTGAAAAAAAAATCAAAGGTCGGTCACTCTTTTCTGCTTTGTGCTGTTAAGATTCCCTCCAGATATCACGTTCTGGGAAAATACTAGCATTTCATACAATGGATTTTAAAAATTTTTAACCATGATCCTCAGTAAGAAGTATGTTTTACCCATTTCCACCCTGACTGGTGTGTCTCAGTGGATTGAGTGCTGGCTTGCAAACCAAAGGGTTACTGGTTCAATTTCCAGTCAGGGCATATGCCTGGATTGTGGGTCAGGTCCCCAGTGCAGGGCATGCAAGAGGCAACCATACACTGATGTTTCTCTCCCTCTCTTTCTCCTTCCCTTCTTCTCTCTCTAAAAATACATACATACATACATGAATATCTTTAAAATTTTTTTCAGTGTCATTTCCTTTAATACATGTAATGCTTTCTAATATATTCTATTTTTCTAAACCATATTCTGTTCTTTCTCTTCTTTTTAAAAAATTTATATCATGTCCCAATATGAGTACAGGCCATATTCTGAAAAACACTGATCTGGAAATTTATAAAGGTTACAATAATTTAGTGATCATAAGAACTATAATCATGCCCTGGTCAGTGTGGCTCAGTTGTTTGGAGCATCATCCTGTACACTAAAAGGTTGGGGGTTTGATTCCTGGTCAGGGCACATACCTAGGTTCCAGGTTCAATCCCTGGTCAGGGAGCATATGGGAGGCAACTAATCAATGTTTCTCTCTTACATTAATGTTTCTCTCTCTCTGTCTCTTTGTCACTTCCTCACTCTCTAAAATCAATAAACATTTTTTAAAAGAATTATGGAATCCTGGCTGGTGTAGCTCAGTGGATTGAGTGCTAGCTGCAAACCAAAGCATCGCAGGTTCCATTCCCAGTCAGGGCACATGCCTGGGTTGCAGGCCATGGCCCCTAGCAACTGCACATTGATGTTTCTCTTTCTTTCTCCCTCCCTTCCCTCTCTAAAAAGAAATAAATAAAATCTTTTTAATAAATAAATAAATAAATGCTTTTAAAAAAAGCATTATGATCATCATTATCACCCTCATCATTAAATAATAACCTAGTTAATTTATGTTTTATTTAAGGATGGTAATGTTACTTAGCATAGACTTACTATATTATATAGGAAACAGCAGCCCCACACACCAGGGCAATGCTTAAGACTATACATGCAATTGTAATTACTTGAACAAGAGCAGGTCTACACGGAATCATCACTACAAAGAAAAGAAAAAATTCTCACCAAATTTTGTTTTGGAGGTGCTTATCAGGTAATATATTAGTTAATCATATTGTTATTCCAAAGGGGAATCAGAGATAAAATCAGAAATTCCATTTAAAAAAAGCATTCTTAAACAAACAAGCAAAATATAAGCAAAGACATTGAAATTGAGAACAGGCTAACAGTGACCAGAGGGAAGAGGGGAGGAAATTTCAGGGGAATGGGAGAAGGGTTTGAAGGAACTAGTATAAAGGACACATGGACAATAACAAGACAGGGGTGGAGACAGGAGGGAGGTAGGGAGGGCTGGGAGGGTGGGCTTGGGTGGGGGTAAAGGGCAGAAAACTGTACTTGAACAACAATTAAAATTTAAAAAAAAAAAAGCATTCTTGCCCTGGCCAGATGTCTCCATTGGTGAGAGCATTGTCCCATACCAAAAAGTTGAGGGTTTGATTCCAGGTCAGGGCAAGTACAGGAGGCAACTGATTGACATTTCTCTCTCATATTGATGTTTCTCTCTTTCTCTCAAATCAATAAAAACATATCCTCAGGTGAGGATTAAAAAAACTAGCATTCCTAATTTTTAAAAACATCAGGGCAAGCTTGCACAGCCTGTGTGAACAAACATAATCTGAATTCCCGTATCTTGCAGACTCCCCTTTGTCTGCTTCCTGTCCTGGGTGGAAGCCCTTTATTTTGCTTCCTGACTCAGTGTAGCAGCACCTGCCAACTACACAGCCCAACAGGAGAGTTGTCTTAGTTTCAGAACCCGAGTGCTGCCCTGATGGGCTCAGGCTGTGCAGTGCTATGATGAAAGAATATTACAGGGCAGCCTGAAATGCAATTCCACCAACCTGCATCCCAGGTGTTGGTGTTTGGAGCCATGGAATGTGCTCTAATGTTGTTCTTTGTAGGCTCAGGTGTATCATCTTTCCTATCACCTGAAACAAAAAAGGAAAAACTAGAGAGTTATTGTTTGTACAGACTAAAAAAAAAAAAGTGCAATAGGCAACCATGCTGAAAAGGGCCTTGAGGCTCAGCCCTCAGGGAAAAGTCAGCCTGGCAGGATGAAAAGAACCTGGGCTGTGGAAATGATAGCAGTGCAAAATGTTTCACTGCAGGTGTGAGGTATATGGATGTGAGCTTTATAATTTTTTCAACTTTTCTGTGTTTTTAGATTTTCATAATGAAATAATGGAAGAAAAAAGAGAATGGGTCACAGATGGTTTCAAATCAACAAGTACTGAAAGTCACCCTTTGGATTTGGCAACAGGAAGGTCATCAGGAACCCAGATGAAGGTGACATTAGCACTGATGTGGTGGGGATACAAGCTTGACTGAAGAGGTTCAAGAGAGAATGGGAGGAAAGGAATTAGAGATGTGAATTTAGGAAAAATTTTTTAAGATTTTATTTATTTATTTTTAGAGAAGGAAGGGAGGGAGAAAGAGAGAGAGAGAGAGAGAGAGAGAGAGAGAGAGAGAGAGGGAGGGAGAGAGAGAGAGAGGGAGAGAGAGAGAGAAACATCAATGTGTGGTTGCTGGGGGCTGTGGCCTGCAACCCGGGCATGTGCCCTGACTGGGAATCAAACCTGCGATGCTTTGGTTTGCAGCTAGCACTCAATCTATTGAGCTATGTATGCCAGCCACGGCGAATTTAGGAAACTTTTAACGAACTCTGCTGTAAAGATGGGGACAGATCCATCTGTCTGCCGGATCTGGAGCCTAAGCTTCTGGAGGAGCCTAAGCAATCAAGAGGCTGGTTTTGTTTCTTAAGATAGGAAAATTGAGCTGTCTTACTTAGATGGTTTGAGTGTTGTCTCCATATGCCAAGATTGAGGGTTTGATTCCTGGTCAGGGCACATACAAGGATCAACCAATGAATGTATAAATTAAGTATCAACAACAAACCGATGTTTCTCTCTCTCTCCCTCTCTCTCAAATCAATACATTTTAAAGAAATGTATTGATGGGAAAGTTAAAAAGCATGTTAATATAAGAATGGGACTGATATTTTAAATTGATATGACAGAAAAAGTCACTAAACAGAATGGGAGAGTAGTGGACTACGGAAATTGATTAGTGTATTTTTAATAAAATGTCTTAGAAATGATATTGCTGGTTATATTGACTATATTTTCTTATTTTCTGTTCTTTTGATGCTCTGGCATTTGGGGCCTTGATCCTAGAATCTCTCTCCTAGGGCTAGTATTTCCTACAGAGAGCAAAAGACCCCCTGCAAGCATTCCTTTGATGTATAAACCAAGCAATCCTGATCAAATTCTCACACTCCAGGTCAATATTCCCTCTGCCCTAAATCATCCCAGGGCCAGGTACTGGACAAGTAGAACCACTCCAATTGCCCAGAGCCTGCCAAAATTATTCAAATTGTCCAACCTTAAGCTGACTCCATGTACCTCTCCTCGCCCATTCCTTCCAAGGGAAACTCTGGTAAAGACTCTGGACCTTACTCTCCCCTCCTCTTCCTGCTTCCTGACCAACTCTGGTCCTTTCCCACATGGTTCTAAAAGGTAGGTGTGCCATGCCTGCTGTTCCTAGGAATCTGTGCATGTACACTTCCTTCCTAACAATCATTTCCATATCTGCACGTACCTGAGTAAAACAAATCTCAGGTATGTTTCAACTCTCTGGATCACAAGAGGACAGACTTCACATAGCAGACAAGAAGACCCCAAACTAGTTTTGATTTCACTGAATGAGCAGTGCAAGGACTTACAGCCAGGTCTTGGGGTGGGGGCTGCTGAATTTGAGGTAATTTACTTTTCTTAGGAGACACTTTGGGCTGTCTAGTGACTCTTACACATTATCTTGACTACTGATGGCCTTGAAAAGAAAACGTATAGCAGTGAAATGTAATTATCCCTTCTTATTCAATACTTCTGAAACAAGTAAACACAGTAGTTGGCATTCCCTATTAAACTGGGGTCTGAACTCACCTGCATAAGGCAGGCATACAAGAAGTGGCCATTCCATTAAAAACAAAAATAAAAAGGTGAAAGAACTTTGCACCTTTTCCATCATTCCACTATTGTTAGTCTTTAATCCTATGGATGAAAGGAACTGTTTAGCTAGAGTCCAGCATCTGCTCTATATATTCATCCAAGGAACTAAGGTGCTTTGCTCCCCACAGAGTGTGGGTTCTGCCTTGGAGCCTCCAGTGTGAAGTCAGTCCAGGTTGCCACGTGGATTTTCTTCATGGAATCATGTCAGCCAATGGGGACATTGATGGGATGAGGGGCTGTGCGAAGGGAGATTAGGTTGGTGGGGGCCAGTACGAGAGACCAGGTCCTGTCTTCAAGAAGTAGACAGTTAACAAGGAGGCAGTGCTTGCTCCCTATCCCAGTCATTCCTCTTGTTTATTTTTGGTACCAGGCCTGCCTCCTCCATCTCTCTCCCCAACTTTCCTTAGGCTCTCCTGCCTTGGCTCACCCCACTTTGATGCCTCTGTAGCAGTGTCCACAATGCATAAGTGCATCCATCTGCTTTTGTCAAACAAAACCGAGTCTCATGTTCTGCCCTGAAACACAAGTGCGTGTTTTCTTTTCCTCTCTAAAAACTCCCTGTAATAGTGGAAACAGCTGTTGGTTTCCTAGCCATGCACCAAAATAGGTAGTAGTGTCACCTTCCAAGAAAGCCTCCCTGGTCTAAGTGTGGTGCTTAGACCGGTGCCACCACACCGGTTCCTGCCTATTTTGGCCCCAACACCAAGACCTGTCCTCACTGATGTCCCCAACATCTCACCTGTGACTGTGGTTCCTAAGGGGCCCACAGACTAGCACAGGCTTCATGTACAGAAGCCCCTCCCAGAACATCTGCCGAACACCAGTGAACAAATGAATGAACAAGCATACCAGCCATTTTCCAGGCACTCAGCCCCTCTGAGGGTGAACCAAGTGTAGTTATTCCCATGTCTGCATCCACCTGTTCCAGTTCTGCATTTGTACCTTTCCCCAAGTCACTGCCTAGCAGGATTACCTATGGGTCATTAATGTCCTCACCAGATTTCTGAACGAGCATAGAGTCCACTGCCACCCCACCCTGCAACACCCTCTTCCTTTCACTGTTTCCAATACTGGCAAGTTGTAACTTCAGTGGTTAGTAAAGATTCAACTCATATCTGAGTGCTTTGGTCCCACAAGCATCATGGAACTCATGACGTCCAGAATTAGGATGATTGTAAATGGGCCACTTAGATCATCACCTTAAAGACTTGCACCCTGGCTAGTGTAGTTCAGTGGACTGAATGCCAGCCTGCGAACCAATGGGTTGCTGGTTCGATTCCCAGTCAGGGAACATGCCCAGGTTGCGGGCCAGGTCCCCACCTGAGGGAGTGTGAGAGGCAACCAGTTGATGTATCTCTCACACATCAATGTTTCTTTCCCTCTTTCTCCCACCCTTCCCATCTCTCTAAAAATAATTAAATAAAATCTTAAAAACTTGCTTATGTTCATTTACATGTAATGTTAGTTGTGGAAGATTGCCTTTCCACCCTCCACCTGGGGTGTTACACCTACCCCGTGGAGCCCTGGAGGATCCCAAGACAGTACTGCCCACAGGGTGGGCCCCATCTAGTTTGTACCAAGCTCCAAAAGAGTGAGCTCACCACCTCCCAGGCCAGCTGGTTTATTCATTGGACAAAAGTAACATCCAGTTAACAAACTGAGGTGAGCAGAGCCCTCAGAAAGTTCTTAAGCGGGGAGGCTTGCTTTCCTACTAACAGTAATGTACCAGATGACATAATTTTGGTCAAGGACAGACCATGTATAGGTGTGATTACCCCTTAGGATTATATACTGCTACCTCTATTCTCTCCACAGGTCTTGGCATAAAGCATGTGAGAAAGCTATTCAATGACTTGAATTCACAAGTCATTGTGAATTCAATGACTTGTGACACTGGGTGATCACTATGCAGTAAGCCCTGAGAGGGAGGGAATCAGATCCCACATGCTTGTGGAAACTCCAGTGACAGGGTGCTCAGATGAACATCTGAGGGCGCCCACGACACCAGGAGGCTGCTGTTGCACAACCACTGGGGAGTCATGGACCTACATGAATGTTTTGTCCCCTGTATTTCTAACCAATACCCTTGAAACATCTCTAGGAAGGATAGCTGGCCCCTAACTATAGCCCTACAGGGAAATACAGGAAATATGTGGAAACTGGAGAGAAGCCACCCAAGACCTCCTGTTCATCTCACCCCTTCTCATGTGAGCACTCAGGCTTCCTCACTCTATGGGAACTGGTTAGCGCCCTTCCCATCTGAGTCCTCTCTGTGATCAAGCAATCTTTTCATCTAGAAAAGATAAAGAAAATATAAACGTGAATTCAGGGTAGACCTTGAGGAACGGTGTGTCCATGTGCAGTGCTATGTCATGCCCTCTGCCATGTAAGTAGCATTCTGAACCCATCAGAGAGCATTCCTCTGGCTTGTCTGAGTTTCCAGTTAAGTCCTCCAGCACCTGCTCTGCTGTAATCCTCAGGGCTGTGGTTGGTGTGATTCCAGGGAACCCAGGTCTCAGAAAGTGAGGTGATTCTGAAGTCCAAAACAGACTTCATATTCCGGAACTTAGTGCTCATGTTACCAGAAATCCTTCAGGACAGAGAGCCAGGTAACTTTATTTCTCATTATTTAAGAACTTCTTGATTTTTATTATCAAATATCTACTATAGAAACACTGAACAGTAACAACAACAACAAAAAGAATATTAGGAAGGAAAAATCACTGGAGAGTCAGCATAATATAGTGGTTAAAAACATGAACTCTGGAGCCAAACAATCTCAACGCCACTCCTTACTAGCTGCATCCTTAATTAGGTTTGTCAACATCTCTGCCTCAGTTTCTCCATTTGTAAAACTGGGATGATAATGGTACCTACCTCATATAACTAAGGATTGAGCAAGTTAATCAATGAAAAGCATTTAAAACAAGCCTAGCACATAGTAAGTGCTGTATGTTTGTAAAAC
Organism: Phyllostomus hastatus; assembly: GCF_019186645.2. Taxonomy (NCBI): domain Eukaryota; kingdom Metazoa; phylum Chordata; class Mammalia; order Chiroptera; family Phyllostomidae; genus Phyllostomus; species Phyllostomus hastatus. Next base: position 2,757,908 of record NW_025333577.1, read on the forward strand.
TTTGAAAAAATGTTTTTAAATTAACTGGGTTAATTTATCCATGGGTCTTACCAGTCCTTATCCATATACATTTTGTTAGATGTTAGATATGTATATACAACTCTGTGTCCTTTTTATTTCTTCAGGTTATGTATGCTAATGCAGTGTCCATAAATATAACTTATAGTGATTACCTAAAACAATTAGAAACTAATGTCCAACAATGCAGTAATGAGTAAACTGTGGACACTGACACACTGGGTTTTTAAATATCACTTTTTGTCCCAACATCAGTCTCATACTTCTAGTCAAAAACATTTCCACCATTAGTAATCTCATTTACTAATCTTTTCTAAGGTTAATCTTGATCAACAGTAAATATCACATTCAATACTATTTTTTTCTTAAAATTCAGACTTAGAATTCCACACTCTATTTCTTAAAGGGCACCCAGACTCTCCCCCTTATAATAGCACAATCTATACTTCCATAGTTATGCACAAAATGTTATTGTAAAGCTTCCTGTCCAATACTCCAGCTCAATGCAAAACAGTGTATTTCCAGCTGAAACACCTTTTCTAGCATAAGGTTTTCCCCTCAACAATGCACTCTGATCCACATTTGAGATCTCTTACTAAAAGACATCTCATTCCCTCATTCAAATTCAAGTGGGATTCCTAGTGGATCACGAGAGGACTTCTCAAGAATTTTCTTCACTCTAATGATCTGAAGTTAAATAAGGGATACATTAACTGCTAAGCTTTCCTCTATTCTTTTCTTTCACTAGTCTTCTAAGAAGATATTTCCTATTGAGTAGTAAGGGGAAGAGTCTTAATTAACTCTTACTAAAAAAACCTCAGCTCCTTCTGACTCTAAGGGTTTTTTCAATGTGTTAGCAAATGTACAGTGAAAATCTCTCATCAGTTCAATTCACAGACTTTCCTTTCACTGTGACTCCTCTGGTGTTGAAGCAGAGCTGAGTGGCCACTATAGGATTTTCCACAGTCGCTGCATATGAAGCGTTTCTCTCCGCTGTGCATTCTTTGATGAATAATAAGAGAAGAATTCTTACAGAAAGCCTTCTCACAGTGATTACATTTGTAGGGCTTTTCTCCAGTGTGGTTTCTCAGATGCACAATGAGGGAAGAACTCTCATTAAATGCTTTCCCACATTCATTACATCTATATGGTTTCTCTCCGGTGTGAGTTCTCCGGTGTGCAATCAGGTGAGAGCTACAGTTAAAGGATCTTTCACACTGATTACATTTATAAGGCTTCTCACCTGTGTGAATTCTCCGATGAGCAACAAGGTGACAGCTCTGGCTGAAGGATTTCCCACATTTATTGCACTCATAGGGCTTTTCTCCAGTGTGAGTTCTCTGGTGTCTAACAAGATGAGCCATCTGGCTACAGGATTTTCCACATTTATTACATTCATAGGGCTTAATTCCAGAATGAATTATTTCATGTTTTGTGAGGGCTGAGCGTTCTCTGAATGCTTTGCCACATTCCTGACAGTTATAAGGTTTCTCTCCTGTGTGAGTTCTCTGATGGGCAATAAGGTGGGAGCTCCAGCTGAAGGATTTTCCACATTCAGTACATTTGTATGGTTTTGCTCCAGAGTGAGTTCTTTCATGTTTACTAAGAGCTGAGTAATCCCTAAAAGCTTTTTCACATTCATCACATTTAAAGGGCTTCTCTCCAGTATGCATTCTCATGTGGGCAATAAGATGGGAGCTCCAGCTGAAAGACTTCCCACATTCAGTACATTCAAACGGTTTCTCTCCAGTATGAGTTCTCTGATGTCCAATAAGATGGGAGTTCCAGTTGAAAGACTTCCCACATTCATTACATACATAAGGTTTCTCTCCCGTATGAATTCTCGTATGAACAATAAGATGAGAATTCCAGCTGAAGGCTTTTCCACATTTATTACACTCGTAGGGTTTTATTCCAGTGTGAGTCCGTTCATGTTTAGTAAGGGCTGAACGATTCCTAAAAACTTTTCCACATTTATCACATTCATAGGGTTTCTCTCCAGTATGAGTTTTCTTATGTTGGATAAGGTAAGAGCTCCAGATGAAAGATGTCCCACATTCATTGTATTCATATGGTTTCTCAGCAGTGTAAGTGCTTGTATGTTGAGTGAGGAATGAGTCATACCCAAAGACTTTCTCCCATTCATTGTATTTATATGATTTCTCTACAGTACCGATCTTTTGATGCTCCATAAAGGATGAGAAGTAAAAGATATTCTCATATTCTTTGTAACCATATTGGTTTTCTCCATCATGAGGTCTTGGGTGGTCAGTAAATGGTGGGCTCTGGTTAAAGATTTGATGGCATTCCTTATATTCATAGAGCTTTCCGCCTGTATGCATTTCCTTATGATCACCAAAATGTAGTACATGATTCAAAGATTTAACAGCATCAGAACATGTGAAAAGATTATCTCCAGTTTGTGTCCTTGCAGGGTGAATAGGTTGCATGGACTGACAGAAGGCTTTGTCATAATCATTATTTTCACAGGTAATCTTATCTGTATACATTATGGCTGAGTTATACCTCCAACTTCCAGCATTTGTATCAGGCTTATAGAAATGTTCTATTTGAGAAACTCTTTGAGAAGGAATAAAGTTTAAGCTCTGGCTACACTCTGCCCCAAGTTCACAGAATGAAGAACCTCTTGGAGATAGTACTTGCTTTTGCATGAACACCATCTGCCTCATAGCTGTACTCTCATTCACGTGGTACATCTGTAATTGGTCTTCACAGCCCAAAATTTCTAACCTAGAGAACCAAGGGTTATGCCACACGTATCGTTCCAACTTCATGCTGTGGGATTGTTCTTCCTCAAAAATGCTATGTGTTGGGATCAATGCTTTGCTTTCAGGATATCTCACCATTTCTGAAATAAACAACAACAACAAAAAAAGCTGTTGAGTACACAGAGAAAGAACTTCTAAGAATAGAGTGGAAAAGGTGGGATTTTTGGGGTCCATAATTATTTAAAAAACAAGTGTGTGCTATTTTCAAATAGACTTGTAACTCAAAGGAAGGTCATAACAGAAAAAACGAAAATAGTGAATGTGAATGAAAGTAGTTAATCACAATATGAAGCATATACGGAATATAAAATCCATTCAGGAGCATTTTCCTAGGAAAAGCAGGACCAGATAAGAGTATACAGGAAAGAGGTAACTCTACATCTCTTGAGTTGCTCAAACTGTACATTTTCAGGAAGGCTTGTTCATGACTGGCCCTCAGCCAATTTTTAGAAATTGAGGTCTCAGAATGCCTTAACTGGTAAGAATATTTTCCACACTTACGGTGTTGAGGCACACATACAATTTCTCTAGATAGTTACTTTGTATAAACAATGTCCTTTACAGTGAACATCTGCTTTGCTTCTGGGGTCCAGAACTTCCATGGTTACAACCAGTCATGTGTGTCTGAATGACTGACCCCCAATAAACACCCTGGGCTCCCAGGCTCTGGCAAGCTTCCCCTAGTAGATGACACTTCACACATGTTGCCACGACTTGTTGCTGAAGGAACTAATTTGCAGCTCCACTGGGAAAGGACTCTAGAAAGCTTGTACTTGGTTTCCTCCTCTGGATTTTGTTCAAGAGCCTTTCCCTCTGGTGTTACTTCATATCTTTTCACCATAATAAAGCAGTAACCTGAGTATAATGACTCTGAGTCCTGGGAGTCCTTCTACGTGAGTCACTGAACCTGGGGGATTCTCTTGGGGAGGCCCCTGACAAAAAGACATAGTAAATACTATTAAGGTGAAAAAAAAAATAACTGGCTTAACAAAAGACAGTTGAAAGCCCTAGCCAGGTAGCTCACTTGGTTAGAGCATCGTCCCCATATACCAACATTGTGGGTTTGATCAGGGCACATACTAGAATCAACCAATGAATGCATAAATAAGTAAAAAACCAAATCAATGCTTCTCTGTCTATCCCTTTTCCTCTCTCTAAAAATCAATTAAAAAAAGACAGATGAGCGACCAAGCTCTTAGGAACTAACATTTAAATTATTAAGGTATCCTAATTCCTTTATGTGTTATAACGTCCTTACTGTTCCCCTATTTGACATCTGCCAAAATAGGAGAGGCTGGTGTTAAGTATCACCAACAAAGGCTTCAAGCCAAGATACTGTTTATGATAATATGCTATCACATTACTTTCTACTCATAGAGGTCCATCAGTAACACAAAATGTATCACCCCAAAGGGCAAAAATCCCATTGTTTAAGGATATTCCTGAAGTTACAATTCCTCTAATGACTACAGAATCATTTGTGGAGCAATGACATAAGACATGGACTTGAAAGGCAGCATACTGGGATGAGACATGTACACAGTTATAGCCTGATTGTCTGTATTTAAATATTGGCTCTGCCACTCTCCTTGGAGAACTTCTCTGATTATTAAATGAGATTGTGAATTCAGTGAAATGTCTGGTTAATTCCATATGTGAAACTAACTGTCACCAGTTCTAAGGTATCAGTCCCCTAACAGCTGAAGGGGCATTAGTTTCTTACTGCTGCTGCAACAAACTGTCACACACATGTCATGTAGTGGCTTAAAATAACACCAACTACTAGTCTGGAAGTCAGACATCCAAAATGGCTTTCACTGGGTTAAAATCAAAGTAGCTTCTCTTCAGAAACTCTAGGGATTATCCCTACCCTTGTCTTTTCCTGCTTTTATTTTTATTGATTGTTTTTAGAGAGAGAAAGGAATAGAGAGAGAAATATTGGTTTGTTGTTCCACTCACTCATGCATTCATTGGCTGATTCTTGTATGTTCTGAATGGAAATCAAACCCGCAACCTTAGTGTATTGGGATGATGCTCCAACTGAACCACCTGGCCAGGGCCCCTTTCCCCACTTTTAGAGGCTGCCTGCATTCTTTGGCTTGAGGCTCTTTCCTCTATCTTCAAGGCACATAATTCCAGCCTCTGCTTCTGTCAATCACATCTCTGTGTTGCTGACACACCTGCTTACTCTTAGAAGAACCTTATGACTACAATGGGACCACCCAGATAACCCATGTTCACAGGTTTAGGATGGGACTTCTGTTTTTCAGGTGGAGTGTCATCATGCAGCCTACCACAGGGTCTAAAGCTGCAGGTACACAACAGGACCTGGACCCTTGTCCTCTTTCTCTAGGTTTTTCTCATTCTCTAGTCACTATACACCATTTTCCCCCTTTTTCTACCTGAGTCCATCACAACAGAAGCCCTACTCTGCTCCAGAACTTGCATTTATTACCAATTTCAAGCTTAGATCCTAGACATTATAAAATGATCTTCATATACTTTTGAAAACTTCTAATAGAAACTCCTAAAAATGGTAGCTGACCAAATAAACAATTCTTGTCCAACTTTATACCTAGTACTTGTGGCCTGAGTGTCAGAACCAGAGACAAGAAAGTGTAGTCTCCTCTCCCTGGAAGTTAGAACCATGTGATGAGAGGACAGTGACCAGTTATGAACAGTGCAGACAATGTACCCCTGACAGACTGGAGTTATGGGTGCTGAGAGGGTGGGAGGCAAGAAAATCAGCATGAACAGAGACAGTTAGGGAAGGGTTCATGCAGAGAAACAACGTGAGCTCAACCTTCAGGCACAGCTTCAATACAGACTGACACTAGCATGCACAGCATGGGCAAAGGCATTCATGACCAGACTGCCACTTGAGGAGGACACTGAGGGAGCCCACTGAGTAAACTATAGGAGGTAGTCAGGAAATGAGAGAAACAATAGAAAAAACTGCAAGGTCTTGGTCTGGTGAGAGTTATTAAAAAGGCAACACAAATCACTGTAGTTGTACTAAGCTCATAATGGAAGATTTCAGGGACACAAACTTAGAAATAAGGCCTGAGGTGGTCAATAACAAGGAAGAATTTACTCGTCAACTTGAGCTGCAGTTATGAGAAGGGACCTGTGGCGACAGTGGTAGTCACTGAGCAACACCTCTGACAGAAGAATAAAATCTCAGGAGTTGGAAGAGGGATTACTTCTCAGAGAGGGAAAAGCAGGAAGTCAGATGACTTCTCAATGTGCAGCCTAAGGGACTCACTGAAGGAAGGCTGGTACCAGGGACAGACACTGGGAAGATGAGGAGACAGTCTAAAAGAGAGAGATGAGATTCCTGGTTGTATCGAGATGAAGAAGACAGTTGAGATGGTAACAGAATGGTCAGTACTGAGGGTGGGAGAGTTAAAGCTACCAGAATTCATGAAGGTTTCTGATCTGAATGGAGGGCAAATGGTGAGGCTGCACAAAACCCCACTTGATTAGAGTGGATGCAAGACGTTCACCTTCAGGACTCAAAAGAGGCCACGGTATATCATTGAACTAAAACCAGTAAGATAGCCCTGGCTGGGTGCCCAATTGGCTGGAGCACCATCTTGTACATTAAAAGGTTTCAGGTTCAATCCCTAGTCAGGCACGTATGGGAGGCAACCAATCAGTGTCTCTGTCTCTGTCTCTCTTTTTCTACCTTCCCTTTTTCTCTCTTTAAAATCAATAATAAGAAATATCCTTGGTTGAGAGTTAAAAATAAATAATAAAAAAATAAAAATAAAAACAACAAGGTACACAACAGTGTGTCATATTCTACCTTTGGAAAGGTGAAAACTAAGTGCTTATCCCTATGTGCCTGCAGTTACATAAAGAAACTGTGGAAACATACAATAGGAATACTGACCGTGATTACCTGGGACAGGAAGTCAGGGCAAACAGCAAATTGAGGACCTTTGAAATTTCACCCCTCCACCAAGCACCCAAAAAAACTGGCAAAATCTATTTTTTCAGAATTCTATAAATTAAGCCAAAGCCTTGGAGCAGCCCAAGGAGAGTTTATTCCAGAAAAGCAGCTGCATTTTGAAAATAACAGTAAGCAGGATGACACTGTAACTGACTGCCATCACTGGCTCCCCAACTCAGCAGTACCCTTGGAAACTAACTGCCCGTATCTCTAGTACTGGACAGAGCAGAACAGGCTGGACTTGTCAAAACCTCGTTCCCACAGAACAGTCGTTATCTGACCTGTGAGGTGGTTCCCTGGCAGCCCTTGTGCAGAGGCTTGTGGTAAACTTGCACAGCACTGGAAGCTTCTAGGGAGCAGCTATCTGTCAAACACAGGCCCAGCTGTGAAGTCATTACTATCTGAGACCATTGGTGCCAACAATACACATGTCAGAAAGATGAAAGGAAACTGAGGAGCGAGCTGTCTGCAGGGGCTTTGAAGAGTTTATTCCTGGGAATCTGAAAGACCACAGAAGATCTTGCATGCAGATCATAAATAAACTGCCAAAGCCAACAGCAAGAGCTCTGAAGGCAGCAAGAGGAAGCAGCTTATTGCAGACCAGGGGTGCTCCTCAGATGGACAGTACCATTCTCACCCGAAACCATGCAGGCCAGAAAAAAAATCTGTCAACCACGAGTTGTGTATCTGGCATAACAATCCTTCAACAATGGAGAAATAAAGACATTCCCAAATAAACCAAACCTGGGAGTTTGTTGCTAGCAAACCTGCCCCATGAGAAACATGAAGGGGAGTCCTCTAGGTTGAAATGAAAGGACAATAACTTGAAATAAACACCAATAAAGGTAACTACATACATAGGTTGACAAGGCAAGACTGTATAAGTGCCTTTTTGGCTTGTAACTCCTTTTTATCTACCTGATTTAAAATACATTACATTAAGCAACAATGATAAATCTAAGGTGGATGACTCACAATGTATAGATGTGATAATAACAGCATAAAAGGGGGAAAGACTGAGGTATACAAAACCAAAGTATTCACATACTGTCAATGTTAAAATTGGATTAATGTAAACTAGATTATTATAAATTAAGATGTTATTAATTTTTTAAAAAGATTTTATTTACTTATTTTTGGAGAGAAGGTAAAGGAGGGAGAAAAGGAGGCAGAGAAACATTGACGTGCAAAAAGAACATCAAGTGGTTGCCTTTCGCATGCCCCAACTGGGGACCCAGCCAGCAACCCAGGCCTGTGCCCTAACTGGGAATTGAACCAGCAACCTTTTGGTCCGCAGACTGACATTCAATCCACTGAGCCACACCAGCCAGGGCTAAGATGTTAATTTTAAACTGCAGGAAAACCATTAATAAGACAACTCAAATATGCATGGTAAAGCCCTGGCTGGTGTGGCTCAGTTGGTTGAAGTGTCATCTTATAACCAAAATCTCACTGGTTCAATTCCGGTCAGGGCCCATGACTGAGTTGTGGCCTCGATCCTCGGTTGGGGCGTATTCAGGAGGCAGCTGATTGGTATTTCTCACATCAATGTTTCTCTCTCTCCTTTCTCCTTTACCTCAAACAAGAATAAAACAAACCTTTAAAAAATAATTTTAACCTGGCCTATGTGGCTCAGTGGATTAAGCACTGGCCTGAGAACTGAAAGATTGCCAGTTTGATTCCCAGTCTGAACAAATGCCTTGATTGCAGGACAGGTTCCCAGTAGGGAGAGCCCAAGAGGCAATTGATCAATATATCTCTTGCGCATTGATATTTCTCTCCCTCTCTTTCTCTCCACCCCTCTAAAAATATGTAAAATATGTAAAAATAAGTAATTTTTAAAAGATTTTACATATTTTTTAAAAGATTTTCTTTATTTTTTTTAGAGAGAGGGGAAGACGAGAGGGAGAGAAACATCAGTGTGTGGTTGCCCCTCACATACCCGCAACTGGGGACCTGGCCCACAACCCAGGTATGTATCCTGACTGGGAATAGAACCAGCAACCCTTTGCAGGTGCGAGCTCAATCCACTGAGCTACACCAGTCAGGGCAGATTTTACATATTTTTAGACAGAGGAGAAAGGTGGAAGAAAGACAGGGAGATAAACATCAATGTGTGGTTGCCTCTCACATGCCCCCTACTGGGGACCTGGAGATAAACATCAATGTGTGGTTGCCTCTCACATGCCCCCTACTGGGGACCTGGGCTGCAATCCAGTCTTGTGCCCTGACTGGGAAATGAACCAGTGACCCTTTGGTTCACAGGTCAGCACCCAATCCACTAGGCCACACCAGCTCAGTGTTTTAATTAAAAATGCATAGTAACCTGGCTGGCGTAGCTCAGTGGACTGAGCACGGGCTGCGAACCAAAGTGTCACAGGTTCGATTCCCAGTCAAAGTACATGCCTGGGTTATAGGCCATGACTCCCAGCAACCACACATTGATGTTTCTCACTCTCTCTTTCTCCCACCCTTCCCACTCTAAAAAATAAATAAATAAAATCTTTAAAAAAAAAAAAAAAAACCTCAACAAAGCCCTCATTGGTGTGGCCCAGAGCAGCCGCTCTGCCCAATGATTTAAAAAAAAAATGCATAGTAAAAAAAAAGTGGTTACCTGTGTGTGCCTCTGTGTGTGTGTGTCTGTCTGTGTCTGGGGGTAAGAATAAGTGCAGAAGAGGAAAGCATATAAATGAGATTTTTTTCATCTGATATATTTCATATAGCTTTGAGTTTTTCAACCATGTAAATACATTATCTACATTAAAAAAAAAGAACTATTTTCATCCTGGCTGGTGTGGCTTAGGGGACTGAGCACTGGCCTGTGCACCAAGGGGTTACAGGTTTGATCCCAGGTCAGGGCATGTGCCTGAGTTACAGGCCAGATCCATGGTTGGGGGTGTGTAAGATGCAACTGAGCCATGTTTCTCTTGCATATTGATGTTTCTCTCCCTCTCTTTCCCCTCTCTAAAAATAAAAAAAAAAGTTTAAATACAACTATTTTCTCATTATTTTTTTTTTAAGAAAACTGGATACAGGCTATAAATCTGGTAATAAATGAAGAATTAAACAGGTTAGAGAATGAGAAGTCATCTAAGAGAAAGGCATAGCAGAGAACAGGAGAGACATTCAGAAGAGTGGATGGCAAGGTGGGGAAAGTGCAGTTTACAAAAACTCACCTTGTTAAAAAGATGGGCATACTGGCTCTGATTCAACAGCAGCAAAAAGTCAACATGAGGGACAGGGCTCCCAAGAGGGAACTGTGAGTGTGTCCAAGGAAGGTGACTCACTGAGGCCTCAGCCCATCTCTCAAACAAGGCGGGCTTGGGGGTTCGTTGCTCCCACCTGGGGCCTGCTCTCACCTGCACCAGTACCCTGAGAATACGCTTGCTCCACCAGCCATGGCTCTCCTCCTTGCTCCAGAACGGAGATGACCTTGGGCTTGGCGATCTGATTACCTGCCATGAAAAAACACAGGACTTGTGTTACCTGGACAGCCTTCTTTGTCTCTTCCCCACAGCTCTCACTTGGGCAGAGTAAGCAGGGGCCCTCTTGCTTCCTGCTCTAGAAGCACTACATGCTTCAGCCTCAGAACTCAAGATCACCTCTGCTCTCTGAGGCCCCTGTGAGCCTCAAGCACAAGATCTCAACATGAAAATCACTTCACTGACAGGGCAGCACAAGCCTTACCCACAGAGAGCAGGTGCCCAAAGGTCTCCAGCATCACGTCCCGATACAGCATCCTTTGAACAGGGTCCAGCTGCCCCCACTCCTCCTGGGTGAAGTCCACAGCCACATCCTTGAAGGTCACTGGTTCCTACAAGAACACACAGGTTCCTCCTCAGCCTGGAGTCACCCTCTCCAGTGTTTTGAGGATGGAATGAGGCTGACAGTCCTAGGAGGACACAGGATGGAAACAAAGAACCTTGGGTATCACCAATACTCTGATGGGGGTCAGGGTTGCACTGTGAGCACTTCAGGACCCATGTCTGAGATATACCCAGGGAACTGGATATATGGGTCATAGTAACTATGACAAAGAGGAGGTTGTGCTATCTGAACTTCTCTACCTGAGGTCCCGTTTAAGTAAGCTGTTGGCATTACCCAGAACGAAGAAGCAGCAGCAATCAAGGAAACAGGCCTGAGCAGGTCTACGAGAACAAACCCAAGAAATCAGCATTGATGTGTCCAAAGTTGGGGCCGGTTTCATCAAAGCAGGTTTGTGGTCAGCAGTTTCCCATGCGTGTGTGAAGTCAGGGAATCAAGCACCAGGCCAACGCCCCTTCTCTGGAGGTGCAGACACTCAGCAAGGCCAGGAGCAGGCAGATGCAGGCTTCAAGCGTGGGTCAGACCACAGACCCTGGGGCTGGGCCCTGGAAGGGAGATCTGAACATTCGCAGATCATGCTGCTGGCCACAGCAGGAATTCTCCTTTCCCAGGTCACCTCTGCCTTAAGGATTGGAGCCAGGGTAGGACAAAATTCAGCCAAGGAGAATTAGTCACAGTTGCTGTTAAAAGTGCTCTGAGGTTTAAAAACTCCAAACTGATGTTTTTAGAAAAACAGAACAAGGAATACTCACTAGAAAACAAGTGAAAAGATGAATTATAAGTCTGATTTTTGCAATGAATGCATAACTCATAGTCCTTTTTTTAAAAAGATTTTAGTTATTATTACAGATGGGAAGGGAGAAAAAGAGGGAGAGAAACATCAATGTGTAGTTGCCTCTTGTGCGCCCCCTACTAGGGACCTGGCCTGCAACCCAGGATGTGCCTTGACTGGGAATTGAACTGGCAACCATTTGGTTCACAGGCCAGCACTCAATCCACTGAGCCACACTAGCCAGGGCTCACAGTCCTAAGAAATCACCATGAGCCTTGGGGGTGCAGGCATTTCTGGGGGACAAGGGTAGGCCTCCTCTTGCAGTGGTGGCAGGGAGTCAGCTGGGCAGCAGTGGGATGTAATATACACCCCGCAGCCCCCATTCACATCTAGTACCCCTCTTGGCCTATCTGTGCATAATGGTCCTCCCATCTACCTTGGAAACTGGTGTTCTGGTCTCCCCGTGTGAGTGCAATTCCACTCAGACAGCCCTGTGACCCTCCACCCTCCCCTCAAAACTGCACCATCACCTCTCTTCTACCCTATGACCAGCCTTTCTGCCCCTGCAAGCCATTTCTGATCAGATCCAGCTCTCCATGCTGCTCTTTCTCTGTCTGGAACAGATCCCCCTCCACCTTCACAGAGCAACTGGCTGAAAGCACAGGGCTGTTCTGCTTCTATGATACCAACTCCACACATGCATGGGAAAAGTGCTGACTGCAAACCTCCTTTGGGGAAACAGGCCCCAACCTGGACATATCAATGCCAATTTCTTGGGTTTCCTCTCACGGACCTGCATGGAACTCAATTTTCTTGATTGCTGCTGTTTCTATGTTCTGGATAATGCTAACCTTTCATGCAAATGTGATCTCAGGTAGAGGTGCAGACAGCACAACCTCAATGCATGTTCACAGAGTGATCATACCTAGGGGACCTGCCGGGAGGCTGTTCTCATTTCATGCTACCTTATCTCCTTAGGTGGCTTCAAAGTCCAACTCCCACCCCTCCTGAGACCCCAGTGGAAACCCTGCACACACACTTTAAAAGAAACAGAAAAGCCCTGGCCAGGTGGCTCAGATGATTGGAGCATTGTGCCATACACCAAAAGGTTGTGGGTTTGACCCCTCGCTGAGCGTGTATGGGAGGCAACCAATTGATATCCTCCCTCTCCCCCTTCTCTCTCTAAAGTCAATAAACATACCCTTGGGTGAGGATTAAAAATAAATTTTGCCCTGGCTGGTGTTGTTCAGTGGATTGAGTGTCAGCCTGAAAACCCAAAGGTCACTGGTTCAATTCCCAGTCAGGCCATATGCCTGGGTTGCAGGCCAGGTTACCAGGTGAAGGCATGTGAGAAGCAACCATTGTTTCCTTTCTCTTCCTCCCTTCCCCTCTTTCTAAATAAATAAATAATATTTTAAAAATAAGGCAGACAGGGAACTTGACAACAGAGGAGTTGGACTGATGACATCGGCACCCACTAACCTATCCATCATTTGTAGCTGAGACAACTGAACACCCGGACCCACTGACACCTCCAGTAGGAGGACCCAGCACCGCCTACGAGTACTCTTACCAAAACACGAAACCTGAATCTACTCCAGCCTGCAGCCCAGCACGTTTATAGCAGATAAATGGACAGGGGACTTATCAATGATAGCACGAGGGCCAAACAAGGCAAACTACAAGGCAGGAGACCTAGTGTCTTCAGCAATGCACATGCAATGCACAACCCTTGTTTGGTACCAGATTCAAACCAACTAATGGTAAAAAGACATTTTCAGGACATGTGGGGGAAAAATGAACATAGACTGGGTATTAGGGAATACTAAGAAATCATAGTTAATTTTGTTGGGTATTTTGCCTATTTTGTAAAAGGTAGGTATCTCTCAGGTGAATAACCAAAAGTGTTTACAGGTAAAACAACATTATCTGAGATATGCTTGGAAATATTTTTCTTTTCTAAGGTTGTGTGTCAAAATTGATAGAAAGGCAGAAAGCTGAATGCTGACAGTGGCTGAAGCTGGTGAATGTGGGTGTCTGTGACTGGCTACAGTCTCCTCAATTTGCCCTCCACGTCCTCATCTCCACAACCTGACAAAAGGGACTTTGCAGAGATATGATTAAGGAGACTGAGGTGGGGCCCTGGCCGGGTAGCTCAGTTGGTTAGATCATCATCCCAAAATGCCACAGTTGTGGGTTCAATCCCTGATCAGAGCAAATACAAAAAGCAAACAGTGAATGCATTAATAAGTGGAACGACAAGTCAATGTTTCTCTCTCTGTAAAAACTCAATTAAATAAAAGGAGACTGAGCTGTGGAGATGAGCCAGGTGGGCTCACTGTCATCACAAGAGTCCTTGTAAATAAAAGAGGCAGACAGCAGGGTCAAAGCCCTAAAATGACACTGGAAGCAGAAGTCAGGTGATGCACTATGACAATAAAGGAGCCAGGAGCCAAAATTGTGGGTGGCCCCTTGAAGATGGAAAAAGCGAGGCAGCTCCAAAAGGAATGCAGCCCTGCCACAACAGAAGGAATTCATGTTGCTCTGAGTCATTAAGTTTGTGGTGATCTGTTACAGTGGCGACAGGAAACGAATACATGCTCCATGGTCCACCTCTGGGTTTAAAAACCTCCTAAATTTAAGACAAGGTTTTAGTTTTAGTTTTTAACCCTCACCTGAGGATGTTTTTATTTATTTATTTTTTTAAATCCCTTTTCTTTCTTTTTCTAAGATTTTATTTATTTTTAGAGAAAGGGGGAGGGAGGGAGGAGGGAAACATCAAAGGGTGGTTGCCTCTCACACGGCCCCTACTGGGGACCTGGTCTGCAACCCAGGCATGTGCCCTGACTGGGAATGGAACCAGCAACCCTTTGGTTCACAGGCTGGTACTCAATCTACCAAGTCACACCAGCCAGAGCTTGTTTTTATTGATTTTTAGAGAGAAAGGAAGCAAGACAGAGGAAGGAACACCGATGTGAGAGAGAAACATTCGTCAGCTGCCTCTTATAGGTGCCCCAACCAGGGATCAAACCTGCAATCTAGGTATCTGCCCTAAGCACCATCCCACGCACCAAAAGGTTGCAGGTTCCATCCCCAGGAGTGGGCATTAGGCAACCAATCAATATTTCTCTCTCTTTCTTTCTGAAATCAGGAAACATATTCTCAGGTAAAAGTAAAAGAAATATAGCAGCCAGTGAAAAGAAGAGCCATGGATACATGGTCATTCATGCCCTCCTGGAAGCTGAGATGAAAGTGATGCTCCCCAAGGAAATAGGACCCAGGAGAGGCCCTGACCTCTGAGCTTACAGATACAGTGAAGGTAGAAGTCAGGCTGCACACAGATGAGAAAAGGTATTTTGTGAGAGTTTTGCCAATAGCCCCTACCCCTCAGCCACTTCACCTGCGGGCAACACCACCAGCAGGCCTGGCCTTTCAGGTTAGAGTGTGGGTGGCAACACCTGAGGAGCAGAGACCTCTTCAGCCCAACATTGGGAGAGGGGAGGGCCTCCGTGGTCTGACAGGCCAGCTGCATCCAGGAAGTGGAAGCAGAACCAGCCTTATGATCCTGGCCCACCCAGGCCCATGGAAATTAGAGTGAGATTTGTCAGGAGACGACAGGGAGGGAGTGAGGCAGGGAGGCTGATTAGGATCCAGACCTAACTCTGAAACACAGCCCCACAGCTCTTTACTGGTAAACACGGACTAACCACAAAAGCCCTTGAGACATGACCAAACTTGGCACCAAGGGGACACAAAATCCAGGCAGCTGCCACACAAAACATCAGTGACCTATAATTCCAAGTCTCAGACTGGGAGATTCAGGTGTAAAACAGAACAGGATGACAGAAGAGAGGCTAAGAGAACAGGAAAGAATTTATAGAATACTAAGGAGATAGAGGACATAGCAATTGCTTTAGGAAGCCCCAGGAAGAAGTCATGGTGACAAAAATGATGGCCAGGCTCCCCAACTCCCCATTACCACCAAGAAAAAGACATGAAATATAGAGAGATCAGAGACACGGCAGTTCAGGATGCACCCCATCTAACAAAAGATCCCAGAAAGAGAATATAAAAGGACAGAAGAAAATTTTAAAATATAGGACTTCTTTTAAAAGAGACACAAAAACACTATACATGCAGATAGATGTTTGACATATAATGAAAAACATCTGAATGATAAGACACCATAAAGCTAAGACGAGCTACAGACTGGAAGACCATTTCCATCTGGATCAAGACCAGAATGCACGTAAAATGCCCACAGTTCTGTAAGTCACAGCTTGCAGAAATCTAGGAATGGAATAGAGTCAAAGAGAAGGAAATAGACTGTCAATGATGACATGAAAGAGTATTTAACCTCACTAGTAATAAAAAAAAATGAAAATTAAAGCAACACAGTATATCACTTCGGTGGTGAGGAAAGCAAAAACTAAGTGTTATCAAACAGCTGCCAAGATGTGGGGAAGTGAGCACTTGAAGAGCCATGAGAACTGGCTTTGTCTCTTCGGAACCACATGGCAGTTCTAGTCGGATGGAAAACAGACCCTAAAATTCAGAAAACTCCTCAGTAAACACTTGTATGTGTGCACAAGGTGTACTACAGGAATGTCCACACAGCTTGGGGTGGAAGAGCAAACTTGATGGGGGAAGGGGAGGCTTAGAAGCCCCATCATAGAATTAATAGAGTCCTTGTCTCTGATGGGGCAAAAGGAACAAACCTGAACTCTTATCTAGCACATGGATGGTCCTCAACATTGACTGAGTGTGCAAAGAATGCTGTAGAATAGCCACATGTATGAAAAGCATTTTAAAAAAAGGACAGTCTCATTGTTATGTCTATATAGTTTATTTGCATGAGTATTCGAATGGATTAGCTGCGTGCACACCATGAGTTGTTCTGAGGGTGGGAAGGGAATTATCAGGAACTACATAAAAAAAGGAAAACAAGTCAAGTATGACCAATCATTAAAAATTGCCAATTTAGCCCTGGCTGGTGTAGCTCAGTGGATTGAGCATGGGCTGTGATCCAGGCATTGCAGGTTCAATTCCCAGTCAGGGCACATGCCTAGGTTGCAGGCCACAACCCCGAGCAACCACACATTGATGTGTGTCTCTCTCCCCTTCCCTTCCCTCTCTAAAAATAAAATCTTTTTAAAAATTGCCAATTTAGAGTGATGAGGGTCATGTTTTGTTCACTTTTTATTTTTCAGTAATTATGGAATTTGTCAAAATACTTTTAAGGGTGACCAGAATTGAAGATGTTATCAAACTGGAAGGGCTATGACTAACAGGGGGGAAAAAAAGACCCCCAGATGAACATGCCCTGATGCCAGGGTCCACAGTTCATGGAGGCTTCAGTGATGTAACAAAAAAAGCAAACCTGAAATGAACAGGGAAATGACAGAAGAGTGGAGACAAGAAAGACCCTCCTGGGATAGCAGAGGAGCTGCAGGTTTTACTGCTACCTAAAACTTTAGGGTGAGAGGACAAGAGTGAGAAGGATCATGCCACAGAAAGGGAGAGCCTTTCGTTCAGGTCCACAGGTAACACTTACCTGACACCTTGCACTTTCCAACATCACCTGTTACTTTACGATGACTTGCAAAGATGTTTCACGCAGTCTTGCAAACACTCCCTGTCTTGCAAACACGTGTTTATCTAGGCATTCTAAAACTTTATGGACCCTAACACACAGGCTGCATGTTTAAACCATGGGAGGGTCTGGGGGAGGCTGCAGAGGGTGCTGAGCTGGGTCTCAGCCATTTGCCTGACAGGATCTCCTGGGACTGCTTCTACATTACCTGAATTTTCTAACAGTGGCCCCTACATGGAGCCTGGGAAATTCAGATGGCCTCTTTGGAAGTTTCAGGATTTCATTATTTACTAATATTTTTTAAAGATTTTATTTATTTTGAGAGAAAAAGAGGGAGAGAAACATCGATGTGTGGTTGCCTTTCTGCATGCCCCCTTCTGGGGCCCTCAACCCAGGCATGTGCCCTGACTGGAAATCAACTGGTGACCCTTTGGTATACAGGCTAGCACTCAATCTATTGAGTCACACCAGCCAGGGCTCATTATTTACTAATATTTTAGTGCAGGATCTTTGCAAAGAAGAAAAATATCACTAGATTGTACACTTTCTTGACACAACCAAGGATGGGTGTAGAGTGTCAGATTATTGGTGTTTTATGTGCATATTAATGATGCAGAAATTGTTGGAGTATTAGAGAGGGATTTGAGAGTTTCCATATTTGGGGAGGCTGGCTGAGGTTTACAGATAGGCTGGAACATTATTTTCCCTCTCCCTCAAAGTAATGGGATCTGGCTGAAACATATTTCCCAGAACAGACTCTTCAGATAACAAGGGAGGACAGCATTTGATGTTTTTACCAAGTGAATGCTTTATTTCAGGAAATATTTAATTTGGAGGAAACAATAGAGGGATATGGGGCTCTTGTTGCTTAATATAAAACTCATAATTCAAGTCTTGAATTTCCCACAGGAAAAATCCAAAGTGAGTGTGGAGTGGGGGCAGGAGCACATTCTCAGAATTCACAACTCTTCACACATTGGACAGTGTTGTTATTTTGATTCTCCATTTCATTTTCTCATCAAATCTAATAATTCTCAGAAACCCTCACCTATATTAACACCAGAGTACAAGCACAGTGGTTATTGTGGCTTCTTCATAGCAGTTTATTACAACTAACTTTTGTTCCCAAGAGACTGATTCGGGGCCCATCTTTCAGCCCAGCCTAGCTTCTCTGCTGTTACAGAATCTAAAAATGACTGTGCATTGTAACAGCAGCAAATATCACAGCCACCAAGTCCTGACACCAGACAACCACCACCAGCTCCTCTCAGATCAGGGCTCTGACTTCCTGGACAGCAGTGCTGCACATGGGATGGCAACTTACCGTGCACTATACCAGTCATCTTAGAAACAGTGGGAGGCTTCCTTAATTTTTTTAATCTGGGAGAGGGTATGAAGTTCAGTCATTTAATATTTTTGTATCACGATATATCACATTTGCTTGATTCATTATTTTAATTTAGAAATGAATAACCTAAATATAATAATGAGACTATTTTTCTTCGTCTTTCACAGTCTGGGGTCAATAGAATAAACAAACATTTGATGTATTAGAACAAAAATCTCTCATTTAGAAATATAGAAACTGAAAACAGTGAGTTCAAATGGGTGCCCAAGTCATGAAAAGAAATATTAAAATATGCTACAACATACATAACCCTTGAAAACATGCTAAGTGACAGAAGTCAGACACAAAATGCCATATATTATGTGATTCCCTTTACATAAAATGTCCAGAATCGAGAAATACATAGAGAAGTTTAGTGGCTGCCAGGGGCTGAGGTGGGGGGCGGGGGAGAAACAACTAATAGATATTAGGGTTTCTTTTAGGGATGATGAAAATATTCTAGAATTAGATATTGGTGATGGTTGTGCGACTCTGTGAGTATACTATAAACCCTTGATCTATACATTTTAAAAGGTTAAACTTTCCAGTATATAAATAATATTTTAATAAAGCTGTTAAAATTTTTTTCCTTAAGTGGCTGCCTCTAGTGAGGAGGCTGGGCAGGAGGAAGGGAGAGAAATGACACCTCCCCACATTATCAACTCTACCCCTTTTCTCTTAGGAGTCACCTTCATGTCCTTTAGTCACAAAATCCCCCTGCTTTGACTCCCTAATACATCTCATATCTTGCTCCCAGGCCCTGGTTACACAGAAGCCTGAAATGCCAGCCTGCTTCCCATACCTCTACCAGGGATAACCTGTCCAGGCCCACAGCAAACCCTGGCATCTCCTGCTCCCAACACTTTGGAGGGACATTATCTCCAGGATGGAACTGGGCTGGATTCATCCTGGCCTCCTCAGCCCAAAGTCTAACTGGAGTCAGGGTTCACCCAGACACTGGCCATGCAGTCCCCCTCACCCACTCTTACTGTGGTACTATAGCAGGACAGACCCCTGTTCAACAGGCCAGGCCCATCCAGCTGATCCTCCTATCTCCTGGGCAGCCTCCCTCACCACAGCAAAGGACCCCAGCTGCTCTGTGCTCCATGACCTCTGTGCAGACTCTGTCCGGCCTCCCAAGGCATCAGCGGGGCTCTGCTCCTCCAGGGCTCCAAGCCTCCCCAAGTGCCTCAGGCTTCTATCCTGAACCACATGTGCAGCATCAGGCAGACCACGAGCTGACTGAAGCACCCTGGGAGCTCCTTTGGACAAGAGCTCAGACTTGTCCTTGTTTCCCTCTCAGCAAGCACAGCACTAACCAGACATCAGCCTGAATCCAGCACTGATTACATGAGGGAAGGTGGGAAGAGGAAAGTGGAGGGGGCTGCCAACCAAGGGGGTTGCCCCTCATTCATCAAAACAAACCACAGCATAGCTATGGCTCATGACTGTGAACAGCCTGGTAGATAGCAAGGCTACAAGTCATGGAAAACTGAATCCTCTCTGTCTGTCCTCAGAAAGTGATAAACTTCTGACTGATTCTGTCTCTACCCAAACTAGCTGTTGTAAACTGAGGAACCACATGGACTGGGATGGCTGGGGACAACCTGGGCAACTCAGGGAATAGGGCAGCCCTTCAGGAAAAAGTGGAAGCCCCATCTCACCTGGACCTGGGCTGTTGGGAGCCCGGTGGCCCTCCTCCCCTGCTCAGGGGTCTCCTCCACATGCCAGGCAGAGTCCTGAGGATACAGAGCTGGGGGAGGAAAGCAAAGTCACAGAAGCAGCTCTCCCTGTTGGAAGTGTGCCCACTTCAGTCCTTCCTCATGGTCGGTGCAGAGAGAGGGAGCCCCAGCTCTTCCCACAGGGCAAGGGGAGAGACCCACCTTCTCATTTTATAGATGAAGAAAAGGGGACTCCAAGAAGATAAGGAATGTGCCTAAATGCATAAATATACACTGTCCCCCTTTGCTCTGAGGTACTGTCTCTGAGAAGCAGTGTGCATTCACAGCCATGAAATCACCACACATTCATTCTCATGCACCCTGTCCTGGAGATGTCAGCACCACTTCATGCCCCTGGCAGAGCGTTCTGAGCCCTCCCTGCTCCAGCTCTGCATAGAGACAGATCTAGATGAGAAACCCCCTACCCTAAAGCCCCACTTGGCTCCCCTGGTTGGATCCCCAGCCATGGCAGGTCACTGACGGGAGAGGCCACACCATGGCAGCAAATGTGGTCGATGGGAACACAGGCTCTTGACTCACCCCAGGAGGCCCATGGGTCAACAGCTGCCATCCCCCAGGACTGGTTCGTAAGGACACCTGCACCAGAAGACCAGGTTAGAACAAGGAAAGGAGAGGCACTGTGACACTAATCCCAGTGACTAAAGGCAACAAAATGGAAAAGGACATATCTCTCACTGATGGGCATAACGAAGTTCCATAAATAATCCCAAAGGCATGTGCAAAGATCCACCACAAGAAACTAGATTTATACCAGAAATGCACAGGTGGGTCACTGTCAAGAAATTTACCAATATGATATAGCCACAGGACAATTAAAAACAGAACCCCTCAAACAGCTAAAGAGGCTTTCTGATGAAATGTTTAACATAACCTAGCTTTTTCAAAGATTTTATTTATTTATTTATTTTTTAGAGAAGGGAAAGGAAGGAGAAAGAGAGAGGGCAAAACACTGGTGTGAGAGAGAAACATAAATCGGTTGTTTCTTGTATGTGCCCTGACCAGAGACTGAACCTGCAACCCAGGCATGTGCCCTGACCAGGAATCAAACCCACAACCTTTTGCTTTGTGGGACGATGCCCAACCAACTGAACTACATGGGTCAGAGCAAACACAACCTAATTTTCTTAAAAAAATGTAAATAATAGAAAGATACAACCTTGATGTCTTTGGTGACAAGTACCTGAAACTTCACTTAAAGGGAATACACACCACTGACATCACACTATTTAACATTACTCTTAAATTACAGGTCAATGCTATGTAAGTGGAAAACAACAATAAAATTAAAATACAGTAGTAGTAAAAAATGTTGATTATCTGTATGACTGTCTTCTAAGAAATCCCACAAATAACCAGAAAAACCTCTTTGAACTAATAAAACATCTAAGGAGACAACTATAAAATGTGTAAAAGTTACATTGTCTTTTACACCAAGTTTCCCCTTTCACCAATAACTAAGTTTTCTAATTGTGTACCAAAACAAACACCCATATGCCCTCAGACCCCACTCCCCCAGCTCTGACCATTGCCACGGCAAGTCATTGCAGGGAAGGCCCAACGTTAACAGGGCTTGGACTCACCCCAAGAGGCCCATGGGTTGACGGCAGACATCCCGGATGAGTGGACCAGGCGCCTGCACTGGATTCTGGTTCAGTACCGGGAGTAACTTCAACCCCAACCTATTACAAACGTGAAAAAGACAAAAGTGGTCCTTTCTCATAGGAAATGCAGTGGTAACAAATAAGAGAACTCAGCCATAGAAGCAAAAAAAGTCCTAGGGAGCGGCATAAGAAAACAAGTTTAGCACCGGACGGGTGCCTCCGTTGATTAGAGTCTATCCGGACGATGCTCCAACTAAGAGAGCCACCCTGCCAGAGCTAGAACGGTTCATTTTAACTTCTGTCTCCTGGGGTGAGGTCCAGACCGCTCCCCACTCCCAGGTTCCGGATCTTTGTGCCAGTCCTGCGACCTGTGAGAGCACCAGCGCCAACTGGCAGGGGCTCCGCATGCGGATTCCCGGATCTGTGAATAACGCACAGGGAGCGGCGCCAACACCGGGAGCAGGCGAACCGCCTTCTGGACTTCGGTTTGCAACTTGACAAAGTCCCGCGGCCACTGCGTGCTCAAGGGAACCCAGCGCTGTTCCCAAGCCCACGTCTGACATCCTTCAGCGCTTTAAGCGAACTAGCCCGAAAGCGAACGCCCGCTGGCTGTGAGATGTGGGTGTTCCCCACCAGCGGCTCCGGAGGCGTCCCCCTCGTCCGCTTGATGGCCTTGCGTCCCACATTTCCACCCACAATGCAAATGCCACGTCCGGGAACGCGCACCGGTGAGCGGTCCCTCACCTGGTCCACAGCTGCCGACCGCCCCCTCCGGGCCCGGCCGCGACACGCCACTTTCCGAGGCCGCTACGCGGTCGCTAGGTTGGGCGCTCGGCTTTTGTTGAGCTCCAGGCTCGGCCGAGCGCGCGCGGCCTCAGGGACAAAGACGCGCTGGGCTGGGGCCGCGACCCGGTGCCAGGGGCCGTCCAGCCGGACAAGCGCGGCCGCGAGCCCTGAAACGGAGGGAATGGGGAAGCGAAGCCGGCGCGAAAGGGCAGGCGCAGAACCCGCCCGGCCGCCGCGCCGGCCCCGAAGGCAGGCGCCGCCTCTCTCAGAGGGTTCAGCCGACTCTGCGCACCCCCTCCACCCTCGCGACCGCCTCACCTCGGCCGCGGACAATGGCGACCGCTCCCCCTGCGTCGACCAAAACGCGACGCGCGGGCTACTGGGAGTTGTAGTTCCAGACGGCGTACTTCCGGCTTGAGGGAGAGCGCCCATAGGGCACGTTCCCCTGGGCTCCGCGGTCCGGAGTTTCTCCGTTCGTAGTCCTGCCTCCCCACGGGAAACTGGACCCCGGGGGCTGCTCTGGTCCCAGGTGGGCAGTACCGTCCCTGTCTCAAACCGCCCTACAGCAACGCTGCCCAGTTTGGTAGTGGGGGGTGGGGGGTTGTCTGTCTAAGTCAGGCCCCCAAACCCCCTCAGTTTGCCCATCTGTAAAATGGCAGCTCACGGTGGCCACATTGAGCAACAGGAACTTGATAAAATTACAAGTGTGGGTGAAAAAAAGTGCTCTATGGAAAGTATCTTCACAGGGTGATTTGATCATAAATTCCTTACTGGGCAAGTGTTCTGGGTGGTCAGGTCCTAACACGTAACTTCTTTAGTAGAAGGCTTATCTTTGCCTTTAGAAAGCCTCTCCATTGTTCTTGTGCATTTAGGTTAACTCACCTTTGAAATAAGCATGACTATCCACAAGAGAGCACATGATCTCCTTCACTGTCTTGTAAAATAATCCTCACGTATTTCTCCCACCTCCATGTAATCTTCATTACGTCTCCTCCTTAATTTCAAATGCATAAGATTACATCCCCTCCTTAATTTCAAATGCATAAGAGAAACTGCGAAACCGTCCTTTGAAGCATTTGAGATCTTGTTTCCCAGCAATATCATCAGTTGGGCTCACATAAACTGTTTTCTTTTTTATCCTCACCCAAGGACGTGCTTATTGATTTTAGAAGGGGGAAGGAAAGAGGAGGGGACAGAAACATTAATGTGAGAAACATGGATGGGTTGCCTCTGGTTTGCGCCGGGACCACACCCCCATAGTGAGGTGAACCTGCAACCCAGGTACTGCCCTGATCTGGAATCAAACCCATGACCCTTCAGTTAATGGGACCACACTCCAACCAATTGAGCCACACTGGCCAGAGCACAAAATATTATAAAAACTCTTTACAGGTTTGGATGGTCTATACTGACACAAGATTGTGAAGAAGAGGCTGTTATGATACCCTTTTCCACATGAGGAACCCAATTTTGAGCTTTCCCTTGAATATGAAGCTCTACTGCTGAGAACATCGAGCTTGTTCCCCAAATACTCTTTAGATGATGAAGCTTTATGGGAATGTAAGTCATCATCGACCTATTCTATGTGTTTACCCCCTTGAGTTAACATTTATTGAGTGGTGCTGAAGAACAGAGCGGAGAACTAAGCCAACAAAATCTGTCTTGGCAAGCTGCCAATCAAGGCCACCATTCAAAAGTACTGACAGGGAGGAAGAAAAGGGTCCTCACCCAGCACGGAGGGGACCCCCTGGGCAGTGATCCCTAGCCTCCAGCCCTAACTGGCCCTGGGATCTCTGGTGGCTAAGACCACTGATAGCCCTTTGGGACCCTCAAAGCCTCCTTCCCACCTGTGTTGGGGCTGACCTCTCCCAGAGCTTCCCTGGACCCCAGACCCTTCCTTCTTATTCCCTATTTGCCTTGCCTATTCCTTTTTCCACCTTCTTCTTGACAGCACGGTGGTCAGAGAGCCAGTGGGGACTGGAGGGCAGAGCCTCAGTGGCTTCATGATGGCTCTGGCTTTGAGTGAAATGGAGAGCCAGGGCATGCTTCTGAGCAGAGAAGTGATAAACTGGCCTCATCAAAGGATCAATCTTGCTTCTCTGTGGAGAAGAGACAGAGGGGGAGGGAAGGACTAGTGACTAGTGACTCAATAAACTAGCCCCAGCTGGTGTGGCTCAAAGGATTAATCTCTGGGCTGTGAACCAAAGGGTCATTGGTTCAATTCCCAGTCAGGGCACATGCCTTGGTTGTGGGCCAGGTCCCTGGTGGGGGTGTGCAAGAGGCAACCACACACATTGATGTCTCTCTCCCTCTCTTTCTCCCTCCCTTCCCCTCTCTCTAAAAAGAATAACTAAAAAAAAAAAACTAGGGCAGTGATGAGAGATGACAGCAGCAGTTTGGATCAGAATGGATCAGTGGTCATATTGTGGACATTAGTACTTTAAAGGCAGAGACAACAGGTGGTTGGTTCAAGGTTTTGCATCATGGGCTGCAGTTCAGCTTGTAACACCCTGAACAGGGCAGGGCATAGAGGAGGCCTCTCAAGTTGGAGCTGTTCATCAAAAGCCTTATTGGGTGGGAAATGGGTTACAGGTGTGTGCAGATAACAGGGTTTGGGTCTTCCCTCTGACCCAGACCCTCTTGCACTATAGTTACCACAGTTGTGTAGAATAATACCACACTGCAGAACTGTGGTATGAGGTGGCAAAGACTGGGCTGCACAATCATCTTGAATGCCCCTATTAGGGGTCTGAGCTGCCACTGAGGTTTCTGAGTAGGAAAACCCAGAACAATAGGAGAATATAGGCTTTCCCAGGACAAGCCCTTTGTCTGAGAGATGCATGGAGTGGTCACCCCATGCCACATGAAGGGCTCTAGCTCATTCCATTTCATCATAGCCAGATGAGAATAAAAGGTAAAAGGAGGGGAGCTCAAAGCACATTACTTGGAAAAAGTTAGCCATTTTATGAACTTGGCCATAAAATGACTAACACAAGTAAGGTAGACTTAAGGTTACCTTGTGCTCTCAAACCCGAGGATTAACTCATGTTCACCAGCTAAGAGTTTAGGAGTCACTAAGTTCAACATTATGGGATTCTGAGTCTCTCTCCAACTGGCCCCCACCACACACACATGTAAATCAACATGCTTCTGCATTGATGGTGGCCAGGTGGAAGCTTCCACAGCTCTTCAGGGTGCCTCTGCCACCAGCTCCACATTCAGCCTGCAATTTTTCTCATCTCAAACCTAATGTTAGAGAGCTGATCATTTTTCTTTTAAAACAATGTGTAAAACATAATAAAGTTGTAAGGAAATCAGTGAAACCCTGTGAATGCACTCCTTGACTAGGAAAAAAAAAAGAACATTTTACTCATGGAGTGGAAACCCCTGTCTTCCCATCTCTAATAGAAACCTCTTTTCCTCCAGAGGCAGCCACTATCCTGAATGAGATGTGGGTCACTCCATGTTTCCTGAAACCTTACAACATGTGTGAATTCAAGAGCAGTACAAAACATTATTTACTTTGATGTTTTGCATTCATATAAATGCTATGGATACCATAAGATTTTATATTCAACTTGAATTTTTGCTCCATGTATTTATCATTGCAAGATTTGTCCTATTTGATATGTGAAGCTCTATTTCATTTATTTTCACTGCTGTATAGTTTTTAAATTTATTTTTAATTCAAATAATACAATTCATTGTAAATAAATGAAAATCATTTAGGAAAGGCCAGTGTGGTTCAGTTGATTGGAGCATCATCCCATAACTGAAAGATTGTGGGTTCAATTTCCAGTCAGGGTACATACTTAGGTTGTGGGTATGATCCCTGGTCCAGGCACATATGGGAGGCAATAGATCAATGTTTCTCTCTCTCCCTTGCTCTCTTTTTAAAAGCAATGAAAAAAAAATGTCCTTGGGTTAGGATTTTAAAAATATCACTTAGGAAGAAAGGAACAAATATTGCTTAAAATCCCACCACCCATGGATAAG
This sequence comes from Phyllostomus hastatus, assembly GCF_019186645.2. Classification (NCBI taxonomy): domain Eukaryota; kingdom Metazoa; phylum Chordata; class Mammalia; order Chiroptera; family Phyllostomidae; genus Phyllostomus; species Phyllostomus hastatus. The sequence continues at coordinate 2,784,372 of NW_025333577.1, forward strand.
TGATGTTAACATGGGTGGCATTCTTCCAGAGTTCCCCTGGGAGAAACTTATGGTTGCATAGAGTTGGGACCACTGATGTTGTTATTAATTGAATTTTGTTTCCCCAAAATACGCCATTTAATTTCTGCAGTATAATTACTGAAACATTCTCCTATTGCTGAGCATGTTTACTTAGCATTTTGCTGTTACAGATCATACCATAATAATGGTCCTATGACCTCATGCTTTCATATCTGGGCAGTGACTTCCATGAAAAAATTGCAAAGATGATATTGCAGAATCAGCTCATAAGCATATATTTGGACACTTCCAACCTGCCCACCCTGTAAAACTGGTGCACCTATATAATCATGCATGTGTGCTGAATAATAGGGTCCACTTCCCCATTATTTTTACCTACATCCAACATAAGTGTTTTTGAAATCTTGGCCAGTCTTTACATGCCATTTGGCCTCTTTGGACTTCATTTTCTACATCTGTCAAATGGAAATGATAGAACTTCTCTCACTAGGATTTCTGTATTAAATAAGGTTATATAGATTGAGTGCTTGGGATACTGCCTGCCTCATAAAAGGTGCCCAAGTAAACAAGCATAGCTTTCTCATCTTTATTTGCATTTCTTTGATTATTGATGAGATGCAAATACAGGCTTTTATGTTATTTACTGTCCATTTGTATTCCTTTCATGAATTGCTTGCTTATACATACAGACTAGTGAGGAACCTTGCCTTGGCCCTCCCTGAGTGGAATGGAGACTGCTCTAGGTCAAGGATTGGCAAAGCGTTTCTGGTAAAACTTGACTTTTCAGGACATCCAATCTCTAGCAAGTACTCAACTCTTCCTTACTAAATAGCTATAGACAACATAGAAGTGAATAAGTATGTACTATTTTCTAATAATACTTAATTTACAGAAACATATAGGCTGGATTTGGACAGTAGATTCTAGTTTGCCAACCTCAGCTGTAGAGTCACCATGTAGCCTGGTATTGTCATACTGTAAAAATACTTTATTCCTGTTACCAGGTTCTGTCCTAAAATAATCAAATTTTATCAACTTCTTTCTCACTAATCATTGAGATGATTGGCTTTTGTTCACTGCTTAATTACAATGGAAAATTAAGTTGTATATATTCTAATGGGAAGAGCCACATGCGATTACTGGAGTTCACATTCCTAAATCTATGGGTGCTAGCTCTATGGTCTGATCTGGAACTTTTGCATGAATATTCCTAAGAGATACTGGCTTTTAAATTTTCTTTGAGTTTTGACAAATTGGTATCATAAAAGATGTAAATGTTCTGAAATAGCTGTACATCAAAGAGTTTCTATTTCTTTTCTTTCCAGTATTTTTTAATTGGTTGATTTAAAAGAGAGAGAGAGGGAGAGAGAGGGAGGGAGAGGGAGGGAGAGGGAGGAAGAGAAACATTGTTTTCCACTTATTTATGCACTCATTGGCTCTTCTTGTATGTGTCCTGGCCACAACCCTGGTGAACTGGGGTGACACTCTAACCAATTGAACTGCCTGGCCAGGACCAAAAGTTTGTATTTCTTAAAGTGAAAGTAATTCACTGGTAAAATAATTTGGGCTTAGAATTTTATTGTAGAGTAATTCCTTGAGAACTTTTTCAATTTAATCCAAAATGTTTAGTCTATTTAGGTTTTCTGTGTCTTCTTCAGTCAGCTTATATTTTCCAAGAATATTGTCTCTTCAGCTAAGTTTTCAAATGTACACAAAAATATACAAAACTTTTGATGTTGTTTTGTGTTCCTTTTATTCCCAATGTAACAAAGCTTTTTGTGATCATTTAGTTTGTTTTTCTCAGTCACCTTTTACCAGGTATTTTTTGTTTGTTTTTTCTTATAACCTTCCTCTGCTTTGATTAGAAATAATTTTTTCTAAATTTTTGTGTTGACCACTAAACTTATTTCTATTTATTTTTGCTACCTTAGTACATCAATTTCTAATGATTCAGACTGATATTTGTTCTACTTCTTTCTCCTTTATCTTTTTTAAAAATTATTTTATTGTATTTTTATTACCATGTAGTTCCTTTATATCCCTGCCCCATTTTCTTTTTATTATTGTAAAATTATAGAAATTTTGAGAAATGTAAAAGCAATTGCACAATATTCCAAGACTCTTATTAATTAGATATGTTCATTTTTGTGTTTCCTTTTTAAGTCCATGTCCAAATGCACATGTAAGGTAACATAGCCATAATTCTGCACCTTTTACTGCACATTATAGGTGTTTTCCATGTTTCACATGGTGTTCATATAGTTTATAGTGACTTCCTGAAACAAATCAGGAGCAGCCTAATTTTCTAGCATCAGGGGAATAATAAACTCCGGAACTCTGGCTTTTTGGAACTGTACATTGTCATTTAATCAAATACCATCAACGTATTTTGACTTCTCAGCAACAGCCTTTCCCATACTGGTTGATCATATTAACTAGCATTGAAGTGAGTTTTGATCTTAGTAATTATTTTTCATTGGCATCAGTGAAATTTCCCAAGGCATCAAATGCCACCCAGGCTCAGCCCTTCTGAGAATGGGTAAACAATGACAAAATCTAAATGTAATTGTATAGCATTTATTATTAAAATGAAATGTGTAGTTTTTTCCCCCTCTGGTATGCGTTCTTTAATGCCCAGTAAAGTTAGAACCTTGACCGAAAGCTTTCCCAAACTGATGACATTTGTATAGTTTCTCTCCAGTGTATGTTCTCTCTGGTTGAGTGAAATATAAATGAAAACTGAAAGGTTTCCCACATTCATTTTATTTATATATTTTCTCAGCAGTATGGATTCTCTTGTGAACTGTCAGGTAAAAGCTGTGCTGAAGGCTTTTCCACATTCACTACATTTGTAATTTCTGTCCAGTATGCGTCCTTTCACATTGTAGATATGATGAGCAATCACTAAAGGCTTTGCCACATTGGTAAAGTTTTTGTCCAGTATGTGTTCTCTTATGCACATTAAGATTCGACTTTCCACTGAAGGATTTTCCACATTTTTCACATTTATAGGGTTTCTCTCCAGTATGAGTTTTCTGATGCACATTAACGTGAGAATTTTGGCTAAATGATTTTCCACATATATCACATTCAAAAGATTTCTCACCAGTGTGAATTCTCTGGTGTAATATGAGGTGGAGTCTCTGCTGGAAAGACTTCCCACATTCATAGGCTTTCTCTCTACTATGATTTCTCTGATAATGAATAAGAAATGAAAACTTCATAAAGCCTTTCCCACATTCATTACATTCATAGGGTTTCCCCCCACTATGAGCTCTCATGACCTAAGAGAGGTGTGAACTCCTGAGTCAACTTGATGGAAATGTTCTTTGATAAGAATTCTCTGTGAAAAAATAGTCTGAATCGAAACTGCATTTTCTGACAACTTCAGCATTTTCCCATTCCCTGTCCTGGGTCACTATTGCCCTTGTTTATATTCCACTGGCCCAATACTTCCATTGTGTTCCTTCTGCTTTTCTGATTCATCCTCAGGTTCCCAGTCGCCGCTAGAGTACAACTCCAGGAGTCATCTGTTGTGAATCTTACCAGGCTCATGTTGCTAGGCAGTTCTTCACCAAAAATGGCTTCAGTTGATGGTGACTTCTTTTTTTTTTTAAGAATTTTGTTTAGATTATTTATTTATCCATTTTTAGAGAGAGAGGGAAAGGGAGGGAGGGAGAAAAACATCAGTATGTTAGAGAAAGGTAGATTGGTTAACTTTCACATATCCCCAAACCGGGGACCTGGCCAGCAACCCAGATATGTGCCCTAGCTGGAAATGGAACCAGTGACTTTTCAGTTTGCGGGCCAGCATTCAATCCACTGAGCTACACTATCCAGGGCATTTGTCCTGTTTTCACTCACGTTTCTTTACTTCTCACTCTTTATGACCATTTCTCCAATTAATGCACAGCTGCTATCTATCCATGGACCTTCCTTTGATCCCAAGGTCTTAGGGGTCAGCAACCCTTCCTCTTCTCCTCATTTACATCATAACTTCCAGGTCACCTCTTCTGAGAGACCTTCCCTTACCTCCCAACCAATGTGGTTTCTCCTCACTTTCTACCTCACTATCCTGTTTTATTTCACTATACCATTTGACCAATATTCCTTACTATTATTGGTTTCTATCAACTTTCTGCATAGCCTTGGCTTTAAAGGATTATGTCACCCAGGCTGGGGTTGCTCAGTGAATTGAGCAGCAGTGTGCAAACCGAAAAGTCACCAGTTGGAGTCCCAATCAGGGCACATGCCCAGGTTGCAGGGCAGGTCTCTGGTTAGGGGCATGTGAGAGGCAACCTTTTCTACACATTGATGTTTCTCTCCCTCCCCCTCTCTCTAAAACATAAATAAATAAAATCTAAAAAGAAAGTATTATATTTCTACCTAGAAGCCTCTCCCCTCCCACCATTATCCTTCAAAACAGCATCAACCATAACAACAGGAGTGTAGGTATGTATATGTGTTTCCTAGAAATTTTGCTATTAATTTTTTATCTACAGGCAATTTCTGTTGCTACTACTCTATAGTGGCAGTAAGGCAATATCCAAACTCTAGTAGACTAAGGTAACCCTCTGAGGGCTAAGGTAGTAAAGTCAACAAGTAATGGTTGATACTCATAAATAAAGGGTCAATTATTGTAAATATCTGCCTCAAACCCAACCTGGGTAATGGAGATGGGATCTTGAGGAAAAATTACTGATATATAATTTAACTTAGAAAGCTGGAACCTAATCAGCAGAGAATGATCATAGCAGAAGTAATGTGGGATGCTGGTGTTTGTAGAACACTGAAACCTGGTATATCACATCTGTTAGACATAGGTACCTCAGCATGTACTAAATACTGAGTTAAGTAATCTGAACTGAGAATAGAGAAGCCAGGTACGGTAATAATGTAGACCTCATCCTAATAGATGTTTACTGTTCAAGGGCAACAACCTGAAGAGAAAATCTTAGGATTTTGACATCTGACCTCATATTTTTTATCATTTCATAACATACTTCAGTTATTATGGTAAGTACAGCTAGACAAACCATTCTAAATGACAGTCTCTCTGAGGGAAAGATATACGTGAAAACTAAATTCCCACTTTTAAAATGTAACTTTTTTATCAAGTTCATATTAAAGACTTACCAAAAAAAATAACAACAACAAAAAAAGGTAAAGTGTCATAGGCAATGTGGGTTTGAAGCACCAATCCCAGAGACAGGACCTGAGCCCTCACTTCTAATTTCATGAAGTTGTCCTGGTACATCCTCTCTGCTCACTTAAGGACAATTCATGAACTTCAACTGCCCACCAGAGAGAACTGAAATACAAGTGGGAACCTCATCCAGCCCAGAATGATGGAACAAGAAAGCCCAAAAAGAGCTAAGAGTTTAAAATGATGACAGACAGTATTGGAAAGTTCCTCAGAATGCAGCATATTTTTCAGACTGAATGGCAATGATCAAACGTAGAAGCCTAGAGCTGCAGAAAGAAATTAAGAGCAAGCAAAAGACTAATTCATTATGAAAAAATATTGCACAAAATTCCTTTTAAATTCCTTCTAGATGTTGTTGACTATATAAAGTAGTAACAACAGAATATTTATACAGAATATTACATAATATAATACAAAATATTTCTGTAAATAAAATATACAGAAATAGAAATAAAATAGGGAAAATTGCAATTATGTCAATATAAGTTCTTCCATTGTACATTAAATGACATAATACTAACATCAGGTAGATTATGATAAAATTTGTATTGTTAACCTTAAAGCAAATAAGACATAAGATTACATGATATTACAAAGATATAAAGCTAAGAAGAAACTAAGAGATAAAATAGATTAATAAACAATATCAAATTAATACAAAAGGCAGAATGGAAAAACAAAGGAACAAGAACCAGATGAAACAAAAAGAAAATAACAAGGTGGTAGACATAAACCTAAACACATCAATAATTATATACTAAATACAAATTTAGTAAACAGTCAAATTAAATAATAAGATTGCTGAAATGGATTATAAACAAAATCCAATTAAATGCTATTTACAGGAGAGCTACTTTAACATTTCGACAGTTAAGTTGAAAGTAAAAATAGTCATGGCTGGTGTGGTTCAGTGGACTGGGCGCTGGCCTGTGAACCAAAAGGTTGCCAGTTTGATTCCCAGTCAGGGCACATGCCTGGGTAGCAGGCTGGGTCCCTGGTGAGGGGCCCATGAGAGGCAACCACACATTGATGTTTCTCTCCCTCTCTTTCTCTCTCACTTCCCCTCTGTCTAAAAAAAAATAAATAAAATATTAAAAAAAACATAAAGATAAATAAAAAGATACAATGTGGTACAAGCAAAGTAAACTCCAAGGCAAGACGTATTACCAGAGGAAAAGAATATCTCAGTGGTAGGGTATTTTCAACAGGAAGACATAATCTAACATGATAATAAGCTCGATAACATAGTTTCAAAATACATGAAGCAAAAATTTAAAAAAGGAAAAAATACATAGACAAGTCATAGTTGGAGATCTAACACTAATAATTAATAATATTGCTTTTTAAGTAGCTGATGGAACAAGCAGACAAGAAAATATATAAGAATAATGTGTGTGTAACACAAGAAAATAAATGAACTGCCATTAATTGAACACTATGCCCAACAAGAGTAGAATACACATTTATCAAAACAGACCATATGCTGTGTCATAAAACATTTCTCAATAAATTTAACAGAACAATTCATACATAAGAACTTCTCTGACCACAGTGAAATTAATCTATACATCGATAACAGAATTCTCTTCATATCTGGAAATTAAACAATGCACTTCACAAATCCAGAAATCAGTTCCATATGTTGTATTTTCATTATGGCTAAATACTGCCTATGAAAATGGGCAGAATGCAGTTAAAGTAAGACTTAAAGGAAAGTATGTAGCAATAAATAGAAACATTAGAAAGGAAGGATTAAAATTAGTGACCTAAACTTCTATCTCAAGAAGCCAGAAAAAAATAAAGAAAACTAAACCAAGACAAAGGAAAAATAACAATAAAGAGCAGAAAACAATAGAACAAAGGAGAAAAATAATATGGTCATGTCAATAGGTCCATATAGGGCATTTGATAAAAGTACAATACCTATTCCTGATAAAAACTCAGCAAATCAGAAATAAGACTTTCTCAATCTGCTAAAGAGTATTGGATCATATTTAATGGTGACATACTGAGTGCTATTTCCTCATATCAGGAGCAAGGCAAGGATGTCCACTCTCATCACTTTTATTCAATATTGCACTAGATAATCTATGGTGAAAGTATCAGAACAACAGTGGCCACGTGAGGGAAGTACTAACTAGAAAGGGGAATAAAGGACATGTCCCAGGAGATGGATATTCTATATATGGATTGGAGTATAGGTAACACACATACACATTTGTAAAACTATTGGATTCTATTCCTAAGAACAGCATATTTGACTATGTTAATTGTGATTAAAAAAAAAAAAAAGGACTAGCGGTCCTAAGCAGTATAATAACATTAAAATAGAAAAGCATAAAGACTGGAAAGGGAAGATACAAAGCTATCTTTATTTATATATAACGTGACTGTGTAAAGAGTCCAAGAAAAACGACAAAATAACTGCCACAAGTAAGTGATTTTAGCAAGTTCACAGGTTAGAAAATCAATTTAAAAGTACATTCTGCCCTGGCTGCTGTAGCTCAGAGAATTGAGCAAGGCCCTGCAAACCAAAGGGTAGACAGTCTGATTCCCAGTCAGGGCACATGCTTGGGTTGTAGGCCAGGCCCCCAGTAGGGGGCGTGCAAGAGGCAACCACACATTGATGTTTCTCTCCCTCTCTCCTTCCCTTTCCCAGCTCTCTAAATATAAATAAATAAAATCTTTAAAAAAAAGTAAATTCTATTTTTATACACTAACAACAAATAATTAGAAAATAAAATTAAGGATGCTATTGCAATAGCATCAAAAATATGCCTAGGAATAAATCTAAAAGTTATGCAAGATCTGTATACCTAAAAACTGTAAAATATTGCTAAGAGAAGTTGAAGTACTTAAATAAATATACCATGATCACAAAACTGAAGGCTCAGCATGTCAAGATGTAAATTCTTCCCAAAATGATCTACAGATTTAAGGCAAAAAAGTCAAAATTCAAGTAGGAATGATGTGGATTTACAAGTTTGATAACTTCCAGTTGACAAGCTAATTCTAAAATAAAAATACGCCCTGTCTGGTGTGGCTCAGTGGATTGAGTACCGTCCTGAGAACCAGAGTCGCTGGTTTGATTCCCAGTCAGGGCACATGCCTGTGTTTCAGGCCATGTCCCCAGTTGAAGGTGTGTGAGAGGTAACCACACATTGATGTTTCTCTCCCTCTCTTTCTCCTTCCTTTCCCCTCTCTCTAAAAATAAATAAATAAACAAACAAACAAAGAAATAAATAAAATATTCTTTTAAAATCAATAAAATCTTTAAGAAAATAATAAGATAAAATAAATATGAAAGTGCTAATGACCTGGTATAGCAAAGACAATTATTAAATAAAAACAAAAGAATTAGAGGTTGACTTCACTACCTGATTTCAAGATTTACTGTGAAGCCACAATAATTAAGCCATATGATGTTGACACAGAGCTGGACAAAAGTGGAACAGTGGAAGGGGAGAAAGGAGCAAAACAGATCTACACATATACATTCGACTGATTTAAAAATTTACTTCAATTGATTTTTAACAGAGGCTTCAGTCTAATACAATAAAAGAGAGGAAAGGTTTTCAATAAATAGTCTTTGAAAAAATGGATAATCATAAGAAAAAATAAATGACTTGATTACAACCTTCCACTTACATAAAAATTAATTCAAGGTGAATCACGGCTTCTAATGTAAAAGCAAAAACTATAAAAGAATTAGAAGAAAATAGGAGAACAGCTTTGTGATTCTGGCATAGTCAAAGATTTCTTAGTATGTTATAAAAAAAAAGAACTGTAAAAGAGAAAAAAATAATAAAAAAAGACCATGTTAATCTATCAGTCAGCAATTCCATTCCCAGATATTTACCCAAAAGAAATAAAAACATAGGTCCTCTAAAAGCATTGCACAAAAATGTTCATAGCTCTGGCCAGTGTGGCTTGGATGGTTGGAGTCTGGAGTGTTGCCCCACACACCATTAGGCAGCAGGTTCCATCCCTGGTCTGGGTGCATGCAGGAGACAACCGCTCAATGTTCCTCTCTCACATCGATATATTTCTCTCTCCCTTCCTCTCTCTCTCTCTCTCTCTCTCTCTCTCTCTCTCTCTCTGAAAGCAATGAAAAGTCCTCAGGTGAGGATTTAAAAAAAAAAAAAAAGAGGGAGAATCCAGGTATAAGGGGGCTAAATGGTAGTGGAAAAAATAAAGATTAATTTTTAAAAATCAAAATAAAAATATTTAAAGCAATGAAAGGTCCACTATCTTCAAAGTAACAATAAGTTGGAAGACTGATTTCTCAAAAGAAATTATGGGGTCCAGAAGACAATAGATGGTGTCTTTAAAGTACTGAAAAAAACTGCCAACCTAAAAATCTCTACTAAAAGTAACTTTCCAAAATGAAGATGGAATAAAAGCATTTTCAGGCAAACACAAAGTAAGGGAATTTTGTCACTCTAGAAGGAATGATAAAGATCCCTCAGGCTAAAGGAAAATGATTCCAGATAGAAATATGAGTATGTCAAAGACAATGAACAGTACAAGAAATGGTAGATATGAAGGAAAACACTAACATTGACTTTAAAGACCAGGTTACCTGCTTCTGAAATGTCACCGAAACGTATACTGAACAAAAACTCTTATCTCTGCAAAGGTCAGTGAGGGGAAGAGAGAAGGGTACATACAATATGAGGAAGGACCCAGGTGCACAGAGTAATGTCCTCAATTCCACTTGCCCTGATCAGGTGCCTCAGCTGTTCGGAACATTATCCCATACACCAAAAGGTTGTGGGTTCAATTCCCAGTTGGTGTGGGGAGACACAACTGATTGGTTCTCTCTCACATCCATGTTCTCTCTCTCTAAAATCAATAAAATAAAAATAAAAATAAAGGATCCTGTTTCTCAGGGATACACAGGAGCCTTCCTGGAGGTACCTGGGGTCAGCCATTTTAGAGATCCCCACAAAGCTGAAAATGTGACCCCTAAGAATCTTTCCTACTTCTTAATCAACTAGTGATCTTCTGAAAAATGGAAATGTACAGTTCCCTTCCTTTTTATACCACCAACTATAAAAAAAATGATATTGTTAATATCTGCTGATAACAATGTAAACATTTGTCAAGATTTTTCCAGGCTGGGGGCTGTACTAAGTAAGCACCCCAATTCTTGGAAACTCACTTAATCCTCACAACAGTCTAAGGAAGGTGTTCTTAATTCCTGGGGACTTTCTGTTTGCTTTCCCCCCACAAAGTGTCCAGGTTTTGGAATCACAATCATGCTGGCATCATTAAAACCCACGGAGATTCCCCTGGCTAGATAGTCCAGTCGGTTGTAATGGCATCCTCTACACCAAAAGGTTGCTGGTTGGATCCCAGTCAGGACACATACCCAGCTTCCCTATTTGATCCTCTGCATGGGCTGTGTGTGGGAGGCAACCTATCTATATTTCTCTCACGTTGATGTTGCAAGTGCACGAGAACTCTCTCTCTCTCTCTTTTTCTTCCCCTTTCTCTCTCTCTAAAATCAATAAACATTGATTTTGAGGATTAAAAATAAAAAATTGAGATGCCCTGACCCCTTAGTTCAGTTGATTAAAACATTGTCCAAATAGCCAGTTTCGCTTTCATCCTAGTGAGGGCACAACAAAACAAGCAACCAATGAATGCAAAAATAACTGGAATGACAAATTGCTGTTTCTCTCTCTGCCCTCCTCTTCTCTAAAATCTATATATATATATATTTCAGAACCAACCAATTCATATATAAACAAGTGGGGAGAAATGTTCTCTCTTCCAGACAAATTACTCCAGGTGGTGGGAAGACCAGAATTATTCCGTCTTTAAATGTTCGGTGGCTGAAGCCCTCTAGGTCCGCAGGTTTGGGGACTCGATCTTAAATGGCTAGAAGACTTTGTTGGTACTTTAAGGACCCCAAGACTCAGATTTACTGCTTCTTGTTTCTCTCCGTGGACAAGGTGACAGACTGTGGCGCTGTTCAAAGGAAGGGTGGGGTTTCCAGGCAAGGTCCCACCTAGCTGTGGGGAAAAAACGCAAACTCCTCAAGTCTAGCCAGTCAGGAGCTAGGGAACTCGGCCAAGCACCCTGGGACGGATGGCTGCGAGCCCACAACAGTCTCCTCTGACTCGGGGGTGAAACCCGTGAGAGAAAAGCCCTTCGCACTTCCCCTCCGATGCGGAGACCTATCGCCCCCGTTTCCTCAGTAGGAAGGGTTCCAGGCAGACAAGGTGAGTCGAAGCCCAAGTGAATTCTGGGACAGGGGCGCGGGGGTCGGTTCTCTATAAGAGCGTGCAGCCAGGCTAACGGGAGTTGTAGGCCTATGGCCCCAGCCCTACCCCAGTCCTACAGTCCCGGCAACTGAGTGCCCAGAGAGCCAGACTGCTTTTCCCAGAAAATCAGTGAGGTACCCACGACTGGGCCTGGACCGGACATGGGCTCTCCTGGAACTTGTTGTCCAGACACTCTGGCCAGCCCTAGGCAGCACTGAGAAGGCTTTTTCCCACTTTAATTCCGAGAGGCTACGGTTGGGCATGAATTCTGAATTTCAGAAAGTCAGAGTCGGAGACTCTGCAGAGTTTGTAAAACCCGGGCTTGAGAATCACGGGTTACAAGGACTCACGGTGACACCAGTCTCCACCAAGCGTGGATATCAGATACATAGAACCCCGTATACTTCTCCCAGAAGCTCTGTGGCAAGGGTGTTCCTCACTATGGTAGGAGATAGTGGGGCGCTTCCAGACAAATTGACAAAACGAAGGAGTTGTGGTCCACTGTTTCAGGGCTTGACCCTTCCCCAAAGAGCTGTGGACCACACCTCCCAGAAGGCCATGGGCAACCCCGAGGCTGGAGGCACCTCCACTGATGTTCAGATTTCAGCAAAGACTTCAAATATGCCACCTACACAAATACACCATACTGGAATGAATCAAAATAAATGTCATGACCTTTCTCTATATTCGAAAAAGACTCAAATGTTATGTCCCTGCCGGGAGTCCCTCCATATTGGGAGGGAAATAAAGTGTGTACTGCTCCACCCTGACCCATGCTTTCTGTTTCCAGGGATGCAACCGAAGGGAAAATCGAACTTTCTCCCCATATCTCTCATTTCTCCCCCTTTTTGTCACCTTCATCTTCTTTATGTGAATCTCCTCCCAATTGGGGAAACGACCGCAAGAACCGCCATGCTGCAGGCAGAAAGCGAAATTTATGAAGACATAAGTACTGGTACCAGGTACAGGACTTCGGTAGCAAATAATCCCACAAGAGGGAAAAGCTACCGATGAAATTCTCACGTGGCCCTCCAGGAGTTGTAGTTCGATGCCCACTGGAGTAGACTCAGTCTCAGCGAATAGCGGACGTGACCTTCGTCCTTCCGAAGTACGACAGAGACCTTTCAGTCGGACCTTTCAGGTGAGACTGTGATGCTGAGGGAGGAGGAGTCTGCGAGCAGGAATGGGAACCCAGCCTAACAGTTCAGGCTGTTGCCCTGGGCGGTGGGAACACCGACATGACCAGACAAGGGCGCGACTCCCTCTGGGTGATATAGTTCAAGCTCCCACTGACACGATGGCCACGGCCTTTGTGCGGCCATCTAACAGTGAGCGGTCCTGGGGCCGGCTGACTGGCTGAGTCCACGAGGGTAATCTCGGGGGCCGACCTTGCTGATACTCTTCTGGAGCCCCGTGTGGGGGCGGAGCAAGCTGGAGTAACCGGATGTGAGCGCGCTGCCACCTGGGAGCTGTAGTTCGCTCCCTGCTGGCGCAGGCGCAATCGTGGCCAGTAGCGACCAGGGCCTTTGTGAGGTCGTTCTGCCTATAAGCGAGTTTGGGAATGGACGGTGGGTCAGCCGAGGTCGACCTAGTCGGGGTTCCGGCGTTTTCTCTGGGTCTCCGGCCGTGGTGTGTACTGAACCGTGCGTGATTGTCACAAGTCCATTTGTTCCTCGGGGCCTTGGCGGCTTTCATCGGGGGAGGGGCAGCAAGGCGGAGTGGGCGGGGCCTGGTAAAGAGTTGGGGGTTTCAGGGTACCAGAGGACGATGGGTGAGGTCCTGTCTTTGGCACCAGTGGTCAGTCTTCCGTGTCTTGGGGGCACAATCGGAGAGATAGCCGACCTGACCCTTCAGAGAATGGAGTGAGCCTGGCCTGCATCCATCGCCCGCTTTAATGGGGACGTTAGGGATTCTGAGAGTGGGGAATGCCTAGGTCCCACCATGGAGTGAAATGCAGTCTCGCCTTCTTTAGGAGCCTTCTGTTCCTAATAAAGGAGACCAAAAACACATTTTAATCCAGGTCGCCCAGGACCCAGAAAACAGACTCATTATATGAAATTTACTGAGCACTGACTGCATGCCAGACACCATCCATGCTCTTCTATTAATTCATCAAACACGTATTTAGGTGACACTCAGGAGTGTCAGGCCCTGTTCTGTGTCCATGAACCTCTGCACAGAGAAAACTCCTACCCTGGGTACTGCAGTGAGGACAACACAGCACAGATGGGATGAGGCAGAATTGGGATACACAGTCAAGGTCATCAAGGGAAGATGCAGCAGCAAAGGAAAGGCATCCTACCTTAGACCTGAATTTCATTTTGGGCAATCAGACAGCGTCGATCTTGTAAACCAAAAACATAATAGTATGTATGTCTTAGATGCTAAATAGGTGCTCACTGATAAGTGAGGCTTCCCTCCCAGCAGAAGACGCTGTCATGTGTAAACTGCTGTTCTGCTCCTTTTTCACTTTCTCACACTCTAATTCATGTAATTGAATTAAATAATTGTAATTGTAATAAGCTGTCTGGCTTCTTGTCATGATAGCAAATAATCAACACCCGGGAAGTCATCTGCTACAAGGAGTGTGTCCCTTGCCCACCCTGGTCCTCAGTTTCCCTCTCTTTGAAATGATGTGGGTAAATCTGAGATCATTCTTCGACAGTGCCTGGAATAGCACAGACTCACAGCAGGTGCTTGGGAAATGCCAAGCTGAGAGACACTGCTCGGGTTTGGCATGGGAGCTGGGCCCCTGGGTCTGGCAGCCACAGCTCCTTCTACCTCTGGGTAGGGGTTCTAACACTTGGGGTCTTTGGTAACCATAGGTGCCAGCTCAGTCTCACATTCCCTTCCCCCCACCCCAGAGCTGCTTGTAGAGACACTGGCTTCCTGCAAGAGACCAGAGGAGAAGGGAATGACCACTGGGCTTCTGGATTCAGGGTTCCTGGTGAGTACACCACCATCCTCACAACCCAGCCTCCCAGACTTGAGAGAACCCCCCCAACAACCAACTTGGCCTTGTCTCACATGGCCAGCTGCTCCCACCAGCAGCCAGTGCCAGGCTTGCTCTGGCTGAGGAAAGTCCTGTGTGATATTACAGGAGCAAGTGACCTTTGAGGATGTGGTCGTGGACTTCACCCAGGAGGAGTGGGGGCAGCTGGAGCCTGCACAGAGGACCCTGTACTGCAGTGTGATGCTGGAGACTTTCAGGCTCCTAGTCTCCGTGGGTAAGGGCACACCCATGCCCCTCATGGTCTCCTCTGGTGTGGACTCTAATTCTCCTGGATTAAAAGTGGGAGTATGTCTAGGCATTCAACCCAGATAATTTAGATGTGTCTTGGGCCTGAGGGAACACACTGTTTAGATTTAGGGATTATCAATGAGGATGTTTCCCCTGCAAGTTACACATGCCACCTGAAAATGCCAGAGGCAGGATATGTCGGGTAAGAGGGACACACTGGGTCCCAGAACTGCAGAATCTCAGGCTAGAACTGGGTCTTCCTCTATTGCTCTCAGGAGTCCCCCTCCTTCCACACTTCCTCCTTCTGTACCTCTTTCTGCCACCATTCACAGAAGGGTACTGCCATCTTGCTCAGCCACAAGGTCCTTGCCACAGTGGTCATTGTTGCCAGTGGCAGTGGAAGAAGAGCTCTCTCTGGGTTCCCAGGTTGGAGTTACATGTCCCTCACTGAGCTAGGGGTGGGGGTCAGGTACTGACAGTGGAAGGACACTGGAGTCTATTACCACAGTAAACTTCGGTCTTTGAGGTTACCAGCCACTTGGGTCCTGGAAGGCTGAAAGGTCAGCGAGCAGAGGATTGGGAAGGGCCCTGGTACACAATTGCTCATGCCCTGAGTCTCCCCCTGTTTGGGACATTGGCTTCCGAAGCCTCCCGTCATCTCCCTGCTGGAGCAGGAGGTGGAGCCATGGCCTATGGATGAAGAGGTCCCACAAGGTGTGTGTCTAGGTCAGATGACAGTGTGTAGGGCTGGGAGGACCCCACTCACCCCCAAAGATCCCTGAGATCCATATCTGATCTCAAATTCCTCAGAGCACACTGACTACTCAATTTTTAGTGAATGCTCACCAACCACCATTCTCTCATGAGTGACCAAATTCCTGTCTTCCCTGAATTTACATCCTTGGTGAAGGAGAGGGGCACACAATACATAACTAAAAATATAATAACAACAGTGAATAGGATGGTGACAGATTATGGTGAATGCTGAGAAAGTGAAAGTAGGTGAGGAGGTGGAGACTAGAATTAAGGGGAGGACTTGAGCAGAAAGATGAGAGAGCCAAGATGACATGGGAGCTAAAGCCTGAATTGTGAGAACAGGGACTCCATGAAACAATGGAGTATGAAAGCATGTATGAAAGAATGCCTGGGAAAACAGCTTCCAGGGGAAAGAAACAGCAGGCACAGAGGCACTGGCAGGGGTGGGGGATGCAGGTTTCTTAATGAGTAACAGACACTCCACCCTCAGTGCTTTAAACTTCAGTGCTCACTTATGACTCAGGCATCTGTGTGTCATGGCTCTAGGCCTGGCTCTTCCACGTGCTTGTAGATTGGCTGGGTGGTTCTGCTCTTCATACCTGCTGCCCAGCTCCCAAGACTGGCAAGCACCTCTATAAGAAGTGGGGGTGTCTTTGCACTCTAGCAGACTGTTCCCACTGGCATCAAGCCGTGAATGCATGTAAGCAGTAGCCCTTAGCCAATGCCCCAGAAAGATGTACAGTGTATGGGAGGGAAGTCACAGCAGGGTTTCCCCTCCCTCAAATAATAACTAGCCTGCAGTCCTGTCCAGAGTGGCTCAGTTGGTTGGAGGTTGTCCCTCTGGTGCAATTCCTGGTCACAGCATATGCCTGGGTTGCTGATTTGGTCCCTAGTCAGAGCATGTATGAAAGGCTGCCAATCGATGTTTCTCCCTGTCTTTCTCCTTCCGTTCTCCTCTCTAAACAGACAAATAAATGAAAAAATAATATAAAAATAATAATAACAACCAGCTTTCACCCGGTATATTAGTCTCCTGTTGCCACTGTGATGAATTACCACAAATGCAGTACTTGAAGTAACAAATGATCTTATAGTTTAGAAGAACCAGGTCCAAAATGGGTCTGACTAGGCTGCAATCAGGGGTCATCAGAACAGCATTCCTTCTGGAGGGTCTGGGGAGAATCCATTTTCATTCATTTTCTAGCATTTTGAGGCTACATTCCTGGACACACGGTCTTGTCCATCTTCAGTGCCAGCAGCGACTGGTCAGATCTTAATACATCAGGTCACCCTGACCCTGACTCTCCTGCCCCTTTCACATTTTAGAACCCTGTGGTTACAGGGGGGCCACCTCAAAAATCCAAGATAATCTCAGTGATGGACTAATGGCAAATGATTAGCAACCGTAATTCCTTGTTCACATGCAAGGTCATAGAATACTCCCAGGTTCGGGGCTTAGGTTCTTTCTAAGACACTGTGCTGACAGTTGCACTTGACTGGACTGTTTTCTCCCCCTTAGCTTTACAATGGAGTGTGGCATAAATGGAAAATGTGCCTATATCACACACCTTTACACCAGTCTAGTGTTGGGTTGGAGGCTGTGTACCAGGGCAAAATGGCCCTCTTACCAGGAAGAAGGGGGAGGAACTGCATGTGCTTTTCATTTAGCACATCTGTTCCTGCCTGTTGTGGGTGGAGGTACACTAGTTAGTAAGGTGGGCAAAGGCCCTGCCCCCAGTGTCTTCCTAGCTAGTGAGACACAGAATAAACCATCTCAAAGGGCTACTCCACAGTCATTTATTGATTGTCCTGGTGATAGTTCAGCAGTTTCCACTTTGGGGAGATGATGGGTTTCTTTACATCTGTGGCAAGGTGATACAACAGTGAAGGGCCTCCAAGATGATACTGGTTCTAAGCAACAGGAGAAATAAATGGTCCTTCTCACATGGTGGCTTTTCCTCCATCACCATCTGGCATGGTCAATGCTGTGTTAGCTGAGGCCTGACCATCACTTTGCTCCCTCCAATCCTGGGCATCTGAAGTCTCACTATCTCTTCAGCATCTTTTCTTGCCCAAATTCTCTGTGACCACCTTGTCAACTCTATCTTTACCCCTTAATACCAACTCCCCTCCTCTGTTTTCTGTACTTTCTCTTCCTCTTCTTTCCTTCTGTGGTTTGTAAAGCCATATGGTTAAGTGATCAAAGCCACTTGTGCTTGAAACTTTCAAAACTGTCACTTTAATTCTTCTAACCACCTATCCACAAACTGCTATTCCCAAAACAGAGATTAAGGACAATTCCATTTTTTTGTTGTTGTTTCTTTCAGACTTAGAAACTAGATCAAAAACCAAATTGCCAGCTGCAAAGCAAGACATCTCTGAAAAAATATCCAACAATGTCCTGGTAGAAAGGTTCCTGTGGTATGGTCTGCCAGGCTATAAACCTGAAGATGCTGAGGGCCAGTGGGAACAGAGTTTTGAGAGTCTTTATTGCGCTGGCATTCAGGCAGCCTTCACGCCTGTGACAACATCCATTCAGGAGCGGCAGCTGGGGAATGAACTTGGGGAAAATTTAAGTCTGAGCCCTGATCTCCCAATTCAACCCATGACTCCTGAAAGACAAGCCTCCCACATATGGGGAATGCATAGAGAAAGGGAGAATCCCAACTCAAATGTCCAACAGGAAACCTATGCAACAGAGAAACCCTACAGATGTCAGGAATGTGGAAAGTCCTTTAGTCACAGCTCTGCACTCATCGAACACCACCGAACGCACACAGGAGAGAGACCTTATGAATGTCATGAATGTGGAAAAAGCTTCCGAAACAGCTCAGCACTTACTAAACACCAGAGAATCCACACTGGTGAGAAACCCTATAAGTGCATGCAGTGTGAGAGGAACTTCAACCAAATTGCCCCACTGATCCAGCACCAGAGAACTCACACGGGTGAGAAGCCCTACGAGTGCAGAGAGTGTGGGAAGTCCTTCAGTTTTAGGTCCTCCTTCAGCCAACATGAGCGGACTCACACAGGCGAGAAGCCTTATGAGTGTAGTGAATGTGGGAAGGCCTTCCGACAAAGTATCCACCTTACCCAGCACCTGCGAATACACACCGGGGAGAAGCCCTATCAGTGTGCAGGGTGTGGCAAGGCCTTCAGCCACAGCTCATCCTTGACTAAGCACCAGCGAATCCACACTGGTGAGAAGCCCTATGAGTGTCATGAGTGTGGAAAAGCCTTTACCCAGATCACACCACTGATTCAGCATCAGAGGACACACACAGGAGAGAAGCCCTATGAGTGCAATGAGTGTGGGAAAGCCTTCAGCCAGAGCACACTCCTGACTGAGCATCAGAGGATTCACACTGGGGAGAAGCCCTATGGGTGCAATGAGTGTGGAAAAACCTTCAGCCACAGCTCATCCCTAAGCCAGCATGAACGGACCCACACAGGAGAGAAGCCCTATGAGTGTAGGCAGTGTGGCAAGGCCTTCCGGCAGAGCACACACCTAAGTCAACATCAGAGGATACACACAGGGGAGAAACCTTACGTGTGCAGTGACTGTGGGAGGGCCTTCAGCCACAGCTCATCCCTAACGAAGCACCAGCGAATCCACACTGGGGAGAAGCCCTATGAGTGTAACGAATGTGGCAGGGCCTTCAGCCAGCTCGCTCCACTCATTCAGCATCAGAGGATCCACACAGGAGAGAAGCCCTATGAGTGTACTGAGTGTGGCAGGGCTTTCAGCCAGAGCTCCCTACTCATAGAGCACCAGAGAATCCACACCAAGGAAAAGCCATATGCATGCAATGAGTGTGGGAAGTCCTTCAGCCACAGTTCATCACTGAGCCAGCATGAGAGGACACACACTGGGGAAAAGCCATATGAATGCCCAGATTGTGGAAAATCCTTCAGGCAGAGCACTCACCTCACTCAGCACCGGAGAATCCATACTGGCGAGAAGCCATATGAGTGCAGGAACTGTGGGAAGGCCTTCACACACAGCTCTTCCTTGACTAAGCACCACAGAACTCATACTGGGTAGAGGCACTCTATATGGACTGGGGCATAGGGAGCCTTAAGCCATAGTTCATCCCTTCCAACACTTGACCCAATCATACTCATCATACCCATGTTCAAAATGACACATTTATACACATGTCGTCACACATAGTACACTCCTCAGGTCATCCTAACAGTAAGGGAATGTGGAGATGATCAATGTCGAAGACCTTCTAATGAGTGTCCATCAATGCTCTATTATAGAACCCAGAAAAGGAAAGCTGGTAAGCCCTATTCTGAGTGTCTTGGTTGGTGTGTCATTCCATAGCCAAAGGATTGCAGGTTCAATTCCCAGTCAGGGCACATACCTAGTCTGTGCATTTGATCCCTGGCCCAGGCACAGACAGGAGGCAGTTGGTGTTTCTCTTCTTTTCCCTATCCCGTCCTCTTTCTGTAAAACCAGTGGAAAAAATGTCCTTAGGTGAGATTTTTTAAAAAGAAAAAAAGAGAAGTGGGAAAATGTATTGGATTTTGGCATGACTTCTAAGGATTCAACAGATTCCAAAATTTAGATTCTCAAAATGGTGTGAATCCCAACAAATGCTTTTCATGTAAAAGAACCAAGTGCAGTCCAACTTTATCATTATTTCACATTACCTTCTTGAGTGGGGAGAAGTGCTTATGAATAGTGCAGATTGATGCTGATATTTCCTAAAAACAATACGGCAGAGTGTTCTACACATGCAAATGGGATCTGTATGGAATCACCATGCATACTTGCCTGTCTCTGTACAAAGTTTTCCAATCTATGTGTAAATTATTTGTTCAACGTACATAGCAACCAGTCTCACAGATTTGAATCCCATACAACAAAGTATCAGAGTAGCATAAACATTTTAAATTAGTTATATGCATTATTTTACAATAAATTAAGCCTTATAATAAGCCCTACTGGAGAAATTTTATATAGGAACTCTTGAAATTTAAGTTCCATGAAGTTTTACAGGTTCTTCAATGGCTTTTCTGCTCTTTTCTGGTTATAAATTTCTTTACAGGACTCACAGGCATTGGACATATGGTGCCATTGCACAAAAAGGCCAAGATTTTTCCTAAGTCCCATCATAAGCAATAGGACTTCCATGTTGAAACCTTATATTTTGCAAGATTTAGTTATCTGTGAAATGTACAAATTAATTTGTTCTTGAAGCACTTCTTAATTGATTCTCGTGGTGTTTAATAAGCTTTTGGATTTCTTTATAATTTAATTTGAAGGTCCATAGTATTTCATGGAACCCTGAATATTCTAAAAGCAGTGTCCCAAAACAACCATAACCCTTAAATAATGACTTGCCATCTCTGACTATTGCCACACAGCGATAGTAACTAATAACTCTCTGGGAGATTGTTTGTAATACAAATACAATTGGGTTACTCTTGCTTCATACATTCCAGTGGTTCCTATCACTCCAGATAAAGAGACAACCCTCACTGTGACAGACAAGGTGCTGAAAGATTTGGCATCTGCCCACCTCTGGGTCTCAGTCCAACCCAGGTGTCCCTCTGCTGGCCACATAGATCTTGTTTTTCTGAAAAACAGTCTCTCACAGTGGGACCCATGACTTTTGTCATGTGAAAATCACCAGTGTGTATGTTATAAATGCAGACTCTTGGGCCTTGCATGCCAACAAATGATGCCAAATTTGGGGGTAGGGGTAATGAGGCTGATTCTTGTATCATCTGTACTATGAGGGTTCTGCTGTAAACACAACATGCTGCCTTTCTCAGGGACTGAAGAAACACCCTATCTGCTTTTTCAGGGGCTGCTCCCTCTACATTGTCACATATCCTCTGTCCCTGATACATAAATCTTTTTCATGGAACTCTTTCCAGAGACTTTGTAGTACACATGACAATCACATCTCTGTGTTAAAGACTATTAATCTCAGAAGACTAAAGGTGGAGGTCACCCTCACTGGCCCCTGTAGGATTAGGGCCCCATCTTATGGCCCTAATTGACCTAAATTATCTCCATAAAGGCCCTATCTCCAAATAGTCACATTGGGGGTTTGGACTTCAACATGTGGTTGCAATTCAGTTTATAATGGTATTTAAAGATTTCTTCCCATGAAATGCCAGGTTACCATGTATGTGATTTATCTTTCCCTACCCCATGAACTCTGCCTATTCCTTGTGTCAGCCTACCTCGGCCTGCCCCTTGCCCTCCAGATATCTGACATCCCTTTGAGTTGTAGCTCAGTGCCCCATGGACTGTACATTTTTCAGCTTTCCAAATACCATCAGTGAGATTTGGGCCACCTTCTGATACCTCCTGTTTGCTGCACTTTTGTCAATGTTCCATGTGCTTGCACATTTAGATAGTAGTTGAGACCCTCAGCACACACCGTTTGCTGCTAATTCCTGGACCAATCCAACTTCCCCTGAGAATGAGTGGGAAGTTCTGGTTGTTTTTTGTCTGTTGAAGAAAGCGTCCACTTACCGGCTTTACCATGTCTCCAACAGGATGGTGGTGGTGGTAGTGGTGGTTAGGGAAAAGGTAAAAAATCCTGAAATATTTTTAGTAGGTTTGTTGTCTTGTAGTGGTTTTAGAAAAGCCACTCTGAAACTATTTTAGGATTCAGTAAATTAACAGGTCAAGTTTTGAGCTGCCAGCATCCTCACTATTGAGCCCAATTGCATTTCCCAGGAGATGCCAGTGATGCAGGTGTCCCTCCAGGGGGCCAGTGGGCTAGGAACCGGGCACTCCGGGACACTCAGCCAGGACCAAGACTCACTGAGACACCTCTCTCTATATATATAATTCACAGAGGCTACGTTTGAGTAAGCGTCTGAACCTGCATAAGGGCAAGGGTGGACAGCTTGGCAGAGTCCAGGAAGCCTGGGTTTGAAAAATCTAGGAGTTATAGAAAATCATGATTACACCAACCTTGTCCACCAGGTGGCGAACTAGCGCTTTCTATTGCTGCCCCAAAAGGCTTCGAGGCACTGTGGCCCTTTCAAGTAAGGAGGCAGTGGACAGCCACAGACAATCCAACTCACTTGGGAGCTACACTTTGTGGGAGTTGAAGTCTAGGCACTCCCACTTAATGAAGGTCACACGTCAAAGGTTTTTTCTCACTACATTTCCGAGAGGTTGCTTCATTGTGCTTTCCGACCTCCGGAAGGGAACAGTGGGCAGCTCCCAGAAACCTGAGTTTAAGAATTCTCCGAGTTTTAAGGAATCATGGTTACACTAAACTTGTCCACCTGGGGGCGCAGTTAGCCACCTAGAGCCTGGTTCTACTTCCCAAACAAAGATCCGATGCCCGGGTGCCCTTCCCATCGAGGGAACCAACAGTGGACTGCCCGATTACGACGGGAGAGGAGACCTCTGGGAGTGCTAGACTTGGCTCCCCCGCCAACACTTATAAAGCCGAGGCCACACGTATAAGTGTTTTGCTCACTATAATTCCCAAAGGCTACTGTTGAGCGGGTGCCCCGGCATTCAGAAAGCTGTGGCCGGCGGCTCCACAGTGTCACGGAATCCTTGGTTTGAGAATTCCAGGAGTTATAGGGAATCGTGTTTACTGTGTCCACCAGATAGCAATCTCTGACAGCTTGAGGCTCCTACTATTTCTCCGGGAAGGTTCCGCCGTACCCGTTCGGTTGTTCTTCCTGACAGTTAGTTGAACAAAGTAGACTGCAACTGAATGGGGGCGGGGGGGGGGGGGGTCCACATGAGCAAAGCCTCCTGGGAGTCACAGTCCATTGTGACAGCCACCGGGCCCCAATTCCCAACGCTATGGACTGCAACTCTGGAGCAAAATGCGGCAGCACAATGGACCTCAGCATTCTTTGGTCTTCAGCATGGATTTCAAACATGCCACATTCTCAAAGACATTTTGCTGGTGCGAAATGCAAACAAATGTTGCGATGTACTTTCTGTATTCCATGAAGAAACAAACTTAAATATTATGTCAATGTCCAGAAGTCTCTGTATATTGGGAGAATAATGACGTGTCCCGGCTGACACAAACCCGACCTTTTACTGTCTCCCGGAATGAAACCCAAGAACAATCAACTTTGCCTTTATTCCATCAGTATTCCCTCCTTATTACCCCTTCTATTTTTGTCTCTGTCTCTCCTCCAAGCTAGGACAACCACAAGGACTGCCATGCTGCGGGCGGAAAGAGAATATTTATGAAGGGGACAAAAGTACAAGTGTCAGGAATCGAACTACGGCCAGGAATACTACAGGTGGGGGAACCTGCGCACTGAACCCACGCAAGGCAACCTGGGATATGTAGTTCGATGAACGCGGGTGAAGTCCCTGAGAATGGTAGGCCTGGCCTTCATCCTGCCGCTCCACAAAACAGTGCCTAATGGGACGTTTCATGGGGATCAGTGACGCCGAGGCCAGTGGTGTCTGGGAGCAGAACTTGGATTCCAGCCTAACAGGTGAGGCCTCGGTCCAGGGTCAGGTGAACAAGTAAACGGCCGGAAGTTCGCGCGGCTGCTTCTGGGAGTGGTAGTTTGATACATGTCTGTGCAGGTTCAGTCCCAGCTAGCGAACGTGGACTTTGTCCCACCGGTGGATGGAAGGCTGCGCATGGGAGGTTTCCGGTGGAACGGCGGCGCTACGGTCCATGGGATCTGGCGGCAGACTTTGGAGCCCAGTTTAACGGTTTAGGCTGCTGCCGTGGGTGGGGCGAACTGGGAATCCACAGGAAGCACGCGCCCCTCTCTATGGGTAATGTAGTTCGGGGTGAATGACGCTAAGATCTGCAGCCTTTGTCCTGCGGTGTAATGGTAAGTGGGCCTGGTCCGAGGCGGAACTGCTGAGACAGACGGAAGTTGACGAAGTCTTCCCGGATTCCGACCTTGCTACAGTGGTTCCAGAATCCAGGTACCGCCAATCTGGAGTAACTAGGCGAGCACCAGGGGCGGTGGTCCCAGTCGCCCGACTGCGCAGGCGCAGTTCCGACCAGTTCGCTCAGGGGACTTGGTTAGGTCAACGAGACGCGGTGTACACGTCAGGGACTGTTGTTCTGGCAGAGGATCTCGCCACCTCCCTGGAGCTTCAGGCGTGGTGCGTACCAAACCTCGTGTGATTGTGTCATTTTCCCCTTTGTTCTTTTGATCCTGGGTAGCTCGCTTCCCTGGCAGCATTGCTGGGCCGAGTGGGTGGGGCCTGGTAAGAGGGTGTTCCAGATTCCGGGGAGGTTTGGGCTGACTGGCGAAAAGGGTCGGAGTCGCCCGACTAGTGAAGGAAAGCCTACAGGCAGCGGGCTGACCTTTCAGAAACTGGAGCCAACTTGATCTGCATCCTTCCGAGGGTGGGGAAGGCAGCGTTCCTACCCCCCAGTCAAATTCTAGCTTATCTTCTTGAGGGGCATTTTCTCTCTGAAGGTTGAAGGTGAGGGGAAAACAAAAACAAGACTTTAATCCCAGTTGCCTAGGACTCAGAAAACGGATTCATTATATAAAACTCCTGCCCTTGCTGGTGTGGCTCAGTGAATCGAAGGCTGGCCTGTGACCCGAAGGGTGGCGGGTTTGATTCCCCCGCCAGGGCACAGGCCTGGGTTGGGGGCCAGGACCCCTAGGGTCGCGCGTGAGGCAACCAACCACACATGGATGTTTCTCTCCCTTTCTCTTTCCCTTCTCCTCTGTCTTAAAAATAAATAAAATCTTTTAAAAAATAAAACCATTGAGCACTAACTGCATGCTAGGCACCATCCATTCTTCTTTAATTCATCAAACATGTATTTAGATGTCCTCCTGGGTGCCATCTGGTTTTATGCCCACGAGCCTCCGCACAAAGATAACGCCTACCACGAATACTGCAGTGAGGACAACACAGCACAAATGGGATGAGGCAGAATCGAAATGCAGAGTCAGGTCATCAATGGAAGATGCAGCGACAAGAAAATGCATCCTGCCTTGGGCCTGAGTTTCGTTATGGGCAATCACACAGGGTCAAGCTTGTCAACCACAGGAAATGAGAAATAGTATGTATATCGCAGGCATAAACAGGTGCTCAGTGAATCATGAGGCTTCCCCTTCCATCACTGTCATGTGTATACTGCTGTTTTGCTCCATTTTCACTTACTTTTATTATGTTTAACCCTCACCTGGGGATATGTTTACTGATTTTCAAGTGAGAGAAAGTAAGAGAAACATCTATGTGAGACAAAAATATCAATAGGTTGTCTCCCAACAGGGGATCGAACCCACAACTTAGGTATGTGTATGTGCCCTGACTGGAAATTGAACCTGAAACTTTTCGGTATACAGGACAATGTTCCAACTGAGCCACCCAGCCAGGGCCCTTTTTTCCACTGCAGTTCTGGTAATTTCTATATCAGGTCACCACCCTTATTTTAAGAAAGAAGGAAACAGCCACAGCAAGCAGTGTCCAGGGAACCCAAACTGTCTGGTTCCCTGTCATGACAACAGAAATACTCATCACCCTGGAAATCATCTGAGTAACCAGGGATGTCCCCGTTGCCCACCCTGGTTCTCAGTTTTTCTGTCTGGAATGGCACAAGTAAATCTGAGGTCATTCTTCAATAGCACTAAGAGCAGCCCTGGCTCACAGCAGGTACTTGGGAAATGCCAAACTGAGGGACACTGCTGTTGGGTTTGGCTGGGTGCTGGGCTCCAGGCTCTGACAGCAGCAGCTCCTTCTACCTCCAGGTAGGGATTCTGATGCTTGGGACCTCTGGTCACCACAGACACCTATTCACTGTCTCACATCCCCTTTCCCTCCAGAACTGCCTGCAGAAAAAGCCAGCTGTTCCTGCAAGAGACCAGAGGAGGAGGGAATGACTGCTGGGCTCCTGGATGTGGGGTTGCTGGTGAGTACACCATCACTGTCAGGATGGGCCTCCCAGGCTCTGGCCTGTGGTTCCCACTAGGCTCAACTGGCCTCAGAACCTTTGTCCTCACTCTGCCCCCTGCCAGGAATGTCCTTTAGCCAACTCTGTGTCCTCCTTCAGATCTTACTCTGAGGACCTGGTGGATTCCCTAGCCTGCCCCTGCTGCCTGGCTGTCATTGATCATCCATCCCACTGATGGGTCAGCTCACTCTCTTCATCACTAGGCAGATGTGTGGTGAGCACCAGCTGAGGTCCAGGCACTGGTCCAGGCACCATTTCAGGGGTTGCAGGTGTAGGAACAGATAAGGGAGCAGAAATCTCTGTCTCTGGGGGCCTCACAACCCTCTGGAGAAATGTAAAACATGTGAAGTTGTACAGAAAATGAGGCCCAGAAGAGGAAGGGCTTGTGTAACAGGCATTAACTACAACAGGGGTTTCAAACTCATTTTCACTCACATGAAAATGAGGGGGCCACATCAGCCTCGAGTTTTGCCTTCAAAAGACTGAATGTAATGTTAGGACTATATAAATGTAACTACTCCTTAACAGTTAAGCGAGAGCTCAGTGCTGCCGCTGGGTAGAAACAAGGTGCCAGGCTGGATAAAACAAGGTGGAGGGCTGGATTTGGCTGGTGGGCATTGTGTTTGCCACCTGTGAACTAGAGGAACCTGGGAGGCCTCTGTGAAGAAGAGGCCCGGAAGCAAAGCAAAGACCTATGGGAGAAGGGGTACTGAGGTGAGAGGTCACACAAAGAATGTCCCAAGCAGAAGGAATAGCATGAACAAAGGGCTTGAATGGGACCAAACCAAGCACTTTTCACAAAAGGCAGGCACACACATAGCAGGAAGACTGAGGACAAGGTCTCCTAGAGCAGATGCCTGGCGCCTGGGAAGTAATTCTGGCCATTTTTCCCATTTGCAAAGGCCCAGCAAACACTCTATGTAGAGTAGGCAATCTACGAATAGGTGGAAAAATGAACATTCTGAATTCCGTGGTCAGTGTTGGACACATGTGACCCTAATCAACCCCTGTATCAGCTCTATGAGGTGGAATGAGGTGGAAATCAAGGTACATGAACAAGTCATCTCCTAAGTTCTCACCACTTTGAGGAGGGCCCAGACATCTGCCCACTCTGGAGCCCATAATGCCCAGCACACATCCTGTTACCTTCATGACTTCTTCCAGATCTCTGAGTGGCTGGCCCAGCAGCAATCCTCCCATTTTCTCCAGAGCACTGACCCTCCTGGGATTTTAGATTGCTAGCTCCCTGTCCCTGCAACCGGCATACAAACACCACTGGGCTTGTATGTGTGCCTCTTGTTTCCACAGCGCCTGCTGTGCCCAGAACCGTGACTTGCACTCAGTAGTACCCCAAATAACCACTGAGGGAAACCTAGTACATGTGGAAAATGTGGTGAAAATAGGGAAAGTTAATGAAAGACATTTAAAACCTCGTGAGTCCACAGCAAACCAGTCTTAAGAGTGATGCCCACAGATAAGGCACCTACTATGCACTGTGCACAGGATACACACTTCGCATTAATTCCTTCACTCCTCCCAACAGGCCTCTTGGAGTTCTCATTAACTTAAAGATGAGAGCAGGGAGGCACATAGCAGTTAAAGAGATGCCTGGGGCTGGGTACAGGGTCTAGACAGCATTGCCCCCAAGTGTCCAGTTCACACCTTTTTAATTGAACACCTCATTTCATTTTTGGAGAGAAGTGTGGTCATCAGAATTCTAAGATGGGCTCCAAATTTCCAACCTCTATTATGTGCAAGCATAATGCCCAGAGCCTGTTCATACAATGATAGCACTCTAGTGACTACATTATGTTATAACACGACTGGCCTGAAGAAATGGAGGTGGTCTAGGTAGACTTGACGTAATCACACAAGCCTTTGAAAGGCACAGTGTTTTTCCCTGGCCTGGCTGGTTGCAGGAGGAAGTTGGAGAGACACATTCTGACTGGCCCAAAAGAAAGCACATATCCTTGCTGTGAGCTGTCAATTGAGGAGCGGCTTCTAGGAGCTAAGGGGGACCTCTGACCAGCAGCTAGCAGGATAGCAGGACCTCAATCCTACAACCTCATGAACTGTTTCTGTGAACAACAAGAATGGCTCTGGGAACATATTTTCCCCCCCAGAGCCCCTGGATAAAACACACTCTGACTAATGCCTTGATTTTAGCCCCGTGAGACTTGAGCAGAGAACCCACCCATACTGTGCTCAATTCTGACCTACAGGACAATGAGATGATAAATGGCCGTTGTTTTAAGACACTAACTTTGGGGTAATTTATATTTTGCAAAACATAAAGATAAAGGATTAGGGTTAGAAAGATCTCCATCCCAAAGATTTTTTAAATTTCTCTTTTTTCAAGGGCTTAATTTCATTCATTGTGCACATGTCTTAGACATGTCAGGTTGTTATTTTGACCACAAGCATGAGGCAGGATTCCAGCCTAACAGTTTTGGGGTGCTGCCTTCCCCTACTACTGCCCAGACCCCAGGCCTCACCTAAAAACCTGACCCAAATCCTCAGACTTGAGAGAATCTCCACCCACCTGACTTGGACATATCCCTGTTCACCTGCTATTCCCATAGTACCAAATGCCAGGTTCACTGTGACTGAGGAAACTCCTGTGTGATGTTCCAGGAGCAAGTGACCTTTGAGGATGTGGTCGTGGACTTCACCCAGGAGGAGTGGGGGCAGCTGACACCTGCCCAGAGGACCCTGTACCGTGATGTGATGCTGGAGACCTTCGGGTTCCTAGTGTCTGTGGGTAAGTCCATACCCATGCCCCTCATGGTCTCCCCCAATATGGACTCTAATTTTCCTGGGTTAAAAGTGGGGTAGTCTCCAATTAAAAGTAGGTATTTTGAATGTATCATGGACCTGAGGGACCAGGCTGTTCTGGTTTAGGGAATATCAATGAGGATATTTTGCCTTGTTATAGATCTCACCTGAAATTGCTAGAGACAAGACATCTCATGTAAGAGACACACACTGCATCCTAAAACTTCAGAATCCTAGGCCAGACCTGGATCTTCCTGTTGTGTTGCTAGGAGCCTGCTCCTTCCTCACCGCCTCCCTCTGCACCTCTTTCTGCCACTGCTCACATTTGAACCCTCTGAAGCCGAAATGACATCTTCCTGGCTCCAAGACAGGCAATAAAGAGTGTATCCAGGGTGCACATCAGAGGACCCTGGGTTGTCTTCTTTCAGCCACTACATCCCCTCCACACGGGTCATTGCTACCAGCATGCAGCAGAAGAGGCAGATCTCTCACTGGCTGGCCAGATCTGGGTCACATGTCCACCATAATAACTGGCCTATTTTGGTTTTCAGCCACGTGGGTCCTGAAAGAGTGAAGGGAGAGTGGGCAGAGGTTTGGGTCATGGGACATAAATGCTTACTGCCTGGATCTCACTCTGAGCAGGACATTGGCTCCCGAAGCCCCCGCTCATCTCCCTGCTGGAGCAGAAGGCAGAGCCATGGCCTGTGGGTGAGGAGGTTCCACAAGGTGTGTGTCCAGGTAAGATGACAGTGTTCAGGGCTGGAATGACCCCACTCACCCCCACGGGTCTCTCTCTATATCTGATCTCAGATTCTTCAGAGAAAACTGACTACTCACTGTTGTAGTGAACATTCACCAATCACTATTTTGCTTTGAGTGAGACCAAGTTCCAGTCTTCCCTGGATTTACATTCTTGGTGGGGGAGAGGGACACACAATAAATAACTAAAAATGCTCTGGTTGGTATAGCTCAGTGGATTGAGCACATGCCTGTGAACCAAAGGGTTTCAGGTTCTTATTCCCAGTTAGTGCCTGGGTTGTGGGCCAGGTCCCTGGTTGGGGGTGTACAAGAAGCAACCAATAGATGTTTCACTTGGGCATGGATGTTTCTCTCCTTCTGTTTCTGCCTCCCTTCCCTTCTCTCTAAAAGTATTAAAAAAGAAAGAAAAAGAAAAAGAACCCTGTGGTTACATGGGGAAATCCCAAAACTCCAGAGTAGTCACAGGCGATCAGCAACTTTAGTTTCTCATTCACATGTAAGTTGACCGCATACTCACCAGTTGCAGGCCTCAGGATGTGAATACCTTTGGGAGACAATATTCTGCACTTGATTAATTTTCCCCTCTTAACTTTTCAGTAGAGTGGAGCATAAATGGGAAAGGTGTCCACATCATACCCTTAGGCCAGTCCAGTGTCAACAGTGGAGGCTTGGTACCAGGGCAGAAAGGCCATTCTGCCAGGAAGGAGGGAGAGGGAGTGCATGTGTTTTTCATTCATCATATACACTGACTCCTATTGAGGGTGGGGGTTCAGTGGTCAGTAAGGCAGGCAAAGGCTTTGCCCATGGGATCCTCCCAGTTAGGAAGACAGACAGAATAAATGAGCTCAAAGGGCTCTAACATACCACAGTAATTTTTTAAAAGATTTTATTTATTTATTTTTAGAGAGGAGAAGGGAGGGAGAAGAGAGGGAGAGCAACATCAATCTGTGCTTGTCTCTTACATGCCCCCCATCGGCAGCCTAGCCTGCAGCCCAGGTGTGTGCCCTAGACTGGTAATCCAGCAACCCTTTGGTTTGCAGGCTGGTTCTCAATCCACTGAGCCACACCTGCTAGGGCTATACCACAGTTATTTATTGATCCTTCTGGTGACTGACATTTCAGCAGATTCTAGATTGGGTTTCTTTACATCTTAGGTGAGGCAGTACAACAGTGAGAGGCCTCCAAGAAGAGATTCTGAGCAATGGGAAGGCTGAGTGGTCCTTCCCACATGCGACTTTTCCTCCATCACCATCTAGTGTGGTAGACTCTGTTTCCTGGGTCCTGGCCATCACTTTGCTCCCTCTAAGCCTGGGCATCTAGTGAGATTTTCCCTGAAGTCTCACTATATCCTCAGCATCTTCTCCTGCCCAAATTCTCTGTTCTTGCCTTGTCATCTCCATTTGTACCCCTTATACTATTGACTTCCCTATTCTCTGTATTTTCCCCTCCCTCTTTCCTTCTCTGGTTTACAAAACTGTATGGTTAGATGGCCAAAGTCACTTGGATTTTGAAACTTTTGAAACTTGCTTTAATTCTTCCATCCACCTATCCATAGATAAACTATTCCCCCCAAAACAGCAATTACAGGACAATTTCATTTTTTGTTTCTTTCAGATTTAGAAACTAGATTGAAAACCAAATTGCCAGCTGCAAAGCAAGACATCTCTGAAAAAATATCCAACAATGTCCTTGTAGAAAGGTTTCTGTGGAATGGTCTGCCAGGCTCTGAGTGTGAAGATGCTGAGGGCCACTGGGTACAGAATTGTGAGAGTCTTGATGATGTGGTACAGGTGGACTTCCAGCCTGTGAAGGCATCTGTTCAGGAGCAGCAACTGGGGAATGGGTTTGGGGAAAACTTAAGTCTGAACCCAGATATCCCAACTCAACCCATGACTCCTGAAAGACAATGCTCCCACACATGGGGAATGCATGGAAAAAGGGAAAATCCAGATGCCAAAGTAAATGTACAACCGAAAACCTATGCAACAGAGAAATCCTACAAATATGAGGAAGGTGGAAGGTCCTTTAGTCACAG
This sequence comes from Phyllostomus hastatus, assembly GCF_019186645.2. Taxonomy (NCBI): domain Eukaryota; kingdom Metazoa; phylum Chordata; class Mammalia; order Chiroptera; family Phyllostomidae; genus Phyllostomus; species Phyllostomus hastatus. The sequence goes on from NW_025333577.1 coordinate 2,816,335, forward strand.
CTCTGCACTCATAGAACACCAGAGAATCCACACTGGTGAGAAACTTTATAAGTACATGCATTGTGAGACAACCTTCAATCAAATTGCACCATTGATCCAGCATCAGAGAACTCACACAGATGGGAAGCCCTATGGTTGCAGCGAATGTGTGAAGTCCTTCAATTTTAGGTCCTCCTTCAGCCAACAGGCGTGGATTCACACAGGTGAGAAACCCTATGAGTGCAGTCAGTGTGGGAAGGTCTTCCGACAAAGCATACATATCACTCAACATCAGAGGATTCACATGGGAGAGAAGCCCTATGAGTTTGGAAAAGCCTTCAGCCACAACGCGCTTCTGACTGAGCATCAGAAGATTCACACAGGAGAGAAGCCATTCAGCTGTAATGAATGTGGAAAAACGTTCAGCCACAGTTCATCTCTCAGTCACCACAGGCGGACACATACTGGAGAGAAGCCCTATGAGTGTAGTCAGTGTGGCAAGACCTTCCGGCAGAGCACACACCTCAGTCAACATCAGAGGATACACACAGGAGAGAAACCCTATAAGTGCAGTGACTGTGGCAGGGCCTTCAGCCACCGCTCATCCCTAACCAATCACCAGCGAATCCACACTGGGGAGAAGCCCTATGAGTGTAATGATTGTGGCAAGGCCTTCAGCCAGCTCTCTCCACTCATTCTACATCAAAGGATCCACACAGGAGAGAAACCTTATATGTGCAGTGACTGTGGCAGGGCCTTCAGCCACAGCTCATCCCTAACCAACCACCAGCGAATCCACACTGGGGAAAAGCCCTATGAGTGTAACGTATGTTGTAGAGCCTTCAGACAGCTTTCTTCACTCATTCTACATCAGAGGACCCACACAGGAGAGAAGCCCTATGAGTGTAATGAGTGTGGCAGAGCCTTCAGCCAGAGCTCCCCTCTCATACAACACCTTAGGATTCACACTAAGGAAAAGCCCTACACGTGCAACAAGTGGGGGGAGTCCTTCAGTCATTCCTGAGTCAGCAGGAGAGGACACACTGGGGAAAAGCCACACAAGTGTGTAAATTGTGGGAAATCCTTCAAACAGAGCACTCACCTCACTCAGCACTGGAAAATCCACTCATGTGAGTGCAGGGACTGTGGGAAGTCCTTCACACAGCTCCTCCCTGAAAAAGGGCCAGAGAACACATACTGGAAACAGGCACTCTACATAATTTGAGTCATAGGAAGCCTTAAGCCATAGTTCATCCCTTCCTACACTTGACCCAGACATACTCATAAGGAAGATGACAGACATTTATGCACACGCTTTCACACACAGTATAGTCCACAGATCATCCTGACAGTAGGGAAATGTGTAGACAATGTTGAAGACCTTCAGATGTGAGTGACCAATAGTATGTTATAGAATCCACAAAAGGAGAAGTGGAACAATGTATTGGATTTGGACATGACTTCTACAGATTCACTGGATTCCAAACTTTAGATCTTCACAATGGTAAAAACCCCAACAAATGCTTTTCCTATAAAAGTACTAAGTACAGCCCTGACTGGTGTGGCTTAGTGAACTGGGTATCATCTCACAAATCAAAAGGTTGCTGTTTGAATCATAGTTTGATGCCAGGTCAGGGCACATGCCTGGGTTGCAGGCCAGGTCCGTGGCTGGGGGTGAGAGAGAGTCAACTGATCGATTGCTTCTCTCCCTCTCTTTCTACCTCCTTTCCCATCTCTCTAAAAATAAATATCTTTTTTAAAAATAAAAGAACTAACTGCAGTCCAACTTTATTATTGAACATTACCATAAATTCTTGAGTGGGGAGAACTGCTTATGAATGGTACAAAATGACACTGATACTCCATAAAAATAATAATGGCAGTTTTCCACACATTCGAGTGGCATCTGTATGGAATCACCACACATACTGAACTTTGTCAGTATAAAGTTTTTTGGTCTATGTGTAAACAGATTGAGGTACTCAGCAACCAGTCACAGATTTGAATCCCATATGACAAAGTATCAGTAAAATTTGTACTATAAACAGATTTTAAATTACTTATAGGCATTATTTTGCAATAAATTAATCCTTGTATGCAATGGAATTGGAGAGATTTTTGTAGGAAGTCTTGAAATACAACTTCCATAATTCCTTGCAGGTTCTGCAATGGCTTTTGCTGGTTCTGTGCTATAAATTTCTTTACAGCACTCACAGGTATTAGACAGATGGTGCCATTGCACACAAAGACCAAAATTTTTCCTAAGTCCTTTCTCATGAGCAATACCATTTCCACGTTGGTATATTTTGCAAGATTCAGCTATTGGTGAAATGTGCAAGTTAATCCTTTCTTGAGGCATTTTTTTTTCATTAATTCTTCATCCTGGTGTTTAATAAGTTTTTGTTCATGTAAGTGGAAAGTCCATAGTATTTCAATGAACCTTAAATCTTCTAAAAGCAGTCTTCCTGACAACCATGACCCTTAAATGGTGTTTTGCCACTCGACTATTGCCGCATGGCAATAATAACTAATAACACTCTGGTAGATATTCTTTTTAATTTTATGTATAGAGGGAGAAAGAGCTGGAAAGAAATAATGACATGAGAAACACATTGGTTGCCTCTCATATGTGCCCCACCTGCAGACCAAACCCCCAGTGCAGGCATGTACCCTAAACAGGAATTGAAAGGGTGACCTTTGGCTTTGCAGAACAACACCGAACTAATTGAGGCACACCAATCAGGTTGGGAAGCTTTTTTACTATAAATACAATTGGGTCACTCTTGCCTCATATATTCCAGTGGTTCCTATCACTCTCCAGATAAAGAAAAACCCTAATTGTGACAGACAAGGTGCTGAAAGATTGGGCATCTGCCCACCTTTGGATTTCAGTCTACCCCAGGTGTCTGTGTGCCAGCTACATAGACCCTGGTTGTTTTTTTCTGAAAAATAGTCTCTCACAGTGGGACCCATAACTTTTGTCATGAAAATCACCAGTGTGTATGTTATACATGCAGACTCTTGGCCCTCGCATGCCAACAAATGAGTCCAAATCTTTGGGCGGGGGGGCATGATGAGGCTGACTCATACCATTTATATTATGAGGGCCCTGCTCTAAACACATAACATACTGCCCTTCTCGGGAACTATAGAAATGCACTTTCTGCTTTCTAAGGGACTGCTCCCTCTACCTGTCACTAGTTCATGTCTGTATATCCTCCGTCTGATGCATGATTTTTCTTCAAGGAACCCTTTCCAGAGACTTTGTAGTACAACATTATTTGCTTCTTGATTTAAGGACCATCACTCTGGACAGACGGAAAGTACAGAGAACGATCTCCACCTGTGAGATTAGTGCCCCATATTTATGGCTTCATTTGACTTTACCTCCATAAAGTCTCTATTTCCAAATACAGTCATATTGGGGATAGGGCTTCAACATAGGTTTGGGGATAAGGAAGTTGAAATTCAGTTTATAATAGGGTATTTAAGCATTTCTTCCCATGAAATACCAGGTTTCCATGTATGTGATTTACCTTTCCCTACCCCATGAACTCTGCCCATTCCTTGTGTCAGCCCACCTGGAACTGTCCCTTGCCCTCCAGGTACCTCCTTTTTGAGTCCTGGCTCAGAGTCCCATTGTTTCTACATTTTTCAGCTTTCCAAAGTCCAGTGGTAAGACCTAGAACACACTCTTGGTGCCGCCCCTTTCTGCATTTTTATCAGTGGTTCATTTCTCTGCACGTGTTTTCTACTGGGTTCTTTTTTTTTTTTTTTAAGATTTTATTGTTACGGGAAGGGAGAGAAACATCAATGTGCAGTTGCCTCTCATGCGCCCCCTACTGAGGACCTGGCCTGCAACCCAGGCATGTATCCTGACTAGGAATCGAAACTAGGGACCCTTTGATTCACAGGCTGGCACTCAACCACTGAGCCACACCAGCCGGGGGCTATATTCGGTTTTTTAATTGAATCTATTCCGGTGACACTGGTTAATAAAATTATATGGGTTTCAGGTGCCTGCACCATTGGTTAGTCGTTGAGACCCTCAGCGCACACTCATTGCCACTAATGACTGAGTCAACCCAGCTTTCTCTGAGAATGAGTGGAAACATCTGGCTATGTGTCTGTGTGTCACTGTTTGTGAGGCAGGGTGGTGGTGGTTAGGGAATCCATCCTGAAATCTTTTCCTTAGGTTGTTTTTCTTGTAGTTTGAGAAAAGCAATTCTGAAACTATTTAAAAGGTATTTTAGGATTCAGTAGATTAACAGGTCAATTTTTGAGATATCATTATCTTTACTATTGAGGCCAACTGCATTTCCCAGGAGCGTAGCAGTGGAAGTGCCCAGCACTATCAGGCCCATGTCAGGGACAGGGCCTTCCAGACTTGCAGTCCAGCCTCTCAGGCAGGATGAAAGCTCTCAGAGACACCTCTCTCTATATATAATTCCCAGAGGCTACATTTGAGTAGGCATCTGAATCTGCAGAAGGGTGCAGGTGGACAGCTTAGCAGAGTCCAGGAAGCCTGGGTTGAAAAATATAGGAGTTACAGAAAATCACGATTACACTAACCTTGTTCACCAGAGATGGTGAACACGGATACCTAGTGCCTCCTACTACGAAAAGGCTGAGCCCTCCCAGCGTAAGGAGGCAGTGGACAGCTACAGACAAACCAACCCACCTGGGAACAACACTTCCTGGGAGTTCAGGTTCAGGTTTCCCAGCTCGGTGTAAGCCATGCTTCGAAGGCTTTTTCTTTATTTCCGAGAGGCTACCGTTGGTTGGGCGTTCCAACCTCCGGAAAAGGGCGGTGGGAGGCTCATCAAAGTCCAAGATACCTAGGTTTTGAGAATTCCCGCAGTTGTAGGGAATCGTGGTTAGACTAACCTTGTCCATGAGGTAGCACAGTCAGGTGCTTAGAGCCCCGTACTACCTCTCAAAGACGGCTCTCTTGAAGGAGGAAACAGAGGGCGGCCCCAGATTTCTGTGGGAAGGGACTTCTGGGAGTAGTAGGGTAGGCTCCCTGGCCAACCTTAGGCTGCTCTCATCTTTATCATTTCCAGAGGCTATCGCTGAGCTGGAATTACGATCTAGCGGCTGCGCAGAGTCCGGAAAACCTGGGCTTGAGAAATCAGGAAGTTATACAAAATCTTGTTTATACTATGTTCACTAGGTGACGATTTCTGACCCCTGGTACTACTACTCCGTGAGTTCCAGCGCCCCTCCAGAGACCTGGACGCAAGGTGCGGATCCATTAATTCGTGACTCGTAGAAGTTGAAGCTTTCTGAGAGTAGTAGTCCATTGTGTCATGCTCTGACTCTGTACTTACGGAGCTGCAGAATGCAACTCACGGAATGCAACTCCCAGCAGGACAAGCTACACCAAGGGGCCGGGAGTGGGGCCTCAGTGGGTCGTAAGTATTGAGCGTGAATTTCACACAAGCCACTTTCACAAATACATAGTCCTGGAAGCAAATGAAAATAAATGTCATGATGTACCTTCTATATTCAACAAAGACATAAACCTGAATGTTATGTTACTGTCCTGGAGTCTCTGTAATTGGGAGCGTAATGAGGTGTCCGGATGGACCCAGACCCGTTTTTCTTCCATTTCCAGGAGTGAAACCCAGGGAACAATCGAAACTTCCCATTACTTCTCTCAGCTCCCTTTATATCCCTCTACTTTTGTTTATCTCTCTGCCCACCTCCACGTTTAGGTGATGACCACAAGGACCTCCATGGCGACAGTGGGCAGCAGTGAATACTCACAAGGGGCAATAAGTACATACACCAGGAATCGAACTTCAATCTCTAATACTTCGAGGCGTGGGAAAGCGGTGCCCGGAATACGACACGACAAGTGGCCCTCTGGGAGTTGTAGTACCTGCGCGCCAGTGCAGGGGCAGTCCGGACAAACGGCAGACGTACCTTCAACCAACTATTGGAGGAGAGGGTGCTCAGAGTCAGGCTTATGGTGGGACCCTGACGGAGTGGCCGCGGTCCAGAGCTCTGAGCCCAGTTTAACAGCTTACGCCACGCTCTTGGCGCAGCGCTTGAGTCAACAGCTGGAAGTGCGCGCGTCTCTTTCTGGGTGATGTAGTTTGCGCTGCGTTGGATGGTGGCCGTGGACTCCGTGCGGAGGTGTAACGGTCAATGGTTCTGGATCAGGGCGAAACAGTTGAACGGGCTGGAGTTTGTGAGGCAGTTCTCGGATTCCGAACCTGCTGCAGTTCCAGAGTTCTGGACGGGAGCGGGGCAAGCCTGGAGTAACCGATGTGAGCATTCAACCCTCAGGGAGGTGTACCTCTTGGCCAGCGTGCACAGGCTCATTCCTGGTCAGTGGGAGCTGCGGACCTGGTTCCGTAAACCAGAACGTAGAGAGGGGTGCCGTGCGGAGGTCCAGCGTCCTTCTTGGAGCTGCGCCCGTGGTGTCTACTCAATGACACAATATTCTGTCATGTTCCTCTTTGTTACTTTGCGCCACAGGTGGCTGGCTTCCAGGGCGGCAGGGACCAGGTCCAGTGGTCGGTGCGCAGTAAGGGGATTCCCAAGGTACAAGATGGATGTTGTCCTGAGACAGGGCCCTGGCTCCCGGCTCTCCAAGGAGCAATCTGAGAGCCAGGCTGACCTGCATCAGCCCCTACTCAGGGGGACCGTCGGAATTTAAGGCCAGGAAGACCTGAGTCAAATGCAGCCTCACCTTCCCCAGGGTCTATCTGTCCCAAAAGGGTAAACATGGGAGGAGAACAAAAGTACAAGATTTTAATCCCAGTCATCTGGGACCCAGAAAACAGACTCTTTATCTGAAACATTGAGCACTGAGTGCAGGCCAGGCAACATCCATGCTTCTTTATTAATTCATCAAACATGTACTCACATGTCCTGGGTGCCAGGCCCTATTCTATGCCCACTAGCCTCTGCACAGAGAAAACTCATATCCTAAATACTGCAGTAATGACAACACAGCACAAATGGAAAGAGGCAGAATCGGGATACATAGTCATGGTCATCAAAGGAAGATGCAGTAGCCGTGACAAGGGAAAGGCATCCTACCTTGGGCCTGAGTTTCATCTTGAGCAATCAGACAGCCTCGAGCTTGTATACCACCAGGAACATGTAAGGTGGAGTATGGAAATCTTAGCTGTTAAACAGCTGCCCACTGAAATGGGAGGTTTCCCTCCCAGCAGCAGTTGCTGTCATGTGTAAACTGCGCCTGTGCTCCATGTTCAGACAATTTTTAAAAATATTTTTAATTCTCATCTGAGAGTATATTTATTGATTTTACAAAGACAGTAAGGGCAGCTGGGAAAGAGACATCGATGTGAGAAACATTGATAGGTTACATCCAATACAGGCCCTGACCAGGGATTGAACCCACAGACTTTTTGGTACATGGGAACACACTCCAACCAACTGAGCCACCCAGCCAGGGCCCTTTTTTCCACTGCAGTTCTGGTAATTTCTATATCAGGTCACGACCCTTATTTTAAGAGAGAGGGAAACAGCCACAGCAAGCAGTGTCCAGGGAACCCAAACTGTCTGGTTCTCTGTCATGACAACAGAAATACTCATCACCCTGGAAATCATCTGAGTAACCAGGGATGTCCCCGTTGCCCACCCTGGTTCTCAGTTTTTCTGTCTGGAATGGCACAAGTAAATCTGAGGTCATTCTTCAATAGCACTAAGAGCAGCCCCGGCTTACAACAGGCACTTGGGAAATGCCAAACTGAAGGACACTGCTGTTGGGTTTGGCTGGGTGCTGGGCTCCAGGCTCTGACAGCAGCAGCTCCTTCTACCTCCAGGTAGAGGTTCTGATGCTTGGGACCTCTGGTCACCACAGACACCTATTCACTGTCTCACATCCCCTTTCCCTCCAGAACTGCCTGCAGAAAAAGCCAGCTGTTCCTGCAAGAGACCAGAGGAGGAGGGAATGACTGCTGGGCTCCTGGATGTGGGGTTGCTGGTGAGTACACCATCACTGTCAGGATGGGCCTCCCAGGCTCTGGCCTGTGGTTCCCACCAGGCTCAACTGACCTCAGAGCCTTTGTCCTCACTCTGCCCCCTGCCAGGAATGTCCTTTAGCCAACTCTGTGTCCTCCTTCAGATCTTACTCTGAGGACCTGGTGGATTCCTGGCCTGCCCCTGCTGCCTGGCTGTCATTGATCATCCATCCCACTGATGGGTCAGCTCACTCTCTTCATCACTAGGCAGATGTGTGGTGAGCACCAACTGAGGTCCAGGCACTGGCCCAGGCACCATTTCAGGAGTTGCAGGTGTAGGAACAGATAAGGGAGCAGAAATCTCTGTCTCTGGGGGCCTCACAACCCTCTGGAGAAATGTAAAACATGTGAAGTTGTACAGAAAATGAGGCCCAGAAGAGGAAGGGCTTGTGTAACAGGCATTAACTACAACAGGGGTTTCAAACTCATTTTCACTCACATGAAAATGAGGGGCCACATCAGCCTCGAGTTTTGCCTTCAAAAGGCTGAATGTAATGTTAGGACTGTATAAATGTAACTACTCCTTAACAGTTAAGCGAGAGCTCAGTGCTGCCGCTGGGTAGAAACAAGGTGCCAGGCTGGATAAAATAAGGTGGAGGGCTGGATTTGGCTGGTGGGCATTGTGTTTGCCACCTGTGAACTAGAGGAACCTGGGAGGCCTCTGTGAAGAAGAGGCCCAAGGAAGGGGAGGGAGTGAGGTGGCGGCTCACACAAAGAATGTTCCAAGCAGAAGGAACACCATGAACAAAGAGCTTGAATGGGACCACAACAAGCACTTTTCACAAAAGGCAGGCACACACATAGCAGGAAGACTGAGGACAAGGTCTCCTAGAGCAGATGCCTGGGGCCTGGGAAGTAATTCTGGCCATTTTTTCCCACTTGCAAAGGCCCAGCAAACACTCTATGTAGAGTAGGCAATCAACAAATGGGTGGAACAATGAACATTCTGAACTCTGTAGTCAATGCTGGACACATGTGGCACTAATCAACCCCTATATCAGCCCCATGAGGAGGAAACCAAGGCACAGAAGCAAGTCATCCCCCAAGGCCCCACCCAACAGCTAGCTGGACTTCAGTCCTATAACCTGAGGAACTGTTTCTGTCAACAAAATGGCTCTGAGAGCATATTTTCTCCTAGAGCACCTGGATAAAACACATTCTGACTGATGTCTTAATATTAGCCCCCTGAGACCTGAGCAGAGAACCCACCCGTGCTGTGCTCCATTCTGACCTACAGGATGATGAGATGATAAATGGGTGCTGTTTTAATACATTAACTTTGCGGTAATTTGTTTTGCAAAACATAAAGGTGAATGGGAGTATCATGGTGTCATGACTACAAAAATCTCCATCCATCTTTAAATTTTAAAAATTTAAAGATTTTTAAAATTTCTGTTTTATCAAAGGCTCTGTTTTATTCATCGTGCATATGTCTTGGACATGTCAGGTTGTTTTGACCACAAGCATGAGGCAGGATTCCAACCTAACAGTTTTCAGCTGCTGCCTTCCCCTACTGCCCAGACCCCAGATCCCACCTAAAAATCTGACCCAAATCCTCAGACTTGAGAGAATCTCTACCAACCTAAACTGGACATATCCGAGTTCACCTGCTATTCCCACAAACCAAATGCCAGGTTCACTGTGACTGAGGAAACTCCTGTGTGATGTTCCAGGAGCAAGTGACCTTTGAGGACGTGGTCATGGACTTCACCCAGGAGGAGTGGGGACAGCTGACACCTGCTCAGAGGACCCTGTACCGTGATGTGATGCTGGAGGCCTTTGGGCTCCTAGTCTTCATGGGTAAGGCCACACCCTAGTATGGACTCTCATTTTCCGGGGTTAGAAGTGGGGTAGTCTGGCATTAAAAGCAGGTATTTTGGATGCATCGTGGACCTTAGTGACTAGGCTATTCTTGGTTTAGGGAATATCAATGAGGATGTTTTGGCTGCTATTTACAGATCTCACCTAAAAATGCCAGAGGCAAGACATCTCATGTAGGAGACAGATACTGCATCCCAAAACTTCAGAATCCCAGGCCAGACCTGGGTGTTCCTTTCGTGGTTTCAGGAGCCCCCTTCTTCCCCACTTTCTCCCTCTGCATCTCTTTCTGCCACCATTCACCAGTGTGCCCTCTGAAGATGACATAACAGCTACCAGGATTCAAGACCAGCAGAAAAGACTATGTCCTAGGTGCACCTCAAAGGCTCCTGGGTTGTCTTGTTTCAGCAGCCCCATCCCCTCCACACAGGTCATTGTTGCCAGGGTGCAGGGGAGGGAGCAGACTGATGCACACTCCAGCCTGCCAGAATCTGTGTGTTGTAGATGCCATAAAGAAATTCACACAGACTGCAGAAGTCCTGTGGAGAGAAAGGGACGGCATGGCTACTCTAACCCTAACCCTAACCATGAAAATACAAGCATAGCTGCCCCTCCCTGGGAGGCAGCGTGGTGCTCACTGAGATGGTAGGTTTTCTTATTTTCCTGCTACATCTGCACGAGCTACATCTAGAATGAAACCAACAATTTCAGTGTAACCAGGCAGTCTCTCTGAGAGAGACTCTGAGAGAGAGTGCTTTGGCTACTCTCTCAAGGGGAGAGCACCTCAACCCTTGCATGGACAAGATTTTATTGCTTTCCAGTCATATTACATCAAAGAAGGTTCTCATTAATTATTCTTAGATTTACATTAAGTGATTACTTCTTACAGATAACAAAAAAAAAAGAGAAAAAATGTTGCAATTGCAAGGGAATGATAAAAATTATTGATTTGGTTCCATTTCATCCTTGGAATGTCTTAGCACAGACTTTAGGGAGTTGCTTCAGAAATATACATTAAACATCTGCAGTTTCAACTCAGGGTGAGGGAGTTTTAGCAAAAGCAAGTCTCATAGCAGCCTAGGTACCGTGCATGCCTGTTCCCCATGAGAAAGCCGATCTGCACATCTGGCTCCTGTGTGCCACCTCGCATTCGATTGGTTTTCTGGATCAATGCTGGGCTACATTTCCCATGCCATGCTAATCGGTTCCCTATAACAGACTTTCCACTGGATGGCCAGATCTGGTCACATGTCTACCCTGGAACCAGATTTGGGGTCCAGGACTGACAGTGGAAGGACCCTGGGAGCTGTTACCACAATAACTGTGGTCTCTCTGTGTTCTCAGCTACTTTGGTCCTAGAAGGCTGAGGATGCAGTGGGCAAAACATTGGAAGGGCCCTAGGATACAATTGCTAATATCCTGGGTTTCCCCCTAAGCAGGACATTGGTTCCTAAAGGCCCCCCTCATGTCCCTGCTGGAGCAGGAGGCAAAGCCATGGCCTGTGAGTGAGGAGATTCCACAAGGTGTGAGGTGAGAGTTTGCAGGGTGGGGAGGACCACACTCACCCGTACAGGTCTTCCTCCATATCTGATCTCAGATTCTTCAGAGAAAACTGACTACTCACCTGTCAGTGAACACTCACCAACCACCATTCTCTCATGAGTGACCAAATTCCTGTCTTCCCTGAATTTACATCCTTGGTGAAGGAGAGGGGCACACAATACATAACTAAAAATATAATAACAACAGTGAATAGGATGGTGACAGATTATGATGAATGCTGAGAAGTGAAAGTAGGTGAGGAGGTGGAGACTAGAATTGGGGGGAGGACTTGAGCAGAGAGATGAGAGCTCGCCTATCGAAGGAGGTGACATGGGAGCTGAAACCTGAACCATAAGAACAGGGCCTCCATGAAACGATCTGGGAGAACAGATTCCAGGTGTAGGAAAGAGCAGGTGCAGGCACACTGGGGGGTTGCAGATCTCTTACTGAAGTAACAGACATCTCATCCTCAGTGCTTTAAACCAGAGGTTCACTTCTGACCCAGGCATCTGTGTGTCATGGCTCTAGGCCTGGCTCTTATGCCTGTAGATTGGCTGGGTGGTTCTGCTCTTCATACCTGCTGTCCAGCTCCTGAGACCGGCAGGCACCTCTGTAAGAAGTGGGTATGTCCTGGCCCTTGGGCAGGCAGTTCCCACTGGTGTCAGGCCATGACCCTATGTAAGCAGGGGCCCATGGCCAGTGCCCAGAAAAGTTGGACAGTGTGTGAGATGACAGATCCTTCCTCCTAAGAGGAAGGTCACTGCAGGGTCTCCCCTTCTGAAATGATAACAAACCTTCATCCAGTGTATTAGCCTCCTATTGCTGCTGTAAGAAATTACCACAACTGTAGTACTTGAAGCAACACAAAAGATCTTACAGTTCTAGAGGACACAAGTCCAAACTGTCTGACTGAGCTGCATTCAAGATGTTGGCAGGCCAGCATTCCTTCTGGAAGGTCTGGAGAGAATCCATATTGATACATTCTCCAGCCTCTCAAGGCTCCCACATTCCTGGACATATGGCCTTGTCCATCTTCAGTGTCAGACTTGGCTGGACAGGTTTTTACACAGCAGGCCACCCTGACCCTGACTCTCCTGCTCCTTTCACATTTAAGAACCCTGTGGTTACATGGCTACATCCCAAAAATTTAGTGTAGTCACAGGTGATCAACAGTCTTAATTTCTCATTCACATGTAAGGTGACTGCATACTCACTGGTTCCAGACATGACAATATGAACATCTATTGGGGGCAATCTTCTGCTTTTGACTTTTTTCCCTGTTAACTTTTCATTAAAGTGTGGTGTAAATGGGAAAGGTGCCCACATCACAGCTTTAGGCCAGTATAGTGTCAGAGGGGAGTCTGGATACCAGGGCAGAAAGGTCATCCTGCCAGGAAGGAGAGGGACTGCAACTGTTTATTATTCAGCATGTCTGTTGACTCCTGTTGTGGGTAAGGGAACAGTGGTGAAGTAAGGCAGACAAAGGTTGTGCTGGCAGGATCCTTCCAGTTACAAGACACACAGAATAAACTAACTGAAAGGACTCTAACATACCACAGTCATGTATTGATCTTCCTAGTGACGGACTTTTCAGCAGATTTCAGTCTGGGGAGCTGATGGGTTTCTTTATATCTGGGGTGAGGCAGTACAACAGTGAGGGGTCTCCAAGAAGAGGCTATTTCTGAGCAATGGGAGGGCTAGGTGGTCCTTTCCACATAGTGGCTTTTCCTCCATCACCACCTGGTGTGTTAGACACTGTGTTATCCAGGGCCTTACCGTCACTCTGCTCCTTCCCAACCTGGGCATCTGATGACATTTTCCCTGAAGGCTCACCCTTGCTTCAGCATCTTCTTCAGCCCCAATTCTCTACACTCCCCTTGCCAATTCCATCTGTACCCCTTATACCAACTCCACTCCACTGTCTCTGAACTTTTCTTCCCTCTTCTGTTCCTCCTCTGGTTTACAAAACCATATGGTTAAATGGTCAAAGCCACTTGCGTTTTGGATTCAAGTGGTTTAATTCTCCATCCACCTATCCAGACAATTCCCCCACCCCCCCATAAAAAGGATTAAGGAACAATTCCATTTTTGTTGTTTCTTTTCAGACTTAGAAAGTAGATCAAAACCCAAATGTTCATCTGCAAAACAAGATATCTCTGAAGATCTATCCAATAATGTCCTGGTAGAAATATTCCTGTGGGACGGTCTGCAGGGCTATAAGGGTGAAGACGCTGAGGGCCACTGGGAACAGAGTTGTGAGAGTCTCAATGGCACTGTGTTTCAGGCTGCATTCATGCCTGTGAAGACATCCATTCAGAAGCACAGCTGAGTAAAACTTAAGTCTAAGCCCTGATCTCCCAACTAAACACATTAGTCCTAAAAGATGAAGATCCCACACATGGGGAATGCACAGAAAAAGGGAGAATACAGACTCGATGTTAAATGTGCAACAGAAAACCCATGCAATAGACAAGCCCTACAGATGTCAGGAATGTGGAAAGTACTTTCATCACAGCTCTGCACTCATTGAACACCGAACATACACAGGAAAGAGACCTTAAAATATCATGATTGTAGAAAAGGCATCCAAAACAGCTTGGCACTTAACAAACAACAGAGAATCCACACTGGTGAGAAACCTTGTATGTGTATGCAGTGTGGCAGGACCTACAGTCAGACTGTGCTATACATCCAGCACCAGAGAACTCACACGGCTGAGAAGCCCTTCAAGTCCAGCGAAAGTGGGAAGTCCTTTAGTTTTAGGTCTTCATTTAACAAACACAAGTAGACTCATACAGGCAAGAAGCCCTGTGAGTGCAGTCAGTGTAGAAAGACATTCCAGCAGATCACACATCTCAGTCAACATCAGAGAATACACACAGGAGACTGTGTGCATATGAGTGCAATGACTGTGGCAGGGCCTTCAGCCAACAGCTCTTCTCTAAACAGTTACCAGCAAATCCAGACTGGGGAGAAGCCCTTTGAGTGTCATGAGTGTGGAAAAGCCTTTACCCAGATCACACCACTGATTCAGCATCAGAGGACACACACAGGAGAGAAGCCCTATGAGTGCAATGAGTGTGGGAAAGCCTTCAGCCAGAGCACACTCCTGACTGAGCATCAGAGGATTCACACTGGGGAGAAGCCCTATGGGTGCAACGAGTGTGGAAAAACCTTCAGCCACAGCTCATCCCTAAGCCAGCATGAACGGACCCACACAGGAGAGAAGCCCTATGAGTGTAGGCAGTGTGGCAAGGCCTTCCGGCAGAGCACACACCTCAGTCAACATCAGAGGATACACACAGGGGAGAAACCTTACGTGTGCAGTGACTGTGGGAGGGCCTTTAGCCACAACTCATCCCTAACGAAGCACCAGCGAATCCACACTGGGGAGAAGCCCTATGAGTGTAACGAATGTGGCAGGGCCTTCAGCCAGCTTGCTCCACTCATTCAGCATCAGAGGATCCACACAGGAAGAGAAGCCCTATGAGTGTAATGAGTGTGGCAGGGCCTTCAGCCAGAGGTCTCTTATAGAGCACCAGAGAATCCACACCAAGGAAAAGCCATATGCATGTAATGAGTGGGAAATCCTTCAGTCACAGTTCATCACTGAGCCAACATGTGAGGACACACACTGGGGAAAAGCCATATGAGTGTCCAGATTGCAGGAAATCCTTCAAGCAAAGCACTCACCTCACTCAGCACTAGAGGATCCATACTGGTGAGAAGCCATATGACTGCAGGGACTGTGGAAAGGCCTTCATACACAGCTCTTCCCTGACTAAGCACCAGAGAACTCATACTGGGTAGAGGCACTCTATATGAACTGGGGCATAGGGAGCCTTGAGCCATAGTTCATCCCTTCCAACACTTGACCCAATCATTCTAATGAACAAGGTGACAAACATTTGTATAGATGACTTCACACACACTACAGTCCTCAATTCATCCTAACAGTAGAGAAAATGAGATAATTATTGTTGAGATTCTTTATCCATGAGTAACCATTAACACTAAATTATAGAACCCACAGAAGAGAGAAGTGGGTAATGAGGATTTGTCCGGGTCTTCCGTCTTAAGGATTCACCAGATTCCAAACTTGAGATTTGAAAAAGTAGTGAGAAACCCAACAAATGCCTTTCATATAAAAGAATCAAGTGCAGTGAGAGTTTATCATTATTACACATAACATTCTTGAGTAGGGAGTTCTTAAGAATGGAACAGATAGACAGTGATACTCCCTAAAATCCATATGGCCGAGGGCTCCACAAAAGTGAGTGGTATCTATGGAATCACCATGCACACTCAACTGTCTCAGTATAAAGTTTTCTCATCTATGTGTATGTACATTGTTTGATCAAGGTACACAGCAACCAGTCATACAGATTTGAATTCTATATGACAAAGTATCAGTGTACTATAAACAGGTTTTAAGTTAGTTGTCTGCATTATTTTGCAATAAATTAAGCCTTTTCATTAGGTTTTTCTTTTTGTAGTAGCTTGAGAAAAGCAATTCTGAAACTGTTTTAGAGGTATTTTAGGATTCAGCAAAATTTTATGTTGATTTTGTGGGTCTCAGGGTTCTCACTATTAGACATGAAACTATGGGGATGTTATAAATTGGAAATGTATGTATGTATATGTGCACACACACTTTTGTGTACCTATATATGTCCATATATATGCCTTTATTTCCTAGCTCTGTAGAAGACACCCTAATAGAAAGGAGCACACCTGGCATCAGATTTGGTCCCTAATGCCATCCCCTACTCAAGAGAATGAGTTCTTTATAACTGGAGAAATGACTGATTTCAGAACTGAGGGAAGCAGAAAGATGAGCTTGGAACATCTTACACTAAAAATAAATACATCAGAGGTATATCAGAGGTATGGCACCAGATGGAAACTTCCTCTAAGACTCTTACTGACCTCACCTTGGACAACTTAAGCACCAAAATCACTGACAGCAGTCAGTTATCAACCATTTGAGAAAACAGGAATCCATGAGTCCATCTGGTAATAGTGACAAATAAATGGAGAGAAGGGAGGGTGCTAGCTTGAAGCAGAGTGCCAAGGACTCAGCAAATGGGCAGAAGACTGACACTGGATAATTGACACTTTGCAACCATCAAGGGTAAGGACTGATTCAAGCAAGAGTCATGAATGGAGGCTGACCCTAGCAGGGATATTTTGGTAAGCAGGCAGATATTTGCATTATCTTAAATGTCTCATATATTGGTTATTAGTTAAAAGGGAGAAATAGTAACTATATGATGGAGAAATTGGGCAACACTTTTGAGTGAGCAAAAGAATCACTACTGGCAAAATGAGGACTTTGTGCACTACCCAGGTGTGTGTGTCTGTGTGTGTTTGCAGTGATAGTACACACAAATCGCAGGCAGAGAAGGTAAAATGTTAACAACAGGTGGGTCTGGATGAGGGTACATCGATACTATTTTCAATATTTCTGTGCCTTTTGTTTTTTTTTTAATATTTTATTTATTTTTAGAGGGGGAGAAAGAAACAGAGAAACATCAATGTGTGGTCTTCTGTTGCAGTCCCCCCACCAGGGACCTGGCCCACAAACAACACAGACATGTGCCCTAGACCAGCAACCCTTTGGTTTGCAGGCCCACACTCAATCCACTGAACCACACCAGCCAGGGCTTAAGTTTTAAATTATTTCCAAATAAAGTAAACAAGGCACAGGCATTCAGCTGTGCAGTAAATGAGACAATGTGGGAAATTGAAGGGACTGAGTGCTGGGTAATATAACAAAGGAGTCATTAGTGGGCATCAAAGCTGAGTGGGATGTATCTCAGGAGTGATACTGTGGCAGCAGAACTGAACCCATTGGTTAGGCTGGGAACAACAGTTGAAAGGGCAAATGTAGTTGTTCTTTGAAGAATTACCAGAGCCAGCCCCGGCTGGGTGTTGGTTCAACTGAATAAAGCATCATTCCATACACCAAAAGGTTGCAGGTTTGATCCCCGGTCAGATCACATCTCTAGCTTGTGGGTCAAGGTGCATACGGGAGGTAACTGGTTGATGTCTCTCTCTCTCCCTCCCACTCCCCTCTCCTCCTCTTCTCTCTCTCTCATCAATAGACATATCCACCAGAGCCACACCCAGCTTCAGGTTCGGGGTGGACAGGCTGAGAAGAGACAGGAAGGGACAGGCATCCAGGCAGTTTCAGTCTCTTGCAAGTGACTGAGGCCATGAGATCATGTGTCTCTGAGAATGCACAAGTACAAGTGCAAGTGATGTGTTATCTCCCAGCTGAGTGACTGGCCCTCATGTTCCAACCATCCAGAGGATAACAGAGCTGCAACAGTGTTGGAACCTGGGTCTCTGAGTCTCAGGAAGCAGTACTCCCAGCACCACCATGGAAGTAACAGCTACAGCTACAAGACTGTACTGCAAGTGAAGAAATAAATCCTGTATTATGTTAAGCCTCTGTGCATTGGGTGTCAGACTGGTGCTCAAACATGGTGACAGAAAGTTGTACCAGTTTCTGTAGCTACAGGAAGCAGTTAACTTTATGGTCAGGTCATGAAAACAGTGCTGTAATCTGAGATTAAATACAAAATTCAAAAGATCTGCTGATTGCTGATGTAGCTCAAGGAATGAAGTTCCCCTTACTCGGGCAGACACATTTCCTCATGACCTTTTATTAGTGTTTTCAAGCTGTTTTGATCCGAGTAAAAAATACAGGTTAGATTGCAACCTGTTCTCATAATTAACATATTTAGATATGGCTGAAAAGTTTCACAAAATAGTATTTGCCTTTACTACATGATGGTTTCTTTTTCTTTTTTTTTTTTAAGAGGGAAGGGGAGGAGAAAGGGAGAGAAACATCAATGTGTGGTTGCCTCTCACACACCCCCTACTGGCGACCTGGCCCACAACCCAGGCATGTGTCTTGGCTGGGAATTGAACCAGTGACCTTTTGGTTCACAGGCTGTGCTCAATCCACTAAGGTACACCAGCCAGGGCTTACATGATGAATTTTGACCCATTTTATTCTGCTTCATGGTTGTGTAATGTCAGTGGCATCCACTAAATTGATTTTACAATTCACTAATGAGCTGAAGCAACTGGTTTGAAAAGACGGCATTGCACGGCTTCAATTGTTCTTGTGATCTTTGTAAGCTACTCCATACACATAAAGACAGGTGAGTTAAACTAAGAAACAGTTTGCTATTGAGGATTTAGAAGTAAACTTCACATCACATATTTATGAAAAGGCCAAAGTAGCTGTCAAGATTTCTGCTTGAACAGCAGCCCTGGGAAAGAATGGAAACAAGGTTGATAATCAAGAAAGTTGGCAGATCACACACTTGAAAGCAACTCTACACTTTGCACAATGACAAATTTTCCAACGTGCAGCTGGTGCTAAAATGGCTACAGAGGAAAGCAGAGTCTTACTTCACACATGACCATCTGTGGTGTGCTTACAGGAGGTAAGGGCTTGCTGTGGGCTGTTCCTGGGTGCCATTTGACCCACATTAGCTAATTCAGAAAACAAACAAGCTGGCTTATATCCACACAGACACCACAGGAACTCATGCAAGGGTTTTAAAGGAGCCCATTTGTTATTTGGGAATCGTAGGCCAAGTTGTCCACCAGGGGCACTAAGCAGTGGTTCGTCTCTGTGCCTCAGATTGTACAGGGAAAACATTAATGTCCAAACACTCCAGGAGCCAGCCATCCCCCCACTGGCACAGGCTCTGCATGTGGCAGGGTTGGGGCCTTGCTCTTTCTTCTGGGCCTTCTAGTGCTCAGCCACGGCCAGGCTGAGGTGGAAGGCTTGCCAGTACCCCTGGCACATGTAGAAATTTCTGCCACAGTGACTCCTGAGGTGATGGGTAAAATGTGAGACCCACACAAAGGACTCCCCACACTGGCTACACACATAGGGTTCCCCTCAAAACACTCCAGGCTCATCACCTGCTGCAAGCTCCTTCTTTACACCACAATACTGGTGGTAACTCATGCTGGAGATACACTTAAGGCCCAGCCCATCACCTCTAAGTGGGCCCTCTTCCTTCCAAGTCCTAGGTGTGGGATGGCTGGCATTCCAGGCATAGGAAGGCTCTCCACAGCCTTTTCCCACCCTGGACTGGCTCCTAGGTGACACACTGCCTGTAGGTGACAGTAACAGGGCTTGGTTCACCCTCCTGAGAATCCAGTCTTCTGCAACTGCTTTTCCTACTCCCCTGGTGGTGCTCATCAAAGGCAAACAAGAACATCCCTCAAGAGCCTATCAGAATCTCACACATGGAGACTTCCTCATATATGCTCTCTTTTGCTTTCTTGCCACCTCCTGCCTCCTGAAACAAGGTGAGAACGTGAGCAGTGCCAACCCAGGGCTCAGAGAAGGAAGCTGTTATGTGAACAGAACAAAAGCCACCCCCAGGCTTTGATGCAATGTCAAGCAGCTGAAATAGTTCTCACTTGGCTACTTGCCTCAGGAAGGACATTCCCAGGTCATCCCTGACTTCTCTGTAGTCTTGTACTCCCCATTTGCTGAGGCCTACCCATTTCTCCACAGTGATACCCCCTCACAATTCAAGTCCCAAAAAAAGGAAATTTTTATGTCCTGGGCCGTGGATGCTTGGATTCTAGAACAGCTTCTCCCTGACTGCCCGGCATCTTGCCTTATAGCTGCCATGGGACACTAATCTAGTCCCTTCTGGCAAAAAAGATCCAAATTCATGTCCTTTTGGCTTCACCTTTTTATTTCTTATCAAGTTATTATAGTAACAATGTGTGTGTAAAAGAGAAAAAATCATACACAATTGCAGTTCCTTAAGAAAACCACATTTATTACTCCATTATCGTCCACTCTACAACCACATGTAAATATACCTTCACACGGCTGTCATAACAGCAAATCTCCTTTATGCCACTTTTTTTGTTGCCTGCCATGTTATAACATTTCAATATGGATACAAAACCTTTAGAATTATGGTTCAGCACAGAACAAACCAGAGGTGTCCTAAGTGAACAGGGGAGAAAAGTAAACATAACTCAGTCATTTTGTTTCAACAACTAAAGCAGTGTATCACATTTCTACAGCAGCCCGTTCCATCCTTGTACAAGACCACTTCAGTCTTTTCTTAAGAGGGATATCACTGCACAGTCACAACATGCTCATCCAAGTGTCTCTTCTGAAATGAGTCCTCCGCACCTGGCAGGACTATAACACTGAAATACAACCAAATAGCAATCTACTCTAATTCTGTGCTTGCTGTGGTGGGGAGCATGGTGGGAGGCTCTCACCAGCGTATCTTTGCTAATACAGACAAGTAATTAAGACCTCCTGCCAAAAGCTGCTCTGATTGCATTCAATTCTGCTAAGAGTTTGCATATGTACAATATGGTAGACACTCCCAATTAAAGGATTCCCAGCCCCGATTGGCTACAGAACACATTCACAGGTTCTTTCCAGTTTACGCACACTGACGCAGGAGCAGCTGGCTATCTCCAGAGAAGCATCTTCCTGACACCCACAGGTTTTATTCCAGTGTATGTGCTATCATGTTTGGTATAGGCCGATCATCCCTGAAGCCTTTTCCACATTGATTACCGTTCTGTATTCCCTCCAGGAATTTAGTGACTTAATGGTATGGCTAAGGACTGTCTCACATTCAATTCACTGGATAAGGCAGAGAAACATTTAAAAATAAGTTTCTGTATTTAAAAAACCATGTGTGTAATGTGATTCCATCCATGCAAAATTATGTACACATAGAGGTGGAAGAAGGATGGTCACCAGAATGTTGCTGAATGATGATTATCACAGGCGTGACAATGCAAGTGACTTTTTTCCTTTAAAAAAAATTTTTTTTTATATTGAGGGAAGAGCCTTCCCAAAGACACCCCTCCTTCACACAGATTTTCAAGAGGACTCAGGAAACGAGTGTGCCCACATTCATTATGTATCCATGGTATGCTCTCCAGCGTGTGTTCTCTGATGTCGGACCAGGGCTGAGCTCCTTCTGAATGTTTTCCCACATTGAGGACACTGGCTGGGATCCTCCCTGCTGTGGAGTCTCTGATGTACTGCAAGGTGGGAGTTCTGCTTAAAGGACTTCCCACACTCTGGACACTGGTACGGGGTCTCCTTGGTATGAATTCTCTGGTGCTTGGTCAGACAGGAGCTGTCCCTGAAGGCTTTTCCACACCGACTACACTCATAGGGCTTCTCACCAGTATGAGTCCTCTGGTGCCGGATGAGGCCAGCAATGTTCCTGAAAAGTTTCTGACACTGGTCACAGCCATATGGCTTCTCACCAGTGTGAATTCTCTGGTGCCTGATGAGGTATGCGCTCTCAATGAAAGTCTTCCCACACTCTTTACACTCATAGGGCTTCTCCCCAGAATGGATTTTCTGATGCACAATGAGGTGGGAGTTACGGTTGAAGGATTTTCCACACTCCACACATTCAAAGGGCTTCTCTCCAGTGTGAGTCCTCTCATGCTGGGTGAGGTATGAGCCATCCCGGAAAGCCTTTCCACACTTGCTACATTCATAGGGCTTCTCCCCAGTGTGGATTCTGAGATGCACGGTGAGGTGGGAGATGTCCGTGAAAGGCTTCCCACATTCGTTACATCTGTATGGTTTTTCCCCTGTATGAGTTCTTTGATGCAAAATCAGAGATGAGTTTCGGTTGAATGTTTTTCCACATTCTAGACATTCATAAGGTTTCTCCCCAGTGTGAATTCTCTGGTGTTGTGTCAGAGCTGACCCATCACTGAAGGCTTTCCCACACTTACTGCATTTGTAGGGCTTCTCTCCTGTGTGGATTCTTTGATGCACACTCAGGTTGTAATTCTTGGAGAAGGACTTTCCACACTCGTTACAGGTATAAGGTTTCTCTCCAGTGTGAGTTCGGTGATGCAAAACGAGAGAAGAGTTCCGTTTGAAGCATTTGCCACATTCAGTACATTTGTACAGCTTCTCTCCAGGGAGACTCCTCCTGTTTACATTAAGAGATGGACTTAAGGTAAAGATGTCCCCAAAGTCCTTGCCTTCATACAGTTTCTCCCCTCTTTTTGTTATTTTTTGTTCACCAAGAGGAATGAAATTGTTGAAAGATTCAACACTTTCAGGGTATTTATAGGGTTTTTCTCTCATTTGATTTCTTCTAAGTTGTTGAATAACGTCCATGGAACGGCAGGAGGCTTTTCCACAGGCATCAGTGTCACCAGTTCTCTTAGCTACAAAACTTTTCTGAGAACTGGGTAAAGCTGAGTCACAATCCAAACTTCTAACCTCTGAGTCATGTATATGGAAACTGTTTGATGTAGGGATCCTCTGAGAGGGTAAAAGGTCTGAGCTTGCATTCAAAGGCCTCCCAAGTCCAGGATACTCACAAATTGCTTCCTGAGCCCCTGACTTTTCCTGACTTAAAGCTG
The DNA here is from genome assembly GCF_019186645.2 of Phyllostomus hastatus. Taxonomy (NCBI): domain Eukaryota; kingdom Metazoa; phylum Chordata; class Mammalia; order Chiroptera; family Phyllostomidae; genus Phyllostomus; species Phyllostomus hastatus. The sequence goes on from NW_025333577.1 coordinate 2,839,098, forward strand.
ACTGCCTCAGGTGTCCCTCCCAGTTCTTATAGTCCCAACTGTCACCTAGAATGGAGAAATGGAGGCCCTCTCTTGTAAACCCTTCCATTTCCACAACACAGGGTAGTTCTTCCTCAGGAATATTCTGAGCTGTCATTTTCACTCTCGTGCCCCATGCTGAAAAGTGAAGAATGAAAAAGACAAACTTCAGTACATGAACCTATGCATATAACTATAATGAGAAATGGTGCCAGGCAGGGATATTTTACTTTTTTAAGTTTTTTAAGATTGATCTGAGGAGCAGAGAAACACTGATTTGTTGTTCCACCCACTCGTGCATTCACTGGTTAACTCCTGCATGTGTCCTAACTGATAATCAAACCTATAACCCTAGTGCATTGGGGTAACACTCTAAACAACTGAGCTACCTTCCAGAGCTTCTGAAATTCACATCTATACAAGAGGGCGATGAAATGAGAATCAAGTCATGGAGGTAAGTTCAAAGGCAGTCACACAGTCTTTATCCTCCTAAAGAACAGGCAGGAGAGTACTGGGTAAATATCACCAACAGGATTAGCCTGCCAAGTGAGAGACCAGAGGCCAGGTGCCCTGCTCACACTGGGCCACCTTCTCAGCCACTGTGTGCTAGTTCCCATCACCCGTATAACAACCATCACACATTTCAAAGCTGTGAAGGCAAAATGTATGTACAGCACTGATGAATGAGCAAATCTGCCCCAGCTTGGTGGTCAGAGCTCTACCTTCAAGAATGGAATGGAGCACAAGCTGAGTGACTGCCCTACAGGAATATTAGGAGAGTTAGATCATGTCGGAGGCTGGCTCTGAGCTGGAGAAGGGGCAGCGCTCTGTAGGTGGCTGCCAGTGTCATCACTGTTCTTGATCCTCCTGTAACCACCCTCCCACACCTCCACTTCATGGTATCAAGACAACTGGCTCTCCACATATTTTTTTAGGTACAATGATATTAACTGGACCCTTACCTTAGAAAAAATATTTTTAAAAAATTCCAGGTAAAGACCTCAACTTAAAATCAAAGTTCAAATTCTGTAGGATACCTTCATGAATGGGTACTCCTGGATCAATAGGGCTTAACAACCAAAAACCATACAAATCAGGATTAACAACTTTTACAGCAACATCAAACTTTCCATACAACAACAGACACAATTAAGAATTAAAGTACAAGTGGTAGGTGGAGAGAAAGTATTATTATAAAATATAAAAGAGACAAAGGAATAGTGCCGAGAGCTAAAAAGAATTTTTACAGAACAACACAAAAAAAGAAAAAAAACTGGTTGAAGGATACAAAGAGACACTTCACAGAGAAAGTAGAAATGCCTTGAAAACATGGATATCTGCTCTTTCCCACCATCATTCAGGCAATTATAAACAACAACTTTAAGAATGAACATCAAATATGCATATTTCATATGAGTAAAAGTAAAATAAGGTGTGAACCTGGCTAGTGTGGCTCAGTGGACTGAGTGCAGGCCCATGAACCAAAGGGTCACTAGTTCAATTCCCAGTCAGGGCACATGCCTGGATTGTAGGCCAGGTTCCCAGTAGGGGGCGCATAAGAGGCAACCACACATTGATGTTCTCCCTCTCTTCTTCTCTTCCCCCTCTATAAAAAAAAAGTAAGTAAATAATTAAAAAATTAAAATAAAATAAGGTATGAAAATGTAAAGTTTGGGCAGCTCATGCAGGAAGAGTCAGCAGGCACTGAGCATGGCCACCCACTTGGTGATCTGATAGTAGCTGTCAAAACATAAAATAGGCACATTCCTCTACCCAGTGATTCCTCCTGTAGGTTCTCAGGCTCAGAAAGCATGACCCCTGAGCCTAAGTGCACATCATTCTATGTCAAGTAGGGTCTTAAAGACCAGCAGGGAGAAGACAGACCACTCATAAAGGAATGAAAAGTATCATGATAGCAAAACAGAAATCTGCTAGTAATGGGAGGTTATTTTCAAAGTGCTGAGGGAAAAAATGGTCAGATATGTTATTGTTCAACAGTGAAGGTAAGATAAAGACAACTTCAGAAAAGCAGAAGCAGGCCTTAGCCAAGTAGCTCTGTGGGTTAGAGCATCATTCCCATACACCAAAAGTTGTAAGTTTGATCCCCAGTCAAAGCACATACAAGACTCAATAAATGAATGCATAAGTGGAACAACAAGTTTTTCTCTGTCAAATCAACAAGTAAAACAAAAAAAATTTTTTTAAGCAGAAGCAGAGTTTACCTCCAAAGTCAATAGCCAAAAGAACTGGAGAAGTTATTCTTCAATAAAAAACCCATAAGGAAAAAAAATGGAAAGAAAAGGAAATGATGAATGTGTATTAAAATCAAATCCAGACCATACAAAATGCAGCAGTAAGTGACTCATGGGGTTAAGAATAGGATGTACTAAAACCCTGGGTGTCAGTAGACTGAGAGATGGGAAAAAAGTAAGAAACTTAAGTGTCCTATACTTGAACAGCAATTAAAATAAAATTAAATTAAAAAAAAAAAGAAAAAAGAAACTTGAGTGTCTTGATGCCCTTACATTTTTCATGATTCAGGTGAGACCTGGGCAAGTCAGGAACAAAATAAATATCATGTAAAACTTCTAAGCCCACAGAGTAGTGGTTTTCAACTTGGGACAGTTTTACCCACAAAGGACATTTTGGGATGCCGGGAGACATTTTGCTTGTCATCGCTGGGGAGTGGTTCCACTGGAATCTAGCACACTGAAGCCAGGAACACTGCTAAACACCCTTCAATACACAGGAAAGCCCCTCACAACACAGAATGATCCAGTCCCAATGTCAACAGTGCTAACTTGGAAAAATCCTGTTGTAGGAGGAAAGATAATAGAGAAAAGAAAACCAGATCAATCCAGAAGGTATTAAGGGGTAAAGCCCAGAAGACAGATTAAATAGAAAGTATAAAACAACAATAAATGTATATGGCCATGTTGGCCAGATAAAGATGCTGCACCACAATGTGTTTGTAACAGACACACCTAAACTAAAAAAAAAAAACAAAAAAAACAAACAAAAAAAAACATAGAAAACAACAGCAAAAGTTTGGAAGAGACGAATGCTAACCAAACAAAGATTTTATGACTCTTTGCTAACCAACACAAAGCAAAGTCAGTCAGGATTACAAATCAAAATTAGCAGAAATCAGCAAACCCAACCATACTGGGATGTTTTAATGAACTTCATTCAGACATAGAAATTCAGAAAAACTGATTAGAAATGAGCAGGAGAGGATATAATCAACCAGCCTGATTGTACAGCTTGATGAAGAGTACAGTACCAACAATTAGAGCCAAATGCTTTGCAAGCACAAATGGAACATTTGCTAACACTAGTCATAAACCAGGCCAAATAAAAAGTTCAACAAATGCCAGGCCACAGCCTCTTGACAAATATGGTCTAGTTAAAACCCAGTAACAGAAACAAAACCAAATATAAGAAAAACAATATAAAAAAAAAACCTTTATTTATTTGGAAAAACAAAAAATTATTTCTCAATAATTCACAGATAAAGAGAAATCTTGACAGACATTAGAAAACACCTAGAACTAAACAAATGATGAAACGGAACAACTCAAAATGTATGGCAAATGAGGAAGCAGCTAACATAGTTCCCAGGTAGAAAATACTGGCTTTCATGCTTACATTTAAAAAAGACTAAAGGTTAGTAAGCTCACTGTTTCTTAAGACTTAAGGAAGCCCTGGCCTGAATAGCTCAGTTGGTAGGAGTATCGTCCCATAACTGAAGAATTGTGGATTTGATTCCTGGTCAGGGCACATACCTAGGTTGCAAGTCAGATCCCTGGTCCAGGTATGTACAGGAGGCAACCAAGCAATGTTTCTCTCTCACATCAATGTTCCTCTATCTAAAAACAATGAAGAGAAAAAAAAAAGCCCTTGAATGGGAATTAAAAAAAAACAACACAAGACTTAAAGGAAAGAACCATGGAGTAAATGAATAAGAAGTGAAAGGTGATAATAAAGGTAAGAGAAGGGAAAAAAGAGAGAGAAAAAAAATAAAGAGCAGAAATTACAGAACCTGAAAACGTGGAGACAACCAAGATGATGAAGAAAATCAAAAGTCTGTTACTTGAAAAGACCAATTAAATAGATATGCCTTTGGCAACAATGATCATTTAAAAAGAGAGAGGAGGTACATATAAGTGCTATCAGTCAGGCAAAGGGGATTTAACTAAGGAACAGTAAAAAGTGGTAATGCTGGATTTATCCTAGCAATGAGAGGATGGTGGGACATTAAAATATCCATGGACACAATTCCCACATTTTCAGGTAAAAGTAGAAGACAGCCCCCTGCAACAAATCTCAATATATTCATAAAGCACTAATTTAAAGAAACCTCACCCAGACTCCTGATCAAAATGCTCCCTGACTAAAGTAGAAGGCTCCTTTACAATATGTCAATAAATTCAGGAAGTACTTTAAGGAAAGCTCTGATTCATGATGAAAATTATTAACAACTAAGAACATGAGGAATTAAGGTAAATGTCACACCTAATAAAGAAATAAAGGACTGTTCACTCTGAAGTGAAGACTAAGACCCCACATGTCTGCTGCATCCATGGCATTCAACAGTAATGTCAAAGGGCCAGATGACCATGCCCCCGGCTGTCACTCCTAATGAGATGGACTCCTGAGCCTGCCTGGCTACCTTGCCACATGTTCCCTATATTGGGCCCTCTGAGTAAACTAGGGCATGGGTGACCTATGACTGTCCTGTGAAAACAAGAAATGGAGAGCACCTGCCACAGGTCCATTGGGGGAGGATGCATGTGTGCATTTAAACAAGGTAAGACAGACCCATACAAAAGGATACCACTTTGGAAAACTTTAGACAAACAAAATATTGAGGTAAAAATATTAAAATGCCCTGGCAAGATACCTACCAAAGATGTGATCATGAAGGTCTTAGGGGCATCGAAGGGAACAAAGGAAATGTCCTTCAGGAGCAAAGGAAATGTCCATTTCATCTATAATAGACACGTTTACTGAAATAAGACTTATACACCAGTAAGAAATATGGATGACCGACCAAACAGTAGAAAAGATCTGCAAAGTGCACATCTGATAAAGGATTTATGCACAGAAGATATAAGAGTACATGAAAAGTTCATCAACATCACTTCTGGCCAACTAAAAAAAAAACCCCAGAAAATAACAAGTGTTGTGAGGAAGTAAAGAAACTGGAACCCTCACACACTGTTGGTAGGAATGTAAAATGGTATAGCTGCTTTGGAAAACAGTCTGTTTCTTGAAAACTTAAACACACAGTCATCATATGACCTAGCAATTCCACTCCTAGGTATCCATTTAAAAAAAAAGCAAACATGTCTACAAATAAACCTGTACCATGAATAGCAGCATAATTCATGATAAACAAAGAGTAGAAACAATCCAAATAAATGTACATCAACTGACAGGTGAATAACTAAACAAAATGTGAAAATCCACATAATGGCCCTGGCTGGTGTGGCTCAGTTTGTTGGGCACTGTTACACAAAACAATGGGTCACAGGTTTGATTCCCAGTCAGGGCACATGCCTAGGTTGCAGGTTCAGTCCCAAGTCAGGGCATATACAAAGGCAACCAATCGATGTTTCTCTCTCATGTCAAAGTGTCTCTCCCTCTCTTTCTCCCTCCCTTCTCCTCTAAAAATAAATAAGTAAAATATTTTTTAAAAATAAAAAATCTATATAATGGAATATTCTATTATTCTTCAGTCATAAGAAGAAATGAAATACTGATATGTGCTTCAATAACATAGATGAACCTAACACGTTATGCTCAGTAAAAGAATGATACATTATATGATCCCATTTATATCATGTTCAAAACAAGTAATTCCATAAAAACTTAAAGACTATTTGTAGTTGTCAGGAGCTGGGAGAAAGGGGGAATGGGAAATAAATGATAATGGGTATGAATTGTTTTCTTGGTCTGATAAAAATGTTCTGAAATTACATAGTGGTGATGGCTGCAAAACTGTGAATATACTGAAAACTACCAAATTGTAAACTTTGGATGAATTGTGTATTATATGAATTACAACTCGATAAAACTGTAAAAAGTAAATTAACACCTTCAAGAACAATGCTAGTGATGCTAAGCCCCGACATATGCCCTATAAGAGATGAATCTCCCCCAGCTGGACCTGCAGCACTTCCCCTTGGCAGTATCCCCTGGGGGCATCTGGCAATCTGCAGGTGTTAGGCTGTCACAAAGATGGAGCCAGGGGAATTCCTAACATTGGATGGGCCTAGGCTGGGGAGGCAGATTTGCTACCATACCTGGAACTGTCCCACATGATGTCTAACCATCCTGTGTCCCACAGACTCTACAGGTATCATTCTGGGGTACTTCAGAACAGAACAATACTGCATGTATTACAAGACATTACGAAAAGGGTGCTTTTGTTAACAAGGAAGCTAATAGGAAGTCCAGATATTGCACTGAATTCATGAACTCATTCCCTACTCTGCACCTCCCTCCTTGACAAAACTGGCCATTCCAAATACACCTTCAGTCAATGAGGGTGTGAGTGCCATAGTGAGGTTATTGCAAAAAGACAAAATTGAACAAAAAGACAAAAAGGACCAAAAAAAGAATGCAAAACAAAAAAACAAATGATGACCAGGAGTACATTAGGACCAACTTTGGGAAAATAGTATTAAAGCAGAGCTTTTAATGCAGGAATCACACCGAATTTCATTAGTTGTTTGTTTTAAAAATGTCTCAGGAGCATTTGAGATCTTGCTCTAGGGCATATGTTATCAGTTTAGCTCAAACAAACTTCTAAAAATTCTTAAAAATAAAAAACTAAGAAATAAAATATCTCACATAATTTCCTTCATATGTATTTGTGTATTACTGGTTTTAGCAATACAACAATGTAAAAATTATTTTAAAAATTTCATCTTGCCCTGACCACTGTGGCTCAGTTGGCTGGGCATTGTCCAGCAAAGCAAAAGGTCACCAGTTTAATTTTACCTGGGTTGCAGGTTGGGTCTCTGATTGGGGTGCACGCAGGTGACAACTGATCAATGCTTCTCTCGTACATTGATGTTTCTCTCCCTCTCTTTCTCCCCCCCTTCCCCTCTCTCTAAAACAAAAAAATAAAGAAAACCTTCACAAAAATTCATCTTGATGCTGTTCACATACTTTTGGGATCAATGTATCCCTCCCACTCATCCACAGATCCTTTTCTCGAATGTCCACTATACCACTTCTCTGAAGCCCCAGCATTAGTAATTTTCCCCAGCCTGTCTTTCTATTCCCCATGCCCATTGAAGATGGTGGTTTCCAAGGGTTTCTACACACTGAATGTTACCCCAGCACATGCTGACACATCAGGTCTAGAAAGCTTTCTGTGATAAATTGTCCTCATGTTGTTCCAGATCATAACACAGGGGATGACTCACCTGTGGATACAACCCAGCTTATCTGGACACCCTGGACTACCTTGTAGTGTAAGTGCTCAGAACCCACTCCCACCAAGGTACTATGTTTCTTCCTTTCCTTCTTAATACACCTGGTCTAGGTCCACTTCTCCAATATTCACTGTTCCAGCAGTACCTACCCATACCTTACCTCATTCAATTTCACTGAAAACAATAAATTCTGACTATTCTATTTCTCTTAATCCAAACCTATAGTCTCCAGCACCAGACTGCTTCCTATGTCATATGGTAGCTGTATCCAAGCACTTAAATACAAACATACATATTTTAATACAAATGCCTTTCTTTGTATTGACTCTTTTTTTAACTGACTCTTTACATGTACATAGGACTTTAGAATTTTTACAATTATGTGGATATGTAATATTATCTATAAAATTTCTTTTGGATTGGTAAAAGGCACATTGCAAACTTGATCATAAAGAATGAGCATTACCCAAAAATAAACTCAAAGTGATTGCCTAGGACTAAATGGGAGAGAGAAGATATGGAGTGACTGCTAATGGACACAGGCCTTCTTTACAGGGATGATAAAAACATTCTATTGCCCTGTTCAGATAGCTCAGTTGGTTAGAACATCATCCCAATAGCCAAGATTGTGGGTTTGATCTCCATTTGGGGCACAAGAAGCAACCAATGAATGCATAAAGAAGTGGAACAACAAATCGATGTTTCTCTCTCTCCCTTCTTCTGTCTCTCTAAAATCAATAAACATTTAAAAAATAAAAATAAACATTCTAAAATTGTTACTGGTAATGGATATACAACTATACAACCTAGTAAGTATACTAAAAACCACCAAATTTTATATCTTAGGATGGTGAACTATATGGTTTGTGAATTATATCTCAATAAAATTGCATTTAAAATTTTTTTAAAGATTTTATTTATTTTTTAGAGAGGGGGAGGGAAGGAGAGAGGGAGAGAAACATCAATGGATGGTTGCCTCTCACACGTCCCCTACTGGGGACCTGGCCTACAACCCAGGCATGTGCCCTGACTGAGAATTTAACCAGCAACCATTAGATTCCCAGGCTGGCACTCAACCACTGAGCCACAACTGGCAGGGTTAAAACTGCATTTGAAAAAAAATAAGCAGGTGTTGAGTCTGTCTGGGTCATAACCACTGGTCTAGACCCCACCTGGCACAATTCTGGACCTAAGACTTCATGAAGTAACAGTTTTATAAGATATGCCAAGGTTGTGTAGAATTCTATTCCCAGGCACTCACCTCTGAAGGGCTTTATCCCCAGTCTCCAGGAGCCTGCAAAGAAATCCACTTAGGCCCAGAGTCCGGATGTTAAAAATTGAGGGCTGCCAGACCTCAGCTATACAAGGCCGTCTGCATGGTTCCTGCCATCTCTGTGGACCAAACATGATGATAATGTTTACTTGTTCAAACAATGCATTTTTGTAAAGATTTTTTTTATTTGCAGAGAGAGGGAAAGGGAAGGAGAAAGAGAGAGAGAAATGATTAGCTGCCTCTCAAATGCCTCTAAATGGAGACCCAGTCAAAAACCCAGACATGTACCCTGACTGGGAATTGAACCAGCAACATTTTGGGTCACAAGCGGCACTCAATACACTGAGCCACACCAGCCAGGGAAATGATGTATTCTTTAACAAAAATAGATTCTTGTCTACCAAATTTATCCCCATCCTAATAAAGTCATCTCCCTGCCTACCAATTGTGATCAAGTCTGACTCCACTTTTGATGATTAACTACTAACAGCTTTCAAGCACCTCTCCACCCTGTCACCTCCTTCCACCCCACATCTAGGCAAGCTAATGAGAAAGCCTGAATACTTTCTCCTTGGAGTTAGCAGGAAGTTCAAACCATGAAAGCCCCAAGTAAGGCAAAGCCACCCTCATGCCAGCTCCACTCTGGAATCACAATAAAAACCCAGCCAGCCTCCTTTTCCTGCTCTCTCAGGCTATTTTTGGATTACTTTGAGAAGACTACCCCGCTCTCTCAAGGACGCCTCATTATGTGAATAATCAAACTTTTATCTTCTTGGGGGTGTATGTGTAAAATATATGAAGAGAGTATATATATTAGTATTTGAGACAAGGAGAAAAGAAAGGTAAAGCTTATGTAGCAAAGTATTAACTTGAGAATGGTTTTACTAGTGTTCGTCAAACTATTACTACAACTTTTCTGTAAGTATAACACTTTTAAGCCCTGGCTGGCGTAGCTCAGTGGATTGAGCGCGGGCGGGGAACCAAAGTGTCCCAGGTTCGATTCCCAGCCAGGGTACATTCCTGGGTTGCAGACCATAACCCCCAGCAACTGCACATTAATGTTTCTCTCTCTCTCTCTATCTCCCTCCCTTCCCTCTCTAAAAATAAATAAATAAAATATTTAAAAAAAAAAAAAAAAAGTCAGGCCATGGCTGGTGTAGCTCAGTGGATTGAGTGTGGGCCTGTGAACCAAAGGGTCACCAGTTCAATTCCTGGTCAGGGCACATGCCTGGGTTGCAGGCCAGGTTCCCAGTGGGGGGAGCAGGAGAAACAACCACACATTGATGTTTCTCTTTCTTTCTCCCTCCCTTCCCTTCTCTCTAAAGATGAATAAATAAAATCTTTAAAAATACAATTAAAAAATAAAAATAAAAATAAAAAATAAAAGTTGGTCCCAGACAAGAAATAAGGGAGTTCATCACCACCAAACCAGTATTACAAGAAACATTAAAGGGACTTCTTTAAGAAAAAGAATAATAAATAATAAAATGGCAGTAACTACATATCCATCAATAATTACTGCAAATGTAAATGGATTAAATACTCCAATCAAAAAACATGTAGGTTTTCCCTGATCAATGTGGCTCAGTTGGGCCTCCTCCCACCAAGTGCAAAGGTGTTGGTTGGATTCCCAGTCAGGGCACATAGCTGGGCTGTGGGCCAGGTCCCCAGTTGGGGGTGTGTGATGACGTTTCTCTCACACATCAATGTTTCTCTCTTTCTCCCTCCCTTCCCCTCTAAAAATAAATAAATAGAATCTTCGTTTTTTAGAAACTTGTGTGGGAAGGGAGAGGAAACAAGCAATAGAATGGAGGGAAGTTACTTGCTGTGGGGGAAATGAACCAAACAAATAAGGGTTTGGTATTGAAAACATGTTCACAGGCCCAAGTGCCTAATGACCACATTTTTAAATAGACGAAGAATAAGGGATCTTACTGGGGTAACGGTAATTTTGAGAAAGGTTTCGGTTGCATTTGTCAAAACTCATCCAATTTTGCCTCAAAATTTTACTTAAGCAATAGTAATGAACTCCAGCTGATGTTAAGGACGGCGAGGGGAAAGCGCGGTGGTATCTGCCATTTAATTTAAATGTATCCCTAAAAATATTTAATGGATGGGTAAAAGGATGGATAAGGGGAAATACGAGATATAGCAAGCATAAATGTTAATGGGTCGCTATAAGGTCGCACGAGAATTTCAACTTTTCTGCACATATGAAAACTTTTATCATGAACTATTGGAGGAAGAGGAACTAAAGAAATGAACTACCAAAACCAAGGAAAAGTAAAACGGCCACAAAAACAGGTGAAAAATGCGGCCCTCACTGGGAACTGCACCAAGACCGGACTTGGTAGATATCAGGTGGGGAAGGGAGGAGTAAGAGATGATCTAATACCTGCGGGACTCAGAGGGAAACCGCACAGGTGGCCGGCACCACGGCCCTCCCACCACCCTGCAACAGAGGCGCGGTAGAGGGGGGTCGCCGCTGCAGCGCATCCAGGACATGAGGCAGGCCCGCGCGAAACTGTCCCTGAGGAAAGGCCAGCAGATACTAGCGCAGAACAGCTAAGCTCCGCGAAGAGAGGGACGTAGGCCAAGAGAAGACCCCACATCCTGAGCACTATTTTTACGGGGCGGGAGCCGTCCTCCAGCGCTGGGGGCGTCCTCGCAGGAGGGCGGCCGCGCCCCGGGTCATCCCCGCCCTCTGAGCGGACCGCGCCCTGGAACCCGTGGCCAACGCGCCACTCAAGACCTACCGGGGCCCGGCGGACACAGATACTCCCTGCAGGAGGAAAGTGAGAAACAGAAATACAGAGGGCGCGGCGGGACTCACCTCAAATGAGGAGCCAGTGGCGGCAGCCATGTTCCGGCGAGCGCGCATGCGCGAGCCAAGATTTGCCTGTGAGCGTCCCTGGAGGCCCCGCCCCGCCCCGCCCCGCCCCGCTCTGCTCGGTGCGAGGGGAACGTTCCCACTCATCACTTCTGCTCCGGTCTGCAGACCTTCAGTTCCTTTCGCCAGAGCAGGGTTCTGTCTGCAGGGCGCCCAGCTTTTACCTCCGGAGTAGCTGGCTTTGACCCCGTCCGCTCCGCCGCCGTCTCCAGGACAACGTATCCTGGAGGGCTGTTCCTACTCCCTCATTTATTGATGTACATATGGACTCAAGGATATTTTTTCTCCTATGGTTTTAATCCAATGGCATTATTATTGTAGGCCCTTATTTTTATTTGCGGCGCAGTTTGCCAAAAATAATTCCATACCATACTTTTTTATTTGGAGAAAAATATGTTAAAATTCCGAGAATTGGACCTCTTTATTATTGGCAATGTAATTGTTTACTTAGAAATCAAAACAGACGCTACACGTTTCATAAATTGGTAGAACGGTTAAATAACGATTTTATTTTTTAACGATTTTGGGTAAAAGATTAAAGTATAAATCAATGTATGTGTTTTATGGGGGGAAAAAATCAATGCATAAATATCAGTAGCCCTGGCTGGTGTGGCTCCGTGTATTGAGAGCTGGCAGGTCGCGGGTTCAATTCCCCGTCAGGGCACGGGGTTTTGCGCCAGGTTCTGTGAGAGGCAACCAATGGATTCTCCAACACATTGATCTTCTCTTCCTCTGTTTCTCCCTCTCTTCCCGTCTCTCTAAAAATAAATAAAATCTTTAAATATCAGTAATAAGCAGTTAAAATTTGCTTTAAAAATAAATGTCAATTTTATGTGTATATAAAATAATTCTAGTAAGTAACTTGGATATTTTTTAAAGCAATGAATATACCCATACTTTATTACATCCAAGGTTAATGTCAAGGGTGAACAGCAGTACTCCCAGAGTACATCAGGCTGGGTCTGAGGCACAGGGTACCATGACAGTATTTCCCAGCACAACCTAAGTTAAGGGTGAGAAGACAATTCTCAAAGAATCTCCTCCAATATATATTTTTTATTCTAAAGGAAAAAACATTACCTTTACAGTGTAGAAACCTGGCAGGTACCTCCCTAACCATCACTGTTGACCTCTTGCCCAAAATGCATCACCTTAATCTAATCATAAAAACACTTGACTAAGCTAAACTAAGAGACAATTTACAAAATAACTTAGCAGTATTCTGCAAAAGTGTCAAGATCATGAAAGACAAGGAAAAACAACAACAACAAAACCAAGACAATAAAAACTTTAAAAAGAAAAAAAAGACAAGGGAAGACTGAAGAACTGTCGCAGAGTGGAGGAGACTAAGGAGATGTGGCAAATAAATGTAATGTGGGATCTTGGAACAAAAATACACATGAAGGGAAAGAAAAATAAAGTCTGTAGTTTAGTTATTAAGATTGAACCAATGGTAATTTCCTAGCTTTGATAATTACATCATGGTTACATAAAATGTTAACATTAGGGGAAACTGGTGAAAGGTATACAGGAACTTTCTATTTTTGAAACATTTCTGTAAGAGTAAAACTATTTTTAAAATAAAAACTCCAGGAAGAGAGCTCTAGTCCTATATTCATATAAAAATAAGTCCATGTAGTAAGCAAAAGATTAAAAGTACTACGATTCAGTTTTCATAAACAGAGTATAGGAAAAGAATTGAGAGGGCAAATGATACCAAGTGTGGGGAGCTGGTAGCCATTATTTCTTCAGGCGTTTTGTTGTTTTGTTTTGTTTTGTACCTATCTCCTTGCCTGATGCTTTAATGACATAAATTTTAGACCTTTTGATACTGTTCTATAGGCCTCTTAAGCTCTGTTCATTATTTTCAATGTTCTTATTCTGCCCAGTGGTTTATGATGGGGCAAATCACAAATTAATGAAGCTGGTTAATAGTGTTGTTCCAGAACAGTGTTAAAGTCTCTAACTATAATTATGGATCTAGTTCTCCTTTAATTCTATCAGTCTTTGCTTCATTTATTTTGGAACTCTGTTTCCAGTGCAATCATGTTTAGGATTATTACATCTTCTTGCTGATTTTCACCTTTTAGAACTATGTGATGTCCTTCCTTATTCCTGGTAATTTTATTTTCCCTGAAGTCTATATTGTGTGATAAAACATAGCCATTTAGGCTTTCTTTGGATTAGTTTTGGCCATGTATATTTTTTAATACTTTAACTTTTAACCTGCCAATATCATTTTATTCAAAGTTGGATTCTCATAGATACCATAGAGTTGGGTTTGTTTTTGTTTGTTTTTTAAATCTAATCTGACACTTTCTGTTTTTTAATTGGTGTGTTTAGATCATTCACTTTTGGGGGAGGGGTATTTGAGTTTATTTGTCAAGGTATGCTCTGGATGTCCTATGTCCCACGTGGCCACAGAGGTGTCATCCTGATGATCTTAGGTCCCAATAGGCTTCTTTTTTGAGACATAATTTACATACAACAGAGTGCACAGAGTTTACATTTAAAGTTTGATGAGTACATCACACACTTTTTTAAAAAAAATCCTCACCTGAGGATGTTTTTTAAAGTATTTTTTTAAAGATTTTTTTTATGAGCGCGGGCTGCGCGAACCAAAGTGTCACAGGTTAGATTCCCACTCAGGGTATATGCCTGGGTTGCAGGCCATGACCCCCAGCAACCCCACATTGATGTTTCTCTCTCTCTTTCTCCCTCCCTTCCCTTTCTAAAAATAAATAAATAAATAAAATCTTTAAAGATTTATGTAGAAGTGAGGGAATTTCAGGGGGAAAGGGTGAAGTGTTTTTAGGAACATGCATAAAGGACACATTGACAATAACGGGGCAGAGGTGGAAACAGGAGGGAGGTGGAAAGGACTGGGGGTGTGGGCTGGGGGGAAGGCAGAAAACTGTTCTTGAACAACAATTAAAAAATATTTTAAAGATTTTATTTATTTATTTTTAGAGAGGGGAGGGGAGGGAGAAAGAGAGAGAGAGAAACTTTGATACATCAATAGGTTGCCTCTTGCACACCCTTACTGGTGGGATTTGAACTGACCACCTTTTATCTGCAAGCCCACAGGCCAGCACTCAATCCACTGAGCCACAACAGACAGGGCCAAGAAAGAAGGAGAAACACTGATGTGAGAAAGAAGCATTGCTTGGCTGCTTCACGTACATACCCTGCCCAGGGATCAAACTGCAATCTATATTTGTGCCCTGACTAAGAAACGGACTGGCAAGATTTTGGTGCATGGGACTACAGTACAACCAACTGGGCAAGGCGGCCAGGGCTAGATCATTCACCTGTAATGTAATTATTGATAAGACTGAATTTGGGCCTATTATTTTATTTGTTTTCTGTTTGTCCCTTGCTTTTTGTTCCTCTGTTCCCCTTTTTCCTGCCTTCTCTGGTTAGTTGACTATTTTACAGCATTCCAGCTTAGTTTACCTCCTGGCATTTTAGCTATATAACTTTCTATTATTTTTAGTGGTTTCTCCAGGTATTATATACATATCTAATTTTTCATAGGCTACTTAGCATTAATTCTTTTTTCTCCAAGGGAAATACATATTTCCTTTATTGCTTTTTAAAATAATTTTTAAAAGATTTTATTTATTTATTTTTTAGAGAGGGAAGAGAGGGAGAAAGAGAGAGAGAGAGAAACATCAATGTGTGGTTGCTGGCGGTCATGGCCTGCAACCCAGGCATGTACCCTGACTGGGAATCGAACCTGCGACACTTTGGTTCACAGTCAGCATTAATTCTTAAAATACAAGTAAAATATAGATGTCCTACAATCATATTAGATACCCTTACACATATGTAATATGTCTACATACATTGAAAAATTCTCGTTATAATTTTTGTTTTGAACATTCACACATATTTTAATGAATTTCAGAGGAGCAAAAGTTATTATATTTACAAAAAAAGTTACATTTCCATTGCTCTTCCTTCATTCCTAAAGTTTCACTTATCCTGGTATAATTTCCCTCCAGCCTAAAGAACTTCCTTTTGCATTTTTTACAGAACAGGTATGCTGGCAGTGAATTCTCTTTTTCTTCACCTGAGAATACTTTTTGTTTTGTTTTGTTTGTTTTGCTGTTGTTGTTGTTTTGCTTTATTCCTGAAGGATATTTTTTTTTGCCAAATATAGAACTTTCACTTGACATGGAGCTTCCTCTGTGGTCAGAGCAGGATTTCTCAAGTGCAGTACTCTAGAACCAGCCTTTTCTGTGAGGATCGTGTCTGGGTTCAAAACTGCACATTGGGAGTAGGGGTGGGGCTCATATCTTGTCCTTAAGTTTGAAGATCAACGGATCCCTAGGATTCTGTATCTCCAGTGAAGGGACAGGTGAGGACAAAACAGAGTTCTGTGGAAAGCAACTTCACAGGATGATCTGATCACAAACGCCTATCCAGGCAGGGGGGTTGTTAACACCCCAGGTTTATAACATCTTTAATGAAAGGTTTATCTTCACCTTACACAAGCCCTGTGCATTGTTTCTGAGCCTTTGAAAGGCATCTTTTCAGTCTTTGGCCACACCACCCTCAATGTGCCTGATCATGTCTGAAATGCGTCTTTTCAAAGCCTTGTCATCTTCCTGCAATCTTTTTTTTTTAACCTTCCTGTAATCTTCTCACCTTTATTTCAAATGCCTAAAAGATGATACAAACTGCCATCTCGGTGGTAGCAGTTTTCTTAATTTGTTGATATCTTGCTTCCAGGCGAATCGTGTTTGGCTCGAATAACATTTTTTACAAATTCTCTACAGGTTTGGAGGTTCTTACATCCACACAACACTTGAGCTATTCCTCGGGGAGGGGAGTGCTGTATGTAAATATGAGAAGAAAGATGTGCACAGATGTCCAAGGGCCATGGGTGCCTGTCACCAGCGGGCCTACCCCTCCAGAGGGTGGGGGTCTTGCAGGAATGTGGGTAGGACCACGAGCAAGGGAGGCCCTTGCCTGGAAAGTGGGATCCCGCAGACGACCCCACTCACTGGCCTCTCCGCGCACCGCATTTTCCCGCTGTTCCCATTAGCCTGGTCGGCAGTGCCCTCTAGCGGCATGAGGGGAATAACAGGGGTTGCAAATGTCAAGGTCCTTAAGGCACTCAGGACGGGGCTTGAAAGTGCCTCTTTCAAGTGCCTCACAGGTGAAAGAAAGTCATCCGTGGGACTCCAACTCGAGCAACAGTTTGACAAGAGCCTGAGATCCATTGTAGTGCGATTCACACTTATTTTATTTTTTGACCTCCATGAGTTTTATTGAAAAGTGAAATGAAAATATATGAAAAACAAAGGAAAATTTAGTTCTGTCTTGATGAACTTGGAATCTTAGTACTTCTCTATAGAGAGGGACTCTTTCAGTATTGCTAGCAGCAAAGCCTATAAATACCTATGTTACCATTGACTAGAAATGGGCTGCCCCTGACTACACATAATTAAGCAAAAATGAACAATTGAATCATTTGGCCGTTAGTAATTTGGACATGAACTTATTTTATTTTTATTTTGGACATTAACCTAGAAGTAAAAGTTAAAGAAAGCAATATAACACGCTGTTTGTGAAGATAATTTTCTTCAGCTAATGTCTTGAGGATACAGAGAAAATTTCATTTTGTTGTTCTCACCACTTGAGTACATTCTCAGCCAGTTCTTCTGTCTCAGTCACCAAAATATCCATGTTTCCTAAATCCTTACTCATTTTCTTTGGATCTGCATCTAAATGAGGGATAATTCTAATTGTTTCAAGATGGATTTCTTATCTCTCAATAAAAGTCACTGCCAACTCCAGCAAATGTACTGTGTGTCTGTGATAAACATCTTAAATGGGCAGGTTTTCCTGGCACATGAGTCTTTGCCTGAGGGACTTCTCTTTCAGCACCGCTTCAAATGATCATGCTTGCCATTGTGCATCCATTGATTAGTTCTTGGATGTGCCCCGACTGGAGATCCAGCTGGCCACCTTGGTATATCAGGTCGGCCCAGTCGAGGCAACAGAGTATGACACTTCCTAGCCTAAAAGGAAAATCAAAATCTTACTAAGTCTTTTTCTAGTCTTAGAAGTTCAATTTCCAGGGTTTTGTTTGTTTATGTTTGTTGGTTGGTTGGTTGGTTAGTTGATTTCAGCTTGAATTTTTGTGATTTGATGTAGCCCGGAAAAGTTCACAAAGCAAGAAGCTGATTTCCTAGATATATTTTACATCTCCTGAATGACTAACCCCAAAGTTAAAAAATGGCCCAGCTATAGACCTTAGATTTAGCGTGGAAGCCTGGTCCCAAGGGTTCCCTATAGTTGGTGATTCACACTTTGAAGCTATGCATGGAGAACTGACCATGGCCTATAGGGAGCAGTAGAGGACTATTTATCCCATGGCTGAATTGATTTAGGGCCACCCTCGCTATCCTTACTACAGAATATTTTTTAAATAATTATTTTTTTTCAATTACAAGTGACGTACAATATTATATCAATTTCAAGTGCTCAGCATAGTGATTAGAAATTTATACAACTTATGGCCCTGGCTGGCGTGTCTCAGTATATTGAGCGACAACCTGTGAACAAAAAGGTTGCTGGTTTGGTTACCCACCTGGGCACATGCTTGGGTTGCAGTCCAGGTGGTGCGAAAGGCAACCAATTTCTTTCCTACTCTCCCCAGCCCTTCCCCTCTCTCATAAATAAATAAATAAATAAATAGGAATTTATACAACTTATTAATTGATCAACTTGATAAGTCTAAAGAGCATTTTTTTTTTAATGCAAGGGGGGAAAATCTATGGATTAGTTGCCTAGTAATTAATAAGGGATAATTTCCTCATCCAAAGATATGTAAACCTTTAAAAATATTGCATTTATTGGATTTACTTTTCCTCAACATTCTATTAAGAACATTTTCATGCCCTGGCCGGTGTGGCTCAGTGGTTTCAGCACTGGCTGGTGAACCGAAAGACCACCAGTTCAATTCCCAGTCAGAGCACCTGCCTGGTTTTCTGGCCAAGTCCCCAGTTGGTGATGTGTGAGAGGCTATCGATCGATGTTTTTCTCGTTCTCTTCCTCCCTCCCTCCCATCTGTCTAAAAATAAATAAATAAAATATTTTTTAAAAAATAACATTTTCATATGTCCAAAAACCTGAATAGAATTGTGCATCCAGCCCCTAGATAAGATAACTCACATTTAACAATATATGCTTTGTTACTGTTCGTTCACATAGCCATTTGGGGGTGTATTTTGATGATAATTGAATGGGATTGAGAGACTATGGATTGAGACACAGCTTCTGCCTCAGATTAGCACAGCTTTCTAACTCCATAATTTCAGACAAAAGATTTCAACTCTCTAAAACTCAACTTCATTATTTGAACATTGGAGTAGTTAAGAGGATTGTGTGAAGATTGTATTTACTAATACAGTAATTTTTTCACTAATACTAGATTTGTTTCTGTGCATCTACTTGTAGATTAACACACCTTTGGAATGCCTCTTTTCAGAAATCCCCTAATACTGGATTTGCTCTGAGCACAGTAAACCCTCAATGCAAATTCGCTACTGTTGCTAAGGGACTTTTAGGAAAAACTTCTGGAAATTAAATTCCTAAGTGCTAGAGGAAATGGTATGAACATTTTATTTTTTTATTTTTTTAGAGAGAGAGAGGAAGGGGGAGAAAGAGATTTGTCATTCCATTTATTTATGTACTTACTGGTTGATTCTTTTTTAAAGATTATTTATTTTTAGAGAGAGGGAAAGGGAGGGAGAAAGACAGGGAAAGAACACTGGCTGGTGTGGCTCAGTGGATTGAGCCCCAGCCTATGAACCACCAATTTGATTTCTAGTCAGGGCACATGCCTGATGCCTAGTTTGAAGACCTGGTACTTACATCCTGGCTCTGGCTCATTGGTGCAAATGTTGGTATGTGACCATTTACAGCCCTCCTCTAGGATGCTTAGTTAAGGACATGGAAACTGGAGCCCATCAGTCATAGTGCTAGCTCTGTTTGTGAGTTATTTTTAAAATGGACTGAGTCTGGAGGCTTTAGACTTCTAACTCCTAGATTAAAACAACAAACATCTAGCCAGCATAGTATGATTATCTCTGTTATCATACTATGCTGGAAGGCTGATACTGTATTCTGTTCATTTCTTCCTTTATATATAATAAAAAACCTTGAGAACTCCAAATAAAGTAAAATAAGATAAAATAAAACAACAAACATTTCAAGCATGAGAAGGAGCCAGCATATGATAAACTGGGAAAGAGAATGTTTTAAAAATTGTATTGATTTTTAGAGAGAGAGAGGGGGTGAAAAGAGAGAGAAATATTGATTTGTTGCTCTATCTTTTTTATGCATCCACTGATTGATTTTTGTATACGCCCTGACTGGGGATGAAACCCACAACCTTTCAGTTTACAGGACAATGCTCTAACCAACTGATCTACCCAGGAAGGGGTAGATCAGTTGGAAGAAACATTTTGGCGGAATAAGAAGCACTAGCAAAGGATCTGAGGTGAAAAGAATATGGTGCAATCAAGAAACTGAAGTTCTGACTGGTGTGGCTCAGTAAATTTGGCACTGGCCTGTGATACAGGGGATCACCAGTTTGATTCCCCATGAGGGCACATGGCTGCATGGCTGGCCAGGTCCCTAGTTGGGGTCATGCTAGAGGTAGCCAATTGATGTTTCTCTCATACACCAATGTTTCTCTCATACACCAATGTTTCTCTCACTCTCTTTCTATAAATAAAATCTTTTAAAAAATAAAGAAACTGAAGATGAGCCCTGGCCAGAGTGGTTAATTGGGTTGGTGGGTTGTCTCATAAACTGAAAGGTTGTAGGTTCAATTCCCAGTCAGGGAACATATCTAGGTTGTGGGTTTGATCCCTTGTCAGGATGCATGTGGAAGGCAAATGATTGAAGTTTCTCTCTCACATCAGTGTTTCCCCCTTGGTCTCTCCTTTCCTTTCTAAGAACAATGAGAAAATACCCTAGGGTGAGGATAAAACATAAAAAGAAACTGAAGATGAGAAGGTGTTAGGGGAATGGGTGAAAAGGGGAAGAGGAGCCCTGGATGGCATAGCTCAGTGGATTGAGCGCAGGCTGCGAACCAAAGTGTCACAGGTTTGATTCCCAGTCAGGGTACATGCCTGGGTTGCAGGCCATGACCCCCAGCAACTGCACATTGATGTTTCTCTCTCTCTTTCTCCCTCCCTTCCCTCTCTAAAAATAAATAAGTAAAATCTTAAAAAAAAAGAAAAAGAAAAGGGGAAGAGGATTAACACATACAGATTGGCAGTTATAGTGCTCACTTTGGCAGCACATATACTGAAACCGAATCAATACATAGAAGATTAGCATGGCCACTGCCCATGGCTGAAATGCAAATTTGTCCCATAAAAAAAGGTGGCAGTTATAAAAATAGTCCCAGGGATGTAAAGTACAGCACAGGGAGTATAGTCAATGATATTGTAATAGCTATGTATGGTGTCAAATGGGTACTAGACTTATCACTTTGTGGAGTATAGAAGTGTCCAGTCACTATCTTGTATACCTGAAACTAATAAAATATTGTATGTCAACCACAATTTTTTTTTGTATGTGGGACAAATTTCTGGCACCTATTTGGTCAGAAGCTTTGGAAATGTGGAAGTTGGCAGTTAATAATGTCGACTTGGAAATTATCTAAATAGCTGTCAGGAATAAAGTGGTGAGGGATGGCAGTGACTTCGGACCATCAGTCCACACATAGTCATGGCTCTCCCATGCCACATGCTGGGACTGAAGGGATAAACAAAACAAAGAGATGTGGTATTTTCTGTATTTAGCCATTGGCAAGTGGAGGTGGATAATTTACCAAAAAAAAAAATACTTAAGAACAATGCAAAACCATTGGTTAAGCTTAAGCAGGAAAGTGTCATGATCTGGTTTACATTTTTGAAGGATTGCTCACCATGAATGGTGAGCTGGGGCATGACCAGAATGGATGACAGTTAAAGTAGTGCAGTGACTCCAAGCAGGACACAGCAATAGAAACAAAAAGCAGATTGATTTGATGGACACTTAAGCTGGACTCAAAGTTTGGTATTTATTCAAAACTGTGGTGAAGGTGTCCTTGCCACTGGCACAAACTACTGGGTTGATGAGGATGCCACCACTGATAGGGAAAAGTTGGGGCCAGAGCAGGTGGAGTTGTGGAATTACTATTCAATTGTGATAGGTTGTGGTTATAGAATCAGCTGAGATTCCCAGTAGGCAGTTGAACCTGTCCAATTCCAGAATCTGGAATGAAACCATGGAAATACCATTCATCAATATTCAGATGGTGTTTGAATCCAAGGGAAGGCAACAGATCACATTGGTAGGAGAAAGAAGACAGCTCAGAATCAATTCCCAAAGAATTGGTGTCCAAAAAAACATCTGGAAAAGGAGAGTTCTGTTCACTGCTCAACTACTCATTATAGGGCAGATTTGAAAACAAGTCTGCTTTCTCATTTAATCTCACTATTTTCTCTCCAGGAGTTTTTCTGTAAACACTTAATTATATGTTTTTTAAATCCTCACCTGAGGACCTGCTTATCGGTTTCTTTTTTCTTTTTCTTTTTTCTTTTTCTTTTTCTTTTCTTTTCTTTTCTTTTTTTTTTTTTAGAGAGAGAGAGAGAGAAAGGGTAAGGGGGAGAGAGAGAGAGGGAGAGAGAAATCAATGCCAGAGATGCATATCAATTGGTTGCCTCTTGTATGGACCCCAGCTGGGTTCTGGTACATGGCCCAACTGGGGACAGAACCTGCAACCCAGGCATGGGCTCTGACTGGAAATCAGACCTGCACCTTTTTGGTTTATGGGATGACACTCCAACTGGGTCAGCCGGCCAGGGCTAAAATTGTATGTTTTATTTTCCACGTTGGGAAACTAGAATAAAAAGCAGACTTAACCAAAAAAAAAAGTAGGGCAATTTTCTTAGAACCATGTGCTGTCTTGGAAATAGATTCACAAGTGGTAAACTATATCCTCCCACATTTGGCAAAGAGCAGGAATGTGAGGCCCACTTAAGGCAGCAACAGAACCAGGAGACATGGTGGAATATATGGCCCTTGAGGAAACACTGATTCAGGACAGGGAAGCAAAAATAATGAATTTGAAGGAAAAGTTCATTGGAATTCAATCCTTCTTCCACTAGACAATTACCTCAGAGAAGTCATAGTTGAGAGAGATCATATAAACCTAACAAGTGTAGAGAAGTCTGGACAGAGCTCAACCCTTTTAACTATGAGCAAATTCTCTCAGGAGACAAACTTTACCAATGTGTTGAGTGTGGGACAATCTGGGAGAAAAATTGCCTTTCTGAATATTTCAGGACTCATAAAGGAGAAAAACCCTACAATCCTAAAGATGCAATTTGCCTTTTCTCAGTATGAGAGAATTTACACTTATAAGAAACTTTAGCTCTGAATGGTGTGGCTCAATTCATTGGATGTCATCCCACAAAGTGAAGGGTTAACAGCTCCATTCCTGGTCAGAGTACATGCCTGGGTTGCTGGATCAGTCCCCAGTCAGGACATGTGTGAGAAGCAACTGATAAATGTTTCTCATGTTGATGTTTCTCCCTTTCTCCCTCCCTCCTCTGTAAAAATAAACACAATCTTTTTTAAAAAAGAACTTTAGCTCTTGTTGGTGTGGCTCAGTGGGTTGAATGCCTGCCTATGAACCAAAGGGTCCCTGGTTTGATTCCCAATCTAGGGTACATGCCTGGGTTTTGGGCCAGGTCCCTCATGAGGGTGTGTGAGAAGCAACCACCCATTGACATTTCTCTCCCTCTCTTTCTCCTTCCCTCCCCCTCCCTCTAAAACTAATTTTTTTTAAGTTTTAAAAAAAAAGAAAAGAGCTTTATGAAAGAACAGTGAATGCAGGGAATTACTTTCCAGGTGAGACTACTTTACATCTAAGAATCCATAAAATAGAGAAACCCTACAGTGTAATCATTTATGGAAAGGTCTCAGCTTTTTTCCTTCTTTACTCAGCATCACAGAATGCACACTGGAGAGAAACCTATGGATTTGGCCATTGTGGGAAAGGCACTTTCGATGCTACATCAGAGAACTCATACTGGGAAAATCTTTATACATCTAGTTGGTGTGGAAGAACCTTCAGGGGATGTTCTCACTTTACTTAACACAAGGACTCATACTAGAGAACACTATGAATAGGGTCAATGTGGTGGAGTTTCCACAATGGCTTTCTCCTTATTTGACACCAGGAAGTTCATATAGATTAGTGAAACTCATTGGACATAATATAGCTAATATGTTGGTTGAAATTCCATTTTATTTAACATCAGAAATAAACCACAAAGTAGGAAGAATCCACAAGTTATTTCTGATCCACACACAGGTACCTGAATGTAATAAGACTTTGCACTGTGGCTCCCTGCAATTGCTGATGAGGAGGTATGAGCAGTTGTGTGCTACATATGCCCTTGATTTGCCACAGAAACACAATTTAAGGGGAGTTAGCGGTCTAGGCCTGATGGACAATGTCCCATAGAAATGATTGCCCTAGAAAACAAAATGTAAATATTATCAAAGACAACAGCATCTATCTTTCTACACCATATATGAATCAGAGAACCACTGAATTTGAAGTATGCAGAGATCATTCATCTTTTAGTATCATAGGGATCAATCTATGTACAATAATATAGTGTGCATAGAAGAAAGCTGCAAAGCATACCATCCATTTTCTCCTGCATAATACAAATACTATCACTTAAAAAAAATCACAGAGCTTTACACTAACTCTCCAATATTTCTTTTAAAAATATTTAATCTATTTATTTTTACAGAGGAGGGAGAGAAACATCAGTGTGGTTGCCTCTCACACATCCCCTAATGGGTACCCAGCCCACAACCCAGGCATGTGCCCTAACTGGGAATCAAACAGGCAACTTTTTGGTTCACAGTGTGGTGCTAAATATACTGAGCCACACCAGCCAGAGCTTGTCAATATTTCTATTCACTTTAAGACAAGCATCATAAATAGTTGAGTGCTCCTTCATAGTTCTAGGAGCATAGCCAGTGTCTAGCAGGACTGAAATGACATATTACACCCTGGTGAAGTGTCGATGCTCCAAGGATAATGCACACCTTACAATCTTCACCCAAAATCCCCTAAAAAGCTGGGTTTGGGAGGTAATTTCACCTATATCTGCCCAAACGGGTATCTGGAACGGTTTGGAGAAAGAGATAGGGGGAAGTCCCCACACATGAAACCTGAGGACCTCTACTTCTTCTGCTTTTATGAGCACCCACTAATATGTTGGTTTTCCTCCTAGACCTAAAGGAGAGCTCTTGTTCTTCCCTTACACTCCCTTACACTCCATGGAATGCTACCTTTCCTTCCCAGCTCTCCCACCAAACCCTTTACTGAATTCCAATCTGCTGGCTGCTCCCTGGAGGCTGAGACTGTATTCAGTTACAGATCTCTGCTGGTAGAAAGTCCAGAAATTTCCAGCACCCACAGCTGTCAGATTGGGAGTGTGGTCTTATAACTCACCTTGAGGAGAGGCCTCCGGGCAGACTTGTATGCCTGCCACTGTTGGTGGCTGTGCCACCCTGCACCATTGTGGAGGGCCCAACTCCCTTTACAAATGCCAAAATGCCAGGCACTCTTTTGCCAACTTTTTCTCACAGCTAGGACATGGAAACGTGTCTGAGGGAAACCCTGTCCCTCAGAGTTCTCCCGGTTGAGGATGACAGGAGCTGGCCCAGATACAATCTGTCTGGGGAAAGGGGCTGATTCCCTCTAGTGGAGAATGCCCTGAACCCTTCTTTGATATGGCTTTTATTGGGATTGGTATGTGTAGGGGTATACAGCATGCATGCATAGACCATCAAACAATGTCCAAAGGCTATAGTTAAAGAAAACAGATATTATCTACAGCTAACAATTGAAGGAACACAGAGACCTGCCTCAGATCAGGGTCTGTTAGATAAGCTGATGCCAGAGAGTCATTAAGGCATGGATCATGAGTTCAGGAGTTCACTCTTATGCTTTGAACTCAAACATCTGGTTTATACCAACAGGGCTATACAAAGCAAGCTTTAAAGGATACAATGCATTCTTCAGGCCTGATTTCCCACAGGGACCCTCGGTGCTAACATGAGGTCATGCCTGCCTCCTGCATTCCCAGTTTTCTGGGGCCTCTTTCAAGACCTCGCTTGCAGGGGGCTACAGTCTCTGATACCACACAAAGTGGTCCCCAACATGTGTCAGTCCTGGTCAGTGGGGGTCTGAGGAAGTCTATGAGAAAGATGAGAGATCTTTCTCTCTGAAGAGGTATTATTCCTTTCCTGTAGTGGGTAATGGCTTCCCAAAAATGCCCATATCTTAATGACTGGAACCTGTGAATGTGTTATCTTACAGGGTAAAAGGGATCTTATAGATGTAATTAAGGATCTTGAGATGGGGAACTTATTCTGGACTACTTGTAGTGAGCCCTATGTCATCACGATTGCCCGTTTTTGTCTTTATTTTTAATTGATTTTTTTTTGGAAGAGAGCGGGGTGGGGGATGGAGGGGGGAGAGAAATATCAAATTTTCCCCACTTATTTATGCATTTATTGATTGATTTTTGTATGTGTCCTAACTGGGGATTGAACCCTCAACCTTAGCATATTGGGGCAATGCTCTAAAAACTGAACTACCCGGTCAGTGCACAATTGCCCTTGTGTAAGAAGAGGCAGGAGAGTCAGAGTCAAAGAAGCCAATGTGATGAAGGATTCAGAGGTTAGAGTTGGAGAGACACTTTAAGATGCTATACTGCTGGCGTTGGTGATGGAGGAAGAGGCCATGAGCCAAGGAGTGTAGGCAGTCTCTAGAATCCAGAGAAGGCAAGGAAATGTATTTTCACCTAGAGACTGTAGAAGAAACGCAGCCCTACCATCATCTAGACTTTAGGCTGGCAAGACACATTTTGGACATTTGGCCTCCAGAGCTGAGAAGATAAATCTGTGTGGTTTTAAGTCATAAAGTTTGTGGTAATTTATAGTAGCAAAGGAAACAAATACACTCCCTGGCACCAATAACTTAAGCCAAATGTTGCATGGCTATATGGAATGCTTGGAACTGTGACAACCACTTTCAGGCTATGAGGACACACTTAGGAATAACCAAGATAATACCTGGCTAGTATGACTCAGTGGACTGAGTGCCTGCCTCAACCATGGGGTCACCAGATCAATTCCCAGTCTAGGGGGTGTGCTTGGAGGCCAGGTTCCCAGTAAGAGGTATGTGAGAGGCAATCACACATTGATGCTTCTCACCCTCTCTTTCTCTCTGTCCCCCTCTCTAAAAATAAATAAAGTATAATCTTTAAAAAACCCAGAAAAGTAAATTTTAAAAAAATATAATAGTGAGGAGGGTTGGGCCAAAAGGTGGGCAGTGGCTGGCTAAGGGTGACAGTCAAGCCCAGGAACCATCCTTGGAAGCCCTTGTCTCTGGATTTCATGTAATGCATATTCTGTTACTTGTGACCAAAGACACTTCTTACACAATAACGCTTTTTTGCTTCCAATCCTCTTTGGAACCTTGCTTGCCTCACTCAGACCACTATCCTTTTGGAGATGGGCATGCCACAGAATAGAGGTTCGCTGCAGGAAGAGCCAAATCAGCTCAGCTGCAAGGGTATGATGTGAAAACAAACAGTGGGACCAAGAGAATGTAGTGGCTTCATCAAATTACACATGTAGATATGTTCACTCTCTCTCTCACTGTCCTTCATAGTAGGTGACAGTAAAAGTCCTCTCTGGGTGAAAAAAAAAGGGCTTGATACACTCCACAAAACTCAATTTAAAAATTGTGTCAATTTGCTGAAGTACAAGGGGAATTTCCCACCAGCACCACAAAAATACCATTTGGTGATTATAACTGCATGCTATTGATGGCATTGAAGTTTACATTTATTGGCAAAAAAGACAAAAGGACATTTTTGAACCAGTAGTATGTGGGGACGTTTCTCCTTAAGATGAGTTTGAATATAACTTGATTGTTTTTGTGAACAATGGCAGTCAACTTCTTCCCTCACATTTTGAGGAAACAAATAAAAAACAAAGTCCAAGGGCCAGGCTCCCAAAGAGCCCCTTGTTATTCTATTTGCTCTTGTATTGAGCCTAGTGATGATTTGGGATTTACAAGTGGCCTGCCAATCCTGGAACCTGGTAAGCATTTTTATGTATGCAAGTTCACTTGTAATACTTTCCAGCAACTTATTTTCTTATAGGTCCCCTGCATTTACTGGCAAATTAATCCCAGGCATTCTGTTCTATTCCATTCTACTGTGAAAGGAATCTCCTCTTCAATATACATGTGAAGGTTATATAGAGTTTGTGTGTATGTGAGGGTATTGATTTCCTTTTCTTGTCTGGTTTAGTGGAATCTCATTAATTTTTAAAAATTTTCCAGTTGGGTTTAGGTGTGTTAATATTATCTGTTAATAAATGCATTTTTGTATTTTCTCTTTCAATGGTTACAGCAAACACTTAGGTCTTTTTATGTCTTATTTGTGGAAACAAAAACACCCAGAAATTTTCGAGTTAAGATTGCTGAGGGCAGATATCCTTCTTTTGTTTTGAATTTGTTTATCCACCCATGGATATTGAACAGAGGTGTGAATAAAGAGAAACTCAAGAAGAAAAACAGGAGTAGTTTCATCAGAGGAAAAGGTTGACTTCCTAAGGCTGGGAGAAACATTGAAATGGGTTGCCTTCAGGGCCA